>NC_087440.1:74443908-75068908 GCF_036321535.1 Camelus dromedarius
TTTTCATTTCCACAGATGAGTGTCCTTACAAGAGAGAAGCAGAGGAAGATCTGATATACAGAGAAGAGGAGAAGGCCATGTGACCATGAGGAAGAGCTTAGGATGTGGCCACAAGCCAAGGAATGCTGGCAGCCTCTATAACTTGGAAGGTAGAGAAATGGATTCCCCCTTGGAGCCTCTGAAGCAAGTGCAGCCCTTGATTTCTGTCCAGTGAAAACGATTTTGGACTTCTGGCTTCAAGAACTGTGAGAGGATACATTTCTATTGTTTTCAGTCATCAGTTTGTGGTCATTTGTTTCAGCAACAACAGGAAACATACACTGGTCATGACTGTGGATTCTTTTCTCACAGGCCTCTAGTAGCCTAACCTAAGAGGGAAAGAGGAAGTGAAAAAAGAAGAAAAAGAAAAATTAAAAAACAGAATGCAAGTAAGAGATAAAAGAAGAGGAGCAGGAGAATCAGGAAAAAAGTGGAAGAGAAATAACTCACTGAATGGTCCAGGTCATATGAACCATATGAGGGAGAAGTTCACATAGTCCCTAAATTCCAGTTCTATCTACGTGGTGGATATTAAAGCTATGCCTAGGTCTGGGTCAGAAAACAATCTGTCTTTAAAACATCTTTATGATCCATCCAATAGTTATAATGTAGCTTACTGAATTTTTTCTCATCAAGGTTATCAATGACCTCCTTTTGGTTAAAAACGGTAACCCCTTAGTCATCAAGTTCTTTAACCTGATTTGCCAACACTATATAGCCTTCAAAACCATGCTCATAACCTACTTCCTCTACAAAATCTCCCTTAATTTTGTATTTTTCCATTTTCTGAACTTTCATTATACTCACAGGAAGTATGTATGTTATTTCTGTCCCTCTAGAAAGAGGTCAGAAATGCTACCTGCTAAATATCCCCAAATGTACAAAATAACCCCCTACAACAAAGAATTCTATTTCTTCTCCCCGCCAGTAATTTGCACAAGGCTGATCTGTAATAGCCCTGTGATGACTACCTGCTACTCTAAGTTCAGTAATATAGATGGTCTCATCTTCTTCATTCCTACCTATTTATTTTATTATACAATGCTGATTGGTATTGAGAATTATATCCCTCAGGCATGTTAGGTCTAAATCATAAAAAGCATACTGACAAAATTGTCTTGGTGGTTAAGAAAATCCACTCATAATTTCAGAAAGATTTCCAACTATAAGAGTTGAGGCCAGAAAGCATTTCTCATTTATCCTAATTTAACTCCAAAATGCAATTAACTGCAACCCCTCAAGTCTCGAATATTCAAAGCATCTTAAGCTTTACTTTATTATCAGAAAAGTTACAGGTTTGTCCTAAAATACACCTCAAGATACCTGCTCTCTGATATTTATTTCCCAATATGCAGCAAGTCTCATATAAAAGCAAGCTAATTTTTAAATTGATATATGGTTCTGGCTTAAAATTTCCAAAAGGAAACTCTGTATTTTGGGGCCTGTTTATACTTTTCATATTGCTCATTTGCATCCAGTGTAACTGAAATTGAAGCTCAGTTCAGCAAACTATCCCAAGGTAAGTGATCAGATAATCGCCCATGTGCAAACCATTATGCACACACGTGGCTGAAGAATCTAGTGAAGGACATACAACTGCTGGTGAGCACTCCTCATGATTTCACTTAAGTATAAAAAGACCAAAGGCACACTGTGGCAGTCCCATCATGTAAAAGCAACGAATATAAACTACGTCATGTAATTAAGAGTCACAAACACACAGAGAATGAAAATAAATTAAATAAGTGCACTAATTAACATACTCCAAAACAGAAAACCAAGACTTAAAATATTATACACCTTAGTGAAATAACAGCTGCTCCTATTAAAAACTGTATATTCCATTAGTGTGCTATTTTGTAGTTTATTGCCTTTCTCACCTTGGAAAAATTATCTTTCAGTTATACGGCCCATACTAACATTTTTTGGCCTTCTACAAGTAACAGCTTTTGAAACTGGACATTTATCTATCCATTAAGCCAGTTGCTTGAGAAAAGTTTTCATTTTTTTTTTTCTGGCTCCTTCAGAATGCTCCAAAAGAATGATTCAGAGAAATTATAAAAAGATTAATTCATAATGATGAAATGATGAACTTCATAAAACGCAAATACACCCCTTCCCACCTAATGTGTTATCTGTGTGTCTATAGCATCATGCATCACAACATCCACATGTACCAGATTTCCAGTTTGATGACTTTAGTTTGTCCAGAATAATGGTTAGGATCAAAAGGCCCACACACCCTGGAAAGCACAGAGGGTTTTAAGCAGAGAAAAAGGTCCTTGACTAGGCTGATATTACCAGGTTCCTTTTCCCAACTTTTCAAAGAGAATCCAATCCTATAGGTTGTAGCTCATTCTCCTGTTAATGATAAAATCTTAATGTTCTACTACCACTTTCTGATGCCCTGAAACGTCCCTGTCATCCTAAGAGAACTCTATCACTGAAGGGGAAAACAGTTTTCTTCACCCAGGGCCTTTTTCCTTGTGTTAATATTAATATCCCATGATAATATTAGCTCTGGAGGAAAGAATTTGGTGGCAAAATTCCATATTTACTCATGAAATCCACCCCCAACTTCCACACACACATTTTAATGGCAGAAGGAAAGCTCCCCAGCCCCACCATGCTCTCTTCACACTTTCCCTCATCTCCTGACACACACTCTGGTTTTTGGTATTGTTTTTTACCCCTTGCTGACCCAAAAGCCAATTTTATTAGTAGAGGCTCCCCATTAGGCATAGTCTAGTTTGTATTTATTAGGGCAGAAAAGTATTTAAGTTTAAAAAAGTTACTTGGCACTGGCTCGAGTGTAGAGACAGGAAATGGAGTCTGCTCAGTCCTCTAGGCTCTGACCCCACCTGACTGCTCTTTTTCCCCCTCCCTTAGGCTTCAGGAAGGATGTATGAAGACCTAATGCATCATCAAGCCTCCAGAAGATTTAAGCAAGGGCAGTGGAGTTGACAGCAGTTGCCTCTCCTTTCCTTCCTAGAAATGCTGTTTAAAAGATTTGCTGAAAAAAAGGAAACTCCTTAGTGTCATTAATTCTTTAAAGAGTGCAACGAATTTTGCATCTTAAAATAAAAACCATTTAAATGGCTGTTTGCAAATGTACTTTGCCAAGTGACAAAGTACATGCATTCAAATGTGGGCTCCATACTTACTAATGCGTGGTCTTGGGTAAGTTAGACAACCTCTCTGTGCCCCAGTTTCCTCATTTGAGATATATTTTCCAATGAAAATGATAAATACCAACCTCATAGGGTTGTTGTGAGGAGTAAATGAGTTAAAATATGGAAAGTATTTCAGAATAAAGTTGGCACTCAGTAAATATCTGACTAATTAATATAATCTAACAGAATAAATATGCCAATTCTAGAATCCAAATAGTTTCATCCCTGACTGGTGTACAGTTCTGAGTGATCCATTGCTCTTTAGTAAAAGGAGACAAGAATCTGAGCTCCGTGGAGATTTTCATGGATGAAGTGGATCAGGCCTTAATGGTAAAGGTAAGAAACTTTGATGGTGAACCACAGTGTGCCATGTTCTGAGCCTGGCATTTTTCATGTGCCACTACATGCAAGACTCCTAACAGTTCTTCTGAAGTAGACACAATTAGCTCCACTGTGCAGATGAGATAAATGAGATCAGAAACGTTAATTACCCCCAAATCACACAGCCAGTAAGTTAGGTGGAGACAGGATTTTAATCCTACACCATTTTAAAGCAAAACATAACATACAAAAAGGAGGATGGCAGATTGTGCAAGTAAGATGATTCAACGAAAAGGTCATTATTGAATAGATCATTGACAAAACAGGTTTATAATCCAAATATGGTTTGGTATCTCTTAGAATTAGCTTTGAGGTAGAGATTCAGACTATACACTGTTCACTTCTAATCCAATGAAGAATGCCATTGTATATTTCAAGGTAGATTCACAGACTATCAGAGATAGAGAGCAACCCAGAAGACTATTTAGTCCAACCTCCTAACAGCTAAGAGACACAAGTGAAATGGCAGGCTCAGTGTCATACAGGTGATTAGTAGCTGAAGTAGCCAGGATTCCTCTGGACCCAACATTCCTCCCCTTTTAGCATCCAGTATAGCCAACCAGGACACCATGGTTTTAAACCCACCCATTTAGATACGTGTAAATTCTAGTTCATTTTAAATATCCCCCTTCCTACTTTAGCATTTAAACCTAAAAAGAATATTAGGGTGATAAAATCCTTTGGGAAGATAATAAATAATATGAATATTCTCTAGTGAGAAGCAGCTTCCATTATCTAGAAGCTTCTATTTTTAAAAACTGACCAAAACTCTGGTTTTGCTGTATTTTGTCAAAAAAGAACAAACATTAAATATTGTCTGGGTAGGAGAAGAGCCTTTTAAAGGGAAAGTATTGCTCTTTTTCACGCAGAGAGGAGTTAAAAAGATCTTTACATTTTCTGTTGTTGCTGTTAGATTATATTTATTCACCAAATATTTACTGAGCACCAAACAGCTATACTAGCAGAGTCTGGCTTTTCTTGCATATTTCACAGCACTCATTACAGTGCTGGGCTTTTGGCAGTAACTGATTAATTGGTGGTATCTTCTCCTATGTTCAGTATATTAAACGACTTCAGGACAAAAGTCACTGAGGTTATGTCAGTGATATTCTCCTAAGGAGGTGAAGGAAGGAGATGGCACTTGACTATTCTAAGGCTGGCACTGCCCCAAACCATGCAGCATGAAGTGTACTTTCTTAGTTATAATATCATCAGTAATGTGAAGTCCAATGTTTTACAATTTCTTTCACTGTGAGTGCATCAAAGGTTTATGATCAATAGTACTACATCTTAGGCTGGCAAGCATCAGGCTGTGCGATGGCAGCCATGCTAAAAAAAAACACACTATCTAATTATGTCCTAGTACACAGCTCTATCATAGGGCTAAGCTTTGTTCATGTGGGCTATAAAGACAGATGAAAAGCACATTATCCACTGCTCAGCAATACTGCGTTATTACAAATGTAACAAAAAAGCTAAAAATGCCAGACCTTGGTAAGCTCAAACTTTCTGACCTAAACTTCAAAATATGCAAAACATTACTCTGGTAGAAAGAGATTTGGATTGCAATAGCAAATGTGGAGAGAGAGGAAGTAATAAAGGTAAAGACAAAGAAGGATGGAAGGACACAACTCTAAGTGATTTTTATAGCAGACACTTAGCCCAGGTCAGCAAATAAATTACTAACTGACAAGAAACTGGCATATGAACTAAGCGAGTTTTTCAAGCCAAACATCCTGAAATAAAGGAATGCTGGTGGGCTGAATAGGCAACGAAACCAAAATTAGCCACAAATTCACTGGATATTGGCAGGCCCACGAGGCCTAGCAAAGATTTACCTGCTGTATTGTATACAACTTCCTGCAGATGATACTGAAAAGTCAACAATCAAGGAGCAAGTACTGTTAATTCACTATTTGGGTTTCTCTGCTTTCCCTAAAATGCCATATTGCAAAATCAACCTAGGACTTAAGGAATCAACAGTACAATCTCAAAGATTTTGTTCTGCATTAACCATCCAGTGGACTAGTCCTGGCGAGCTATATGGTGATGACAAGAATCTCTACAAAAATCCACAAATATGATGGTCAACATATACTTAGGCCTCAATTAGACACTCACACAAACACAAGAGGGATGGTACATGCAATGATAACACAGATACTTTATGGATATCCATTATGGGAAATTCAGCACATTTCATGCTCAGTAAATTAGTCATTAATATTGGTGACACAGGGATATTATCTGATTGGTGTGGTTTTCATGGCATCATGGCACTGAAAGCAAAGTTTAAACCCTTAGGCGGAAATTCCAAGAACATTATGATTCGAATTTTCATGAATACAATCAGGCAACTGGTCTCTTAAATGCTGAAAGACTGCAAATCTGGCTACTGAGGTCAGTTAATAAACACCATTTGCTCAACTGCAGTAGGGAAGGATGGTTGATAGTGTAGGTGTGGTTAGTTGAGTTATCAAATGCATTTTGAAGACTTGAAATATGCCATCCACTGTGCTAGACAAAACACAGTGCCTTTATTTGAAGAGCTTACTGCTTAGTGAAGCATCTTGTAATTCAGAAATATATTCATTATATTTAGAGCATATATACATAATGCATCAATGAAAGATGCTTTCTAGGCACAACTGGTTGCATTCAGCAGTTTTCTACATAGCTTTCAAAGAGTGATTCTGGATACAATACTGATTGAAAGCGTTAAGATGTTCAATCTATGATGATAGCAAAACAATAATAAAAATCTAACTCTTGGTTCCTATTACACACACTTTTCAATATGCTAGACCTTTGGCTAATAATTACAAAAATGCACTGCACGTATTAAGGTGGTGATGATTTACTTTGGTCTGGCCTTCCCAAGTTCTACCTGGATTTCAAATGTTAACAAATGTCTCCTTACACAAGTTATGGGTAACTTGGGAATTAGCTGCCATGATGCTACCAGTAAAAGATAAGTAATTATTCTGTTGGTAACAGGCAGTGTTACTTTTATAAAATTGATTAAACATCTGCATAAAGTCATGGTGCTGATCAGTACCAAAATAAACATGGATGTCACTCTGGTGTTTTCACTTCGATGAACTCATCATGTATTATATTACGAAAGTTTGTTTCAAATGTGTTGTCTGCACATGTAGAAGGACAAAGAAGATTCCTTACACACCCATCATGCTTTCAATATATGACACCTGAGTTACAGACCCCAGAAAATTTTAACTTTTTCTTCTTTAGATGCCTACTTTGTTTCCAGTTCACTTATAATCACTCTGAGAACAATAAACATTAAATATTTAAGGGTAATGACAACTTAAGCCAGAATGTCTACTTGCATGAACATTGCATGGGAAAGTTTTTCTTTAGCTGCTCTGTGGTACCATTGTCTGTGACTGTACATCCCACTGAGAATACAGAGTCCCAAAGGGCAAAATTAAGGGTAGAGAACATCTGACCTCAATCATGGGCGTCAGGATAAGAAATGCATAACACATGGTCACAACTCAAAAACAGTGATCTTGAGGTTACTGCAGATGAGGATGGCAGCTGTTCAGTTGGACATCTGGATCTCTGTGGCTCCAGAACTGGATTGTTCTCACATGAGATCTGCCTATGAGAAGCTCAGCCCATCTTCAGTAACAGGTCTAAGAATCTGAATGAAATCTTCACATAGTGCCCAACAAACAATAAATTTTCACACATACACAAGATCCTTGTTTCTGGAGAGTGAATGTTGCCCAAAAGCAAAATATTAAAAGGAGGATCATTTTGGGGTTGCATGGCTATGCCCAAGCTGACCCTGCACCTCTAGTGTTCACACTCCAAACAGATCAAGCATGATGTAAGGGTTTTGGCTGGCTTCCTGTATTATTTAATACTATCTAAATACATGTAACTGTTAACTTACTTTTTAGAAGTTCAGTTTTGTTCCCTTTTCTAAGAAGAGGAATAAATAGCAAAATAAGGATGGGTCTGAAAGGATAGCATATGCAAGTTTAATTTAGTATGAAAGTCTAGTTGTATCAATTTCAAATTGTGTACTATGTAACTATTACCACTGGTAAGCAGGAATTAGGAAGTATATTCATATTTAAACACACTTGTCCAACTAATCAACTTTATCAGTGCACTAAACGAAGAAACTAGAATTCTTAAAAATCACAAGATTAAGATTGGTAATGTGTACAGAAGACTTTTTTTAGCCAATTAAACCAGACATAATAGGTTCATATTCATTAACGAATGATATAGAAATGGACAGACAATTGAATTAATGGAAATAATGTTTTCTTGGGTGGAAGGTCACTAGTCCTGAGTAACCTATAAATGTTAAGTATGTTGTTGGCACAGTCTCCATTTAACAGTGGAAAGATTTTTCGAAGCATATGTAAGCAGGTATAATAAAATGCACCTGTAAATTCATGTAGGCTGGTTTTATAGAAAAAATTATACAACCATTTGGTACAAATTTCAAACCAAAATATAAGACATTTTAAACACATTTTGAGGGGTTATGCTATTTGCTCAATTTACCTGGTTTTGTTATTTATGAAAGACTTGTACATTTCAGTATTTTTATTGCTGCAGTTGGCTAGTGGGGGAGTAGTCCTTAGCAAAGATTCTGAATGGGCCCTATCGCAGTGTAGTTGCTCAAAAAATAAGAACTGTTCCAGAAAAACAGACTTTCTTTGATGTATAACATAGTGTAATATTTAAATCAATTGTTCAGAAATTGAAAGTTCTTGAAAATATTTGGTTAAGATACTTTAGAATTGGAGAATTCTGTACAGATTTTGATTTAGTCCTTTTCTAAGTAAAGGGAAAGGGGAAGCTACTTAATTACAAACAGAAAAGTTTAAATTAGCAATTATACATAATGGGGGGGTGCAAAAATGTAAGATAAAAGGCCACGGCAAATTATATATGTCCAATAATTATCAGTCTTTCAAGGACAAAGAGCTGGAATGATACAGTAAATCCCCTCAGTGGCAGACAATGAGGAAAAGCTGGATGGATGAGACTGAATGTTCAACAGTCACTAAATCAAAATCTTTCTTAAGGTGACAATGTCAGAGTCTGGAAATGCTACTCTGAAACATAGTGGATGACTGTGAGCCGCTGGTATAGACAGGAAAAGATAAAATCACACTTGAAAAGATAACCCAGAATCAAATGCCCCAAAGGAGATCACTCCCAAGTTCCTGAGAGGGAAGAAAATAGGATTAAAATTCAGCTCCAAAGAAGTTTATACCCTTTTGATAATCAAAGACTAGTTTGCTCTTCAAACCAGAGAGAAGAGCTACACCTTTACGTCCTGAGTTACATGGATGCCTCGATGAGGATCTTGGTGAATGACTGAGACATCTGGTTAACAGAAGCCTGCTAGGACAAGCAGGTGAGCAAATGGCCTCCAATAGTAAATCAAGCATCTTTGGAAGCTGCTTTAAGTCCCTTGTTCTGGGTGACTCTCGGGCCTAGATTCATAGTTCAGAAAACTGGGAGAATATATATTATTAGAAACCAACTTTTAAAAAGGAACCCTTGCACATCACCTGGAAAAGAAATGATTTTTTTGGTTTTTGTTTTGGAATAGAGACTAAAACTCTAGAGAAGGCTACAGTCAAACAAACCTTGAAGGCATGGCTCTTGAATGTGAGCCTTTATGAGAATCACCTCGAGGACCTGTTAGAACAAAGACTGCTGGCCCCACCCCCAGGGTCTCTGAATCCCTAGGTCTGGAGACAGTCAGAGAATCTGTGATTCCACCAAGCTCCCAGGTGCTGTTGATGCTGCTGGTTTAGGGACCACACTGTAAAAGTCAGTGCTTTAAGGAATACTGGAAAAAAAAAAAAAAAAAGGATATGTATTTTCCTCACAGAAAACTAATCTGTCCTCAATGGAATCTATCTCATCGGTGGGTTCACAAGCAGTTAAAATTTAAAAATGAGCAATGACCACCACTGTTAATTTGGAACAGTCAAACTAACCTCACAAAAGCCTTCTCCAATGGAAAAAATGGGAAACTCTTTCCACGGTACACACTGGCTTTACGGCTGTGGTCTTAGTCAAAGCACAGAGTGAACCTTGGCCAGCAACATGAGGTCTCTCAAGCTTGCAGCTGTTGGGAGGAGGCTGCTCTGCCAGTGACTCTGGGCAGGAAGTTCCTCGTTAGAACTGATGCATCTATTTTATTCAGCTCAGAGGAGAGAAAAAAGGCAAAAATCTCAAGATTTCTCCAAACTTCTTTTAACTGCCCGACCTCCCCAAAGCCACCATGTTAGATGGCTTTGCTGCCATGGCTGCTTGACTTCTGGTAATGGACAGCTCGAGGTTCTGTATGATGGCTAAGCCATAAATCACACCTACATCTTCATTCACGACGGGTTTAATGACAGCATAAATAAAATAACAATTCATAATGACACACAAGCACAGGGCACTCAGACCGAAAAATATCTGAAATAAGGCCACTTTGCATCCTGATCCAAACTTCCAGAAAGCTGTCCATAAAGAGCTTTAAGGATTAGTGTAATTTTCACCAGAAATAGGACTTTACAGTGCACATCAGGTTCAAAGGGCTTCTCACAATGCTGCTTTCCAGGACCCTGCATCAGATAAAGGATGGAGTGCCACCACAGTTCTTTCTTTCAAGCAAACAGTTTAAAATATGTGTTGTTGAAGGCAACACAGCTTCCTCTGTGTTCATATCATTTTACAGAACTCCTGCCATCCTTCACTCCCTTATCCAGCTAAGTGCTCAGCAATAATGGACAAACAAAATCTAAACTAGCATTACCACCACCCTAGGGATAACTCTAAACGAGAGTTATGCAGTATGATCTGATAATAGCTGGCTTCAAGAGCTGAAAAAAAAAATCTTGTAAAAGGCATATATTAGAAATTTAGATTTTAAAACCTATGTGCAACATGACACACATTTTGGGAATTGCTCTTTTGGCTTTAAGGTAAAAAAAGGTGACAGAAGTAGAAGTAGGAATACTGCTTTAAAAAACAGGCATGCATCACCCCACAAGGATGAAGAGAAACAATCTTGTTTCACTAAGTGAAGCCTCTCACACCTGGTTAACGGATCAGTCCACTTCATTAGAAAAAAAAACTTCAGTGTTTCACATGTTAATCTCACTAACTCTTTACTGTGCCATTTTCCTAATGTCCTGAAGGGCGTGAACAGGACGAGAGAGCAGGCCTGCAGCCCACAGGCTGGCCCAAATCAAGGACACTTAAGCTCCTTCCAAGGATCCTTGAGGAAATGACTATGGATCCCAGGGCAAGAAATGAGACCCATTTGGAGGGAGAAAATACAACCAATTGAAATACACCGTTTCAAGAACAAAGAGAGATGCATTATCTTAAAGTACAAGTTTTCTACATTATCGGCCAAGTGTTTGGGCCTTTTAAAAGGCTTTTGAACCCCTGGTGGCTTCAAATGATTCAGAAATACAACCGACTAAATTGAAACATTTGTAAGAAAAAAACAAAAGGAAACTAATTTGATGGAAGACCTGATACTACAAAAGTTAAACGTATCCTTTGTCACCGGCAAAGCCCATTAAGAATTCCAGGAAGTAAAACCAGAATCTGGGTAATAAAGTCTAACCTTTTTTTTATTCCTTGGTGCTCAGTCTGGTTTCACTTGCTCTTAGGGTACCACGTCCGGAGGCCTCGCATCCCGAGCTTCGGACCAGAGTTCCCAGTGCCAAACGGCTGCACCCAGCTCCTCAGCTCAGCTGGCCGCGTGCGGAAGTGCCGCTCACCACACTGTGGTCCAAGATGGCTGTGGCGGCCGCGAGAAGAGAGGATGCACCAGGCTGCCTGCTCTCGCGAGAACTCCGCCCCTCCCCTCCCCACTGAGGAGACCCGGATGACGTAGCCCCGCCCACAGCCCGTGGGGTGAGGGTAAGAGGTGCTCTAGAGCCTCCACACCGGTCCATCCTCTGCTCAAAGAATAAAGCTTCCCTTTGGTTCTGAAGCAAACTTTGGTCTCGTTCTGTTGGCTCGACCGACACTGAGCAGAAGGCCCCTTGCTGGGGATGGGCTCTGGAGGGTCGGTAACACTTAATATTTTCTTTAAACCATTCTTTAAGTCAGAATTTAAAGGAGACTGTCAGTGATTAATGAGCATATAATATTTATCCTCCTTTCCCTCAGAATAAGACACTTTATTACTTTTAAATTATAACATCTGAACTATTGGTAGTTAATACCCACTTTGTTTCAAAAAAATTTGCTCCAAGCCAGTATTCTGATCTTTTATTTCTAGTCAAGTATATCGCCAGGATGACACAGAGCTCCAATATTTAAGGATAAACGGTAACTTCTGTTTCTGTTTAAATAATGGCAGTCAAAATGCTTTACCAAAGAATAAAAAACGAGAGGGCGTCAAGTCACAGTAATCTCTGGAGAGACAACGGAAACAGTGTGGGCATGAACGTCCAGCATCTGCCAGTTAGAGAAAAACGTTCACTCTAGGGAATGGCAAGTATGCAACGTCAACACCTTAAAACATAGCAGGTTACTGTTAGAATTACAGGTGATAAATGTTGTACTACAGTAGCACTTTTTCTTTTCATATTCCCACGTATATGCTCAAAAACATAAGGCTTTACATTTTGAAAGGTAGAGGTCATCAGATTATGTATTGTTTCAACTGTCCTCCTGAAAGGGAACGAACATGCTGTTGTGCTTAGAAATCCAAAATACTCCTGCAAAGAGTAAGGCAGCAAGTTCACACCCACAACGGTCTCGTGGCTTTGAACCACATCAGAGGCGAGCTGTGTTATGGAAGAAAAGACACCCAGCCACAAAGTACTCCTGGGCACTCAACCATGGGAGTAGTCAAGGACACATGACATTCAAATCCTTTTCTTAAATGGCTGGCACTGAAAGACACACAGGTGCCACAAATCCAGGACAAGTCAGCTCCTTTGTTGTAGATTGTAGTGGTATCAGACTTCACAGGTCAACAGTAGGGGCTCACTTGGTAGAACACTGAGTGACGGGTTTGGTTTGGATTTGGGTAGGCACAGGGGTGGACAGAGCAAGAGAGGCTAAGATAGGACCGAAGAGGTTAGAATTTGAAGGTCTGGCTGGTTTCACCAGAATAAAGTAGATTCGTGTACTTTGTTACTAATCAAAAGCAAGGGAGACTTCTCTGAAATTTGTCTGGGGACTTTCAATCAAAGCTCTGCTTCAAGATGTAAGCACTTCTCCTAACCTTAGCTTAGATGTGTCGTGTTTTGTATGGAAATGAAACTAAATGGCATCTTTCATGGTTTAAATTTTTTTTCTCAAATAGGGATAAGCTGATATGTTTTTACTGCTAAACATTTGAGAGCTTAAAAGTTGAAAGATAGAACTATTTTTATATCATACTTTAAAGCATGAAATGCCTTTAGATACAAACTCTCTCAAATTTACTTTCCAGCTTAGTTTTGATCCAAGAAAACCAGATGCTTTTGTGAGGACAGCTTCCTCATTTGAAGGCCATGAAAATCACAAATTTCCTTTTTTGTTTTGTTTTAAATTGAGAGAAAATAGTAGGACAGTTTGAGACGGGGTTGTGTAAGAATCTTGGAAAAGGAATAAACTTACTCGATGCTCATTCACATTCTTGGCTACCATATGATGTGCAGTTGGGTTTATAGTATAAATCCTGAATAAAACAATTTGAGACACTTACCCCTTCCTAAAAAATGATTTGCTAAGTAAATATATCACCTAATTATATGTACGAATTTGGTCCCACATAAAACAATTATTTATAAGTTTCAATACAGATTAGAGAAAATGTAATAATTACTGATCCTAAATATAAATTTTTTATGATTAAAAGTTGCTTTTATTATAGACTACGTTGGAGGAAGAAAATATTCTTTTACACAATTAGCTTTCCATCTGCTGTCTGATGCCTCTCGAGGATGCCCTGAATAAAGCTGGGTTCCTGATGTTGATTTTGCACGAGAGAACCTCCTGAGACATGCCTCTGGAATCTCCAACCCTGCGCTGGGAGCAAGAGGGAGACATAGAGGCAGAGACAAGGAGACCCTCATTCACCCTCACAATGATTTATAAGTGACTCTGAAAAAAAAATTCAATCTGAATCTCAAGTAAACAAACATGTTTTTGTAGCTCAGGAAAGAGAGCTCTCGCCTGCTTGATGACAAGCCTACGGTGCTCCCACGCCAGCTCTGTTTCATCACGAGGCCAGAATTCCTGTCCTGATCATGTCTGTCCCCCTGTTGATAGTGCTGCTGGTGTGCTTACATTTCTTTTCTGACGTCTTGCTCTCTGAGTCACTCATTTCTACATCAGGGACGTACCTGTCATTCTCACCGTCAGATTTCAACTTGCTTTTCGCCCTTTCCTTGGCTGGAACTCAGCCTCCACCCAAATAGGGGCAGTCTGAGTGCAGGTGGCAGGCCCCCTCCTGGGCCTCCTCTACGTGCTTTACATACCACTGACCCAAGTCTCAAGAATGTACTACAGTTGAAAGGTGGAAAATGAAGAAAAACAGGCTTAACTGGTTTTCTTAGCTAAGTAGGTAAGCACTTTTAAATCCACATGACCTTTAAATCCCAATGCCTTATGTGCACTATTTTGTTAAGCTATAGATTTCTACCTCTTCATTAGTGAAAATCTGTAAACTATCACAATAAGAAGGAAAAACTGGTGATTCTGGGAAACTGGATGCATAAGATGTTACATAACCAACCTTCAAATCAGACATTAGTCAAGGCAATAATAATGACTTTAGCCAATGAAAAAACATCAAGCCAGATTTCTCCCAGCTGTGTTTCTCCCCTCTGTGGCCTTCAGTAACTTTAATGGAAGTTTAGTATGTTTAGGGAGAAAGATGGCCAGGAGAATCAAAATTATTAAACCAAAAAGGTCAATCTTCAAGTTACATCTTGGACCAGGACCGCTGCAAGAATAAGGGTTATCCCTTCCAGTGTCCTAGTGCTACAAGCAACACAGCTGACCAGCCACAGCTCAGACGGGGCTGGTATCACGCATTATCGTGCCAGCGGGGTGAGCAAAGGAGAAACGGTTGCTGGCTTTGAACTGAATCAAGCTATTAATGTTTCCTTAGCATTCCTTTTGATTTCCAATTCAAGCTTATGGCGACTGCAAGAGATAGGAAAAATCCTCAGAAGAGACAGGTCCTTGGATGTAATTCCACATAAACAGAGGGCCAAGGAATTCTGACAAAATTGTTGCTCACAAAAAAGTTGACTTTGCCTTTGAAGTTCTTGTGTGTTTCATATTTAAAGTCACACACCTTCATTCATCTAACAGTAGCATAGGGCCTTCAATAATATGATATAGTTTTTTTTTTTCAGATTAAAAAAGGTCTTTTGTAAGATCCTTCTCCATTCTGTTATAAAATCATCAGCTAACATGTTTTCAGGGATTTGCCAAATACGTAATCTGAGTAACCTTCAACTTTCAGGCCTAACTGGCCTGATGTAATTTTTTTTTAAATGTTGTGCTAATAATGATTTAGATCAGTTCTTATCAAACAGAATGGACTGCGTGAAGTCCCTACTATCACATTAAAGGGAAAACTATTCAACCTTTATCTGTAGGATTTAAATAAAACTTGTGAATTTTCTCCCTGATTTTCTTCCCAGTTAGTCATTTAGATCCAAGAAGATATAATATTACAGTATTGGTCACAACATCAATGAAAATGCTGACATAATTTCTCAGTCCCCCAGGTATCACTGTAGAGTGATACAAGGTACGTGGGACACCAGGGCTGCGAGGCGCTCCTGCAGCAAGGGCCACTCCCCCCAAAATCTCTAGTGCTCATTGGCACATTAACAGCTGGAAGTCCTGAGGTTAGACAAAGCCAAACCAAACCTGCTTCTTGTCCAATCTAGAATTTCTCCAGCTAGCCTGAACACATCACTCATCTTTCACGTAACTCCCAATGCCGAACAAACTTTGAGACATGCACACCTGTTTTTATGTCTGTTTTGCTTCTTAACACGACTGGTCGATAGTAGGAACTCAGTAAGGTTTCTGGAATGAATAAATGACAAAATGCATGGCTGCACTACCAGAGGCTGTATAGATTGCATGTGGTAAATTTTTTTTGAAATAAAACATCTCTGTCTTCTGTAGTTACTATTGCATTCAAGTTCATGGAGAATACTATCTCTTCTGCACACTCAAATATGGTTAAGTTAGGGAAATGAATGTTGAGTGACACAGAAGCATCTTTATGAAATATGAGAAATCTAACAAGTAAGTAGATTTTAATAAACACAAAATGCAATGCACATTATGAAGGTATTGCTTTATTGTCCTTGTCTCTGTTCAGAACCTTTCTATCACGACCCAGTGGGATTTAGTTCCTGGATGTTTACTATTATTTAACATTTAATAGAAATCTTTCTCCACTGGTAGACCAGCATATAACGAGGATAAGTTCTTAAAAACACTCTGATGTTGAGAAAGGGTGAGTTGTCGAGAGCAGACAGTACCAAATTATATTAGAACTCTTGGCAGATAAATCTCATAGACACAGGAGTTCAGTGCTGTGATTTTGCTCAGAGTAAACCAAAGATGGTCCAGGATATGACTGGAGAGATCACGGTGGGATATTTGGCCACAAAAGACAAATAAATAAATTGTGCTATGAATTCTTTACAGCTCTACAATTCAGATATCATTTGTCAATTCTTTACTGCTATAAAAAATGGATGATTGGAAATAATTTTAAGATATTGCATGTAGTAATAGACTGCTGAGATGATGGATGTAACAATCTTGAGCTTTTATAAAGTGGACTGTCTCATGTTATATCTGCATATCTCCATGACATGTTATAACACATGATAATTTATGAAGGAGAAAGCATAAAAAAAATCAATTGTATATAAACGCTCCCTGAATTTAAAAGTGCTGGCCACTTCTGCCTCAAGGGGAACTCATTTTCCTTCTTTTTTAGCCAGTAATTTTTGAAAGACCTCAATTATAAATCCAAAGTGTGGTCAGAAAAATGTGACTGACCACACCTGAAAAAGGAAAATGCAAAGTGAAAAATAACATTCTTTCTCTGCTGGTGTAAGTTGCCAATAAGTTAGCTGCATGTCATTCATGAATTGATATTATTTGGATTGGTTTAACTTATATCATCCACCAAAACCAACTGCACTGTTATTTCAGTCAATGTTTGGCCATGCTGATGAGCAGAAGCTGCAGTGTGTCTGCTCGACAATCTGGGCCAAATCTGGCAGGAACAGTGACGCTGTTATCTCAATAACATGCATGTAAAGCAACTAATTACATTTTGCTTCTTTTGCTTTCGTACTCTTCCTTTCTGGACTGTGGACTTGTTCCATCCATCAGTAAACTTGCGGCATCTTCCTTGACTGATGGTGAATCTGGAGCAACTGTTCTTTGGGTAAATGCTGGCAAGGTAGGAAAAAAGAGAAAAATAAACCTAGATGAATATGATCCCTGGCAGACACAATTGTAAGGAATCATGGGATTTGATCTAGTTTTCTGTAAACTTTACACGGACTAACAGATCTTCAGTGCAGGAATAAAATAAAATAAAATAAATAAATAACATAGAAAATCTTAAGGGCTTCCTTTTTATGGAATCTTCTCTTTAGCACAAAAGGAAACTGAGACTAGATCTGGAATCTAGGTTTATTGTTCTTCTACTGCCGGTTTCCAATCTTCTGATGCCTATATCTACAGGAAACCCTCCGACCTGACTTCTAACCTCTGAGGCCTGCCCATCCCTTACTCTTCATCTTGGAAAATAATATACTCATCCACCCAGGTTCTCAGACCTTGGTTCCTTCCTTCCTTGGGCCTGCCTGCTCGACCTATCCAGTTTAAGAGTCAGTTCTGAGGACTCCCCAGTTCACCTGAGTCCATCTCCATTGTCATTGTTATCCCAGCCCAAGCCACCATTTTCTCTTCTCTTGTTTTCATCTTTCCCCCTTCTCCACCCCTCAGCCAGAATTTTATTTCTAAAAGGTAAATCAGGTCTCCTGCATTTACCCCTCACCTCCCACCCTCCCCGTCCCCTGGCTTCCCAAGGAACTTAGAATAAATCCAAACATCTGATGGTGGCTGACGGCTCCACTGGGACCTCCTCTCCTACCACTCGCTCTCTATCACTCTGTCTCCCTCTCTCACTCACTCTTTCCCTCACAGACTCTCTCCTCTCTCATTCACCCAGTCACTTTCTCCCTCCCTCCCTCCCTCCCTCCTCCAGGGTTCCCTGGATCCAGAAGGCCACACTCGGTCCTTCCCTGGAGGCTTTGCACATCCCGCTCCCTCTATCAGGACAACTCTTCCCACTCGGTTTTAGCTCAGCTGGTTCTTTTTGCCATTCAGGGTTCAGCTCAGTTGCAACCTCCTGACCACTCATACAAAGTAGCAATCCCAGTCCAGGCACCTCCTATCACTTCCCCTTTATAGCATCAGTCCTATGCTAAGTTATCTGTCTTTTGCTCACTACCTGTTTCTTCCATGAGATAAAGTGACCTTTCTAGTCTTGTTCACTACGGTACCCCCAAGAGCCAGAGAGCCTCGTGCACCAGCCTCTTAGTAAATGCTGCTTGAATAAGTGAATATACTTAAGGGGTTTTAAAAAGATCGTTGGGGATTTTCTAGCTGCTTTCTCCATACCTTGTCAAATTGCAAAAATCAGAACTCATTTATTTTAAAAATATCTGGCGCCTAATTGGTCAGTGAAAAGATAGTTACAAAAAAAAATCACTATCATAAAATGAACCTGTAAAATGGAGAGACAGAAAGGTCGTGCTTTTATGAAATAAATAAATCCTCTAAAGGACAAGAAACAATTTTTGACTTTATCAGTACCCCAACATTTTTATTGCCATAAATCTTTGGCATTTTATTCTATAAGTTTGAGGATGAACCACGTAAGAAGCAGCTATGAACAGTTAGCCCGGGGGGTCCTGAAGTATAACACAGAAGTGAAAAGAGTGTGCTCTTCTTGCTGTGGATAAATTCTGTTTCATCAGAGGGACTTAAACTACCACTAAAGGAACCTCAAAACACAAATTAAGAATACTGATTTTTTTTTCTTTTTATAGTGATGTAATCTGAGGTAAGGAAGTGAAAAAAACTTTCATTGATTTGCTTTTCTAAGAATATCAGTAAGTTAATATGTAAGATTCACTTGCAACTCCTAAAGTAATCCTCAGATAACATGATGCCCCACCATGAAAAAAATCACAGTCCTTTCTTTGGTGGATTATTTACTGAAATAAACATTAGTTACAACAGTGTTAGAATTACAAAAGAATTGCAATCTGTATTTATTTTTAAAATTGAGTTTAGAGATACCAACTTCACTAACATTTAGCGTTTGACTCTCAAAGAACTCGAGATTTCGAGAAGTCATCAGTTTACTCCAGACCTCATTCAAATCCAGTTTGGTCCTGGCCCATGGAGTGAAGGCCCTGTCCCGAAGCTGTGTTCCTTTAGCCTAAAAGGAGCTATACATGGAGACTAGTGGTCAGTCACTACTTATAAAAAGTAAAAATGACAGTTTCAAAAGCTGGCATTATGAGTCTCTCTTACTAAGCCCCCACTGTCTACAGGCTGCAGGTAATGGAATCCAAGCCTTCTAAAAGAGTGTCCTGAATCACGGCCATAGCTTCCAGGCAGCCAGGATAAATTTGGTAGTGATCATGGCTCTAAATAATGGATTTCTGTGTTCCTATTTCCAATGGTAATATAAACTTACAATTTATACATTTCTTCCCTTCTTCCTGGCAGGAAGAATCCACCTTTTCTTGAATTGACCCGAACGACACAAAGCTGACATAAATTACTACTTAAAACAAACTTTCATTAATGCTGGATCATTTCGGAGACCACAAATTATGCAGTATTTTCCCATTTCCTTTGTTTTTTCCATGGTCAGTGATTCTACACTTTCATTTGGTCACAGTTTTGACAGGGCACCTAAGTCAGCAGAACGAATGCCTTAGCATCCACAGCACAGACAAAAGGGCCTCATCCAGTGCAAATCCCACCCTAAGAAGGAGCCTGTTCTGTGGGCTCAGACCCTCGTGTCTTTCTCAGCACCTCCGTTCCTCCCCACGTCTCCACACACGTCTCAGCTGCTCCAAGCTCTAACTCCCAGCCTTCGTGCAGAAGTTAGCAAGAAAACCCAACACTTGCTAGTCAGACATAAAGTGGTGGTTTTCTTCGTAGGCTTTTATTTTTATAAGATCCCTTTTTAGCCAAAGTGTACATATATGCACATATCAAACAGCACCAAAGGGCTACCCAGGAAGACGCCAGTCTCTTGCCCTGTCCCTCCCAAGCCCACACTCCTGCCCCCTTGGAGTCAACCACAATCAACTCTTCTAGCTTTATTTTCTGTACTTACTTCAATTTTTGTAAGAAAAAGAAGCTTATATTGCTATTTTCTGATTGATCATTTTTAGACGTATCCACACCCATCCACGTCCACTCACCCAGCCTCCCTGTGCAGTTACATCTGGACTTGCAGTTAGGTCAACAGTGAGTATTTATATTATTATGACTAGGTGACTATGGCTCACATAAACCTAACAGGTCTACTACGACAGTGTTTCTTTTCTTTCTCACTTTTTTCCTGGAGTTATTAACTGACCCTTGTTTTTATTTTTGTTTTTGTTTATTTACTCCTTCCCAATAACCATCCTCAGTTAGATCTGCCATGTGTCTACTAGTAGTTTTTTGACGTGCTTAACTGAATCAAATAATCTATCAGTTTTTTGCTTATTTCCTAAGGATTTTCTTGATGGAATCTTTCCTTTCTTCCTTCACTATGAGACAACTGAAGAACACGCGTGTCCAGATTAAAAGCCCCCTACCCGTGCCCAGCAAGTGGTTAGAAAAGTGAATAAAACAAGACCCACAGGGAGGCCTATCATCACAAAACTCACTGGGGTTAAACATACAATCCTAGGAGTTTCTGGGGCCAGGGGTGAGGGGAGGTAGTGGTGGTGAAAATGATCACTTCAAAGGAAGGGGAGTCAAAACAAAAAGACATAAGGTTTTTCTACAGCAACACTAGATTTTAAAAGACAATTGTGCAACGACTTCAGAAGGAAAGTCCTTTTTAACCTAGAATTTTATAGCCAGCCAAAGTATGAGTCAAGTGTGAATGGAAGAAATCCATTTTCAGAAATACAAAAACTGAAAACATTTACCTCCCTTTCTTGGATGTGCTTCCACAAAAGAAAGAACTGAAACCAGCAGAGGAAGGCATGGAATCCAAGAAACTCGGGCATCCATCCACACAGGAAGAGGGGGAAGAAACATCTCAGGACGACAGCTGTGTAATGGCCACCTGTTGGGTGAGTCCCTGTCACCTGCCCACCTCTGTTCTTTGTCTTGTTTTCTTTGTTCTCTTACCCCAGGATTCACTAATCAGGCATTGTCCTTCTTCCTCTTTTTCTGAAAGTCTTCATTTTATTTGTTTATTTATTTAAGCACCTTTATTGTGGTATGGTTCCTGTACCGTAAACTACACATCTTTCAAATATACAATTTGATGAATTTTGATAGGTGTATATACACCAATGCAACTACCACCACAATCAAGATAGCTAACATTTCCATCATCCTACAAGAGGTACAATTTTCGAATTCCCAATTTATCTTTCCTACTCCCTTTACCCCCCTAGTAACTGTAAGTTTCTTATTTATTTATTTTTTTAATGGAGATACTGGGGATTGAACTCAGGACCTCGCACATGCTAAGCACACACTCTACCACTGAGCTCTACCCTCCCCTTCTGTCCTTGAACTGATTTTCTGAATATCTTACCTGTTCTCTCCTACTGTTCCATTCTTTTTCTTTATCTTCTACTTCCTTTGAAGTTTTCTCAACATGGTTTTCCACCTTTCTAGTTTATCATATTTTAAATTTCTAAGACCTCTTATCCTGTGCTCCTTTTTCATAGCATCTTGCTCTTATTTTTATCGGATGTATTATTTTCTCATATCTCTGAGGCATTAATGACATTTTTTTTAAGACATCTTCCATCCTCTGTATTATCCATTTACTGCAGGCTCCATTTTTCTCTTCATTGGTCTTGACAAATCTTTATAATTTTGGAGATTCAAAAGGAGGTTCACGAAAAATTACAGAACAATTTCTATAACTAAGCTGAAACTATTTATGCTACAAAAATGGAGAAGTATTCAGGGTGATCCTAATTCACTTTAAAATACATCATAAAAAAGCATATAGAAAACTCGAGGTTCATCAGAAAAGCAAATAAGAATAAATATTACTCCTAGAAGTAAGTTCATTAAATCACTTAAAATGATGAACAGTAGGTACCTGTGTTTAAACTTTTTAATGTATCTTTGAAAACATGGAGGTAGGAAAATCATAAAACAAACTTGTCAAAAAGAATAGTAAAATATCAGGCTATGTATAAATAAACAAATAATTCATCAATAAATAAAGAGGGTTCTTTTCAAGCTAAATTTTTCAGTCAGATTGTACAATATAGACTATAATAAGTATTTTCTTATCCAAATTACATCCTCAGTGATATTTTTTCCTTTTCTTATTTCTTTTGGATCCGGAGTATTTATACAGAAACCTACAGCAGCCTGTGAGTACTGTATCTTAGAGAAATGACCACAGCTAGTCATGAAATGTTACTGAGTGAAAAGCTGAATACAGTTTCTTTTATTGCCTGTCATAATAGTAGATAGAATTCTAAAAATTTTGATGTTTTCTGTTTAATGTCTTCTAGCCATTTTCTTCTAGGTAGCTTTCTCAGAAAGTTCTTATGAACGTCATAATGGCAAAATTAAATACCAGCAGAACAATGACCTCTGTGCTCAGACCACGGTGCTGTTTATCTCCAGGCTCCTAAATGTCTTTAGATGGGATACCATGATGTTTGATGGTGCTCTATCCCTACCTTTCTCCTCCTTCCTCTTAAGACACATCAAACAGACGTGAGGAAACTTTCCCATTGCTTCATATGAAAAACAAAAACTTTGTCCTATGAGTGTATCACATTCTGAGGTACCATAACCAACCTGAGTTATCTAAATTGAAGGGCGGCTGCCAGATTAGAATAGCAGAGGGTTTATGAAGATATATAAAATCACTTGGTAGAGTGGTTAGGACGGGAAAAGGAAAACGCTTAGCTTTTGAAATAAAATAATCATGATATAATGAAAACCAAACCATTTATCAGAAACTGATAAAATATTTATTCAGTGAATCCATGAATATAAATCAGCAAAAAGTGAGAGTTATCATTTTTGGATTTGACCTACTTCCTTGTGGCCAATTTCCATATTTTATTTTATAGGAACCCAGATGTTTTAAATGACAGCATTGTCAAATTGAATGTACAAACTCTAAGCCCATGGGAAATTGAAGAGCTAAATGATTATCTAAACAAGAATCTGTTAACATTTGGGTCCCAAATGGTTTGGATAAAAGTGGACTTAAAAAAAAAAAAACAACAACTCGTACACTCATTCATCTAATACTAACTGAGCATTTACTATGCACTGAGTGCTATACAGGACGCCGAGGAAACAGTGGTGTATAAAACACGCATTGCTCCTATCATCATGGAGTTAGTTCTCTGGTGAAGAGAAGAAGCAGTAAACAAAACATCACTCAAATAACAAATAATCCCATAATCATTCTGAGAAAGGTTTTAAAGGAAAATTGTAATGAGATGTGGGCATTCATAATAGAAACCGTACTTTAAACTGTGGGTTCCGAAAGCTTTAAGGACGTTACATCCAAGGTGAAGCGTAAATGGTGGGAGATGGTCTCCTGGGTCAGCCGACTCACACTTTGTTGATGCTGATGTCACTTTACCAACATTTACAGTGTATTCACAGAATGAAACCTACATGGTAATAGTTTTTGTTTCCTTATTCTTTGCACAAGATTACGTATTTCTGGATAGTTCTATGCAAAGATTTTCTACTTTTGGATGACCTGAATTTTATTAAAGTACCACCTAACTTCCTTACCTACTCATCCACAGTCACTCACAGTCTACACACACACACACACACACACACACAAATTTGCTTAATTAAGATTATTACCGTGGGTGATTCATTTAAAGTTTTTATGAGAAGCATAAGGTCTGAAAAAAAGGGATTCCACATGTTTTAGTATACTGGGTAATATCATAAATATACTTGGGCATTATTTGTATGATTCATTAATAAAATCTTTTCAAACTTACAACATGAATATTACTATCATGTACCAGCCTTACACTTAAATCTTTCCATGCGTTTTCTTAAATTCAATATAAAAATGGGTACAGGACATTGCTACTTACAGTTCAAGTGTGAAAATCGTGGACTAGACCAGAAGCGACTGTGATCCTGCCAAGAGGATGACGGATCTAGCCCGGGAGTCTGGGAACTTTCGGCAAAGTTTCTGTCATCCTAAAACAGAGAGTAGAGCATTTCAGTTCAAATGACTACAAACTTAAAGGACTGGAATTCACTGAAAGTAAAACTGAACCTCAAGATATAAGCTATGTTATACCACAATTTAATATAATTATAATCTTTGTAAAAAATAAAATAAGTGGATGTTAAAGAAACATGAAAAAACTGGAGAGGAAATCAGCCAGTCGTAACAGCATGACGTATTTCTTTCCAGTCTTTTTTTCCTGTGGATAAGAGTTGTAAACATTGTTGTAAAACTTTGTGTTCTTCATTTATTTACATTTAATACTATAAACATTTAAAAAGTCATTATATTAACCTTTACCTTATCTGTTACTCTTTTACTGTCTGGTGAATATACATGCTTTACTTAGCTATTACTTTTCTGGGCATTTAGGTGGTTTCCAGTGTTTTACTCCTATAAATAACACTGTGAGAAATATCTTTAAATATATAACCTTTCTCATATTTAGGACTATTCTTTATGACAAATTCTTGGGTGGAAATACTGGGTCAATAAAAGCAATTTGATGTTTTTAAATACATTGACCTAGACTGCTTTCCATAATGATTATACAAATACTCCTACTCATTCAACAAATATTTAATACATAAACAAAAAGGAATACAGAAAAGGTCCCTCTCCTCATGGATTGTATGAATGTGTCTTTTTCCTCAAATCTTAGCTGAAAAAGAAATTATGAAATTATATCATTGAATAATTTTATTATCTAAATAGATTTTAAAAACATGCTTTAATATACTTCCTTAATAAATAGAATAATATTTTTTTCCTTAAAATGCTTTCTAATTTTTTTTTTTTTTACTATACTTCATTTATTCTTTCCTGCACTCATCTATTCATTCAAGAATCACTTTTTTGGCACCTACTATGTGCTGGTCAAAGAACAGATCAATCAGACATTATGGTATATGATCATGAAAGCCTCAGGACTACAGGAGAGAAAGGCATTAAACAAACTATACAAAACACAATATGGTTTAAAACTATGATAAGAGCTGAAAGAAGAAGGACAGGAAATGACAGGAAGAACTACATTTAGAGTTGAGGTCCAGAGAAGTTCCCCCTGGGAGGTGACGTTTAAGGCAATATTTGAATGCTGAGTATGAATCAATGAATTAGCCAGATAAAAACTCGTGGGTGGAGAATGGACACATGGGAGGTAAGAGGGAGAGCAGGAGAGGGTGGTCAGGAAGCGGTGTTCTAGACTCCTGCGAAGGTGCGAGGTAAGAGAGTTAGGTGTGTCTGAAGAACTGAACAAAGGCCCTTGGCTTAGGCACCCTGAGCCCAGGGAAGTGATTACAATGAGATCCCAGAGGTGGGATTTGGATTCGGGATTCTTTTGTACTTAAGTACATTCAGAAGGCAATCAAGGGTTTTAAAGAGAGGAGTGACATGCTTTGATTTCTATTTCTTAAAGATTACTCTGGCCTCTTTGTGGAAAACAGATTGGAGCAGCGGCAATGTTGAAGGGGAAATACTAGTCAAAAGACTGTAATTCAGGATCACGGGAGAGGAAGGTATCAAGAATGGGGCCAAAGATTCTAGACCAAACAATTGCAGGTTAGGTGGTGCAAACGATTCCTCAAAACAAGGCCCCCGGAGACAGCAGGGCCTCGCGTCGCATGATAAGCTCATGAATTAGCAGTCTTTGTATTCAGAACCAAGTTTCTATTTTTCTTCTTTGTCATGTGTGTATACAAATGCAAAAAAAAGGCCAAGAAGAGCAAGTATATCCATGTATCTATCTGTATCTATGTCTATACCTGTATCTATATCAAGGCCCATTTATTTTGAGCTAAAAGCATGGACATAATCCTAAAATGGTTCAATATCATCAGTTTTCCTGAACCAAAAGGGAGTTTAGGTTCATTCAAGCTGAAGGCCCTGAGGTGTTTAACCAAGTGACTTATAGTTTTCACTAATTATGAGAATTTCATAAGAAACTGGATCACTACAGGATCTCTGGAAAGGATATACAGCTAACCCTGGAACAATGTGGGGGTTAGGGGTGCCAACCTTTTGCACTGTCAAAAATCCACATATAATTCATAGTCCGCCCTCTTTATCCATAGTTCTGCATCCATGGATTCAATGAACTGCAGATTGTATAGTACTATAGGATTTACTATTGAAAACAAATGTATAAGTGGACACGTGCAGTTCAAACCCATGTCGTTTGAGGGTCAACTGTATTAAATAATACATATGAAAAAATATATAAGTGGTTGAATAAGTCAACAATTTTAAGGGGAAAGGATGACAGTCCTAAATTGTCTGTACGTATTAACGAGTGTCAAAATATATGAAGCAAAACTGATAGAACTATAAGGAAAAAATAGACAAATCCATAATTATAGTTGGAGATTTCAACATTCCTTTCTCAGTAATTGATAAAACAGCAGGCAGAAAATCAGTAAAGATATAGACTTGAACAACACTGCCAGATGACTGGACTTAACTGACATGTATAGACTACTCCACCACAAAACAGCTGGTTACAAGTACTTTTCAAGTGCACATCAAACATTTTCCAAAATGGATTACATTCTGGGTGCTAAAACAAATCTCAATACATTTAAGATGACTGGAATTATACAAAAGAAAATGCTGTCTAACCATAATGGAGTGAAACAACACAAGGATATCTGAAAAATTCCCAAATATTTAGAAGTTTAACAACGCACTTCTAAATAACCTATGGGTGGGTCAAAGTAGAGGTCAACAGAAAAATGAGAAAATATTTTAACTATGAGAAAATAAAAGCACAGTTTATCAAAATTGGTGGGAATCAGCTACAACAGTGTTTGGATGGAAATGTATAACATTAAATGTGTATATTACAAAAGAAGGAAAGTCTCAAATCGATAATCCAAGTTTCTGCCTTAAACTAGAAAATGAAGAGTAAATTAAGCCTAAATTAAGTAAAAAGAACAAAATTAATAAAGATAAGAGCAAAGATCAATTAAACAGAAAGCAGAAAAGAAGGAAAAAATGAAACCCACACTGGTTTTTTTTTTAAGATCAATAAAATTTAAAAACCTCTACTGAAATTGATTAGGAAAAAATGAGGGCAGATACAAACTGCCAATATTGAGAGTGAAAGAAGGATATTACTAGAATGCCTATAGGCATTAAGAAGATAATTAGGAAATATTATGAACAACTGTCGATAAACTTGATAATTTAGATAAAACTGATATAAATAAACAGCCTTAAAATGTGTCATCCAGTAGTTCTACTTCTAGGAATCCATATTATGTTAATAAATTAAAAACATAGACAAAGATTTTTATACCAAGATGTTTACCAAATGATTATTTATAGTAGAAAAAAACTGAAATCATCCTTAAATTTCCAACAACAGGGCATCTGGAAAATAAACTACAGAATAATGATAATGATGATTATAGAGAAGATTCATATATATATATAAAATGTATATAAAATGTTACATGAAAAGAGGAAATAAAATTATCAACAAATGTTGATTTCAATATAAAAAGACATTTATAAATAAGAACTGGGAAACATACTCTCAAATTAGGTAAATGGGTTTTTTAAAATATTTGTTATATTATTTATTTTCTTTTAAATTTTTTCTGTACTTCTCAAATTGTACCATATTTTTAACTGTCATAGGCCAAGAAGCTGGTTGTATAATTAAAACTATAAGTTGTTCTTTTTCTGGTAACAGAAAAGATTATAATCTATGCTTTGATGCCCACTGATTTTGTTTTAGAAATTTAAAACCATAACTTGGGAAGAGTGAATAGAACCTGATTATCTGTGTACTTCATTCTTCCTGCAGCAGGCACATTTTGAGGCTGTCACTGCACCATCTGTTTCATTCAGCAGGACGCCCAGACCTACATCTCCACTCCTGTCCTTTCTCAGTTCAGGTGTCAATAGGCAAAATGAGAGTGTGTTTGCTTTCCCTTATCTTTACCTTTCTTTTACTGGCCCATAATCATCTAAGCATCTTTTAGCGGGAAGCCATTTATTATGCCTTTCTCTTTCACACTCTTCATATGGAATGCATGATCAAATGGAGATTCTAGCATTGACTGAGAGCTTAATTCTCCTTTCTATCTGTGCATCTTCCAACTCCACTCAGGCCTTTAGTGTTTCATATCTGAACTATAATAGCCAGACCCACAGCTTTGCCTCTAGTTACCCCATGACATCTCATTCTAAAGTAGCTATTAGATAGCCAAGACATGGAAACAGCCTAAGTGTCAGCAACAGATGACTGGATAAAGAAGATGTGGTATATTTATACAATGGAATACTATTCAGCCATAAAAACTGACAACATAATGCCATTTGCAGCAACATGGATGTTCCTGGAGAATGTCATTCTAAGTGAAGTAAGCCAGAAACAGAAAGAAAAATACCATATGAGATTGCTCATATGTGGAATCTAAAAAAAACCCCAAAAAACAAAAACATAAATACAAAACAGAAACAGACTCATAGACATAGAATACAAACTTGTGGTTGCCAGGGGGATGGGGGGGTGGGAAGGGACAGACTGGGATTTCAGAATGTAGAACACATAAACAAGATTGTACTGTGTAGCACAGGGAAATATATACAGGATCTTGTGGTGGCTCACAGTGAAAAAGAATGTGACAATGAATGTATGTATATTCATGTATAACTGAAAAATTGTGCTCTGCACTGGAATTTGACACAACATTGTAAAATTACTATAACTCAATAAAAAAAAGTTAAAAAAAAAAGTAGCTATTGGAATATACTTGGGACACAATGAACAGTTAACCCTTGACCAACACAGGTTTGAACTGTGTGTGTCCACTTATACGTGGACTTTTTTCAATAATAAATACCACAGTACTACATGATCAGCTGTTGGTTGAATCTAAGGATGTGGAACCGTCGATATGGAGGGCTGATTACAAGGTACACACAGATTTTTGACAGCATGGAGGGTCCATGCCCCTAACCCCGAGTTGTTCAAGGGTCAAGCGTATATCTTTAAGTTCCAACATTTTGTAAGTCTTCAAAACATTGTCAGAATCCCCAACGTTACCTTGAAATATAACTACTGAAATGAACCCTAGAAGAAAAATATTTCAGGATCCCTTTGAACAATCAATGCATCAGAATATGAAAATAGTATCTTCATATTCTACAATTATAAACTGATATTTAATTTGTGGAATTTCTATATAAGTAAATTTTACAGGGTGACCATAAGATGGTTGTTTCTTTCTAATTCTGACCTTTTTTAAATTAAATACTTAAATATTAAAAAGGAAGTATTGGTTGAAAAGGAAGATTCCTTGCAATTTTAGTAATCTTAGCTTTTCTTCTCTGCCAATTCTTATATCCTTAGCAGAGGGACCTATTTTTATTACTGTCTTAAGTCTCAACTAGCTATTTAGCCAGAATTCCTTGCAAAAATTCCACTGGGTGAAGGAACTTGCATTTTCTAATATTTTCCCTGGGTTTCTTCCACTTCTCTTTCATAACCCACATTGTAATTGGTTTCTTAAAAATTGTTCCAACCCAACTAAGTCTTTTTGCTAAACTGATCTCTAATGATTAATATTTAATGATACTCACCAAGTATTTTTCTCTCAGGAATATTTTAAGTTCAAAGTTTATAAGACAAATGATACATTTAATTTTTTTTAAATTTTAATTTATCCAACCCTTCCCCTGGAGAAGAGGAAAAAACACTTATGTGTTTCTGAATCTGTGGCAGAAATGTTTTCCTGAATTTGTCTCTAGCCCAATAATGCACTAGTCCTCTATTTGTTCCCCACTCTTAATTCCCAGTTCTCCACCCATCCTTGAAAAAGCTTAACCTCTTCCCCAGTAAATTTTATTCCTATTTGAAAGTTCAGTCTGGACAGATAGTTTACTTAAAGACTGACCTCCATAACTCAATCTGCATGGCTGCTATTATATAGACTTTAACCTCCACAGGGTGAGGCTTTGATTGCCTCTGTCTTTCCACCGACCCATCCCAATATTCCACAGTTTAGCCCAGTACCATTTGCGTTAAGGTACTTGATAATGGTCATATATAATTATTTCTTGACCACAGTGCAGAAATGAAAGTTTGCTATGTGGAAGTTGGGAAATTAGGAGACTGCCACTCTTACATTTTCAGTTTCTTCATGTAAGGAAATGAGGGTGCTGGACCAGATCATCTCTTACGTTTTCTCAGCACTAACATTTTGTAATTCTAATCTACCTGAACAGAAACACTGAACAACCAGTAGTACATCTAACTATGCAAGCTGTCTTTTCCAAATTTATACAATAATACTGTAAACACTCATCCACAGACGAACAGACTCATGAAAACACTGTGCTAGATCAGGCCATGTGATACATTTACCTTTATCCAACTGATATTTTATTACATAAAATTTAATATTCCTAGTGACTCATTAACGGAAAAGCTACTCAATTTTTGGTTTTTTGTTTTTCTTCTTCTTCATTTTTACCCATTTCAGACTCGGTTCTACATGTCTTTAATCCATTTTCAGAAACCAAATGTATTCACATTGGATAGAAATTTGCCAGAAACAAGGATACTCAAAAAGATGTGCCACTGAGCTAAGAAATAGAAGCAGAGACGCAAAGATGTTTCACAGTCATGGTGCCTCACAGGAGTCCATGCTTATTCTCAAGTGACTATCTTAAGCAAACAGTGATTGGATGGATGTGTTATGACATATTTATTAAAAACTAAGAAGACATTTAATTGGTATTCCTTATGTATTTAGTGTTTAGTATCCAGAAGTTTGCATCTGAGATGATTCACGATGGTATCTTTACAGTTAAACCTCTTCACAATCTTTTTTTTCTTAATATCTTTGTTGAGCCAATTACTGGAAATGGTGAAAGCATGTGGCTTGTTAAGGGAACTGGGTTTGGGAGAGTTAAAACAATCAACGTGCTCAACTAAGTACCCATGTTGATTCCTAAATAAGCACTTTTGATCCATTTCTATTTTAAGGTTTTATAGCAACAACAAAAAAAATCCCAACTCATCTGGCAACCTTTGGTTTAACTTCTGAAGAGCAAGATGAAATCAACTAGCTAAATATTATGGCAAGTTAGTCTTGATCACTTCAAAAGAATAAAAATTGCTTCAGAGTTCAGCATGATTTGATTGCCTACAAGGTTTCGGATGTGTCATCTACACATTACTGGAAAAATGGCAATTAAATTATCATTAGAATTCCATAAAAAGCCTAAGTTAGGAAAAAAAGCTTAATCACCAGTTTCACATGTACTGTGTATTCTGGAGTCAAAGATAAGGCAGACAGTGTCAGCCCTCAAAAGTCATACAACCCAGTATAATCGTATTTCAGTATTTACCTATACTTACTATTTCTTTTATGTTAACTTGAAGATTTGCTTTGCACCCTAAATCTCTATATAGGAGAGGCTTAACAGATGGCAAATTGGTTGGGGTTGGGGGAATCATGAAGCTATATTTACATAGCAGATTACACATGACTTCTTATCAAAGCATGAAGAGAGGTGGTTATAAATGAGATAACTGGGGTATTATGGGGTTAAAGCTCCTTCAAATCTCCCATGATTGCCACTACAGTTCCCAAGCAATATTTGTAAAATTAACTGAATAATACACTATGATATATTTTAATACTCATTAAATAAAATCACCCACAATCTCGAACTGCACCAGGAGTTATGCACTGCACGCTTCAGAAGCTACTACTGTAGAAGATTTAAGATATGTACAGAAATAGCTGCCCTGAGAGAGAAAGTGCTAACAGCCATTAACTGCTATGAGTGAAGTATACACCACGGAGAGATTCAAGGAGGGAGACACAGCTTCCAGAAGCAAAGCATATTCTTGTAGTATACACATGCTTACATTGGACAAATATGACAAAGGGCTTTGGAAACTCTGCCTTCATAAACTGTGCTGAAAGCCATTATCAATGCTTCCTCACCTACCTCATCTTATCTTGTAAAACATCTGCTTCTTTAAAAAGAAGCCGGATAATAACTCTACCACTAGAACTTGAAAATCATGATTTCCTTTACAGGAGGAGGAAGGATGGGAACAAAATACGCCTTCTGTGTCTTTATCTAAAAATCCACACTGCTAATTAAAACCATATATTTAGTATGAGTAGAGAGCAAAAAGGGCAGGTAGCAAATGGGGATTATCTTGGACAAAACCATGCTCCTACGTGAATTCAGATTAGCAACGCTGTGTTATTGGCTGACTTTTGAACATTCTGTTCTATTTGAAACAGCTGGGACAGCAAGGAAGCCTGTATGTCCCACAGAAACCCAATTAGGCCTGATGAAAGAGAAGCTGTGAAATGCTTCTGTTGTCTACACAGAGACAGAGAAAATGTGTCAGATCAGTTTTGAATTCTAAATATAAACTTTTAGATCAGGCTTTGTCCAATTAACTGGGTAAGCTTATTAGTACAATATTACATTATGCTCTCAGCAATTGTGGACATTGGTCCTGCTGAAAATCTTGATAAGTTTCTAGAAACCTGATCGTTTTTCCTGGTGATTACCATGGGAGTAAACAGCAGGAGATGGCTCTAGCCTGGACTGGAAGAGAACCTGACTTGTACACTTTCTGCTAAGTTTCCCCTCTACCAGCAGTGTGGTCCCGCATGTCTCACTGCCTTCCTACATCAGCAACAACATGAGAGAAGCCATCTGCCAACGTGGTTCTGAAATTCCAACAGCTATTTGTCAACAGCAATAGACAGGGTTCTACAACTGTCATGCTAACAGTGATCCTCTTCCAAACAGATGTGGATGAAATACTTCCCTGAACCTCGCCATCACAAGCCTCTTTTCAAATGACTGTAGAGCATCTTTCTTCTCTGAACTCCCACTGCAGCTTATCTGGGCCACCTTTATAGCATTTATCCCTTTCTCCTTTGCACTACAGTGGTTTGTGAGAAGACTCCAAATTCTTAAGGATTGAGAATGATTTTCTTATTATGCCATTCTCTTTAGCCTCCAGCACAGTGCCTTGTACCTGGTGGAAACTCAGTAAACATTTGTTGAGTGTTATATTTAACAACAACAGACATAAATATCTTACAATTAGAACAGAAGCTCTAAAAAGGCAGGGATCTTTGTTTTGTTCATTCATGTGAGTTCCATGCACCTAGTGAGTTCCTGACATATAGCTGAAACTCTATACAAATCTGTTGAAAAAATAGATTAGTATTATGACTTTTCAAAGAGCTTGGGCAGTATTAATCAGATAGATAAATGAAGAAGAGAAAATATTTTACATAATGGGCAAAGGAAGTAAGTGTAGACTGGTAATTTCTCCTTTCTCTAGACCAGGAGTTGGCAAACTTTTCCCACAGAGGGCCTGTTAGTTAATATACTAGGCCTTGTGGGCGACAGTTTCAGGTGGAACTACTCAACTCTGTCATTGAGTGTGAAAGCAGCCATAGACAACACATGAAAAAATGAATGCGGCTGTATTCCAATTAAACTTTATTTATAAAAGTAGTCAGCAGGCCAAGATTTGGCCCATGGGCGGTAGTTTGCCAAACTGTGCTCTAAAACAACTGTGCAAGAATTATCTACTAGGGTTAAGATGACTGGATAACTAGTCCCTACCTGAAGACCATGTCCGCTGCATCTTTATACACCTTGCCACCCCCACCTCCAGTTGCTTTTGCAATATAGCATCTATACGGTCTATGTTTGTTGCATTAAACTGAATCCTACACTGGTTTCCTGGAACCGGTTTTCAGCTGAACCAATGAACTCAAGTGACTTTTCTTTGAACTCTGTCCTAGCAAAATATGGGAGAAGTTAAGACCTGCTGAAATAATGTCTTATGAAACTGATGCAGTAATGGGACACCTTATCCCATGATAGAAAGAGTCCCAATGCCTCTCATTTGAAGCATTTTCCTCAAGATTTCAATAGTTAATCAGAGATAGCTTTTCTGATGATCCATTAAGCCAAGAAACTAACAACTGTTTCACTGCCCATATGAGCTCATGTTTCTTTTAAAACTGCTTCCCCTCTCACTCTTGATAAATAACTTATTTTCATAAAAAGTATATAAGCAAATGATCATTGGTGTCTATAATTCACAAAAATGTGCTCTCACATTTTTCCTCAACAATGACTACAAAAATGTGATATTCTCATGAGTTTTGTGTTAGATCACTGCATTATTTCAGGCCAGACATCTGCTACACATGATGATAGTCTATGTATTCATCACTGAAATGGATCAACATTTAAAAATGTTTAAGTAGTTTTAATGTGGAACAATGTCATCATAAAATGTGCTTTGTGGCCCTCTCCTATATTTGTACTATCTATTTGCAAAATTTTCAGACTAATTTCTCATTTTGATAAGTGTTGGCCTCACAAACTAGGCTTGATTTCCTCTTCAGCTGCAAATATAATTTGAAGAGAACTCCAATAAGATTACTTGCTCAACATGTTAAACATTCATAGCTTTGCCATATGCTGTCATGGAAACTGCATCGATTTGTAGCAATTTGGGTGCCACCAGACAGCACTGATTCACCTCATACCGAATTTAACTGTATTGGGAAATAATGCTTTAATGGTTTCATCCGCATCTAGACCTCTATTGAACTAAGAGGCATATATTGTGTTTATGTACTTTTGCAGACAATTGACTTTTATTTATTAAAGATATAGTCCTACATTTTGTGATTTCTAAAAAAAATAAATAAATAAGTAAATAAAAAATTAAGGGATATCACGGCTAAATTTACACTATAATAGCCTGGTAGTCAAGATACAGATTCTTGAAGCCAGGCAGATTAAGGTTTTAACCCTGATTCAATCACTTACTTGCTCTATTACCAGGCTCTCTTCAGTAGTAAAAAAGGCAAAATAATGGTGCCAACCTGACAGGGTTGCTGTGAGGATTAAATGAGATAATGCACATAAAGCATGAGACACCTATGAATAGAGCAATTTCAAGTAGTTTGTTCTAATATATGCTCAATTATGAGTAGTTATTATTATTAGCTGTTGTTGCCTAAGCCTTGCACTTCTGTTTAAGGTTAGTGCTACTCCGTCAGTGGTGGAGAAATGCTTGAGTAAATGGGACCTGGTGAGAATGCTGGAAGATGATTTAGTGAATTTAAAATTTGCCTGTAATAACCTTTGATGGAAAAGAATATGAAAATGAATATGTGTATATATAAATATATATATGACTGGGGCATTATGCTGTACACCAGATATCGACACATTGTAACTGACTATACCTCAATTAAAATAAAAATTTGCCATAAGAGACAACAAGGCCACTACTATAGTCAGAAATCCCAACCTATAAAAAGTAAAGGCAAAAAAGCAGTCACAGGACACCTTCTTCACAATAAGGGTATAAATAACACAGCATAATTGTGTTAAGTTTTTGTGTGGGATGGGTGAAGTGAAGTGCTCATTCTAAGCATGCTAGGGAGGACTTATGTAAGTGAGTACTGTCTTTATATCCACTGAGCATTCTATCCAATTACATTCAGAGGAAGGAAGAAGCATCTTAAAAATAACTATATTTGGCTGAAATAAGTGAATATATACAGTGTAATGAATATTCATACACATGGAAGTCTGTAAGAATATAAAAGGGCCTTTAGTTCTTTTTATATCTAAATTGACTTGGAGTGTCCATTAGAATACAGATGGATTCTCCTTGGGTCAGTGTTCTCAACACGGGGAGGTGATTTTGCCCTCCTGCGGAGGTTTGGCAATGTCTGGGGACACGTTGGACACCACGGCTTGGGACGGGGAATGTTCCTGGTATCTAGTGAGTAGATTCTAGGGAAGCTGCTAAACATCCCACAAGGCACAGGACAGCCTCTGCAACAAAGAACGACCTGGCACAGATGTTACAAACGCCAAGGTGAAGAAGCCCTGCTCTACGCTAATAACTGTTCAGAGTCAAAAGAGTTTGAAGTCGCCCACACCCCACGTGGATCTTGGGCAGACTCTAGGGAACAGTAGGCTTTTTGTCAATATGGTCAAATCTTCCCAGGCTCCTGTGTTGGTTCCACATTAATGAACCACAAGCTGAACTATTAATATGGATTGTTCTTATCCTTAGGAAAGGAGTGACTGTAAATGCCATGGCTATAAAATACCACATGTTACTTCAGCACTGAGAGGAGTTGGACTTACACACGGAGGAGGGCAGCCATCCACACTCAGCCTTTGACCAATCAAGAGACCCGTGGGTTCCCGGTTCAGGATTTCTTAACCAGCATCGATTTCCATAGAAACAATATATTCAGCAACAATGGCATAAACTTGAAGATGAGTTCTCAGGTAAAAAGTTATAAGCACAGACTTCAGAATTTTACCCTCTACTTCCACAAAATTCAAAATCTATCTCCTACATCAAGAAAGTTCTTTCACAAGAACCCTTACACAAATCCTCCAGGGGCAGCTTAGAAAGTTGTAGCTATAAACACGGGTAGCACTCAAAGGTTGAAAGTGTATATAAAGAACATTACTTTGAAGCTTTGGATTCTGTACTTGGCGTCATCCTGGCGCTGCTGAAGAGATGCTCTGTGGACTCTGTATTTAGAAAATCTCCCATCGATCTTCTCAGATAAACTGGAGGAATCCTGGAAAAACAACAGAGAGTCTAAACTGGTAGATGGAAGAAAAACCAGTGGTTGAAATTAGACTAAGACAGTATTGATACATAGATAATAAATAATTACAGGCATTTACAGATATATATATATAGAGAGAGAGGAATCACAGATTCTCAAGGATAAAAAAGAAAATAGTCACTTTGGATGCTTTCATAAAAATGAAAGTAGGGTCCCACACGGGTTGTTTGCATTCTTTTCACTGCTAGTCTCCATGCCAGTCTGAAATGACTGACACCCTTTAGTTGAAGGGACAAAGGTTTAAGTAACAGTGTGTTGTCCAAAGATGGTATTTAATGACATGATGCTACTTTTCGATGTTGTTACTGTCACCTGGAGTAGTACTTAGCATCAAAATACTCTCTTTGCTTGACATTCTACCCTTTAACTTTAAATTTAATAATTATATCACATAGATTTTTAACCCTAATGGTATCTCATCTGCTGTCAAAAGCATAAAAAGATTCAGGTAAAAAAGTAAGAGAGAAAAATTTCCAAGGGCCTTACTTCTTGCCTTCTTGTTTTTCCTTCATTTTGGGGAGAGAGGATGAAACACAGCAAATAGTCACTACAGTCAGTTGTTTAGACATTTCTATTATGAATTAGGGAGGGGAGAAACTAAAAGAATTAGGGCAACTGATTTTCATATATAAGAAAAATCATCTATGGGATTTAGTTCCCCAAAGAGCCTCTAGGAAATTTTTTTGAATGCTGAAACTGGAAGGGGTATTAGAATTCCAAAGTTCTTATTTTTCTTAAGAAAAAAAAAAGTTACAGCCCAGGTAAGTTAAGAATAATTTGTCCAAGGCTAGACCATGTGTGGCAGGTTGGGCTAGGAATCCAAGGCTCTGTGCTCTCCTCCATACCAGATATGTAGTGTTTAAATGTGGGATTGTAGAGCTGAACCACTTCTTTCAAAATGAGGTTTAAAAAAATGACAGTGAGAGACTATGATACTTTTAAATAAGAATAAAGTCAAGACCCAGCTAAATAAGATGCAATTTGTATTCATACTTAAGAGTCACAGACTATAGTAATACCAAAAAATATACATGTGAAATGTATTTTCACATACACAGTAGTGATGCCAGTGTGAGCAGGAACAACAGAGATACTACTGTTCAAATCTCTCATATTATGGATGAAGAAACATCCCCTGAGATAGACCAGAACTTAGATCTTTGAACCCTTGCTCACGGCATACTGAATTTTAGAAAGCTTTTAGAAATTTGAAAAATATAACCTACACCTAATAACCTATAGGCTTTATGTATTTTTATTTAAGGCTGTGTTTAGTTATTTCCATTAAACTGATTACATGACCTCTTTTTAATCATACAGATGGCTTTAGAGTACATACAGAATGGGTTTCAAGCTAGAGGCAGTAGGGCAAAGCAGATGGGCTTTGTTGCAAATACAGAGAATTAGACTGGAGTTTATCTAATCTGCATACTCCAAGCTTCAGTTCCCTCAGGTGTAAAATGGGAGAAAAGAATGCCCATCTACACGGTGTCTCTAAGGATCTGAAACAATATAATGTGAAATACAGCTACTGCCTGCCGCAGAGTAGTGCATAATACTTGTCATGAACTCCTTTCCATTTTAAAGGTAATCACTAATACTGGAAAGTACAATTCTGAATTTTGAAAAACACTGTCCCTAAAAATTTCACCACACAGGCATCTTCCTATGTGAGCGTGCATACATATAAGCTAGACTTATAATCACTAGCTCATATGATGAAAAATAATAAAAATTTTTTTGTAGTATTAGAGAACACAACTTTTAAATTGTACTTGTGAACATTCTGTTTAATGTACACCACTGGGGGGAAAACTGAGCTGTCGCCGGAGGTTAAATTTTATTTTTTTAAGCTGGTATAAGACAGGCATTAGTTTCTCGGTGACAAATGCCACCTGTTCCTAATACGTTTTCTTGCCCGCCTTTCATTCACCTAGATAACTTCTATTAGCTAAAGAGAAAAAAAGTGGAAAGGACATGGATGTAACATATTGCCTGCTTTCCACACAGGGCCATATAAGGGTGAACAGAAATTACACCTTCTTGGATACCGGTTTCATAATTCTTTGATAGGGATTTAGACTGCAAATGTGTTATAAATTCCTGAGAAAGAATTGAAACTGTAGTAAAATACACTCGAAACACTTGGTTTTATTCTATACGTGTCTGTTTCTAGATGTGTCAGCTCAACCCTAGATCCCACTCAAAAATGTTTAGTTACTGAACTAGCAAAATTCACTTACTGAAATTTTAAGCCAGTGTAGACCTTGAAAGCTGCATCACATCAGTACCCCCAATTAATCAATATGGCTCTATTTCCTACTCACTATATCCTCAAACAATATGTTAGAGTCAAGCAGAACCTAAACATAACATAAATTATATTTTAAAGCCAATGTGAAATAAGGGGTTACATGGTTTTCAAAGAAAAACTCTCACCTTTGTTCATTCATACAAAGTCAAGAAATTACAAATCACTAGAACTACCTTTTATACATGCTTCCCTAAGGGGACATGCAAAGATGCTGTTTGGGCTGGACCCTACCTGGCAGGACTAGGTGGCAGGGTTACTTACTTTGCATCTTTTGCCTGAGAGCAACTTAAAAATATTACAGTGGGTAAATCCACACATGTAATTAATTGGCTTTGAAATCTTTTGTGGTTAGAGGTCTATCAAATAAATAGCACTGGATATAAAATCTAACATTCTATGTGGATTTAAATTAATATATTGATATATTGTAGCATAGAGGTAGCCTTACACTATCATGTCTCTAAGACAAACAGTACTCTGGAAATTTATAACTTAAAAGAAGAAAATTCATAAATTAAAATTGCTTATCAAAAAAAGTTATATATCACCAATGTAATGTGTAATTCCTTTTAATTCTTAGGTTTTTCTAAATTAGAGTCAAAAGTTTAAGGGCCAAATGAGCTTGCAGACTGTAGAGCAAAAGTCTCCATTTTCCTATACTGTGCTAATATATAAATGCCATTATTTTCAATCCTGGCTTCACAAATGTCAATAAACTCTGCTAAGATTGAGTGTTAAGAGTCCCCAGTGTTTCTTGGTCTTTCCTCCCTCCCTACAATTTTCTTTGCACATCAGGAAGATGTCAGTGTTCTCACTCAGATAAAAATACTGAAAGAGACAAGCCAGCTCTTTCTCACTCTGAAGCCTCTGAAATCTTCTAGTAGGTTCAGTTTCTCAGGCACAGACTCCAGATGGTCCAAGGCCACTCGGGTACTCTAGAAAAGAAAACACAAGGAAACCAAACATAAAAAATTGATTAATACTCTCAGAATTCAACTACTAAAAATCAGTTGTACCATTGGTATAAGCAGTTGAAGCTGTGGATTCAGAGACCCAAACAAGAACAAATATAATAGTATTTCTATGATAAATACATTTTTCTAAATCAGAATTTTTTCCCAAAAAGTATATGAGACACAATTCTAAAACTGATTCAGATATAAAACTCCTCCCAGATAATTGCTTTCAACTGATATGCTATGAAACGTTCTATAGAGAATTTCACATTGATATTAATTTACAAACCTGCTTTGGTGAACATCAGAAATAAATCACAAGGTAATACTGATAAACAGATGAATTTACAGTTACTTATCTATGGAGAATATAGAGATCCTTACATGTTGCCATATAAAGAAGAAAAGAGTTTTCTCAACAATTATTTTAGTTAAAAAGGAAAAGAGCAGTTCTCAAAAGACTTGGAAGACATATCTAAAATTATTTACAACAGGAACACAAGATCCTATTGATTACAAATCAGTAACAAAGACAGTCTTAAATTAGCTGGTCACTGATTTACACATACCGATATAACCATTAAGAAGGAATGATCTGAAAATTATTTCAAAGCCAGTGTTGAACTAAGAGGTTAAGCTGTAGAATGACCTTGAGGCCAGAGACTGTATAATATGCACCTCTGAGTTCTTAGTCCTGTCACAGAGCAGGCACATAGATATTAGTTTTTAAAAGATAAAATGAGTTGCAATTATTCAATGAAATAAAGAACACAGTCCATGGCTGGTGTATGGGAAGAAAGCGAAGTGTCTTGCAAGAACCTGGACAGAAGTTTGCACAGAGCTGTTGAGAAGTTAGTGACCACCCAATATTCCACATGCTCCCCTGCATCTCCCATGTTAACGGTTCTGCACAATAGATTATGAATGAAAGGGACATGTGTCACTTCTGGACTGAAACAGCTGAGTCTGTGTGCTTCCTCTTCCATCTCAAACCCTGCCGTAGGGACCCGGGAAGCCACATGTTCCAGATGGTACAGATACAAGACAGAGGAACGCTGCCCACCATATTGGACTCAACATGTGTAAAAAAATCAACTGTTACCGTGTTAAGCCGTAAGATTTCATGGTTTGTTGGTTACTGCGTCATACCACAGAATTAATTATTGCAAATAATACCTGAGAATTACATAATTAAATTGTAGGCCAATCAGTTGGTCAAATGACGTGTGTGTGTGTGTGGTGGGAAGAAGCTCCCAATTTTGTGTATATGAGGGTGTTTTTTTTTTTTTTCCAACAGGGAAAGTTTAATTTTTCTGGAACTAAACAGGTTTAGGAACCGGTGTTCTCATCATCTGGTATACATCCGTTTTCACACTTTTCCTATTTTGAATCCCCTACCTCACCCTGATGCTGTTCTCTGCCTTCACCTCCAAGCCAGAGCTTCTCCAGAGCATACACGCATGTCTTCTGCAGGGTTTGTGGAGGCGTATGGATGGGGATAGAGTGGAGGGTCTAACTTTTCCTTGAAGACACTTTCGATGTATTCATCTCCATCCTGTATTCTGCAATAACTGTACTGACAATTCAGAAGCCTTTCTGAAACTCTGCAGGTGAATAAAGTTTGCTCTCCATAGCGATCCTCTTGACAAGCATTTGAGTTTCAACTTCTCTGATCTGAGTCATTTTACCCTTTCTCTTTCAATGTTCTTTGACTTGGAGTTATAGATATGTTCAAGTTGTCAACATGTAAACCACTGTTTCTATTTCTTCATCTTCTTATTTTCCTAATGTGACTTTTGAGAGAAGAGTAAAAACATCCTGATTTCACCATTTTGAAACTGGAAGTTGAACATGCCGTTTCTTCACATTCATAACTTTATAAGTTCCTTAAACTTTCAAGTTCCATTTAAAGGACGTAGTTCCTTCCGCTTAACATTTATTGTTAGTCTTTTTGCAGCATGTGCTCAACTCAAACTGCCATGCATTTTAAATGGCTTCATTTAATTCCTTCGTGTGTAGAAAAGATTCATCGAAACACATGCTTCTTAACATAGGCTCTAACGTGTAGGTTTAAGAGAACTAGGAGTGTTAGCCACCAAATGTGCTATGTTCATTTAAATAGTAAAATTACAGCTTTTCTCAAGAATTATATTGGCCCTTGAAAAATAAAATACAAATCAATGCCACAGTGATTTTAAAACAAAATTTTATGCATTGGATAAAATCTTTTTCATAAACAATGGTTTCAACGAACTTGTAGTTTTAAAACTTTATTTCCTTTTTTTCCTCATTCAAAAGTGATCCTCTGACCTGGGTTAAATATGTTAACCTCATTTTAACCTTCAAATAAGCAAATAATCTCTTTCTCTACTGCAAAACCAGCATGTTATGCAAATATTTTGCTTAAAATTTTCAATCAACCAGGTGATGCATGAAAAAGGTTTTTTTCCTACGTGTTTACACATACTAGTTTATTATGACTGTTTGATTATGTCTTGAGGTACATATTCAAATGGTTACTTTTTTTGAGTAAATCTTTAAAAACTGCTTGGCTCCTTCCTTCTTAAGTAGTTATTTTTCTATTCCCTCCGCCAACCTCCTCATGTCTCTACTAACTAACACCTTCACATTTGCACATCATCTATTTTATTTGAGACTATTTTATATTCCACTTATGGGTTGTTTCTAAATACCTTGCTTAATATCAGAAATACTTTCTAGTACACATGTCTTTCTCTTCATCCTTACAGTCTAGTCAATCAATTAACACCAAATGTATATCCAGCTACCACAGGAAAATCCTAGTAAGACATGGATGGCACACTTTCTGTTCTTCAGGAACTTTGAATTCACTGGAGGGAGAACATGCATATGCAAAAGATGTAAGAATTTTACAAAGAAAAAAGTTAATTGCATTTTAAGGAAATTACATGTACAGATGCTGAAATTTCTAAGGCATCTGCGACAATAATGTGAAGTAATGAAGATAATGAGTCCAGGCCTGCAGGCATCTCAGGTCTCATAATTTCAAGATTAAGTGGTATTTGGGGGAGTACATTTAATTTTTGTCCTATCTCTATGCATGTTAGCGTGCTTAAAGCCACCACTTTGGCATATAGACTTGAGTATGCACATTCACATTCAAACTCTGCTTTTTGTTTTATAATGAGATTGGTTAGGCTTTTATGATTAGTCTTGTCACATTATATGTCATTTCAAGTTCACTTTTCCCCCAAAACTAACTGTGCTAGAGAGACAAGAACCAACAGCAGATGGATAGTCTATATAGGGAACTTGTTGGATTTTAGAGATGCCATGAGGACCTACAGCATGCTCGTTCCTAGGGCAAAAGATCTCTTACAGAGTCAGGGAAACTTTTTATCTTTTAAGTTGGTTAATTATTTCTGCCTTACATGCTCAAATACTTTAAAGGATACAGGTAAGTCTCCACTGGTAGAATTAAGGGAACAATTTCTCAAGTTTATTAATAATGGCACCAGCAAATGACAAATGGCTTCACCTGTCTTTACTTTTCTTAACTCAATTTTCTAGAAGAACTAAATCAGACATTCACTAAGGGGTTTAAAGACTGTTTCTCTTTTGAAAATGTTACAAGATACTACATTTCTATCAAATTTGAAAACAAAGAGAAATTCACAATTTAGGTTCCATTTCATAAAGGACTAATAAAATATATTGAATATAGTACTTGGTTTATCTCGGAGGCTTAAGGAGCTGGACTTCCAACGGCCGAGGAGCAGTGGCAAAGCAAATGATTATTTACTCCTGATCCTGTTTAGTAGAATAAAGAAAGCTTGAACTACAAAAATGTAATTCATTTGAATACAATTCTTAATTCTCACATCAATGCATAATGAAGATACTATTGTTATCCCCATTTTATAGACGAGGAAACTGAGGACCAAAGTATAAATAACCTCCTCAGCCATGTGATGACAAAACTGGTATGTAAACCCAAGCAGTGTGAATGCAGAAATGGCAATATTATTATATATTTTCATGGTAATTCACCAACTAAAAAGGATAGCAACCAGAAGCTGCAAAAGTGCATGCTTTATGTAAATTCCTAATCCCTCTCTAGCTACCAACTTCTAGCAGCTAGAATTCTGAAGATATGTCCTGGATGAGCTTATTTCTGGAAAAGAAGTTTTAAGATGAACCCAAGGTCTGTCCTCAAGACTATGCATCCAGGTATATACACACATACGAGGGGTCAGGACACTCCTGCCGTCAATTAGAGGACGTTAGGTATGAGACTGAATTTTGTGATACTAACACCACCCTTATCTTTTTTGTAACATTTAACCTTTTATAGCACACTATCTGGACCACAGGAGGTGCTTCAATAATTGTTGGCTGCATAAAGACAAAGGCAGAGTTACCATGTTCTAATCAACCCACTGAATCTTGGCCTCTGCATTAAAAACCTAGAAGCAAAAGTTTGCTGTTTCATTTATTTTCTCTAGACTAAGGGCAAGATCAAGTGGTAGAAACAACAATGAAATTCAGAAATCCTGTCTGTTAGGTCTTGGCTTTTACACCTACAGGCATGTTTAGATATCTTTCAAAAAGGGCAATGAATAAGCTGGCAATTTTACTATTCCAAAATCTTCAACACACACCAAACTGCTCTGGAGCTGAACAGTTTGTACTGGTCCACAGTATATTTTTCTTTAGACGTTCCTTTGCTTCAGACTTCAGGGAAATCGAATAATATAGTATGACAACATAAGTAGCAGCTATTAGGAATTAGAAAGGGACTTCATTGCAATTCTTAGATTCCTGTCTCCTGCAGAGAAAGCTTACAAAACAGATTTAACCCTAAGCATATTTTAGCAAATATACTTTTCTTTGTAAAAAGGCACGTGTTTATTTTATTAACGTATAGCTATTGAAATCATATGTTTTGAAGTTTAGATGATAAATAAAAGGAGATGGTGCCTATATTTTTATTTTAAAAATAAGTGTGTGCATTTTTGGCACTATACAGATGTTAAATAAACGAGGTTATGAAGCAGTTTATTTGGGTTCAAAAATGCAATTCTATTTCATTTGGAAAGAGATCCACTGCAAACTTTTTTTTGACAAATGGCTGAAAGATGGTAAAAGGACCTGAGTAAACAAGTTAGAAGGAGAGGAAGGGTGAGATCATAAAAAGGATAGACTGTCTGCCTTTTCACTTGTGGTGACTCGATCCTGCACAGCTGTATTGGGTTCACAGGGCCCTCTCTTCATCCAAACTGCATAAGACACTTGCTGGAACCAAATGGAAAAGCAGAAGAGAATAGGCTGGCAAAGTCATTTTGTAGATGTACATGCTTGGAAGAGCTCCTGTGCTCAAAGTCTTGTGGATTTCTTAGGAAATCAGAGGAATGCTCTATTTCTAGATTGTGTATTTAAAACTTCTTTTATTACTTTTTTGTTTGTTTTTGTTCTGTTTGGAGGCAGGAGAGGTAATTGGGCTTATTTATTTTAATGGAAGTACTGGGGATTGAACTGAGGACCTCATGCATGCTAGGCACGCATTCTACTACTGAGCTATACCCTCTCCCAATTCATTGAGTATTTTAAGAGAGGTCTAAAAATCAGACACCCATTTAGAAGTGTTTACACATGTCTTGGGGTCAGAGGGTACATAAGGCTTTTTTTTTTTAAACCAGTTAATGTGGCAATATGACATCAGTGATTATATCTGAGCTAAAATCCAGAACTTCTGTTACCAACAAACTTCATATTTCTTATAAAATACCATTCTAATCAAAAGTAGTAGATCTCCTTTAAAAGCACAAATTTATGAATTTTGAGAGTAGGCAGCATATCTTCATTGGAAAGTTTGAATAAAGAAGGCTTTCTAGGTATTCTCCAACTCTCATCGACAATAAATTTTTTTAGTGAAGAACTATATGAAATCTACAGACCCTGTCATTAAAGATTACTGTGTTCTTCGTTTTAGACATAACTGAATTATAAGTTACAGTCAACCCATGATCTTATTATTAGCTTAATTTGAGGACTTAATTTTTTTGATGAGAGAACACCAAGAATGAGTTGAAGGAAGACAGAAGGAATAAAGAAACATATCTCTTTCCCTTGATATCCCTCTTTAAATATATTTTTCTTGTCACTCCCTGATATAAAGGAAAAATAACATACAAAGAATAACGAGGAAGGTCTTGAGATCCACACTTTAAATTTCTGTGAAATCACTTTATTTCTTAACATTAAAAACTAAACGTACTCAAAAGGAAAAACATTAAAGAAATTTTGCCCTCAAAATGTTATTGCATGTTAATAATGGGCAAATAGTATAAGAAAGGGCTTCGTGGAAGAGTTTATCAATTTCTGCTTAAGGTGGCAGGGAAAGAAACTATGCTTGTGGATTTACTGGTCCTAGACACGTGTGTTTCCAGGGGGCGATGAAGAACAGTGGTGAGGCGAAAGGTATGCGAAGTGGAACTCAGCATTCCTGCTTTGTGGAGAGTCACAACTCCAGTAACGTCACTCGTATTTTGTGGTTTGGGGACTGTCACTTTCCCCTACCCTTCTAAGCTTCAGGCTTTTATTTGCAAAATGGGAATAAATAATGATGGTCTTTATTATCTCACACACACAGGTAACTGATTATCGAGTAAGAGTGAATGTGAAAGTGTGTTGAAAATTGTCAAGTACTTTCTAAATAGCAAGTTTTAAAAAACAAACAAAAAAACAGTGATCCTGTGAGGTACTTTCAACTCTAGTATCTCTCAAATGGAAAAAAAGGAGGTCAGTGAAAATCTAAAATCATAGCTAATAATAATTAGACAACAGAGTAAGCAGAAACAAGGCAAACTTAATTAAAACTATATCCAATATTTAGAAGTATGTTTACTGCTCTACAGACATCGTCCAAACATAAAAGTAATAGAAGTGTGATGGCACATAAACTGCTTTTGTACGTACTGTGCCCTCAGTGGAGAATGTTCCCTCCAGTCTCCTTATCTGGTTAAAACTTTTCCCCCCAACATTACGAGCATTTTCAAGCATACAGGAAATCTGAAAGAAATTTACAGAGATCACCCAAATACCCACTACCTAGATTCTACTATTAACATTCTGTTACATTTGCTTTATCACATATTAATCCATCTATCCATCCTCATGTCTGTCCATTAACCCAATTTATTTCTGGATGCATCGCAAAGTAAATTGCGTACGTTAGTACACCTTCCCCTAAATACTTCAGCATGCATAAAATTAACTCCACTAGAATATTCTTAAGGTAAAATTTACATCTAATGAAATGTACCAATCTTAAGTGAACTGGTTAACTTTGATTATCTTTCATCACTTCCTCAGGGAAGGCTCCAGTACCTTTACCGATTCTGTCAAAGGGGCTCTCAGTTACATCATGAGCCTGTCCTTTGTAACACTTATCAGAGTGCTAATGTTACATTTGCTTGTGGGTGGGGTGTATTTGCTCACCACTGTACCCCCAGTACTCCACCCAGTGCTTCCACAGACAAGGTATTCAATAACTGCTTCCTGAATGAACAAGTGAATCTTATTCAGTGAAGGGAAGGGTTTTATTCACTTCATTTGTGAAGATTTACTAAATGCCTACTCTACAGCAGACACAGTTCTATAGGTGAGCTGAGTGAGAACGCAAGATGAGGCCAGAGGCGCTTGTGGCAGGATCTTAAAGAGCCTTTTAAGCCACAGTGAAGGTTTTGTATTTAATTCTGAATGAGACAGAAAGCCTTCTGAGGGTTTTGAGCAGAGGAGTGACATGCTCCAAAAGGAACCCTCTGATGTCTGCAGACTGCTGGCCCCTCAGCCCCCAGCAAAGGAAGCATTGGTGGAGGGTGGGAGTACTGTGAGGGGGGAGTGAGGCACCTCACTCCCAGCCGGAGGCCAGCTGAGCAGTGGGGGCTATTTGGGTGGAGCTCCCCAAGAAATTTATTGGGAGAATGTACTGACTCCCCAGAAGGCCAACAGTGCCATACCAAAAGCTCCTGATTTACCCCCAATACTCTCACATCTCAAGAACATGTGTTCTGACCATAAACTGTTGAAAATAACCTAAATATCTATAAATGGTTTCTCTAATGTTAGATTATTTAGGTTAGATACTATTTTCTATTGGTGGTAGCCTTCTGTTTGAGGACAGCAAGATACATTAAAGGCAGCAAGGTGCACTGGAGAAGACCACTGATGAGAAATCAGGAGATATGACGTTATATCTCAGGTTTCCTATTAGAGTCATAGGAACCTGGGAAGATCATTTAACCCGTGGGCCTCAGTTTCCAAATCAGGAAAGCGGGAAAGTAGGCTCTAAAAATCGCTAAGAGCTCTTCTGGCTCTAGCCTTAGTCCACTGTAGCTTTAACTTCTGTCCATAGTAGGTTAGGAGCTTCAAAAGTTTGCAAAGAGCATGGAAACTGGTTTTATAAAGGGAAAATAAAATAAGGAGAAAACCTTATAGGGGTTATTATGTACCCAGGAACACCTGTGGGGTGGAAAAATTTTCATTCTTCTTTGAAGAGCAAAGCTAATGACTACATAAGGAAAACTGGAAGAAAGACTTTATTGTTTTCTTGGGTATCTGTCCCGTCAAATTACCAACTCCAAATATTTGTCATTTTGTATTTTTAGAACAGATACTTCTAAAAGCAGACAAAGGCCTTGCTTTTCTTTTCTTTTCTCATTTCATAACTGTCCTAACTAAACACAAATAAAACAGAAAAAAGATTTTAGTTTCCCCTTCACCTAAAAGCTGCTAGTTAGCTTTTGGTGCCATTACCATTAATGTTACTCCACACTTTTGCTTCTCTTAAAGTTTCTGTGCCATCATGACTGTGCTCACTGTGGAGGACAAATGTTGCCTGCCACTAAGCGATCAGCCACAGCAGCAACGCCCCGACACTGTGCCCTGATGGGAATTCAGGAAGTGTAACCCAGCAGGATCCTGTGGGGCCTTCCTGGGACAGACCCCACCCCCACTATCATCTGCTTTAGCTCCTCTCTGAAGGCCCTAGGTAATAGAATCTGATGCACATTTCCTTAGTTGTTTTACAGATGTTAAAACGACTAAATGTAAGAAATTAACTGCTTGATGATCCTGAGCCCATAGTCCCCAGACCTACTGGGGCTTAAAGATTGATAACGTTAACCCCTGTGACACTGCCCTACTTCCTCACCATCAACCAATCAGAACTGTGCACAAGTTGAGCACATGCCCCAGGACGCCCCTCCCTCACCCTGCCTTTAAAAATGCTTTGCTGAAGTCAGTCAGGGAATTCGGGTGTTTCTGAGCACCAGTTTGATCTGAACTCCTCGCTTGGCCCCTGCAGTAAATGCTGCACTTTCCTTCACCACAACTCGGTGTCAGTAAATTGGCTTTATTATGCTCAGGTAAGCCGACCCCAGTTTGGTTCTGTAACAGATGGAGATAAACAGGATACTGGCCCTGGACAGTTAAGGTGCATAACAAAGGAGTAATGTCAATGAGCCCGGACTCATGCAGAGAAAAAGCACTAAAATCATTAACTTGAGATGCTGGTTTTTGTGATTAACAGTAATCTTTCCATGTTCTATCACATTTTATTTCCAGCAAAAACTCCTATGTATCCTGGCTGCCTCCTTACCTCTTTGGCACGGTTCCTCAGAGGTAACTGAGAGGGGTTATAGAATCCTCAGTAAGGTCACCAAATAAAACATAATTCTCACTTATAGGCTGTGCATTTTTTTTTCCCCTTAGTCGACAACACGAAGGCCCATCTTTCTGGAATATTCTCTACACACTGCTTAAATTAGCTCACTGATTCTCCTTCTGCAAGCCTCGGCTTGGTCACTACCTCCTCTAACATGGCACAGGCTCTGGAATGGTCTGCCCGAGTTGAAACCCTGGTTTACTTACCTACGGGCTGTGTGTGCCTGCGGAAGAAGTTCCTGGGTCCCTCTACACTGTATAAATAGGAGTGATAATGGCACCCACAGTGCAGAACAACTTTAAGGATCAAATACATCAACACTTGTAAAGTGCTTAGAGTAGGGAGGGGCACCAGTGAGCACTCAGGAAACACTAGCTGTTGTTAGTTACAAGGATGACACTAGTTAATATTCTATGAACGTGTGGGTTAGGTGCCCATCCTTGGTGCTTCCTACACACGCACACGCCTCCTATCATGTGTATAATCATTTTCTAACTGTGTGTTTACTTATTCCTTTCCGTAGACAGCACATTTCTTAAAGGCAGGACTATTTATATTTTGCCCTGTATTTCCAGTGTTGAGTACCTGGACTTGCTATTAGACACAATGGGTTTTAGTTTTATATTTAAAAAAGAAACCCTTCTCAACACAAAGATCAATAAAGACTTATTTAGAATTTATAAGTGGTGTGGGAAAATACATATAGTACAAATTATTTTTAAAGGTAGAATTTAAAAACTAACTTTTTGAGGGACATTGAATATTTCTAAACAGACTTAAAATTAATAATTAAAACAACAACAGCAACAACTGGAAGAAAAATGAGGCACAGTCAGGGTGAGTTAAATGGTCCAGACCGAGTTAAAGAGAGGAAGATGAGAGTAAAATCTTCTGTGGACCTGATCAGGTGCAGAAGGAGATGTGGGATCGGAAGAGCAACCTGTCTCCTGTGGATGAGCTGACAGGTGCTTAGCCATGCTAGGCTGTGGTGAGGACACTGGACACAGGGCAGGCACTGAGAAATGCTAATCACTTCCCCGAATACTGCAAAGCCCTCGCCCCAAGGCCTCAAGACATGCTAAAGTAGGCAATCACACTCCCCTCTTCCATATTTAACATGGAACAGAGGGTCCTGATGTGGAACACTGATAAGGAAAGATCCTTGTTCTGACTGAGGCAGGGTCCAGGCTAATTTACTTAAAAGCTTCTCGGTGAGGTGAACATAATTAATCTTCTCTGTTCTCAACGTAAAGGGTTATTTTCTTTTTTTTTTTTTAAAGAAATGTCCTGTGTTCTCAAAGAGAATGACAAAACAAATTAATCATTTTCCATTACTCCGCACACAGCACTCGGATGTTGAAAGAGCGTGTGAACAGTTAACCCCCACATGGGCGAGCTTCTGGTGCCAGGCAGAGCAGATCTAAACAGAAGTCAGGCAAGGTGTTTTATTTTTATCACTGTGGCTTGGAGACTTAATTCAAAAACAACTCAGATCAACTCTGCCTATACTTTTAACATTTGCTTTCATAATTAATCCTTTTTTGAGCACTAAGAAACACTCCTTTGAATCTTGTACAAAGTATTCCCCTGGCCGACTGCTGCCAAAGCAGACAGAGGCAGGGGGTACCTAGAATATTTTAAAACTATCAAAAATTCAACTGAACGATCTCTTAAGGAAACCCAACTGCTAGGCCATCCTTAGTTCAGCGTACCAATAATCTGAAGTTATGGCAATACATTTTAGCACATAGCTTACCTAAATAATTAACGTTAAAGGTGAATACTAAGTATGTTTGAGAGGCTCTGTTAAGGTACATCCTGAATGGCTGAACAGAAGGGCAAGAGAGGGCAGATGAAGTATATGTGAGCAAAAGTACATATTAAAAAAAAATAAATTTATCTAGTTTCTTAATTTTCAACCTTTGAGAAAGATGGACCATGAAAGCCAGTGGGCATAATACAGCTGACAATACTACTTGATAAGCAAATTCATCTGACATTTGCCACAGACAATTGTTTTCCTGAAATTTCAATTGCTAGAAAGTTTTTTTTCTTTTTCCCAAATGAAAGCCATGTATTCATTCAACTGGACAACAATGAAGCTTTGTGGCTTGGTGGTTAGTATGAAAAGGACTTAGTCTTGCCAAAACAATTTGAAATTTTGAACTTAGGCTCCCTCCCCCTACTTCTTTTTAACACACTCAACTAAAATGAACAAGTTCTGCAGCCTTTACCAGACACATTAAAGGAAAACAAAACAACAAAAACAAAAAAAACCCTGAAGTAGCCAAAACCACATGATTTTGGACATTTAAAGTATTATAAAAACTCAAGGAAACATGCAATACTCTGGAAATTAGGCAGGATTTCACAGCACTTATTACACAGAGACTGGATAGGACATCCAGTCTTCCCTTTATCCAACAGCATTCACTAGGCACCTACTATGTGTAAGTTAAACTATAACATCACTACATCAGACTCCATTCTCCTAAGGCTAACCAGATTTAGTTCAAAGATACTCTTTTCGGGGGTAGGGCATGTCTCAGTGGTAGAGCGCATGCTTAGCATGCAGAAGGTCCTGGGTTTAATCCCCAGTACCTCCAATTAAAAAATAATTAAAAAATTTAAAAAGAAGTATAAAAATTTAAAAAAAGATATTCTCTCAGTTCCTGAATGAAAACAAATCATTAGGGAAATAGAGAGAAATATGTATATTATTATTTTTCATTAACTGCCTTTTTTTCCTTATTAAAACTGGAAAATTTAAAATTATAGAGACTGTGCCTTACTATTCTTTGAACCTCTGGCGTTAACACATAATAGCTACTCAATAAATGTTCATTGAACTTGATGCTGTAATTGCTTCTCAGTCATCCAGCAACTGGACAAGAGTACCCTATTTCTTTTTTGTCCTAAGAAATACATTGTTCATTCACTGATTTCTGAGTTTGCAAAAAATTCATCTAGGATATTATCATTTTAAGACTCAAAGTCTTTTTGCTTATACAATCAATTTCACCATCATTAGTATCTAGAATGCCACTGTCTCTTTATATCCATCTTCTGATTCATCTAATAACTGTGAAATGTCTTCCTCTGTCAGTTTCCTTCTCTTTGTCATTATGGGAGAAAATGAGTAATTCTGAATTCCCAACCTGCATACAGTAAGAGTAATAATAATAATGAAAAGGACTATAAAATTTCTCCTTGAAAGATAATACAATATTTTGATGGGAGGTACTTCTCCATGGGACTGCTACATGTCTTAGGACGGCTTTTGTCCCAGAGTAGCTTTTTAAGAATGTCTGTACAGCAAACAGACTTGGAAAATAGAGACTGTCTTCCTCTGAGCAAAGGTTGGGTAGAATTTCTTACAGCTCCCTTTGTAAGATCAGGGGTTCCATAGGCTCAGGTTTCCTCGGGTATAACACAAATTCACTGCATGCGCAAAACCCGCCTGGACCCATCCCTGCACTGCCCCGACGGGACTTGGGAGGTAAAAGGAAGGATACAAACGTGTAGCTCATGGGGCCAGCTGTGCTGTGAGTAATAAAGTCCTTTGTCTGGTGTCTTCTTCCAGCACCCATGAAAGTGTGGCAGGCTAACTTGGTAACTTGTGAGTGGGGTAAAAATCTCAGACTCTTCAGTTCTAATAGACTTTGGACAACACAATAAGAAAACTGAAATATTATGGTATAGGGGTGATTCAGTTCACTTAGTGTAACATCCTTCTGTGTGATCCAATTATCCTTCCATTTTCATATTATTTTTGTCTCTTCTAGCATAGTTGGGAACAACTGAAAAATAACAACAAAATAATTTTTAGGATGATGAAAAAGGAAAATGTTTTAAGAAAATAAGATCACCCAGATTCATTTTGTACCTTAGATTTATATAATAGGCTTCAATAGACCCATATGGTATTTGCAAGACAGAATGACTATTTTTTTATTTTAAAAATTAGAAAATTTTCTTTGTCCTTTGTAAGATCTTAAAAAAAAAACAGAATAAGAGTTTTAAAAAAATTCAATCCTTACCAAAAGAAATTAATAGGCCAAAATTGGATCCAATTGACCCTAATGGTATACTGAGAATTAAACCACCCTTGAAAAGCTCTCTGCCTTTTATCATCCCCTCTCAGAATCCTCTTCACCCGTTCAGTGGCAAATTTCTCCTTCCTGTGAGCCTATGTAAATCACTTCTATGGGGTCTGATATGAAGTCTGGTAGTTCATGAAATACTTGTCCTATGCTGCCTTGCAAGATAAACCATGCTTTACACTCAGTTCTTTGCACGGGCTAATTGGTTGTCACTTGTTGAATGGAGAAATGAATGAAAGAAATGAATGAGTGGAGAAATGAGTGTGGTGCTAAGGAGGGGGATTAACATAAGAGAAGGAATGAGGGAGGCAGGTAATTTACATCTTAGTCAATACGCCAAAAGCAAATGGATAGAATAGCCCATTTGCTCAATATACTGATTTACAAAGCAACATATTTGTTTTTTAACTCTTCATATGGTTTCCAAAGATATTGCTTTGTAAATTGGCCAATTTGTTAAGATTTATTAAAACCAGAGAATTAATCATTTGGTGAACTCATGACTGGGCAAAGTTGCCCTCCAAGTTAGACCTGACAAGGTTCAATTTTACTAAGAAGCTAAAAGTAAGCACCCTAGTTTCTTGGAAAATTTTTTAAAAAATGTTTGAGAAGAAATCTTACAACTGTTGTTCTGGTAGGTTAGAAATAATACATAGTAGGGGCACACTACAAGATAGTATCAGTAGAAAAGGCATGAAATTAGTTCATGGAAGTCAATAGGACTACATCCAACAGATGTGCAGGCAGAGTAACACCAAGCTCTAGGATCTGGGCTGTAAAGGCACATTCTTAAAGGGCACATAAAAGACGGCTCAAACCAGTGATTCTCATCCATGACTGCACATCAGAATCATCTGAGGAATTTTAACAGATACTGGGTCCTACCTCAGGTCAATTGAATCTGGGGGCAGGAATGTGCTGAACTAAAATTATTAGGATTATTAAATAAGCATTACAAACCTCAATTTCTCAGATGTTAAATTTGAAACTATTAAACTAATTTTGGAGGTAAAACGTATATGATATAGAGTGCCACGGCACATAGCCAGTGTGGCAACACTAGGACCAGAATGCAAATGTCCCGACTCATGAGACAAAACTTTTCAGTCCATATGTTGCTCGTGTGACTGGTAAAGGTAGTGCACATATAAGGGAGGAATGCTCTTTAAAATTAGAAAAGGACTTTCCCATCCATTACCTTTGATCTTCTCAGCAAGCCTGTGACACAAGCAGGGAAAGTATTAGGCCCAGTTCATGGATAACAGAAATTAGAATCAGAGAGGTTGAGTGAGTCACCCACGGGACAGAATCAGGACTCACAACCAGATCTTCTAACTCTCAGTCCACCGAATCCTAATCATTCTCTAAGAAATCTGGAGATCACCTGCCCTTTGCCTTACCCTCTCGGTGAACTCCGACATGTCTGGGGACAAATACACTCTTCTTCAAGGAAAAACTAGTGTCTAACATGGAGTTTTGAGGTATTGCAAAGCAAAATGAGTTGTGAGGTAGAAATGACAGGGATAAAGCTGAAAACAGTAAGTTTTCTGAAAAGATATAAAGGGAGTATTCCACAGAATCCAGGTCTTTAAAGTCAGTAAGTCAAATTCAGCGTGCTTTAGACTATCTGGTTAATGTCTGATGGTAGTGAAACAAAAAAGTCAAGGATGGCCTTTGCTGTGGCTATAGGTAGAGACTGAGATGCTAGTAGAGAAAAATATTAAAGAAGCTCCAGAAAATCACTTATGAACACCAGCCAGACAAAATAATTAAGAAAAGAGCCTAAAGAGAATAATGAGGGTATGGCTATTTTGGTGGTTTGGACTTTTACTGTTTGATGTTCAAATATAATGTATTCGGGGGCAGTGATAGGATAAAATCGTTCACTAACATTAAATAATTAACATAAGACCACTTTGGATATTTATATTAATAGTGATAATAGTGATAGTTTATACTCTCTCCAGCCTTTCATCTGAGATCAAAGTTTGTTAAAAGCCCTAAACAAACTTTATAAACAGTTTTGTAAGTGGAATTAGAGCATTAAAAAAAAAAATCAACTGAGGCATTTACTATCACTGAACAAGCTCAAGACAGAACTAGCAATGCAACCTAGGGGCACGCCGACTCTCTTCTCCAGCATTCACAAGGCAGAAAACTTGATCAAAGTTGCTTTATTAAACTCCATTTACCAAAAGGTAGGTTGAAGGCATATTCTGACAATTCTAGATACGGCCCAAGAATGTCAGTGTCCTATTTATGACTCTACTTCTCTGTCCTGCTCAAGGTAAACAGGGGGTCTGCTTGTTAATTTTCTTCCTCTTCACTTTGTATCATTCACTAGATACTTGTAAAGCATTCCTTACTCATGTCTTCATTACTCTCAAGAGTCACAAGTGGAATATGTGGAATGGAAAGAACACGGAGTCACTACTCAGGACACTTGAACTCTAGCCCTAGTTTTGCCACTCTTGGCAACTCATATAAACTCCTCTGGCCTCCAGACTTCTTATTTATAGGGCGAGGGGTTTTGACAAGGGTCTCTAAGACTTCTTCCAGGTGTAACATTATCTAAAATGTGAGATCCATGGCAGCAGGGACCTAATCTGATACGACACTGCTGAAACATGGCAGGGATTCAATAAGCATCTGTTATATACCATTACATGATTAAAGCAGGGTGAATTGTTTGAAGGAGACTATTGGTAGGGGTGGAAATTGGTGAAGATCGACTTTTTAATTCTTCCTAGACTAGAGCCTATTAGATAAAAGAGCTTTTTAAACATCACCTAGTCCAGCCCAATCACTGAAAAAAAAAAAAAAAAAAGGAAAATTGAAATGAAAAGAGGTTAAACAACTTGCCAAGCAAGGGTCATACACCTGGTTATGGGGGAGATACGACCAGAACCTATCTTTTCTGACTCTAAATCAAGTGCTGTTTTTCCATATCACTTTCCATCATTTTAAACTAGGGATACAATAATTTTCAGCTGAAACCTGTAGGCAATTGGTTAAAATTAGGTGCACAAAATGAAAAATTCCCAAATCAGCTTTTTTTTATGTAAAGACTACTTCAAACATGTAACAGACACTATTCCCACCAACTATATATGAAGGGTTTAATACCAATATGTTGTTTTATAGTTAAGTTAGGATCTTAAAAAAAAGTAAATACATTACTACTCTGAGATTTCACCCAGATATGTTCTCTTAAAGAGAACAGAAACCATTTCTTATATATATCATATTTTTCAGAAAGATACTTGAGAAAGTGTTTTGTAATATACACTCATATCATCTTCACAACATAAAGCAAAAGCTTTTTACCCAGAGAATGCACTGTTATTGATAGTATTTGGAACAGGATTATAAAACACATTATCAAGCAAGGCAGTCAGGCACCCAGACTACTTATCAGCATCAAATATGAAGCTGTCAGTCTGACCTCCAAACACTGAGCAATTCGATAATACTAAATTCATCTGCTGGTAAAGCTGCATTCATTATGTAATTTCTCAAAGATACTTTCCCTGTGTCACCGCATTGATGAAAAATTTGACAGGGCTGTGAGGTACCATTTTTGCAGGCTGAAGGAAGTCTTACATTTTTAAACTGGTCATCATCTTTGGCCACAAGGTTGCAACTCTGTATACACAGTACATTTGTTTTAACAGTATTTTCTTCATTTGAACATAAGCACAGTTGTGTTTTTGAAATTTAACCCTTTGAAGCTGACCCCATTATTGGAAATCATACATATTTTAATACTGACCAAAACAGAATACAGGCTCTGTGTTTTGGGACAAGGTGGTGAAAGGAGAAAGTCTAGATTGTTTCAACCAAGATCCCTCATGAGAGATTCATGAGGATATTTCCGCTTGCCCTCGAAGTGAATATACAGAAGGTAGACTAACATTAGAGCAGTGGGAAACTTGGCAGAACGGGCTAGGACAGGGTTTGTGCAAAACCTTTTTCCGGTTTCAGTTTGAATGGGTTCCCAGGAAGTGTCAAGTTCGAACAAATCCAAAATTTTACAATGTAGCTCAGCCAAAACTGCTGAGATTCACCTGATTCTGGGTCAAAATCGTACAGAGCACACTGCGTTTTATTTGGTGTAAAGCCAATTTGACTGAACCTTTCAGGCAACTTCAATGAGAGGCTTATAGCCTTGGCAAAACCAAAAATGAACCTAGCTTGATCTTTGGTTTTGAAACAGCAAGTTCTGGCTTTATAAAGAGATAGATTCTTACAAATACTTAGAAGAGGCATTGCAAATAATTAACAGTTATTTGGCCACATTTACATACTCAAGTCAGTTATTTCCTGAGCTAAACCGGGACACTTTAGTTAAGTACATTAACTCTTCTCGGTCCATATACTCCTAAGTGCCCCAGGGCAGAATCTGGTGTCCTAGCAAAGAGTAACGGTCCTTCAACAACTTATGTGCCTGTAGTCACTTGCACACATAGTCGGAGGAAGCACAATTAGTGCTAGATTCATGGTGGGAAGGAAAGAAAATTGAAAGTCTGAGATTTGCAGATACTAACTAATATATATAAAACAGATAAACAGCACATTTATACTATATAGCACATGGAGTTATATTCAATATCATGTAATAATTTATGGTGAAAAAGAATATGAAAACGAATATATGTATGCTCCTGTTGACTGAAGCACTGTGGTGTACACCAGAAATTGACACATTATAAACTCACTATACTTTAATTGAAAAAAAGAAATATATACATATGTATATATAACAAAAAAGAAAAAAAATACAAAGAAAGTAAGTCTGCAATAACCATTGCCTACTCTAATGGTAGACAAGTGAAATCAGAGCACATGGCATCACTGGGTAATTTCCATAGAGACATACTGGATATCCTGCACTCTTGGACACCAAGATCTTGAAGATCAGCTGGTGTGCATAGCTCAAATCTTTTACCACTAATTTTAGCTGAATGAATTCTTTAGAGATGTGCTTAAGGCTCTGACAGTTCTTTTTTTACATATTTTTAAAAGTCATAGTTCTAAAAGTTTTTCGGGGTCTTGTATAAGTTTTCTCAGATAGGCAAATCTGTGCACTTTTTTCTCCATATAGCTACACATTAGGATTTATCCTATAAATTATCTTTGTAAGTAAATATTGAAAATATAGGGGTATTAGATTGTTTTAAGTAACTCTGACTTGAGAAGTTGATTAAGCACTGACAAACTGCAACTACAAATTACACATTTGCTCTAAGTCAATGAGTTTCAAAATTTTATTACATTCTCCTTAAATAATTGTTTAATCTGTGCATCTCCCTTACTCTCCTTCCCACACACACATTTTTAGTGGTTGAAATGCTTTTCATCAGTTTAGATAGTTGCAAAGGATGAGAACCCTGGAATGTTGTAAATATATCATCATTTTCAAATAAAACTCATATTCCTCATATAAACTTATCCAGCGAACTTTAAATCCCTCATTAATTTGTTACCACCATTTATCCACTTACGAAATAACTAAGTAAGATCCTCTTTCAAAGACAAAGGTTTTATATTATTCTTTTCGCTCTGAATTTATTTCAGATCTCTTTTCCCTCACAGACTTTCATCCTAATATAAAACGTATTTATGTTTGCAGGCCTTCTTACAGGTTATCTTACTCCATCTTTCTTTAACAAAAATGTTCATACACAGAGAGAAAAACTGTTTTTTAAAACTTCCTATGATCATGATGCTCTAAGTGTTACACACTGTTATTGACTGAATTATCATATGGTTAATATCAGGTATATTAAAATTTTTGAGAAAAAAATTAAATGTGAAATGTCAAAACACCCCAAAGCTTCCATAAGTCTCTCTCTTATTGGGATGGACAGAGCTTCCTCTTCTCCTGCACTCAATTAGCTCATGTATCCATGGGTAAATGGGTAAATGTTCATTTTTGTTTCAGCAAGACAGGGTTCCATTTCTATTACTTGTTTCTATAAATGTACTCACTGAGAAATCTTGTTCACGTAAAACAAGTATGTGAGAATGAAAGCAGTTTTGCTATAACATCACTCAATTTCTTGAAGGCCTTCCTAGTTTTACAGCAAAGATTACATAGTGATCTGTCATTGAAAATTAATTTTAATGATCTATCAGCTTGATTAGGTCCTCTTTCAATTTTGCTGAAAGCAAAGAATTAGACAGCACTTGACTTGCCAAAGGATTGTGATGTAGTTATTAAAGTCATTCACTTGCTGTTTCTGGAAGGTATACCCAAAAGGCTTTATTTACCAAGACTTGTCAACTGACTACAACAGTTCTTTTTTCAGTTAGAGACATTTCATTGAAGTTAACTTATGCAAAAAACAAAAAATCCTATTAATTTCAATACCATTCTATCAGTTAAAAACTTTAATACATTTATTTTACCTTAGCATTAAATATACTTGCATCCAAACCTCAGAGCTGCAGCTTGGCAAAGCCCAGTCCTCTTGTCAGACCAATCAGCCAAAGCAGCCTTATTTTCTGGCAGAAAAAAATCTCTGGCTTCACTTTTTAATTCTATGAAATGTGCTAATGTGTCCTTGTGACAAACATCCTACTTTTGAATCATAATTCTAAGATAGATAAATAGATAAGGCATGGAGCCGGGCCAGAGCTTGTTAACCTGGATGAAATAAGACACTGCGGCTTTCAGTCACTTCTTTCCAACACTTCTTAGCTTCGTTTTCTGAAGCTATCCATTCTTGGATTATAGTAGGGTGATGGAAGAGGTGAGATCATTAAATAAAGCTGTCTTCACTCCCCCTCAAATCAATAATATATGTTATTTTCAGAACAACTTATTCTCAACACTCCACATATCTAATACAACTCTCTGTTCTTACAAAAAATATGTGTAGTACTAAAAAGGACAAGAAGCCTTACCTTAATAACTTGCTTAAAGGAGGACCTGAAGACAATAAAATCTTAACTTGCCCCTTGTTTTGCACCCTCAGTCGCCTGGGGGAATTTGCTATAATGGGACCTTGGATGGGTGAGAAGTAGGGCTTTCTTTTGTAAAGTGGGAGGAGGTTGATCATGAAGGGTAAAGAGAGCTTCTACAAGCAGAGCTATTTTAGGATAATGTGCAGGTAGAAGCTGAGGATATAAAAATCCAGTCTCAGCTTCTGCACAGCAAAGGAAACCAGAAATAAAACAAGAAGAAAACCTACGGAATGGGAGAAAATTTTTGCACGTGAAACCGACAAAGGCTTGATCTCCAGAATATATAAGCAGCTCATACGACTCAATAAGAAAAAAATAAACAACCCAATCCAAAAATGGGCAGAAGACCTAAACAAGCAATTCTCCAAGGAAGACATACAAATGATCAAAAAGCACATGAAAAAATGCTCAATATCACTAATTATCAGAGAAATGCAAATCAAAACTACAATGAGGTATCACCTCACACCAGTCAGAATGGCCGTCATTCAAAAATCCACAAATGACAAATGCTGGAGAGGCTGTGGAGAAAGGGGAACCCTCCTACACTGCTGGTGGGAATGCTGGTTTGCTGCTGGTCTGGTGCAGCCACTATGGAAAACAGTGTGGAGATTCCTCAAAAGACTAGGAATAGACTTACCATATGACCCAGGAATCCCACTCCTGGGCTTGTATCCAGAAGGAAATCTACTTCAGGATGACACCTGCACCCCAATGTTCATAGCAGCACTATTTACAATAGCCAAAACATAGAAACAGCCTAAATGTCCATCAACAGGTGACTGGATAAAGAAGAGGTGGTATATGTATACAATGGAATACTACTCAGCCATAAAAACCGACAGCATAATGCCATTTGCAGCAACATGGATGCTCCTGGAGAATGTCATTCTAAGTGAAGTAAGCCAGAAAGAGAAAGAAAAATACCATATGAGATCGCTCATATGTGGAATCTAAAAAACAAAAGCAAAAACAAACAAACAAACAAAAACAAAGCATAAATAAAAGGACAGAAATAGACTCACAGAGAATACAGACTTGTGGTTACCGGGGGGTGGAGGGTGGGAAGGGATAGACTGGGATTTCAAAATTGTAGAATAGACTACACTGTATAGCACAGGGAAATATACACAAAATGTTATGATAACTCACAGAGAAAAAAATGTGACAATGAGTGTGTATATGTCCATGAATAACTGAAAAATTGTGCTGAACACTGGAATTTGACACAACATTGTAAAATGATTATAAATCAATAAAAAAGGTTAAAAAAATAAAAAAAAATTAAAAAAAATCAATTCTCTTTAACCTGTTTATGTCTGACTACCCTTTGGAAGATCTTTGTGTACTGTGGGGGTATGCTACCAGAAGACCACGCACAGACTACGTTACTGTCAGGGAAAACATTTAATCATTTTGTTGTAAAAACGAAAGTTCTGCTAACATGTTTCAATTCCCTTTGCTTTCTGGTGAAATGTGTCACAGAAACAAAAGAGTACATATAATATGTACATAGAGAAAATGACAATTTTTGTGGTTTTAATTAGCATTTCCCTGATTACGAACGAAGCTGATTATATTCTTGCATGCTTCTTCAAATGAAATGCTTGCTCGTGTTTTTTACCTTTTTTCTTTTTTTTTCTTTTTAATTTCTGAGTTGTTTATCTTTTTACAATTGCTTTGTTGGCAATAAGATTTGGATACAAATTGATTTGGAAACAAAATGGTAGTCAGTTATATTTTCTGCTACAAATATATTGTAAGTGTGGCTTTTCTTTTCATTCTTTTTATGTTGTCTTTTGATTTGTGGGAGTTTTTAACTTTGATGTGGTTACATCAATCATTTCCTTTATAATCTATGTTTTCAGTGCCTTTTCTTCCCCCTAAGTCCTAAGTCCCGAGGTCATGAAGATATTAACTGTATTTTGTTTTAAACTTTTATGGTGCATCATTCACACTTAAGCTTTCATCTATTTTTGCATCTGAGATAGGGGTTCAATTTCATTTTTTTTCATATCATCTATGAAAAAGTCCATCCTTACACCCCTCTTATGTGATGGGAGCTATGTCAGACATCAAGTTTCTATGTACACATATTTGTTTCTGGATTTTCTATTTGATTACATGAATCTATTTATTTATTCTTTTGTCAGGACTACACTATCCTACATTTCAGTAATTTTAATAAAGTTTGATATATGTGAGGAAAACTCCTCCCACCTTGCTCTCCTTCAGAAACATCTTGGCTATTCCAGAGTGTCTTCTCTATGAAGGACCTGAATTTTTTTGTTAGACACTCTCCTGTATACTTTGTGTTCTTTGTTACTTTCTTATTGCTATAGTACTTTTAATTACATTTTCTCAGGGATTATTGCTGGAGTTAGAAGTAAAATGGACTTTCATAAACTGGTTTTTATCAAGCTCGTTAAACTTTATTTTTCATAATTTAACTACAAATTCCTAAAGCTTTTTATACAGACAACAACATTATTTCCAAATGATGCTGTGGCGAGTAACACCTACACAGTGTCTAATAGAAACTGTGAAATGGGGCATCCTTTGCTTATTCCTGGTCTTAAAGAAGGACTTTCAAAATGCTAAAGTGAGATTTGCCATAGATTTTTTTTCTCATGACTTTTGTCAGATTAAGGAAGTTTCCTTCTATTCTTAGTTTGCTAAAAAGTTTATGAGGATGATAATGATATCACATGAATAAATGCTTCTTATTCATCTAGTGGGATGACATTATTAAAAATATTTCTCCTTAACCTGTCACTGTGGTGAATTATACTGATTGATTTTTCTAATGTTAAACCAACTCAATTGCTGGAATAAACTCAATTGATGAATTGGTAATTTGTCAGTGTTCATGATTAATTATACTTTTTATACATTCCTGGCTTCATTTTGCTAATATTTTATGTATATTTTTGCATCCATGTTAATGTGAGATGTTTCTGAATTTTCCTTATTTATACATTCTGTCTGGTTTTGTCTCAAAGGTTATGCCAATTCATAATGAGTTGGGCATGTTGCTTCTTTTCCATTATAATTCATTTCTTGACCTGTGAGTTGTTTAGAAGTTTACTTTCAAATTTCCAAAAGTCTATGGCTTATCTGGTTCTTTTTGAATTTTAAAGCTACTTATAATCATGCCACTAAATTCTGGCACATGGAAATGAACACAGATGATATGTGTAAATTCCAGTTTTCACTAAAGGGAAGTTACATACATGCTCTCCCTTTCTTTTGTCTACTTATAATATAAATATAAGGACTAGAGGTGGAACAGGCATCTCAGATCAGGAGGGGGACACAATATATTGAAGATGATAGTGCAAAATAACAAAATAAACCTGCCTATAACCATACCTGCCATGGATGCCGTATATTTGGATTGTTACACAAAGGAGAAGCTAATTTCTATCTTATTTAACCCGCTATTATTTTTTGGATTTCTCTGTTAACTGAAGTTATGATAACTCAAACTAACACAAAGGTATGAGAATCTAAATTATCATGGTATTTCTGGAAATGAAAATATAGATCTGAGGCGGTGAGACAAAAAACAGAATCTCTGTCTCCAAGTTGACTGGCCTTCCTTTCTCTTTCATTTCCTTAAATGACTCCTACCTCTTCCAGTCCTGCCTGTATCTCCTCTTCTTCCTTGACCTACCACTTATGAAGTTCACTAGTTCCTTTCTATAAAAAAGGGTAACCACTTTAACCCTGATTTTCTGATAGCAAACCACGCCAATCCCTAACTTTCCAAGCACAGTCCTAAAGTCGTATTACTTCCACAAGCACTTTCCCCTGCCCTTACCTGCAGTCGGTCACCAGTCCGCTCCGTGCTGCACACCACCACTACAGCGGTACTCCCACACACCATGCTCCCCACACCACAACCCCTGATTAAAAACTATTAATACTCCCTATGGGCTAAACAGCCGTGCTACCAGCTTTCACCTCTCACCCTTGAAATGCACAGGACAGAATGCAAAGGGATCACATCAATTCTTTCCAAAAGAGCAGCCCAGAATCCTTCTCAACAGAATATCTCAATAGTCAGTACCAACCGATAGGAACAGGCACTCAGGAAGAAAACTACTTGTAACCCTGATAGAAAAGATCAAAATCTAAATTCCTTGATTTGTATTTCAGCACTTCAAAGTGTCTCCTGTTACTCTCTGTGTTATCTCCAATGAGCCTACAAGAAAAAAATAATGTGAAAGTCTTTGAAATGGAACAAAAACTTACCTGGGTATTTTCAATGAAAAACTAGTTCTTGCTTAGCAGACCCTTCTAGGTTTTCTGATTCTGTGGGATTTCTGTACCAGTCTTTGTCTTTGAGCTATTTATAACTTTATGAGTTGTAGAGGACTGATAGCTATGCAAATGATTCTTGTATATAGACATGTAAATAAATTTTGTCAGGGAGGTTCAGTTGATTTCCTTCCTCCACTATGGAAGAAGCCAGTGTTGCCTCTATTTTAAATTCATTTCAGTACTCATAAGTGCTCTCTGAATGTTCCCTAGAGCTGTAAGTAACATCTTGCTCATTCTTTCACTAATTAATGAGCTAAATAAACTCATTTGTCATGAGATCATTTTATATCTGCATGAGAGTCATAATTTCATAATTTTACCTTAAACTGTTCTTAAACATCCTTTTAACAGACCCTTTGTTCACTGATGCCTTTAAACTTTGATTACTTTCCCAACATGCAATGTCTTCTCTGACTCTTTCTACCTGACACTACTGATTCTTTACATTTCAGTGATGGATCTAATCTCCTCCATCATGTCCTCAACTACGAAAGCCATGCTCTTCCTGATAAACCTAGACTTCAGTGACGTCTGAATTTATTTTACAATTATTGTTTCTTCGTAATACTTTCTACAAAATGTATTCTTATTCACATGCTGTAGACAGTGCATATTTATCTTATAACATCAATTCAGTTATATGTAAGGAACTTCTCTCCTCAATTAAAGTGCAAATGCCTTGAGAGAACTAATCACAATTCATTTTCCTTTTCTCCTCTTCATCGTACACATAGTGCCTTAGGCCCAATGAATAGCCACTACTGAGTCCCATCCGTGGCCCATGAACTGGGGCTCTCGGTCAAGATGTTTTTTTTCAGGTAACCACTTAATTTTATTTGGGGAACAACCTACTATGTTTTGGCTGAAGGTGGTTCTTTTCTAGGGAAATTCACACTAAACTTTAATGAAGCTCATTAGAGCTTCTGTGAAACAGCAAATAAAGTGTAGTGCTGATCAGAAGGGCTGAGGAAAAGAGAATAAACTGATATCCTTCTGGGTAACTTTCCCCCCAGCTCTTGGGGCTGTGTGTACCTATATTCCAAAGAACAGTCTTATAATGTTCAGTTTGACATCCATTCTTTCATTCAACAGATGTTTATTCATTACCCACTATACATTAAGAATTTTTGACAAGCCCTAGGGATGCATTTGCAATCAAAATGTAATTTGTAATCCAACAAGTTTACTTGCTAGTGAAGAAGGAGAAGGGAGAGTTGAGAAAGAGGAGGAAAAAGAGACACAACTGTGACCCATGTAGACAACTGGTGACAAGCCAAGTCAAGTTAACTCAATATGATGAAAGCACCATCTTATTTTCTGGTGTTAAACCTACTGAACCTGTAAAATTAATCTATTGTAAATATTCCTAATGGAATAATGAAATTTCAAACACTTTTCAGATTTGTATCACCAGAATATACACCCTACATTCAAAGCCTTACATATCCAAGTATCAACTAAACCGAATAAGGGACCACCAATACTTTTCTATAGTTTAAGTGCTGAGTTGCAAGAGAATTGTAAATGATCTTGAGACCGCTTCCAGCATATTTGATTTTATGAACTATACAGGATTTCATAACATTTCAGTATTAACATTATTACTGAGCATTTTCATTTCTATGGTTTTACTTATAATTATTTCAAATTAAAACCATCTTGAGAAAACTGCCACTGTGAAAAACCTAGTTCATTTAATCAATTTTATTTTTCTCATGACGACTTTTTATTTTTATCCTTTATTCCTAGAGGAACCCTTAGAATAAAGCATTTAAGATTTAATGCCATAGTACTTTGTTAGCAAAGAGATTATGTAAGTAAAAAAGATTAACAAATACTAATAAAAGTTATAGGCTTTTTGTTGTTATTGATATAATTTTCAGCTTCACATATCGGTTTAATTAAAATGATTAAATAAGAAATAATAAGCAAGCACATAATGATAATGATAACCTAACATTTGTTTGGTCCTAAATATTTTCACATATATTTTCTCTTAATTCTCATAACACCCTGATAAAATAAGTTTACTTATAATCATTTTTACAGATGAAGGAGTCAAGAAACGAGTGATTTACTAAATGCTGTATAAGTGGCATTTTGTATGCTGAACCCAAGTCCTCAAACTCAAAATTTCTGTTTTTGTTCATACTTTTAAAAAGAGCATTTAATTCACAAGCCAAATCCTGTTGGCAAGACACTTCCTAAGAGTAAGTAAAATATATGTGAAGGAACACTAAACATTTAATACATCTATAATGTCATCATACTGAAACTGAGAGGGTCAGTGTACTTTCCAAATGGCCCAGTTAAATCTAAGGAATAGATTATTTATCCACTAGGGTCTGGACACTGCTGATCAAAATGACTTGCTTACACAGGACTAAAATGTGCTCTATTAGCATCTTTCCATTCCTCATAATCACAAAATAAATATTTTATTCCTTAGTAGCCTTATTGTGTATAAGTTTCTTATTTTTTTGCCTGCTCATTAAAAGCATAAAAAAAATCACCACTAGTCCCAAACTGCTTTTAATATTTTGTCTGTTTTCAAAAGCCTTTTTTTAATACAAAATACATATATTCAACATTTGAATCATACTCTCCATATACCATTAAATACTTTCTCCTCACCTCACACCATGTAACAGCATGGCAATATTTACTTTCTGAAAATGACTTTTTATGGCTGAATAACATTTCATCATAAAGTATACCATAACTTATTTTATCATTCATTCAATCCACATGGCTTTTATTATAAAAATTTAACACAATCTTTTATTTTAAACTTGCAAACAGACAAAGGAGTAAAATCACAGCCTTAATTCTTATTTAACAAGTCACTATTAAGATGGTTCTCAATTTTTTGTATTCTTTTTTCATATGCCTCTCATCACAAGTTACCATTCAGGTACATGCAATTTTGTGTCTTGAATTTGTTTCCATTTAACATTATATAATACTCCTTTTTCATAATCATTGTGTCATGTTGGGTGGACATTTCACACCTTATCTAACCATTACTTTATTGCCACACAGTAAGTTGTCTCCCCTTTTTTTCTATTCACAAGTATGTAAATCATTTTCCAATAAATATTGCAAGCACATAATCTTTACGCTCATGCACTTTAAAAAGATGATTTTCTAATAATAGACTCCCTCAAGTAAGATTATTGAAAAAAAGGCTTTATCATTATTTGGATATTGAAAAAAAATGTTGAACGTCTAGACTTCAAAGTGTAAATAGCATCCCGATCTGACTTTCTTATTGACTCATCCTTTTAGCGACTGGGAGATACAGAAATAAAAGGAAAACATAATTACATTTAAACTAATTATGTTTTCCATAAATCAGTACATATTGGCAACATCATCTTCTGAGAGTGGTGACCACTTAAATATCATATTTTTGCTTTTTTCCTGTATTTTTTTTTTTTCATTTTAAAAGTCTGTTATCAACATACCTTTCAGGCATAGTTTAGCTTATTTTCCCCTTTGACTCTTAGATGTAGTTTTAGAAATGCTTTCTGGGACTGCTTCCTTTGGGGAGTGCTCTGAAATCCACACCAAGGACCCAGCAGTGATTCTGACAGAAGGAGAAAGAAAATTCCCCAACTTACCGTTTCTAACGCATTTACACGGTCCTGCAAACAAAGCATAATATATAATTATAAAAACAAAGTTATTAAAAATCACTTCAAGTTTACTTAATTTTTAAGACTATTTATCTTCTATTAGTAACATTTTCTTGAAGAATGTAAAAAAGGAAAACTACTCAGAATGATCTCTCCAACAGAAATATATTCATAAAAGAATCCTTTTTAATCATCTCAACTAGTGTTAGGACTGCAAGGTTTAATTTAAATTAAATATATATTTAGATACAGTTTCTAAATGAAATAGATCTGACCACTTTTCTATTGGTAAAATTACTTCTCTAAGGAAATAAAATTATTGGATATATTTGAATATATGAACCAGAACTAGACAATAGTAATGATATAAAAAAGGAATTTAGCACACAAACCAGCTCTCAATTAGGTATACAGCACACAGTGTGACCTCACAGGCAGGTAAAGTTCAGACATAAAAATAAGATCACCAACTAAAATTAATATGTATATTGTTAATTGAAACAAGGCAGGAAAAATACATGAGACAGAAATGTCATGCAGCCAATCCTAAACCCAGACAGGTCTCTACTACCTTCAGCATCTTAACAAGGTATTCATAGAAATACCGGTTTTGAAAAGGGTCATTGACAATATCTCAAAAATCTAAATGATTAAGAAAATGGTTTCATTCTCAGTCTAATGGTTGTGTTCTCATTTCTTTCCAGAGCTGATAGCTACATACAAGAAGTTCTTACCAAAGAAAAAAGGCTGAAACTGAGAGATGAGAGTCTGAAAATTTAAAAAAGTGCAAAACTATCCTTTTTAAGAGGATCAAGGCCATTTTTCTTTCTATTTTCTCATTTTAAGCGGCTGGAGGAGATATATGAAATCTGGATTTCTTTGTTCTTTAGTTAATCATTTGGTGTTCTAAGAGGAAAAGAGGGAAGACGGCGCACAGGGCGATTCAGCTCAGATCTCTGTGGCCCTGCAGAGACTGACATGGACCCACGACACTCAGGAGCATAAACTTGGCCCTCCCTTGCATTCTCCCAGCTTCGCCTAATACACAGAGGCCTTGTCTTTGAGGACTGCAACCCAGCCTCCAAACCTCAGACTGGGAAACTGGGTTGCACATTTCGGCCCCTTTGAACATTTGGCTATGTGGGGACAAGTTAAATGAATGTATTACGCAAAATGAACCCAAAGCAGACTTTTTCACAATACAGTCTGTTTAATTGCATTTTGTTGGCATACTTGAGAGAACCTCACCCTTGCCCTCATAATTTTCATAAAATAGTTCTATTTTATTGGTGACTTGTGTACTGTCACATTTGAGTAATTCATAATAAATGCATACAATGCATCAAAGGGGGTTACATCTGTTGTTACCAGCCATCTTATTCACAGTGCGTCTGGGACAAAACCATTCAGCAAAGCTTTATCATCCTTTGCAGACTGAACAGAACCTCATGAGACAGTCTTTGGGTAGTCTCGCACCTACAGACACCATCCCGGAAGGCTTAGGGCTTTAAGTTGTCCCCACGCCACGTATTTATGGGGCTTATATCATTTATGATTTGTATATTTTAAAGGCACACATACAGCTGCTTTGAAATCAGCTGATGTCATATGATGCCAAAACAGAACAACTGAATTAAATTCTCTCTTAATTCCTATCTCAGTGTTTGGTAAAGATAAATTGATATAACTTATGTATTAATGTCTTCATTTTACTTAAACATTTGTTACAGGATTTTAAAAGTGATACGTACTGTCATAGACTACACGTTTGGGACCTCAAAATTCATGTGTTGAAAACCAGTGCGCTGGCATTTGCAGTGTGGTCTTTGCGAGGTAAGAGGTCACGATGATACAGCCCTGATGGGATTAGTGCCCATGCAGGAAGAGACACAAGAATGCTTGTTTCTCTTTCTGTCCTCTGTCATGCAGAGCCATATCGAGAAGATGGCTGTCTACAAGTCAGGAAGAGGTCCCTTACCAAGAACCGAATCGGCCAGCACCTTGATCTTGGACTTGCTAGGCTTCAGAGCTATGAGAAATGTCTGTTGTTTAAGTCACGCAGTCCACAGTAATTTGTTATAGTAGTCCATGCTGACTGAGACATAGGCCTAGTCTATAAGACCATAAACACCAATGGTCAAAAAACCTCCAATTCTTTAAAATATACAGATCAATAATCTACTTCAATGCAATTTGTTTATGTCTGTTTGTCTATAACCTACACCATTCCAAAAATAGTACTGAGATAACTTTAAATGAAAAATGTATACGTTAAGAAAATGAGAAAATTAGGGAAATATGAAATTCAGTCCATTAACCTGAATTTAAATAATTCAATCAACAGCAGCTAATAGGATGCCCGCCACGGCTGCCAATTAGTGAGTGCCGTCTAAATTGCATTTTTTTGGTCTTAATTGTATGCTATACATAAAAAGAAACTACTCCTAATCTTCATGAACTTATTAACTTGCTTTTAAAATTTAAGAAATGTATTTGGAAAATATAAATGGTTGTAGCTGACTTCTTTTTTGGCAGACAAGATTAGTTATTATAACTCTGTATATAGAAGAATTAAGTTACTACAAATCCTGATTCTTAAACAAAGTATTTGCGTACTTCCTCCCATATTCTTATCATTAAAATAGAGATAACTTAAGCCAATTCTGTGGCACTGATACAGTCTATGAAAAAAAAATGCCATATACATCCTAGAATGAACATATAATTATACCAAAATATGTTCTCCTTAACCTCACCCACTCCCACTCTCACTGCAACTGTAGTGTCTTGTTGCTGTTGCTTAAGCTCCAATGTTCATTTCAACTGATTTTTATCTTCAAGTTCAACCTGCAGGCCCAACAGTCTCCTCTCCTCTCCCACCAGACACACAATCCCAACCTTGGATCTTGGGGAAAAAAAAAGAACTGCTAGAATGCTGAAAGGGGGTTAGCAGGTGAGCAGAGTGGAGAGGGAAGAAGGCTCCGTAAGCAATGAAGACACTCGCCCTATAATCAAGCCATTTCAGGTGGTTTTAATAAATCAGTAGTTCCTATTTTTGTAGTCACGGACTTTACGAATCTGACGAAAATTTATCTTTTCCCCAGGGAAATGTACATTATATAGGAAGCATATAATTTTGCATATACTTTTAGGAGAACTGCAGACTCTCTGGAGCCCAGCCATGGGCCTCCAAGTACTTTTGCTCCAAATAAAAATACCTGAAATAAGATGTAAGAATTATACAGATAAATTATTTTAGTGGACCAAATCTATTTATTTCTCCTGTATGAAACATTTCTGGATAGCGAGGAAAGAAACAATTGGGAGTGGAAGGTTAAAAATCAAAGGAGAAATTTCCTTCAAATATTTTGAAGAAAAAAGTTCTTGGGGAAAAAAATGTTTTATTGCTATTGGTCTTTTTTTTTTTTTTTGTAATTGGATAGTCCCTTTCCCACTATTCTTTAGTACTAAAAGTATTATTATTATTATTATTATTATTATTATTATTATTAATTTAAGGGGGGAAAGTCTAAGAGAAACCTGAAATGGCAACAATTATTTTAACATTCACTCTTGAGAGAATACACACGTAGTCAGTGCATAGTCAGTTGAGTTAAAATGAAGAGTACCAGACATCAGTGTGACTATTGCATGCCATTTTTAAGTGAAAATAATGCTGCTAGAAATCACATTTTAATTTATTCTGGGCTTGACAGATCAAGTAAGGAGAGTTATTTTTTGGGGGGAGGCAATAGCACATGCACTATAAAAAAGATGTATTTTAAACTTTTTATAATGAGGTTAGTAACCTGCCCTGAGCTGTATATAGTCCTTTTGCTATTTGGTCACAATGGGGTATACTTTAGAATTTATGAGTAAACCAAAGCCAGTTCATTAGCATCACTGGAGATGGGCAAATATCGGTAGGCTAAGTCAGGAAATGAAGGCTAAATGGATAGCTGGTGCCTGAATCCCTGATCATCAACAGTCTATTTGACTTAGCTGAGCCAATCAACTAGCCACATGGTTTCATCCATCCCATCTAAGAGATGAAACAGAGGCTCTAGGTCTAAATGCTCAAGAGGGTTTTTGCCTCCGGTAAGCATAGCTGTACAGATCCAGTGACTTTATCACAACAATGCAGTACGCTCCAAGGATGCTTTAAATTTAGCTAGCCTACAAAAAAACACAATACTGGCATAAAAACATAATGAGAGTCTCTATTGCTTCTGAGTCTAAGAGACATTAAGAGTATAGACTAACTCCGGAATCTTCCCCGGGACCGAAGGGCCAAGATGGACATATAATTTTCAAAAAGAAAATCCGCCATGAGGACCTCCTCTCATCACTGTTTTATAAACACAAAGCCTGTCTTCTGGGAAAAAAATCCACTCAGCTTCACCTGGAGACCACTGCAAGGCATTTTTCCTGTCAACCTTAACTTGGTTTAATCAACACTCACAGTTTACCTGCTGCTTCCTATATGAAGGATATAAAATAAAATGCAGATGTGTCCCTTTTCTTCTCTATGCACTTCCACATGACAACCCATTACATATAACAAACTGTCATTCTTTTTTTTTAAATAATTAAAAGAGAAATAATTTCAGATATATTCTTTTTCCAAGCTTCAAGATAGTAAAATGAAAGGAAAAGGCTTTTTTTTTTAACCACCATAAAAGATCAGCATTTCATGGAATCCTTCTAAAAATTAAAACAAAATAGAAAAAAAATCAAAGCAACCTCAAGAGTGCAACACCAAAAAAAGCTTTAAAATACAGCATAAGTAGACTTCGAATATATGAATGAATCAATGGTCTATACATAAAGTTGCATGTTATCTATTAAAAGCCAAAGTTACTCTATATTTTAAAAAGCTTTAGAATGAATGACATTAGTGCAACTTACAGTGGTTTCCCCACATCTAGTGTTTAACTTAGCTGTCAGTAGATACCTATAGTCAAACTTTGTTAACTCATCTCACTAGCAGCTTAAGAGCCCCTTTCTACTTCAGGGTTCAAAATAACAAAACAGAAATGCTGAAAAGAAAACCACAGCAAGGCGTGAGGATTTTATCTAAAAAGTTGTCAGTAAGAAAACCCAACTTTTGACTTATCAAGAAAAGCCTGTTTAAAGGGATGTATCGTTTCCTAGCCTAGAGAGAGTATCCAGTAATACTCTTCATTATCTGCTTTTCACTTGGGGACTGGAACATCAGAAGCAGAAACTATCACAAAATTTAAGAACAAAGTCCAAGTGTGTGCTCCACATTTCTGATCTGTTCCCTCATCCACTACCATTGCCAGATAGAGGCCCCCGGCAGCCAGCTGTGCTTCTGTACCTTCCTTCTGCTCTGTTCTCAGGGTGGCGGTTTGGTCTGTGGTATTGCTTGTTATGAGGCGATCACTGACTACTGTGCTTCCATTCAGTGCTATTCAGGAAAGGCTGAGGTTGCACTGAAGTGGGATGCGTGCACTAGAAAATGCAGCCTGAGAGACTAGGTAGGTGTTTTGCTTAAAGTCCCTACAAACACTTCCAGTCAACAGTACAAAGTTAATATCAAAAAAAAAATCTGATTTACCCTTTATATTTCAGGTCACAAAGCAAGGCAATGAGATTTCTCCCCCCACCTCTTCAAAATGAAGAATCACTGCAAGCTTCTTCTTTAATGCACAAGGTAATGTGGTGCACAGGTGTGCGACCGTAGAGTAAGACTACAAACCAAGTGAAGGGTAAAAGGCAGAATTATCTTTTTCCTGGGACTGCTCAGTTCCACAGTGAAACTGCTGATAACAGGTAGAAAGACTTCAGTGAATGACATCTAGACTGGGGACAACTAAAAGTTATCTGAAGATAATATAACGGCTATGATTGTGGTTAGGGACAATGCAAATGACAATCGATGTAATTTAAAAGATTGACTGTTCCCCAAAAGAGATGCAGGAACAGGAGTTGAGCAGTAAGGGGAAAAAGCCAACAACTCAGAAACCATCACACCGTATTTTTTCAAGGATTTACATTTTAAGAAATAAAGTACATGTCTCCAGTTTTGAGGCTAGTCATATATCAGCTGAATATGCTCTGAACTCTTATGCAAATCATAGTGCAGTGGTGATTATGGCATAATTTATGAGTAGGTTTGTGTCAAGCACATTCTGTAAAACAATAGGGTATGCTTTTTTTTTTCAGGGTGTGTATCTTACTGCCACCAAACATAGCTGATCTAATAAGACTCTCTGAGATTAACATCTCCTTTGTTTCCCTCAAGTGTACACATCTCTTGGGTTTCCAGGTAAAGCATGTTCACAAGGAAACCCACATAACCACAGGAGCTTTTGTTCAGTCCTTCCTCTTGAATATCTGAATTGCAGCATGAGACTGTTGACTATCATGCACATCACACAGCTGGGTCATTAAATGGCACCAGAGTCCATCTTGGGAATTAAATTACTTACCTTTCAAATCCCAATAATCCACATCCTAACTTATATGCAGAGTCACTTACTCAATTCTTTTCAGGAGTCAAAGCATAAGGAACATTATATTAGAGACTCCCTCTCTCTCTTTCATTCCCATAGTCCTTCTGTGGGCTACTGTGTACAGTTCTCTCTCAACATTCTATACTAAAAAGAGAGGCTGCTGAGAATGAATAATTAAGACATAAACAAATTGTTTTAAAATATACTTGGCTGACAAAACCCAGGCTTTTCTTGCTTCTTAATTCAGTCTGACTAAGCTGAGAACTATGAATAATCTCCATTTTATAATATACAAGTACCAGTAGGAAGGGAAATGTGGTCAAAGGATTTAAAAGTAGCCTTAAATTATCTGTACTCCCATAATCAATGGTGCATTATATGTGACTATATTTCACAACATCTTTGAAAACTGAGGACAAAAACCCAACAATTTAGTTTTAGTTGAACTTCTAGGAAGCGTACCCGAAGGCTGACTTACCCTGTATGTCCTACAGTAAAGCAGATGTATGTTGACTATTCAGCTCCACATACCCTAAATATTCTACCTATGAAATACTTAACTGCTTTTTCTTCAAATTGAGCGTCATTCTGATTTTTCAGTGCAGTCTGACTAGCATCTTCCAAAGGTGGCATATTAAACAGTAGCTTTGGCTGTGTAAGAGAGATGTGAGTAAAGAAAAAGAGTTGGAAAGCTCTACTCTCTTAAAATAAGTTAAAGCACTATACATAGTAATAGCTATAAAAATTACACTAATAGGATTATAATCACTTCAGATGATTTTTAAAGTTTTTGCATTTACAGAGAATAACATCCCATAGGACTTTTAAAATATTCTCTCAAATAACTGCTCACCCAAACTGAAGTCAGAAATTTTAAAGAAATCATTACTTGAAGTTTAAATGGTTTTACTCTTCAGGATTATAAATAAAGCGTAGTGATTCATTTTCAAAATATCCCCAGTTATCCTGCTTTCAAAATCATCCGTAACTTATCCTAAATTCCAAAGTCTATGAAACAAAGGAATAAATAAGATGTGGGCTTATTAACAGACACACCTGGGCAGTTGGAGCCAGTAATGAAAGCTACTTTTAACACTCACCACCTTACCTGTGATGGACCACTGATGCAGGGCAATTTTAGGAGTTCCTGACTAATTACCAAATATTATACTTTCCTTCCATTTGCAAAATTAATAAAAATTCTACCAACAGATATTTATTCTTTGAGGAAGAACTCAAAACTTTACTCTTTGATTCTTCCCACTCCAGTTCATCTTTCAAAAGACATTGTGGAGACATAATCATTAAACCAGTTAATTCCAAGGCAAGGTTCAGCAAAGGAGGACAGTAGGTCACTCCAATCTGCTGTCTGTTTTTTATAGGTCCACAAGCTAAGAATGATTTTTACATTTTTATTCGCTTGACAAAAATCAAAGTCAAAATAATATTTCATGACATGTGAAAACTATGTAAAATTCAAATTTCAGTTTTCATAAATACATTATTATTGGAACATAGCCCATTCATTTCTTGACATACTGTCTAGGACAATTTTCATTCTATGACATCAGAGTTGAGTCATGGTGCGAGAGCATACAGTCTGTAAAAATGAAAATATTTAGAATCCGGTCCTTTACAGGAAGTTTGGCAACCCCCTTTTTTAAGGTGTTGCCGTCTATAAGAATTACTTCTGGCCTCACAGAGATCACCCTGAAGCAAACCCTCTAAGTTTCTAAAAGGGAAGAATAAAATGAAACATACAGACCAGGGATAAGAAATTTAGATGGGAACAGAAAAATTTTACCCAACTTTTAAACTTTAAAATAAAATTTAAAAGTTGTATGTACATGAACACTTATGCTCAGAATATAAACCATTCCTCAGGCCATATAAGTTTCTTCCTTTTGTCCTTTATTCCTTGTTTCCATCATTTTTTCTTTCCTTCCAATACCCTTCCCTACCTTCTTTATTGCTTCCTTTCTTTCTCCCTCCCTCCCTTCCACTCATTTATTCATTTAATTCATCCATCCATCCATGTTTATTGAGACAGACACTATGTTAGACACTGGGTACACAGTTATCAACAAGGAAGATAAGGCCTCTCTGCCTTCATGGAGCTCACATTCCAAAGGAGAAGACAAAGACATGAAAAAAGAAGATACCCAGGAAGTGTGATCAGGTGGGGGGCGGGGGGCTAAGGGCAGAGGTTTGCTTGAGACAGTTTTCTCACGTTAAGTCCCCACAAAGGGGTGACATTTGAATCGAAACTCTAATGGGTGAAAAAAAGTTGTCATTGAAAGAGTCAAGGGAAAAGTATTATAGGGAGAGCAAGCAGCAAATGTCAAGTTTCTGGCATAGGAAAGAGCTTGTTTAATTTAAGGAACAAAAGGGACACCAATATGTGTGTTGTGGAGGTTAATGAAAACATCCCTTTAAATTACCAGTATCATAAAAATCAACACTGTTTATTAAAAGCTTATTATTTTCAAAAATTATATTGGGTTCTTTTCACATATGTTCTCATTTAATGCTCACAAAACTCTAGATAGATGAAAATTATTTATGTGATTCATTTAAGGTCAGAGAAACAGACTCAAAGGGATATGTATTAAATTCTACACTGTCATTAAATATTTGCACTCAGACAGTAATCCAGGACCACTTGACTCAAGAGTCCATACTAACTCTCAAAAACAAATTAAGGGTCACATTAAAAATACTTCCTATAAAATGTATGTATGTACGTATGTAATAGCTGTACAAAGTGGAGCTAGTAGAAATGTATATGGACAGCGCAGTTTTATAAGCAAAGAGACAATAAATGCTTTTTTATTACCATCAGAGCTATGCTTTTGTGTGTGGCAGAAGATAGAGGAAACACTAGAGAACTGTTCTGGAGCCTTTTCTCAAAATTACACATGCCGGAACAGCATTCCAAAACCTTATTTTTAACAGATGTCAGGTAATAGTGTAACAAAACACTTACTATATCACAATAAAATTTAATGCTCAAATAAAAACCACTATTTGTATGCACTTTTATATTTATTTCACTATATAATAAAACCGATTATATTTTTGGCATCTGCCTTTCTTAAGTAAGTTGCAACTCCTTGTGACTTCTGGGTCTGACATTAGGCCAGCTGAAACACACACAGTCAACAAACACCACTGGGGAAATAGCAGGAGAAAGGAGAAAGGAAAGCAAAGATCTACAGTTCATTAGCTGTGATGCTGTGCAGTTAAACGGCACCTCTATTGTGCTGATCACCCAATTCTTTTAGATCTGAGCTGCAGGAGTTTAGATTCATCACTGAGCTCATAAATGGCCTCCACCTCCACCCCTATTCCATTCGTGACAAATTTATTAGTTCTTTGTAACAGTGAAATGAGAACTCAGGATTTCAATTATAACCAGAGTGTAGTAAAGGCGTAGAGTACCTTGTAGGTAATATTTTTCTATTTCATTTTATGAACAAATATGGAAATATTGTTAACAGGCATTAAATGTTATTTATTAGCATGCTAATAAGCTTCACACTTTGAAAAGTAAACACTGAACGTAAACTTAGAATAGTAAGCGTAATGCAGATACTCTGGAAAAGGAATGTACTTCAGAATTAATTCTTTAAAACCAAAATAATCACTGATTATGATAAAAAGACAAAAATATGAGGAGATGCTTATTAGTCATTCTTTCAGCTCATTTTAGTTTTATCACTTTTTGCGCAATTTAAAATTTATGCAAATGTTTTCAGTGTTCTCTTTTATTTTTGCCAGAGTATTTTGAACCTGGTTTAAAACTGAAATTGAAGAAGCCTAAGGAGGGCTTTAATAACAACTTTCTTCAGTCTGTTTATTTAAAACATGATGAATAAGCAAAAAGAAAAGGTGCAGAATTGAAAAGGAAAAATGATCCTTTCTTCCTAGAAGTGCTCAAGATTATTACTGGATTGTTCAACCTCTTGCACCAGGAATTAAAATCTGCCAACAGACAAATATAGATATAACACTGTCTAGTCACCACAGTCATGAAAGCTTGGAGGCTAAGGGTTTATAAAGAGGCAAGAAGAAGTTTCATTAACATTACGACCTCAGAGTCTCCTGACTTATTTAATGCACTTTCTCAAAACTTTTCCAGTTTCTTAGTCTTTTTTTCTTAAGGAAGTAGGGGGTCGTTAGTATTTTGGCTGCTAACAAATCATTCTTGTAGGGAAAAAAAAATGGAAGAAATGTAAAGGAAAAAAAATGTCAGGAATCTAAACAAAGATAAAAAGTATAGAAATTCTGTTCTCCATAAGCTCATGAGGCATTTAAGTACAGTGGCATAGAAGACAAACAAATTCTAACACAAGTACTAACCCTGCCACTTACTGGCTGAGCAAGCTATGGGCTTCAGCTTTTTTACTTGGAAAATGAGAATTAAAGTATCCATCATACAGAACTGTTGCAAGGAATAAATGACATGTATTTAGAAGTTTTAGCACAGTGTATGACACAAAGAATTGCTTAGTAGCTATTGATCTCATTCATTAATAAGTCAGAAGGTGACTTTTTTTTTCTCCTTTAATATATAGACCATCTCCCTTTGGGGTCGATTTATCACAATCTTGATAGGAATTAGCAAATGCTAAATAAACTTTTGTTAATAGATTGAAACAAAACATTAGTGAGTTTTCAGGGTCCCAGACTGGGGAAATCCTCTGCTTCTTTTTGTCTTGGAAAATCAGACAGGTGGGAACGGGAGATAGCCCTTAAGGGACAGAACTATAGTTTCTTTCAGTGATCTCCTATTAATACTCAGGACCTCAGATTTTTGTTTTATGAGTCAATGGAAACTGTTTGAATCGGAAATATATTATTGCTGAGCATCTGTTTCCAAATCTGTTGTACATCACAGTCATTACTTAGAATATTGCTTTTCACAACTGTCACGGTTATCAGGAGATGAAAGACAAAACAGAAAACACAGTGTTATGACCTACATGTGTGTGTCTCCCCAAAATTCATAGGTTGAAATTCTAATCCCCAATGTCATGACATTATGAGGTGGGGCCTTTGGGGGTGATTAAGTCATAAGGATGGAGGCCCTTATAAAAGAGACACCAGGGCGCTCTCTGCTCTCTGCCTGCTAGGAACCAGGAAGCAGGCCAGACACCGAATCTGAATCTGCCAACACAAATACTGAATGCAGACAGTGAATCTTATATTTCCCAGCCTTCACAACTGTGAGAAAGAAATGCTTCTAGTTTGAGTCACTCAATCTATGGTATTTTTGTTACAGAAGCCCGAACGGACTAAGACATACGGTTATCTGTCCAAAGTCTGAGGCCGATCTAGGGAAGTGATATGAGAAGAACAAGCAGACATGCATTATGAAGCATGGTCTTGACGTGATCACTTTAACTGCAACCCAAATGCAATCGCCCCAAATTGGACGGTGACAGCTGACTCTGGAAACATGATTACAAACTCCCAAACAAGCTCAATGCTGCAAAACATCATAACATATTTAGATGGTTTTCATTTTTCACAAGAAAATGTAAGCAGCTCTTTACATCAGGCCCAATGCCCAAGGAGCCCAGAGCTTGGACTCTGACAAAGGCACCAAGGGATGTTTTCCGGAAGTGTGACTTTTTACGGTGTCAAAAGCAAAGGAGATGGTGTATGGAGACAGATAAAATAAATCCCCTCCTCCCGCTTGTGGGAACAACTGATAAAATCTGTAACACATACTCAGTTCACGTTCACTACCAAGTTTCTTAGTAAACATCCTGTCACAGGGTAAAATTTGGGCTTTTGAGTTCAAAGGTTACACTTTGTCTTTGCATTTTTTAAATGTTTCCAAACAGCATCTGCTTTTAAGAAGCTTTTTAAGAAGCTTGATTCAAGGAGGCTGCTGAATCCTGAAGACTTGTGCTCTGCATCACTTTGGATAAACAGAACCAGGCGTGGTTTTATTTATTTTATTCCCCAAAGAAAATGATCTAGTCAATCAACTTCCATATACTCAGACACAAGACTACTTCAATCTCAGGTATTCTATTTTCCAGTTTTATTCTGTCACAAATTTGGAATGAAAATTAAGTTGCAAATTTCAGGTAAAATAGGGTGATAAAATTTAATGATCACTAAAATTTCAAGTGGAATCTATTTTACTGAGCTTGCTTCTCTGCTCTCCTGAGGTCTCCTGATGTAGTAAATTGAAGTGCGCAAATCTAATTGGCTGAGACCCTGCTTGACCCTGCCAACATTTTATCTCTGTTGAGACCTCATACTAAGTTTAAGGCTTGGTAAGCCTCTTCACCTTTTGAGAAAATAGGGATTTTAATGAGCCACTAAGTTGCCTCGCCCTGCAAGGGTCAAAGTGTTGCCCAACCCTCCATCCCCCATGTTCATCCGTGTTTTGTTTTTTTTAAGTCATTGTTTAGGACACTTAGTTTTTAATCATACATCAGAAAAAGAAATAGAGATACACAGCGATCTACCTACATTTTGAGGAATGCATCTTGGAAAGAACAGTAGGTGTGCATTACACTTTGGTTTCTGGAATTACAGAAGTTCCATCAGAGCTCTCAGGAGTCATCCGCAGGATGAGCAGGATGCTGGATTTACCTTCCAGTTTAATAAAGCCTTAAATAGTCAATTTATTCAAGCTGGGACTTCTAAAAATGTACTTTAGTATCTCCCAGGGAAATCAGAATTTCTGGGGAAATTTAAGAATTTTTTACCAGTCCGTCAACTCTTCTGGTGATCCACTGTCAGAACGAAGCATCCCACTTCACCCCCACTTTACCCCCACTTTCCCCTCCAAAGGAACTCAGGGGCTCTTAGCTGCCCCATCCCTGCTTTCTACTCACAGTCTTTAAAATCCCCAAACCAGTATGTAGTTTGAGAATTCAGGTTTGGGCATTCTACAGTCAGGCAGAAATGACTGACAGCAAAACTGCAGAAATTATCCAGTTGGTCTGTCCCTAGCCCAGCTTGTCACCTGGTGTTTTACTAGGAGGACTGGCCATCTACTGGAGCTACTGAGATGTTAATGTTCTATACTGTCAGCCTCTGCCAGGGCGGTTCATTCACCCATGTCAGTTTTCTGTCTTTGGTGGTTTTCCTTGCCCAGTTTATTTCCAACGATGTGACTGCCAACTCTACACTGGAATTCTTTTCCATATTATAATACACCCATATTAATATTTATTAGATTTGTTCCAAAAGAAATGCAAGCTCCATTTTTTTCTTCAAAACACCACACTGCCATAGGCTACTCTGTAAGTAGGTGAAATGAAGTAATGACTGAGGAAAAGATTATCTTCTCCTCCCAGCTCATTTTCAATGCTTTTGCCTAAGCACTATTTAAATGACAAAAACAAAATCAAACACCTGCCCCTCCCATCCCAAACTATTTCTAAAAAATAAGTCAAATTATTGAAATGGAAGATCTCAGACTATTTTTAAAAGCTATCTAGGAAAGAAATTATATATAATTATGAGTCGTATGAAAAATAACAATAATGCCACTTAATGTCCTTCTGGGGCATAGCTTCTGAAAAGTTTCAGAAAAAATACATTATTTCTTTAAAATACACAAACTCAAATTTTTACAACTTTTAAATGAAGGATTCAGCTCATTTCTCATGAATGTATTGATACTGAAGAAGGTGTCTAAAAATACTTATGACATTTAGATCATAGATCCTATAATTAAAATGGTCCCTTTTTCCTCTTAAAAAATGAGATTGATATTCACGTGAAGCCCACAGAGTCAATTTTATTATTGCCACATTGTAACATTTTTACTTTTTTCACTATATTTAATAGTTATCCTAATACTTCCTTTAGCATAATTTGGCTAATATCTGAATTGAAAATCATGGTTGCCCAGTGGAGGAGAGCAGAAAAGAAGAGAGAAGAGGAAGGGGAGGGGGGGAGGAGGAGGAAGGGGAGGAGGCAGTTGGGGGGGGATGGTCCTGAAGGAAGGCCTCCATGAAGGCAGAGATGTTTACTGTTTAAATGACCAGCATGCAGCATTATGTCTGGCACAAAGTAGGTGCAAATAAATAGTCCATGTGCGGAATTCACCTTTATTGAGGACCTGCCAGGAATCAAGGTTTATTCATTTCTTATCATAGTTAATCCTCTTAAGAATTCTATGAAGTCAGCATTATTGTTGTCCTCAATTTTTAGATTTGAATACCGTCTCAAAATGACCTAAAGATGGCCTAGTCAAAGAGGAAAGTGAATAGGAAAAATCATGTTGACAATTACCTATTTTTAATCTCATTTAAAATAAAATGAAAAATCAGATGATGGTAAACTGGGATATTGGGAAAAGAGGAGGGGCATACGCATTTTCCAGTTACTCTATTAAGTAACCGTTACAGGGAGCACTTTGAAGCTTTTCATAACTAAGTGTGATACTCTTTTGGTGTGCTTTGCATTCTGGGGTTCACAAAGTGATCCGGCGAAAAGCAAGAACTGGATGCAAGGTGAACTAGGCAGGTCATTTAAAAAATAAAAACAAACACAGCAACACCGACCACTGTCAGCCATCACAGTCAGGTGTCAGTTACTGAATGGTTTTCAGCTACATTGAGGAAAAGCGGATTACCTTTTGTGCCTATTTAAAATGTTTCGGCTGATCCAGCAGATTAAAGAAGGGATTTGCTTGTTTGAATGTACCTCAAACCCATATGCAAATAGGACTCTGATACTGCGCTACACATTTATAGTCACTTTATTTTTTAAGAAGAGCAGCACATGATGTAATTGCAAACAAATGTCACACACACATACACACACAAAAGAGCCAGACAATGTTAAGTTTCAGTGAAGAATTTTTGGTAATTACCAGCTGCACTGTAAAAATCACTGTCAAAAATGCTCATCTCCATCATTTGTGATTCTTCTGAAGACTGGAAACACTCTCCTGTCTGCTGCCAACCCGAACTCACCATTTTATCCTTTTCTGTCCCTGCAGATTCCTTCCACTCATGCCAAATCACTCACTTACTGACCTTCTGTTTCAATACTACCTTCAAGGAGGGAGGGAGAACAGAGCAGGGCAGAGAGAAGGAGGGACAGTGTAAGTGTGTGTAAGTGTGTGTGTGTGTGTGTGTGTGTGTGTTTACAGGAATGCTAGAACTTGGAAGTCACTCCCAATTTTTAAACAAAAATGAACTCTGAGACAGGGATGGTGGGTTTTTTTTTAATGGGGAGACCTTAGAGATAAGCAGGAAAATGTGCTATGTAAGTAAGAGACCAGTAGGATGGCATTTATTTATTTAGTCAACAGAAATTTACTGAGTACCTACTATGATACATAGTGGATGTCTGCAAAAACGCATGACTTGTTACATAGATATGATAGGAAATTACAAATGATTATTTTAAAATAAATTTTTATTTTAAAACCTAAATCCCTTGGATTCAAAGATTTAAAAAATATGTACTCAGTTTCACCGATTATTTTCTCCTTGAAATAGTCTTTGTTAAGCGGCATGACACTGTGCCGTCTAGAATTTATTTTCTTTACGTCTTAGCCTCCTTTACAGGATTTTCACTCCTAGACTGTTACTTAAGTTACTTAAGTGTTAGTGTCCCCTAGGGTTCTGGCTTAAGTTTTTGTTTCTTTAAGCTACATACTTCCCTTGGGAATTCTCATTGCTCCAATGACTTTCATGACTTTGAGTATCATTTATACGATATGGAGACCAGATCTGACGACACCAAGTTCTGCAAGTCCAGTTCAGTACATGAATCCCCCTCTTGACATTGCTACCTGGATATTTCAAGGCACCCAAACTCACAATGTCATAAATTGAACTAATCAACTTTCCTTTATCTCACTGAGTAGGACAACCATCTACAAAGTTGCTCCATCAAGAAACCTGAGTCATTCTTAACTCCTTCCGATTTACTTCCTAACAACCAATCTCAAAGTTCCCTACATTTTTAGATCCTAAAATGTGTTAAGAAACCATCCTCCTCTTCACACCGCCTGCAGTGACCCAATCCAGGTCATCATCATCTCTTGCCAAAATTCTCACAAACATTTGCTTAATTGGTCTCCCTGGTTTCATTACTGCCTGCCCCTAATGATTTTAGACTTCATGGCCAGTTATTTATTTAAAGTGAAAATGCGACAATATTGTTCTCTTGTTTCAAACCCTTTACTGGTTTCCCATACACTGCAGGTAAAATCCCAACTCCTTTAGACCTCCATGTACCTTACAAGCTCTTGTCTCGCCTCTCCTCTCTCAGACCCTACATTCCGCCAAACTGACATCCTCTCAGTTCCTTAAACATGAAACTGATGCTTTCTTTTACCTCAGACCTTGTCATGTCCCTTCCACTGCCTAAAACTTTTCTGATCTTTACTGCAAAACCACCAATGCTAACTCCTGGTTACCATTTAAATATTGGCTCCCTTTGGGATGCCTACTTAGATTGCCAGTCCACCCCTGCTCACCTTACCCACCTTCAACCCTCTACACTTGTACCCAAACTAGCCTTATCGCCACCAAACATAGGTGTTGCTATATGTTCCCACAATGATGTAAACAACCCCTCTAATATCACTTTAAATCTTTTACAATAAACCCATACTTAAAATTCTTTTCCGTTAATTCTGGCACAAAGGGCAACAAGCCGTTTAGTATAAGCAGCTTGCCCAGCATGGTGCCTTGCACAGAACTGGTGCTCGATAAATATTTGTACAAGGAGTAAATGGAGGACCTTTTACTTACAGGAAACTCGAAGTGTTTAGGGATAAATACCCTTAAGGAGGATAACATTAAATGCAGAATGTCTGCTATACATAATTGTAGGATGATAATGAGTAAATAAAATTGACTCCAATTTGGATACATAGGGATTTGCTCACACTGTAAATTGGAATTAAATATTTAGCTCTCCCCTTCTGGGATAATCTAATCCACACTAAGCACTTCTGGAAGACAGTTTTATGACTTTCTATTACAGATGAGAAAACAGGCACAGCAAAGTTAATTGAGTTACTCAAGGTTACCCAGTGAATCATAAGCAGGGCCAGGACTTAAAACTCAAAGTTGTCAATCTCCAGTACTTAGTGCTATCATTTTCGGGGGCAAACTGTTTTGTCTTTTTCTCCCCAAAGTTCTATCTTATGATTGTAGGACTTCAACTTCTATACTTTAACAGTCTGCTCAAAACTATTACCTGTAATATTTATAATTCAACGTGGAAACTCAGGAATGTTGACACTTTTTGATGGATTTTCCTCTGGTCTTTAAAATGAAAGACTTTCTGTGATATGTCTCTGCACTCTTGCACTCTGAGAGGTATAAGTTCCTTCTATGTTCTTAATAGGCTGCTAGTATTGCCAACATTGAACTCTACTGTTGCCGGACATCATACTGGATACTCTACACGTATAAACGTCCACAGCTGGTGCGTTCTATCGTACTCAATGGTCATTTTGATGGAAAATGCTACCAGTACTTAATAAATATTTGAGAAGCAACATAGGCTATCAAATTTAACAGGCTTGCTGGTTCCAACATTCATATTGTGAGAGAAATAAACTCAAAAAGATTTACACTGCCATTTAAAAAGGCCAGATATGTACTAAGTACCCAATAAATATGCTTATATGTGGTATTCTGGGGCAAATGGCAAACATAATGCATAACCAAAATGCATCAAAAAGCCTTTATCACCTTCTCAGTATACACAATTAGTGGATATCGCTTTGCTTTTTATAGCAACACACATTGCTGATATTAATTTTTCAGAGACAGACAGGGCAAGCAACACTTGAGATTTTTCCTAGCCCCAGAATGGACCACCCAGGCTCTTTCTTTGTATATCTGAATATAGCACAAGATGTTGAAAGGATTTAATCTACACAAACTGTGGCTAACATATGCCACTTTTATTAGGTATATCGAACTACACTCTTCTTTATCATTTTTAGACCAATTATACAATTTTCTCTTAACAGATACACCATCAAATAGAAGAATCCCCAGTTAGAGAACATTTCCCTTGCTCTTTGGACCTTGCTTAACCCATTCTTCATTCACCAGGAGCAAACATCTTCACTCGTGAAGCACTCAAGCCAGCTCATTATATCACTCGCCAGCCCCGCCTTGCAGCTCCAGGCCCAGGAAGAACTCTAAATGTCCAAAGTATTTACTGTTCTTAATCCCCAATGTGACGTTAAGTGAATTGGTTCTGTCATGTGAGTATAACTGATTATGTCTCCTCTAATAAAGACAGACACTCGAGTTACCCGTTTGTAAGTTAACCCAATGTAAAAAAGGGAGAGAGAGCTTCTGCCAGATGCCAAGTTAACAGCAGTTGCACATACCATGGAAATGTCAATTAAAGTTCTAGTGCAATCTTTCAAACACAATTTTCCAGTCCAAGAAATGTATATAAATCCATAGTGAATTGAGAGGCATACAAAGCAAATGTTAAGCTCCATGTATGTGTTAATATTCTTGGCTGGTCACTGGCAGATGACATTGATGGAGTCAGAATACAGAATACTTTTGACTTTCACTTGAGAATGTAGATTCTATTAATTCATCCTCATTCATCAGCCCTGTTTTGAGGGGAAAGGACTTTGCAAAGATGTTGCTTTCATTTTCTAATGCTGTAGTTCCTATTAAACTAGACCAAGGAATAAAGGTTCCTTTCAAGAGTAGCAGAGACTGAGTTGGCTTCCTGCTTTCAGAGATCATGAATGTCCTCAAAGACTGCTAAAAGGACACAAAGTCCAACTTGGGTTTTGAAGGTTTTTTTTTTAACTCCACTTGCCATAGGGGTCTGATTGTGACAAAAATAAAGGCTAAGAGAGTAAAAACAAAGGTATAAACTAAAGATAGAGAATTTACCTGCAGAGATTCCATTTCTTCATCTTTTCTGTGAGTCTCCTCCAGCAGATCTATAATAAGAAAGTAAAAAACCCATCAAAATACAGTGTAAAAATGCATAGCCTCTTATTATCAAACTCAATTCAGTCAGTAGCTTGCATAAAGTGTTGCCTGGAAAGAGAATTTGATGTTTAAGTGTGAGAAGCAGCATAAAAGAGATGCCCTCTGGTCCTGACTGATGGGATGTGGCAGAGACCTGGACTCCACCAAAGCTAAGGTAACTGAGAAGCCCTGGGAGGCCCTAGGTCTGGGGGAGACACCAGAAAATGAGACCAAGTCAATTACAAGTCCCAAATCAAACCAATGTTTCTGGAATTGGGTTGAGTGCTTATATAACTCAAAAGCAATACAAAATTTTCTTGGGAAAAAAAAAAGGTTTTCTTTTGAAAGAAGAAAATAGAAACAAACAAAACAAACCATTTGCTCTTAAAATAAGCTCCCAAGCCAAGTTCCACCTCCAGAGTCAATTTCTATAACCAAATTAAAGCATCCTGGAGTGTAATGGGTGTTATTAATGGAAGGAGAACACCACCTTAACTGTAAAGTCATATTAATTATCATTTCACACTAAGAGGGTGGGAAGCATTGAAGTTACATCTGACCAACAGTCTGGCACCATCTCAGAGAAATTAGTGGCTGGAAGGTAAGGTAGTCAACTGAAGAGAGTTCTGTCTAAATGCACGCATATAGCCATGGTGTCTCGTGTCCTACATTAATTTATGAACTTGCTGTAGAGGGAAATGTATTTGGCAAGCAGAGTTTTCTGCCTGAAGCTATACCACCCTGTGCTATGATCTTATTAGATCTCACAAACCTAAAGAGGGCTGGACTGAGTTAGAACTTGGCTGAAAACTGGCAAGAAATACCTACAGCAGTGCACAATAATATTAGCATTTGTCTTATTCTGTGATTGATACAGCATACCAAGAGGCTGTGCTGCATAAAAGGCTAACACAACAAACAGAAACTCAATATGCACCCCAGAAAGGCAAATGCAGATGTTTTTAGCAAGTGCTTCCAGATGAAGCAGGAAGCAGTCATATAGTGGGTTACCAGCCACACTGGTCTATGTCATAATTGGACAGGCAATACCCTGAAACTTCAGGAGACCTGGTAGATGACATAATGGATGGCACTGGCCCTTTGAGACTGCATAGCTAAGAGAAATGCAGAGGACTGGCAAGCAATTTAAAGACACAATGTACTGGATTAAGGGTAAGAGTTAGTTTTTGCTCTGTATCTGTGCATGGCTGATGTTGTCTCCCCAAACACCTATAATCAGAGTTATATCAAGAAAGTTATAGGACAATGCCAATGTATTAGGGCATATTTTTAAAGGGGTTTTGGTTGGCACCAAAACCGACTTGGGGGTGGTAGATTAAGTGCCCTCAATCATTCCTCTCCCTGCATCCTTACTCATTTGCATTGTGACATTGTAGCCATCAAGAGGTCCCACATATCTTGCATCTAGGCTTGCCTCCTGACTTGACTGGGTAAACAGAATAGAGCAGAAGCAACTCTGTGCCAATCTGCACTAGGATTCAAGAGGCCTCATGCATTTTCACTTTTCCGCTTGGAACTCTGTCACTCCCATAGGAAGCCCAGGCCAGCCTGCCACAGGACAAGAGACACGTGTTCCAGGGCTCTTTCCACCCCTGAAACCCTGTAGGTTGCCCCAAACAGTAGGCAGCAAATGCCCAGAAGCAGAGCTGCCCAGTTGACCTAAAGATGACCACAAATAACTCAGGTGGGAGCCCAATTCAGACCAGACAAACTGCAGAGCTGAGTCCAGTACCAATTCCAACTCACAGAATCATAACCTATAGAATAAATGGAATTGGGGGATGTTTTGGTACCCAGAACTTTCTAACTGATAGCAACCAGTTGCTAACTGAACAACAAGCATTTAGAATTTATTAGACGGACATAAGAGTAACTAATCTATACAACAGACCTAATAGACCTAATAATAATAGATAACAGAAAAGAAGATCCAGACTCTGGAGAGAACAGCAACTGGTCTGGGTGGGGAGGGATGTGGGTAACATGAACTGATAGACATTTTATCCTGGGTGACGCTTTGTGGTACTCCACTCAAGATGAAATTCAATAAAGAAAAGAGCTAACGAGACTAGCTTAGATCTTGCACCTACAGGTTGGCCAGGGGAAAGTATGAAGCACTTTGATAATCTCAAAGGTGTTAAATGAAGAACAGGAAGGACTGTTTCCAAATATCAGGGTACTATTAAGAAAAGAAGGACATATGGATATCAGACGTGCCAAAGCAACAGATGCCCACTCCAACTGGTTTCAGGAATTGTGTCTTCAGCACAATTCTCTTCAATATTTGTGAGATATAAGTTGCTTCAATATCGTGGCTATTATAAATAATGTTATAATTATAAACATGGGGTGCATATATCTTTCTGAATTAGTGTTTTTATTTGCTTTAAATAAATACCCAGAAGTGGAATTTTTGACTCATATGGTAATTCTATTTTTAATTTTTTGAGGAACCTCCAAACTGTTTTCCATAATGGCTGCACCAATTTACATTCCCACCAACAGTACACTAGGGTTCCCTTTTCTCCATGTCCTTGCCAATATTTGTTTTTTGTTGTCTTCTTGATGATCATTATTCTAACAGGTGTTTGGTTTTGATTTGTATTTCCTTGATGATTAGTGATGTTGAGCATCTTTTTATGTGTATGTTGACCATCTGTGTGTCTTCCTTGGAAAAATGTCTATTCAGGTCCTCTGCCCATTTTTAAAATCAGATTTTTAAAATATTGAGTTGTTCAAGCTCTTTACATAATTTGGATGTTAACTCCTTAGCAGATATATCATTTGCAAGTATCTTCTCCCACACAGTAGGTTGGCCTTTTTGTTTTGCTCATGGTTTCCTTTACTGTGCAAAACCTTTTAGTTTGCTGTAGTCCTATTTGTTTATTTTTGCTTTTGTTGCCCTTCCCTAAGGAGACAGAGCCAAAAAATATTGCTAAGCCCAATGTCAAAGAGAATACTGTGTATATTTTCTTCTAGGAGTCTTATGGTTTTAGGTCTTAGAAAGTCATTAATCCATTTTGAGTTTATTTTTGTATATGGCATAAGAAAGTAAGTGTCCATGAATGAATAAAGAAGATGTAGTACATATATACAATGAAATATTACTCAGCCATAAAAAAGAATGAAAAATTACCATCTGCGATAATATGGACAGAACTAGAAGGTATCATGCTAAGTGATTTCAGAGAGAGAAAGACAAACACTATATGATTTTTCTTATATGTAGAATCTTAAAAAAAAATCCAAACAAAATAGAACAGAAACAGACTGATAGATACAGAGAACAAACTGGTAGTTGCCCTAGGAGTGGGCGGAGTTAGGTGAAATAGATTAAGGGGACTGAGACACAAACTTCCAGTTATAAAATAAATAAGTCACAGGATATAATGTATGGCATAGTGAATACTATCAATAATACTGCAATAGCTTTGTACAATGACAGATGGTTACTAGACTTATTGTAGTGATAAATTTGTAATGCATGTAAATGTCAAATCACTATGTTGTACACTTGAAACTAATACAATATTGCATGTCAACTATACTTCAACTAAAATTTTTTCAAATGAAAAAATAAGTATTTGTGAGATATTTGAGTCTCTATGTGAACATGGCCATTCTGCTCCACTCCTTCTGGACATTAGGAGATTCTCAGAGCTGGGGCCCTTGTCATGAATTACATTGTTTAATGGTACAGTGAAACAGGAATGGTGGAGAGTGGGGTCTATCAACCATTAAAGAAAACTGATTCTGTTCCTCCAGAATCGACTTGGTATGGCAAACACCAAATGCCTTAGCTGAAACTTACTGGATAAATAATGGGTATTGGATCTCTTATATAGCCAAACTCAAAACACATTTGATAAATATAGATGTAAAGAAGTTCAGTCTACCCTCAGAACGTCATAGAATTATTATAATTTAAAAATTACATTCTCAGTTTTCCTTAAATACATAAAGGCCATGCTGCTCTTCCAACAAGAGCTGATACCAGTGGCAATGCTTAATTCTGAATGACTGAACAACACTATCACAGAACTCCTATAATTGATATTTAAAATACAGAACTCCCCTTCTGATCACCACTACTGGCTCTCATCCCAGCTTATATCAAGGGTCTAAGTGGATATCTGTTTTTTGTCTCTATGCCACATCCCTTCCCTTTTAGAACTTCATGTTGTTCTTCTCCATATGATTCCTGTGAAACTTTCAATCAAGGGGACAACCTCTCCTGCCACAAAAGCAGATCCTGACCCAAGCTGGCCAGTCAGTGCACTGTACCTCCCCGAGCATACAAGCTAAGCAATATGGGTACTGGGAGAAAATCTCTTCCACAGCTGCAAGCTTCTGTTAGCCTGGCAATGCCAAGGCTCTATTTTCTACTAAGTCAAAGGAACTTGTGCCACAGTGAAGCTGGTAAAGAAGAGAGCAAAGCCAAGAAACAGAGAGTTGGTTGAGGACAAGATCCAACCCTTATCTGAGGCCCACATTAACTCTGAACTTCTAGCACTTCATTTTTCTTTAGTAGTTTTAGTTGGCTGGCTGTCATTTGTAAAAGTCTCTGGGAATGTGATTTGTCCAATCTTCTTATCTCTATGCAGAAACTTGCAGAACTTTTGAGTTAGCAAGTACTTTCTATTCCACAGTGAAATGTTTCATTCTGCAACGAACAGATGAAGACATGAGGCTCAGAGAAGGCAAATGGTTTGCCTGCGATGACCTGGTTAGTGCGAGTGCCTCAGCCAGAGCTTTGCTCTCCGGTCTTCCTACCCTATCCAGCACATCGAGCTCTCCTTGGTATCACTCAGTACTTGATTGTACCCATCTTTAAACGATGTTTATTTTTTAAATGCACACATCTGTATTCCTCTCACTTAACCCTAGGCGTTCACGGACGATGGGCTTTGTGTCATTATATCCGTTGTCTCCCTAACCACTGCTTATCTACCTTTGCGACTTTACGTAGACTTTGTTTCCCCAAATCCCCTTCTCTGCCTACATCACTGCTGTATGCAATGGCTCACTTGTTAGATGCACTGTTCAACTACTTGAGTTTGGAATGATAAACAGGGTTATTAACCTGTGCTGATGAAACACGGCTACCAGGCATCACTGAGATGTGACTACTTTACCACAAACAGACACAGGCTGAGAGAATACAGGTGAGACCTACGGACAGTTGATGTGACATAATGCTCTGAGTGTGATGAGTGCACCTGGTTATAACGAGCCATCCTGCTGTTTGCTCCTCCCAGCTGAGAACAAACGATCACCATGGAAAAAGCTGAAGGGCTGCTCTGCTCCCTTGCTCACCACTGGCATGTTTGTGTTTTGCTTTATTATTCTCTGGTTTGCTGTTCAATACAAACAGCAATTCAACTGCCATGCAAGTTGCTGTGGCTAAATGTGCTTCCATCAACATTAGTTAATGAAAAGATTTTTTTTGGTGAAAAGGGCAGCCATCCTGTGTATTTTCCTTGGACTGGTTCTAGCTCTTTAAATGAGCTGATACTAACTCTTTATGACATACAGTTATTGGGGGGAGGGGATCTCATTTAAAAAAGCAGGACAGCCTGGATGAGAACTGGAGAATCCTGCTGTTTTGTTTTTTTTCCACACTGAATTTCTCTGGCACACTCAGGGTAATATATCACGACTACGTTTCTTTGCTAAGACAGTCTTGTACCACTTCCTTTGCAGTCTTTGCAACTAGTGGTCTGGCTGTTTAAGGAGGTTTGACACTTTCTTATGTTGATTCTGGTTCCTGGTAGTCAAGGAAGCAGATAAGTTGTTCGCTTATTTGTTTTTGAAAGGAAAATCATGTTCAGGTGTGTGGAAGCAGCACCCCCATCTAGCACCTTGACCCTTCACAGGAAGGGTGGGAGGTCAGGTTTAGAAATGAGCAGTTTTTTTTTTTTTAATTTTTACTATCAAATGTCTCATGCATATTATAACGCATCCCAGCTGCCAATGGAGAGATGGTTACAGAAACAAGGGCTTCAGATCCAGCGACAGGTGTAACAGCAGCGCTGGACACAGCAGCACTGACAGAAGAACATGGTGGATCAGTGACTGCGGTTTAGAGGAAAGCATTTAGTTTCTGGCTCCTGCACCTCACTTAGTAATTCTGTGCTCCTTTTCAGGGTTACTGTATGTGTCCTGATATTTATCTAAAATAATAGATAATGTAAATTCTCAAAAGAATTCAACACTTTTTAACAAGGAAACTTGTGCCATTCCTCTTTGTGGGTGGCAGCTGTGGTATAATGAAATTAAATAAAATGGCATACCTCACCCCTTAAAAGGTCATAAATGACGGACTTAGTCTCCCACCATTGTATACGAGATACTCAAGACACCAGCTACGTGCTGAAGACAATGGTCAATTTCTCTTTTTCTTTCCTAGCTCTCTAGTTATTTAAATTACTCACATTTTAGGGATAGTAGGGACCACTGAAATAATCTAATCCCAAGGGTTTTACTTTTTTTTGTTTTAAGAAGTAGAATTCTGTCCTATGAATGAAATTATATACACTTTCAAGTGTATGTTATAAATAAGTAATCTAAACAGTTGAAAGGAAGTTGCTTTGGTGGAAGCAGCGTGGAGGGCCTGGATGCCAGCCCCCTGGACTTCCCTCCTATCCTGGGGCCAACCCCTGTGGTGCCGTGGTGGAGCTACAGAGCTCCGAGTCCTGCTGACTGGAAATCACTGAGTTAATCCCCTCTCCTCACATGTTATAGATGAGGACTGAGGTCTGGGAGATTAAGTGCCTCTGTCAGTGTCGCCTCTAGTGGATGGGAGTACGTGAACCTGAGCCCAGGGCTTTGGAACCAGACCAGGTCCCATTACCTGTTTTCACAAAACATTGGCCATCCTCCTTTGCCTTTCGGGATTTCTACTCAAATGACATAGTATTCCAAGTTCTATCATAAATGCCTATACATTTTCCAATTCTTCCCCAAATTTATAGGGAGCTTTGCTAAAGCACTTACGTAACAGCACCAGTCTGTGAGAAGACCTAGTTAATGGCAGCCCACAATAAAATTCCTCAACTCTGGGAGATGATATCAAAAGATGTGGCTCTGATGGAAAGCAAATACCTAGACACTTGAAAAGGCAGTTTGTTTTTGGCAAGGTATATTCAACATACAACATACAGAGTATTTCACAAAATAAATCAACAACAACAAAAATCTGTTTAAATGAATGGGTGACAGTTGAACAGTTCCTCAGCTTAATGTAACAGTTATCAGTAAATGTTTTCCCCATTTTATTACACTAGTAAAGGTAAACAGGATAAATGAACAACAATATGAGTCTACATTAGCCAAAATATCTCAAAGAAAATAAAATGGGTTGGTTTTAAATTGATCTATGTAAAACTCTTAAAATAGTGTCTAGTACACAGTAAGAGACATGTGTATGTATATGTGTGTGTATATGGGCTTTATTATATTTTTTTAAAAATTACCCCACAGTATGCCTGCTAAAATCAGGAAAATGTGTGAAAAATAATCACCTACATTTTAAAACAAATAAGCAGAAAAAGCCCTCAAGCATTCTGTTTTTGGATTCCATCCATAATTGGTAGCTACGTTATTTAGAACTCTGCCATATCTACTGCCACCCACTGGTACATATCTGGATATACCACGGTGAGTTAAGAGTTTTCTCATCAGGCCTGACTACAGAAAACACACAGGTTAAAATGAAAAAAAAAAAAAAAAAAAAAAAGTTCAAAAAGTATGGCTATCCTCTGTGGTTAGTCTCAGACGCTGAAACAACATGCTGGTCTCCAGATGGAGCCCAAATGGTCCAATAAATGAAAGGTTTATAGTCCACTGTCTGTCTTGGGTATGTGGCAAAACATCCAAATACAGGTACTCATGTTTTATTTGATGTCAATTCATTTCTGGTGAAATTTTCCATCTTGACAACTTAAGAGATCTAAATCCTCTTCTCCATAAAACTGCTACACTATAGAAGACAACACAGTAATCTACCCGATTCCACCTCATTCTTGACTCTGGCATGAAGAAACACCAAGATATAGAATGAAAGTCCTGACTCTGTCAGCTACTGAGATTGTTGACATTTCTGTTAGCAACAAGAGCAGAAAAAGAAACAAATCACCTATCTTAAATGGGTGGAAGGGCTGTCTTGGTCAAAAGGACTACATATGACAATCAGAAAAATGAGTAAAAGAAGTTTATGATCTATTATAAACATCACTCCAAGAGTTAAGTTTCATATGCTCAAATCCAGGCATAAAATCACGTTCCTTTCTACATATAATGTCTCTAAATTGCATTCACCTTATGAAAAGTTTGACTTTCACTTAAATTCCTTTATCTCAGACTTTGTTCAGTTTCTAGACTCATAAGGAGAGCCTATGGAAGACTCTGGGCATTTAACATTGTGTCCTTTGATCAACTCCTGTTTACAGAAACAACAAAAGTTTGTGCTGGTTTCTTGATGTACCTACTACTAAACTGGATCTAGGCTTCCTAGGCTTTCCAGACTCCTGGGTCTACCCTAGATCTAGGCTAAATACAGAGCTCTGAAAACCAAACACAAAGAACCAATCTTGCAAATGTGAGAGAGAAATGATACCACAGTTACAGGGGGAAAGCAATTAGAATGCTAGTGAATTTCTCATTAGAAACCAAGGAGGCCATGACAACTGTAAATGCTGAAAGAAAAAGAACTGACAACTCAGAGTCCTGTATGCAGTGAAAATATCCTTCAGGAAAGAAGGTGAAGTCAAGACATTCTCAAGAAGAAAAATTAAGAAAATTCATTGTCAGCAGACCTACACTAAAAACAAAACAAAACAAAACAAAACAAAACAAAACAAAACAAGCCTAAAAAAAGGTCTCTAGAAAGAGAAGAAATGGTAAAAGAATTGTAAAAGATCAGGAAGAAAGAGAACAGTAATCAAATATGTGGATAAATCCAATAGATTTCCCTTCTATTGAGTTTTTATAATTATGTTTGATAGTTGATGCAAAAAATTTAACATGATCTGATGTGGTTCCTAAATGTATACAGAGGATATATTTAGGACAATTAAATTATAAATAGGAATGATAAAAGAACATGAGGGAAGAAAGTTTTCCACACTTAAAACTGGTAAAATGACAATAACAAAAGACTGCGATAGCTATGTATATACAGCGTAATGCTTAGAGCACCCACTAGAAACAGCTACACAAAGGGATGCACTCAAAAACAGAATTGATACATCAAAATGGAATTCTAAGAATGCTCTAATAACCCATTGGAAGACAGAAAGAAAGCAGAGAAATAAAAAACACAGAAAGGAAACAAAAATGGCAGACTTAAGTCCTAACATCGGTAATTATACTACATAAAAATGGTCTAAATACACCAATTAAAAGACAGAAATTGGCAGACCGGATTAATGACCACTCTTCCACTATTGATCCATGGACCCAATATATTCTGCCTGTAAGAAACTCACTTCAAATATACTGATGCAGGCAGGATGAAAGCAAAAAATGGAAAAAGATGCACCATGCAAACATTAATTTAAAAAAGCAAGAATGATTACATTAATGTAAGACAAAGTAGATTTCAGAGCAAAGAAAATTACCAGAAACAGAAAGGAATATTATATAATGATAAAAAAGGTCTAATCTACAAACTGATATTACTGAAAGGAACAATAAAAATATTCAAAATCAGAATTGGAGACTTCAACATTTCTCTTTCAACAGCTGGTAGTATAACTAAGAAAATGATCGAGAGTGTATATAAGCAAGTATCAAGGATATACATAAGCATAAACATAGCAGGGAAACCTCTAAACACTTGGAAATTACACACTTCTAAACAATACATGGATCAAAGAGAATGTCTCAAGGGAGATAAAAAATATTATGAACTATACAAAGAAGGAAATCTGTAGAATTAATGCATGCATTAGAAAAAAGGTCTTGAATAAATACTCTATGCTCCCACCTCAAGAACTTAAAAAAGAGCACAATAAATCCCAAGCAGTAAAAGGAAGAAAACAAAGAATAGAAATCAATGAAGCTGAGTATCGGAAAACAATAGGGAAAAATCAATGAAACAAGGAGGTGGCTTCTTACATAGTTAAATAAAATCAACAAACTAGTCTTGTAACCAACAAAAACAGCCTTATAACTATTAAGGAAATTATATTTGTAACATTAAAATCTCCAGGCCAGACGGTTTCACTGGTGAATTCTACCTAATGTTTAAAGAAGAATTAGCACCAATTTCACATGCCAGAAAACAGGAAAAAAGGAATATTTCCCAATGTATTGTATACAGTTAAGAAAATAGAAGGAAAATTGCAGCTCCCTCCAAAGTACAGAGGCAAATATCCCTAACAAAATATTAGCAAATAATATTTAGCAATATATAAAAAGAATTACATATTGTAATCAAGTTCAATTTATTCTAGGGATTCAGGGTTGGTTCAATATTCAAAATTAATTAATATTATCAATTATTTTAATAGGCTGAAGAGGAAAAAAAACTCACATGATCATGTCAACTGATGCATAAAAATTACTTGGCAGAATTCATACATTCATATAAAAAAACCTCAGAAAAAAGAAATAGAACTTCCTCAGTTTGATTAAGAGTATCTATTAAAAAACCATAAAACTAACACTATACTTAATGGTGAAAGATGAAATGTCTTCCCCTTAAGACCAGAAATACGGCAAGAATGCTCTCTCAGAATTCTTATTCATCATGTTATTGGAATATCTCTTTGATGCAATAAAGCTAGAAAAGAAAATAAAATGCATACATAATGGCAACAAAGAAATAAAATTGTCACTATTTGCAGATGACGTGATTGTCTCCAAAGAAAATCCCAAAGAATGTAACAACACAAAAAAACCCAAACATACAAACTTAGCTCCTGAAATCAGTAAGTGGGCTCAGAAACATCATAGGCTACAGGATAAACACAGAAAAACTGATTATATTTTAGTATATTAGGAACGAACATGCAAAGACCAAAATTTTAAATGAAAATAGCAATTTAAAAGATGCTCCCTCCCACCCACACATGAAATACTTGAGTGTAAATTTAATGAAACATATCAAGGACTGAGAAATACCATGGTCATGGACTGCAAGACTCATGTCATAAAGACATCCATTCTCTCCAAACTGATATAAAAGTTCATTACAATTTCTATAAAAATCTCAGCAATATTTTTTGTAGCTAAAGACAAGATTATTCAAACTTGTATGGAGTGGGGAGGTACAGCTCAAGCGCTAGAGCTCGTGCTTAGCTTGTGTGAGGTCCTGGGTTCAATCCCCAGTACTTTCTCTAAAATAAATAGATAAGTATGCAAATTTAAAAAAATAAACCGAATTACCTCCCTCCAACCAAAAAAAAAAAAGAAACTTAAAAAATTTTGTATGGAAAGGTGAAGGAACTAGAGTAGCTAAAATAATTGAGTAAATTGGGGGAAGTCTGTTTACTCAATTTCTAGACTTGTTATAGAGGTAAAATAATTAAGACTGTGTGGTCTTGGTGGAGGCACATACACACAGATCAATCAAACAGATAGAGAGAATCCAATTACAGAAATGGAGAAAAGATTAGCGGTGGCCAGAAGTTAAGGATGAAGTGGGGAGTAGAAGGGAAGTGAGTGAAGCTATAAAAGGTAACATGAGGGATTTTGGTGTTGTTGGAAATGTTCTGTATCTTAACTGTATCAATGCCAATATCCTGGTTGTGACATTGTACAATAGTTTTGTAAGACACTTCTACTGGGGGAAGTGGACAAGGGGATTTTTATGTATTACGGGATCTCATGGTATTAATTTTCACCACTGACTGTGAATAGAAAATTGTCCTTAAAACAAAAAGTTTAATTAAAAAATTCAGAAGGGCTTTAGACAAAATAACAGATAATGGATATTTAAAGATAATTAATTACATTTTGAGGTCAGTACCTTAATATCTGCCCTTTACTATCCATCCTTATTGCCACTGCCCTAATCCAGACATCCATCTTCTCTTTTCTGAACAACTGCCCATAATTCTAAAGCAAAGTATATGGTTTAACACTCTATTACTAAAAGAAAAAAAAAAAAAGGAAAACCTTGGATATGCTGAGGAATACAGGGCACAATCTTTGGTGTCAGTCATTTGGATACATTATCTTATCCTTCTACACCTGTTTCCTCTACTCTTAAATGGGGACAAAAATGTCAGCATTACAGGATTATCATAGTGATTATATGAGATAATATATGTAACTTTTCAATTACACTAGACCCTTGAATGACAGAGGTTTGAACTGTGCAGCTCCACTTACAAGCAGATTTTTTTTCAATAAATATGGACTACAGTACTACTCAATCCAGGGCTGGTTGAATCCATGGATGTGGAACTGCAGATGTGGAGGGCAGACTGTAAAGTTATACGCAGGTTTTTGACTGTGTGGAGGGTTGGCACCCCAACCCCCACATTGTTCAAGAGTCAACTGTAATAGTACTTATCATCATCATCATCATCATTTCATCACATCTGTACAAAGATACCATGATAAGTATTATTATTATTAATTATGAACATAAATTGTATTGATGAGAGAACCCTGCTTTTGTAACAGAGAAAATAACTGGATAAAACTCCACAGCAATAAGATAAAGACTATCAATATTTTCTTGGATATTGTATTTTCTTCTGAAGACAGACTCCACAATATTATTGCCTCCCCTCCCCTGTAACTTACAAACTAGAAGTTAAGTCCTTTCTTGTTGATCTGAATTCATGGCAATCAATATAGTCGAATGTTGTGAAACATGCAATTCAGGTTTTATTAAATCCAAAATGGACGCTATGGGGGTAAAACTGTTACTATAATTTCCAGGAAAGCAATGGTATCTTCATGCTTTATACATTCCATTTAAAATACCTGTCCTGAAATTCTCACTCAAATTATTACAATAGCATCCTAGCTACGTTCCCTAGCCCTAATATCTTCTTACTCAATCTTCCCCTACGCTGCCCCGAGTTACAAATCTAAAATAGATACACATCTTTCACTTGAAAACCGAACCGCTTGTAGTACTGGATTTCATTTGTGCTGCTAGAAGTGATTGACTGGTCATGGCTTCCTGGAGCACGTATGAGCAAGTACTCAAGTGTTATGCCTAAGCTCAGCTGATAGAAGTTAAATTCAGTTGATGTCCTCAGTGGATACAGGGGCAGGGAGGAGCACTGAAACATAGACATCTAGGATTTCCCATGCTGAGACAGATAAAGCCCAAACTCTTCAGTATCTTGTTTATAAAGGGTCTGTCTATAATTTTACTTCCAAAGCCATTTTCTATCATCACTGTACTATCTTCTCAAATTATCTGTAATGTCCTTCCTGAACTTCACGAACTAGAAAAGGCCTAACCATTCTTCAAATCCCAGCTAAAACAAATACCCTCTGTTGACCTTCACAAACTACCCCACACCCAAAGAACACTCACATTCCTGGAGGTACCGCGTTGGCCTCTGTGTTCCCAGAGTACTTTGCTTCTACCTCTATTATTTGCTCCATTATAGTTAATTCAGAGTATTCTGAAGTTATAATTACAATTTACTCCATTATATTTCATATTATTCCTCTACATGTTATCCTTTCTAATCTTCATGAAACAATTGGGACTTCCTATTCCAAAAGTAGTTATCCTTCTGGCAAAAGTCAGAAGAATCCAGTAAGACGTGAAATCAGGATAACGTGACAATTAGGATAATGGCAAAACCATAAAGGCCAATCAGTAATTTTTAGGTTCATGACTAAGTTTTCACAAATACCCTCCAAAGAAGGTAAGGTTTACTTGGTACAGTGGAAAAGTATCAGAATGAGAGTCAGGAGACCTAGGTTCTAGCTCTACCTCTGCTATTAGTCAGCTAACTAGATTTGTAAGGATGGCCATTTAATCTTTCTTGGCCACAATGATCATGCCAGTAATAATGGGAGTGGAAGGGATTATTGCAGAAGACTCTCTAGCACTGCAGTGTTCAGCAGTGTATTTTGGTAGGTTGCTGCATGGTCGCTGGATGTTAGTAGTTGTCTCTTAGTTAAGCGGCTCAGTCTGTATCAGTAACAGTTACTCAGAACTAATATGGATGACAATCATCCCCCCAAAACTTTTTAGAAACCCAAACAGATTCTTCACTTAGTTTAAGTGATTATTCTTATTGTTAGGACTGTTTATAGATGATAAGGACATGTGACAAATTCATTCTCATTCACCTCTAATAACTATTTGTTTTCTTTCACAGCTAGGATAAATACACGTTTAGATAATTACAAATCTTTCCTTTTTGTTCTTCAGATCCTCACAATTATAGGAATTCTTCTTTATCTTCTTATTCAGAGTCATCTTAAATTCTAATGCACAAATTGAAACAACTGTCTCATTTGGAAGTAGAAAAACTTTACAAAATGGATTTTACACATATGGACTAAATAACAGATACTGTCACTTGTCAGATCAGTTTCTTTTCTTGTCACAGTCAAGGCGGGAAAAAAAAAAAAAAAAGAGCATGAATGTCCTTAAAGGACAGGCTTCTCCCAAATCAGGCATCATACAGACCTTCCAAAGGACAGTCAAGTATACCAAACCTAGCTCATGAATAGGTAGGATTAGGATTTTAGTGGTTTTACTCTCTTTCTGCTAATAAGAATTTAAAACATGTGTCTCATTTAAACAAAGAAATTCAACAAATACCCAACTAACTGGCAATAGAAAACTAAAAGTAAGCCAAAACAGTCTCTGATGCAAGGTTATAGCATGAAAAGAAAAATTTTAAATCAGTGTTTTCTTTGGTGTTCTGTTCAGATGGCAAATGGCTTCCATGGGTAATCTCAAAGGTCACTGATTCCTTTAATTAGCAACTTCTGCTAAACACAAAAAAGCCTCAAGTAATTTTTAATACTGATTACAACTGTCTAGTCCATTAACAAATTGTCATATTAACACTAGCCACATTGTACGCTGCATATCTTTAAAGGTTACTCATTTCGTTTTCGTAGATTTTAATTAACTTTTCCTTTTCTACTAGGGTTGATTATGAAACAGTGATAGAGGCATCTTGCCTTTTTTGCTTCTGGATCTGCAGCTTTTTGACTGAGAGAGACCCAGAAAATGCAAAAAAAAAAAAAAAAAAGAAAAAGAAAAAAAGTGGGTCCTCAGTCAGATGGTGGTGGTAACTTACAGATACATTCAAAAAAGCCGGGCTCTGTGAACTCCACTGGCACACCGAACGAATCAATTTCATGTTGCCACAATACTTCTGGAAATCTCTTTAAGAGAGAGTTTCCATCAGCAGATTCTCTTATTTGCATTAGCTGGGAACAGTACATATAATCACAACTGACAGGCTAGAAGTTTAGGCTTATAAAACAGGGAAAGGAAAGGAAAATACTCGTTGTTTAGATCCCCTAAAGTAGAGACTGTTATCTTTGTTTGGGAAACAGAATGTACTGTATTTGGAGTCTAATCCCTAGGGTTTAGGCAGGTTGACAAGTTTGTAACAAACCTCAAAGGTTCTACTCTCAAACAATGGCCTCTTTTTGCCAGCACTTTTCATATATAAATATACGTCAAGAACAGAAGAGCCTGGCTCTTAAACGCCGTGTTACTACAGATACATGACCTCTGTTCAAATGTCACTTTATCAGAGAGGACTTCCCTGATCTAAAAAGATCTAAAACTGTCCTCTCTATACTCTTACCTTGATTTGATATGGACATATACATTACATATAAAATATATACATATTTACATATATAACATTTATCAACAATATCAAAGGCTATGTACCTAAAGACAAACATATAGCTCACTAAAGAAAATAAGCATATTCTAAGATTGAAGCTGCATATATAAATATGAGCAGAGCAACCAAAATAACACAAAGTTAGAGAAAGAAGAGGAGAAGGAGGGAGACAGAGTGAGAGACAAAAGCAAAAGACACATGGGAAGGACTATTCCAATAGCTTTTCCTCCCTTTTCCTAAAGTAGATCTCATTTTTCAATTCTGTCTTCACATATGCAACCATCCTTTCAACACCTCCCCTGGTTCTCTGTGCTCTTATCTATTACAACACTCCTCCTTCCCGGTGTCAGATCCAGTCCCACAAGCAACAGCTTCCCTGCTCTCTTGGGGATATGCTATTGGTCTTGCCAAGACTGATTCTTCTGCCTAGAACAAACTTTCCAGTCATTCCTTCACTTCAATGAAATCTCTGCTCAAATGTCACCATACCAGAAAGGATTCCCTGAACTACAAAGATCTAAAATAACAGACACACCCATTACTTCCAACTTACTCTGTTTTAATCTTTTTCTTAGTACTTTTTGACACATGGAACATTATCTGTATGCTTGCTTAACTGTTGTCTTTTTCCCTCCATGAGAATGTAAGCACCATGAAAACAATGATTTTGTCTGTTCAGGTCACTTAATTGTCTCAGGCACCTAGAGCACTGCCAGGCACATAAAAGGTACTCAGTAAATACTTGCTGAATAAATGAATCTAATTCTAGCCTTCCTACTAATGTAAAATTAAACTTTACATAGCACAAATTACATCTCATTTCACATCTTCATTTTCCTCTAATACCAACCTAATGTTGCTTAAAATACCTTAAATCACTTCTTAATGGTTTTAGAATATAATTCAAATTGCCTATATGAGTGGACTTTGTTTAATTTCCCAGACTTATCTTTCACCACCCATTTTCATTTTCTAAAGTCTGGTCATATTAAACTATTTGCAGTTCTAAAAGTTAGGATGCTCCCTTCAACCTCTGAATCCAAGTCTGTGTCTTCTGTGAAGTGCCCTATCTATTACCTTGGTGAATTCTTACTTGTTCTTCAGCATCCAGCAGAGCTTTCCCATTTGGGTTTAGATACCCTTAGTAACTGCTCTCACAATCACTACCCAGTACTTTGCTTTAACACAGAGCTTCTCTACCATTAAAAAAAAAATAATGATGGTCTCCTTCTTTATGTTTCTCTTCCCCCATGTATGAGAATTCCTCAGGAACTGCAAAGCATCTCTGTGCACTTATTCAACACAGTACCTGGAACCCCATAAACAATTAATGAATACTGACTGAATGAATGTATACTATAAATTTATATTAAAAACTGAAGTATTCTGCATTTTGAGATTTGAGAGATTTCTGGACCATGACTTGAGAATACTGGAGACAAATCATGATACTGCAAAGATTCTAAGATCACAAATTTCTACATTTAGAGCCTCCGTTTTTAATAAACTACATAATCAAGTATTTGTTACATGTAATTTCAAACATAAGGCTGAGATATTAAACACTAAAGCATTTGGATAAGTAAATACTATGAAATTGGGAAGGGCTAAGCATGACTCTTCCCCCCCCCAAAAAAAATTACCTTGGTTATAATTCAATATTTGCCTATAAATAGAACTTCCTTGCCTGTAACTGACTTTGAACCTTTAAAACCAAACATTAAATCATGTATCTTGAACTTTACAGCATAAATAACACAAGTTTAGTTTAAGATGTCAATTTAGAGATTCCATTATGATAGTCCCCCCTCAGCCATCTGCTGGGTGAGCTTTTGGATATCCTTTTTCCCACATGGTGATGGATTTGCACTTTGCTCCATCAGGTCTTCCTTGGGCCAAGAACACATTTTAGATGTAATTATGGGAGCAGTCTGTGGCGGTGGAAAGCCAAAATTAACTGAACCACATGGAAATAAAACCCATGTCACTGGTGTCATTACCAGTACACTCTAACCAACAGAGTTAACCTCAATGTAAACAGCCGGCAAAAATAGCACAACACTCCATCTTTTGGAGAAATCAGTCCCTTTGGAAATAATTTAATAAGAAGGAAACACCTGAATTCATATTTTTTGGGCCAAAAGAGGACACAATTATTGACTTTTTTCAAAATTATATATGTATATTTGAAAAAAAAATCCAAGCAGTTGGAAAAAAAAAAGTTTACAATGAAAAGTAAAGTTCAGCTAAATACATAAAGGAAGAGCTCTGAAGAAGGAATAAGTGAAGGTAAAATAAAATCTTTCATTTTTCTTTTTCTTAAGTGATCTAACAAATAACAGTGTTCAAAATAATAATGGCAACAGTGTATTTGATTATGCATATCTTATATATGTATAAAATATATATGCTTCTCTATGCTTATATAGAAGTGAAAGAATGACAGTAATGATATATGGGATGGGAGGAAGGAATTAAAGTTACTGTTATTATAAACTACACTACTTATGAAGTGGTATAGTGTTTGAAAGTACACTTGTACTAGTTGTAAATGTATACTGCAAAATCTAGGGCAAGCACTAAAAAAGTAAAAAAAAAAAAAAGGTATAACAGATATGCTAAGAAAGAGAGAAGATGTGTGTTCTTCTATTAACAAAACTAAAAGCTAGTTCTTAGTAAAGACCAATAAAATCAATAAACCTCTATCCAGACTAACAAAAGACAAATGACACCAATAACTAAAACACCAGAAATGAAGAAGGGCACATCACTATAGTATCCAAGGAAATTATAAGGATAATAAAGGAATACTACACACAATTCTATGCTCCCAAATTTGAGAACCTAAATAAACAGACCAATTCGTTAAACAATGCAATCTGCCAAAAACTCACACAAGAAGAAACAGACAATCCAAATAGGCCTATATATACTTAAGAAAGTGAATCAATAATTAACAACCTTCCAAAACAGAAAGCACCAGGCTCAGATGAGTTCACTGGTGAATTCTAGCAAACATTTATGGAAGAAATTAGTCAACTCTCTACAGTCTCTTTGATAGGATAGAAGCAGAAGGAGTACTTCCTAATTCATTTTATGAAATCTGAATTACCTGAATAGCAAATCAAGGCTAAAGCATTACAAGAAAAGAATACTACAGACCAATATTTCTCAAGAACACAGATGCAAAAATCCTCAACAAAATAATAAACTGAATCCAACAATGCATAAAAATAATTATACACCACAACCAAGTGGGATTTCATCCGAGGTGTGCAAGGAGAGCTCAACATTTGGAAATCAATTAATGTAAGCCATCACGTCAACATATTAAAAAAGAAAAATCACATGATCACGTCAATAGATGTAGAAAAAGGACTTGACAAAATCCAATACCCATTCATGATAATAATTTGAGTAGTTGGGAATAAAGGGGAAATTTCTTAACTTGATAAAAAAAATCTATGAAAAACTGAGAGCAAATCTCATACTTAATTGTGAGAATTGAAGTTTTCCCACTAACATCAGGTACAAGGCAAGGATGTCCCCTCTCATCATTCCTTTTCTACATCCTACTGAAGTCTTGGCTAATGTGATAAAGAAAAGGAAATAAAAGATAAACAGATTGGCGAAGAAGTGATAAAAATATCTTTGTTCACAGAGGGTATGATCATCTTTGTAGAAAGTCTAACAAAACAATCCTATAACTGATAAGCAGCTGTAGTAAGGCTGTAGAACGCAAAGTTAATATACAAAAGTCAACTGATTTCCTATATACCAGCAAAGAACAAGCGATATTTGAAATGAAAAACCCAATACCATTTACGTTAGCACTCTCAAAATGAAACATAGGTATAAATCTAACAAAAGATACAAAGTCTGTTTGAGGAAAACTACAAAACTCTAATAAATGAAATCAAAGAAAGGCTAAATAAATGGAAAGACAGTCCATATTCATGAATATGAAGACTCAATATTGTCAAGATGTCAGTTCTTCTCAATTTGACCTACTGATTCAGCACAATCCCAGTCAAAAATCTTCAAAATGTCAGCAAGTTATTTTATGGATATTGACACATTGACCCAAAAGTTTATATGAAGAAGGAAATGGCCCCAAACAGGATACATAATATTGAAGAAGAAGAATAAAGTTGGAGGACTGATACTGTCTGATCTCAAGACTTACTATAAAGCTACAGCAGTAAAACACTGTGGCACTGGTGCAAGAATAGATGAACAGAACAGAACAGAGAGCCCAGAAACAGACCCACATAAAAACAGTCAACTGATCTTCGGCAAAAGAGCAAAGGCAACATAACAGAGCAAAGACAGTCTTTTCAACAAACAGTGCGGGAACAACTGGACATCCACATGTAAACAAACGAAGGCACACCCAGACCTTACGCTATTTACAAAAATTAACTCCAACTAGATCACAGACCAAAACGGAAAGTGGAAAACTATGAAACTCCTAGAAAATAACATAGAGAAAACCTAGATGACCTTGGGAATGGTGACGTCTTTTTAGATACAACACCAAAGACAATCCAGGAAAGAAAATGTTGATAAGCTGGACTAAACTAGTATTAAAAACTCTCTGTGACAGACAATATCAAGAGAATTAGAAGACAAGCCAAAGACTAGGAGAGAGTATTTGCAAAAGTCATATCTGATCAAGGACTATTATCCAAAACATACAAAGAACACTTAAAACTCAGCAATGAGAAAATAACAACATGATTTAAAAATGGGCCAAAGACCTTAATAGCAACCTCATCAAAGAAGATACACAGATGGCAAATAAGCATATGAACAGATGCTTCTCATGGTTGGTCATCAGGGAAATATAAATCAAAATAACAATGCTATACCAGTATATACCTATTGGAATGGCCCAAGTCTGGAACACTGAAAACAGCATATGCTTATAAAGATGCATAGCGAAAGCAACACTCATACACTGCTGGTGGGAATGTAAAATGATATAGTCACTTTAGATGACAGTTTGGTGATCTCTTACAAAACTAAACATACTCTTACCGTAAGATCCAAGGATTGTGGTCCTTGGTATTTACCAAAAGGAGCTGAACCTTAGGTTCACACAAAATCTGCACAGGCATTTTTTAGCAACTTTATTTATAATTGCCAAAACTTGGAAACAATAAAGATGGCCTTCAGTAGGTAAATGGATAAACAAACTATGGGACATCCAGACAATCGAGTTTTATTCAGCACTAAAAAGAAATGAGATATGAAGCTATGAAAAAAGATATGGAGTAAACTTAAATGCCTATCACAAAGTTAAAGAAGCCAATATGAAATGATGCTAATTATATGGCATTCTGGAAAAGGGGCAAAACTATGGAGACAGTAAAAAGATCAGTGGTGCCAGGAGGTTGGGGATGGGACGAGATGAACAGGCAGAACACAGAGGATTTTCAGAACAGTGAAAATACCGTGTATGATATTATAATGCTCTTATAATCTGTCTGCATAGTTATTTGCTACTACCATTGATTTAACATTGTTTTAAGGTTTTCTTAACCATAAGAGGTATAAGAACCTAATAACGTATCATATAGTAGGTTACATAGACTGGTAAATGTGGTATTATGTTGTGAATACTCAAAACTGTAATTCATGTGGTACTCTCATCAATCCTGAATCCTAAGTATTTTTATATAAATTAGGGATAAATCCTTTAGTTTAACATTCAAGTTAGAAGTATGAGCACTATATTGGTGTACCTATGAACAAACATTTTTCATTCACTCCTAGTAGGAGTGTAAATTGGTGTAACCGTACAGAAGGAAATTAACAAAAAGATCAAGTCACATACCTTTTGATTTACCAATTTTACCTCTGGGAATTTATTCCACTTTTACTTGTGCAAATGACAAATGTATGTTATTATTCACTGCAGTGTTACAACAAAAGATGAGACTATCTCAAATTCATAACAGTGGGGAAATTTGTTGAATAAATTATGATATATTCATGAAAGTGGATTTCTACACAGTTGCTAAAAACAATGGGGAAATTGATTATATGTTGATATGAAAAGATCTCCAAAAAATATTAAGTAAAAAGTATAATGTTGAACAGTGTGTAGGGTGCCACCATCTGGGAAAAAAAAATCAATAGAAAAAGAGTATGTATTTTTATTTGCTCATATATGCACGTTATTCCAGGCAGGACACATAAGAAAACAGGAGTGTGCAAATATATGGAAAAGGAACAGGACTGGGAATAAGATTTTTTAATAAATGCTTTAATATATCATCTTAGTTTTAAGCCGTGAAACCAATGGTAAACATAAAGTGTTTACTAAGAACCTATTGTGTTCCATGAACCATATGATAAGTAGTTTTCACCTTTGTTATTAAATTATTCAATCCACCTTTGTTAAGCATTAAAAGATTAAAGAGAAAATATTAAGAACCTTACATTGCCATGAATTACTGAGGGGGGAAAAAAAAGCAAACTGCATACCAGCATCAAATAACCAAAAAATACGGTTAATTTTTATCTAAAGTAAATTTTAGTTGGAATGAGAAAGAATTAATTATAGCTTATAAATTATGGCAAGTAAATCAGCAGTGAGTTCTAGTGAAAACACCTTGATGGAAAGATACAGATAATCCAGCTTAACACTAAGGTCATAGCATCTTAAATTATGGTTTTTTTAAAGTCAAACATATTGATACAATTACTGCTTAATTTCAAGTATTCCTCAGTGTTAAATAATTAAAAATATTAAATATTTTAAATATGGGAAATGAGTAAATATTGTTCTTGATATTTGTAAATATTGTTCTAGATGTAATAGTATCTGTTAGCATAATAATAGCTATGATCTTGCTATTTTATGTTGTACATATGTTGAAAGTGTAGTCTGCCTTTTAATATTCTGAAATACTGGTAAGCATTTTTGTCCAACACTCTTTTGATAAATTTCAGAGTTCTTTTATTGTCTCTGATAAAACTGTGTTAAAATCATCTCAGAAATCTCAAAATGAGTGAAAGGATGAAAGAAGAAAATATAGAGTTATGTATATACATATAATGAAAGAATGAAAAGAATGAATTTTAAATTCTAAGATTAGGAATAGCATGGACAAATAGAATGATCACATTAATTTGGTGAATGTACTTCTCTTGTTATGTATAGTGCTGCCCCTGGTGACTAGTTACCACATTAAATCTTACTAGGTCAGAACATTACGATTCTTATTCACTTAAAAAAGGGCCATAAATTTTCATTTGAGAATTAACCAGAACTTCAATTTTAAAAACACAAAGGATAATCTTATTCTTTGAGAGTCCATGAATTACTTTATAATACCATGTCATGGAAACTAAACACAAACTGATGTGTCAAAACACTCATAATCAAAACTAGTCCAAAGAAGAAAAATGGACACAGTAAAATTTAGATACCTTTGTAATATTAATGAAAATAAAATTAACAATACATCCAGATTTATTTTTGACAATACTGAATTCAACTGAATCCAGGAAAGCTCCAATAGATTGTTATATTTTGAGAATAATTTCTAAAATCCTTAAAGATCACGAAAACTGGAAACATTGTTCTGAAAAGCTTAAAAATAAAAGTATCCGTTAAGTAATGATGGCTGTGATCTCACAATTATATGCAGCACAAACTATATACATTAACTGACTCTGTCTCAAAACTATTTTGAAGTACCAGAAAGCATTTTTAAAAAGTATTTTTCAAAATCATTATCCAAACACCCCTTTACAAGAGATGGTCCATGTTCCTCTCCCCATCTCCCTCCCACTTCCCCCCCTCCCTATATATATTTCTAAATATAAAGTTTAACTGGCTTCAATATACTTTGATTAAGTTATTTGGAACTGAGATAGCAAGCTACGCAGGAATAGCACTAGAGTGGAACACTGCGCATCACTAAAGTGGAAGTCTGGGCAGAAAACAGTAGTAAAAAGGACTTTCAGGCAATAGAGTTCTTTATGACAGGAAAGTTGAGATAGGTGCAAATCCAAATAGGCCTCTTTATCATCATAATAAGGAAAGTACAAAGGAAACCATTTAAATGTTTACATAAAAAGCTAATCTCACTTAATAAAGAAAAGATGATTACAGAAAACATTTTATATATAATTTTCTATAGTATAATAACCTCTTTAATATTTCACAGGACAGAGTTTTTAAATAGTAGGCGAGGGAATAGTCAGCGAAAAGGGAAAGCACTGTAAGAATGAGCAAGATATATAAAATATAAATAAAATGGGGAGGAAAAGATTGAGGTGGTTCTAAAAGAAAGGATTAAAAAAGAGGGCAATGTTTTCCAAGTGACAAAATAACTTATTCAGGAATAATACAGTTTATTTTGTTTATAGAATTACATTATCATAAGATAACCTCTATACTGCTGCAGCCAATGGACATTTTCCTGTCCCTACCTTACTTGGGATCTTGGCAACATTTGCTACTGCAGACCACGTGCCTGCACTCAAGACTCACCCTTTCCTTCGCTCAAATGACAATGCTCTCCAGAGGTCCTTCCTGTCCTATGTCACTCCTTCTCTTATCTTTTGAGAATTCCCCTTTCCATGGCTGAACCTAAAATATTACTAATTAATGAATTCTGCCCTTAAACTTTTCAGGTTAACAGCAGGGTCTCTGCAGATCTAGTTGCAGAGAACAATGAGTTTAACCTCAGATCCCAAGACGCACCTTCAACTATACTGAACCCTGCCCCGCCCAGGCAGGCTGTTCCATGAGACCTTGTTTCATAATGCTGTTCCTTCCCTTCTGAATCTTTTTTTGCCTGGATATCTTCTACTTAACCTTTAAAACTCAGGTATAGTGTCATTTCCTCTAGGAATTTTCTCAAAAAACTCTCAGTATAAGATGACTTTTCTCTCTGTTTCCACAGAAATCTGCTCATGTAATAACAGCATTCATCACTGCTTAAAAATCACTAATTCACACATCTGCTTTCCCACTAGATTATAACTTCATTGAGGTCACATTTAAAAAAAATTTTTTTTACTAAGAAGTACAAAGTGCATAGCAAAGGTTATTGAACGTGTAGTTCAATGAGTGATCACCAAGTGTACCGCTGTATAACTATTCCCAGAAGGATCATATCTTATTTGAATTTGCATTCTCTGTGATTAGTATATAATATTAATAAACAAATGACATTAATCAGGTTTGGAGTATATTAATCATTGCAAGAAACCATTCCAGAGCTATGATCTCAAAATTAAATTTCAGATACAAAGATTAAATATCATTTATAATGGGGAAACACTACAATCATGTAAACTAGCAACAGTATAGAATTGAAGTTTTCAATTCAACAAATATGATGTTAAATAACAACTCTGCCACAAAACCAAAATACACAGAGCTTGGCATCAAAACCCAGGGAAAGATCGGGGTCCATTAAATATTACTTTGTCAGCATATGATCTTCTGAGCTAGCCGGTCACAGGGAATAGCTCTACAAGATCTCTAAAGAGTACAAACCAAAGATGAGTATTCTACCAACAGCTAAGCAACTCAGCTTCTTAGCACTGAGCATGTCAAAAGAACTGATGAAAACAGAACAGCTACCCACCTGCCTCATGGTGAGTGGACGTGGGAGACTAAGCCAGGTCGGCATCTTAGAGGGATGAAAAGGTAAGACAATTTATTTGTAAAGAAATTACAATTCGACAGACAATGGCAGGAAAACAGCAATAGGAAGACAGTAAGGTATCTTTCAAGTACTGAGAGAACATGACTGTCAGCTAGAATTCTTTACTCAGGTATACAACCATTTAATAATTAAGGCAAAATAAAAGACATTTCCAAGACAGAGAATTTGCCACTCATTGAAAGAGCTACTAAGTAATGCTTTACAGTAAGAAGGAAACTGAGTCCACAAGAAAATACTGGGTCACTGGGACAACGGTGAGCAACAAAAATCATAAATATGTGGGTAAATCTAAATAAGCACTGCGGTTAACAATAATTTAAGAAGGTTTAAGAACAATATTGGACTAAAACAAGATAATTCCAATATGCAAAATGGGGTGAGTGAAGACAGTAGAAGTATTCTAAGGTCCTTTTTAATACTTGAGGATCAAGATACTGAGTCACTATATAATTTAAGGAGACATGTTATAGTTTCAAAGGAACACACTAAAATCATAGAAATAGGATACAACACTTCCAAACATGTAGAGATGAAAAATGTAAAGAAAAGTGAGACAAGTTATGAACATATACATAAAGAGGAAAGGTATAAATATATACACAAGAATGATATGTACTGAGTTCAGGATAGTGGTCACAGCTAAAGACAGAAAGAAGGGAAAGGGATCTGCTCAGGATCCTAACAATATACAGCAATTTTTTCATGCATATACAGCAAAATTTACCATCTGCTAAATCTAGGCTGTGGGTACATCAACTTCCATCATTTTGATTTCTGTATACCGTATGTTTAAAATATTACAGAATGAATTTTTTTAGGTGAAGAAAGCAAACATTTAGCTAAGCCAACATAATTTAAAAAAAAAAAAAAAAGGCTTAGTTAGCTGGAAGGTACACATGTTTATTTCCCAAAAGAAAAAGAGGGGGGAAAAAAGTGGGATAAATTAATCATGTGGCAGGCCCAAGGAAAACTACGTTAAAAAATGTTTAATATATGTATATTCTTTCCTCTTGAATCTCCGTGTGGTTTGTCTATGAGCCTTTGATTGTGGAAGAACTTATAATAAAAAATATATATACCAAAAAGTTGTGTTCTTATTCTAATGATGGTTCCATCAGTGATTAGAAATGGAGACAAGTGAATAAGACACAGTATTAGGTGTGATTTAAAGTGAATTTTATAGATCAAGCAAAATTTTGTAAAACTGAAGGATGAGAGTACTACACTAACCAGCTTAAAACATACACATAAGTAAATTAGAAAGACTAAAAACAGGTTGCATTTTAGATTAGTCTTTGAAATGTACTAGTTTTCTTATTTCTCAAATGTCAAGCTCGAAATTGGCTGTGATATATTTCTTTGCTTTGGCTTCAAAGGATCTCTAACCTCAGCATTTTCCACTGATAACTCAATCCCTCTGCTATTTGTAGGAGTGGTTTTTTTTTTTTTTCCACTCAACATCATATAAAAATCATGCTTTTTTTCTTTGATGACTCGTGTTTTGCAGTATGCTGTTTATTAATTCCAAAACAATTCCTGTTAGTGACTGTTATTATATCCTTAGGAGAATGAAGGCTAAAATTAGACCTTTTGATTTCCACTTCCTTCGTGGGCAGGTATGTGAATGCTTGACCTTTTCCCCCTCCAGCTGCTCAATTCTTAGGAGGCAGCAGCAGAAGGGCAGAAGTCAGAGAAATGGAGTTGCCTGCCTAGCTTTTAAAATTAAAGTTGACAGGTACAATGGGGTAAAAGAAAAATATGTGCACACAGATGTGCTGATAGACTTTAGGGAGCTGTTTATGGCATTATTTATGTGGCTAAAAAATAGGTATCTATACTGGAGTGTTTTCTGGTTTTGTTTTGGGGTTGTTGTTTTTGTCTTTTGTTTGTACCTTCAGACGAAGATGACATCTTCACAGTATTTACTTTCCATTGAAATGAACCTCCAAATTGTTCTGTCGCTTGCCAATCTCATGTACTAAGGCTTAAAGCTTTGTCTGTTTCAGGTTTTATCAGCTCTGGTCAGAAATGTCATAACTTACATTCATATATAACAAAAACATATATATTTGCCAATGTCATGAAGCAAAAGAACATGAAACGAAAGCGAATCCTATGAATGAAGTTGCTGAATAACTACTGAGAACTTTCATGTAAGTTATGTGTCTCCAATTTTTATACCGACAATTCTCATCTAAAAGGAAAATAATTTCAGAAATTATCTGAATACCATGCACCTTCCCTAAATACCTAGTGAGTGGTCTCAACTTTTAGAGTGTAGTCATGAAAAGAGAGCAACATCATCTCTCTAAATACATCCCTTTTACCTTTCCCCTACCAAGCATATGCACATGAAATTGAGGGACAGGGGAATGATATGAGTAGTCAAAACAGATGCCCTAAAATCTATGTATGCAAAAAAAATCATACAGGTTAATCACAGGTAAAATCTTCAAAGCTTTTCTCAGAGTGTAGTAACGTTTATATTCCATAAAATCCTGCCCAAGTATTTTTCTAGGCCAAAGCATATTTAAAGAAGCCAACCACACTTGGGCACACAGAGATTCTGCAGAACCAGTAACAAAACATCGCCCTGATCACTGGACAAAACAACATTTCAGAATAAGAAAGGAAAGAGACAGAGGAAATGCTAGAGCATGGTACAACAGCGAGTAGCGCTATATTATCAGTTGATGCTGGGGACCATTACTGTGTTATTTTTATCACAATAAATTGCAATAAATTGGTTTGAGCTTATAGTACCTAATTTTCATTCATAATCCAATGCCAGGTAAGAGGAGTATCCCATATAGTTCACAGAAGTATGTGAATATGTTAGAGTAACAGTTGATTGTTTTAACAGTTTTTAATCCCCCAGTGAAACTCGTATGTCTGTATAGACCACTACTAAAGAGACATTGAACAAAGAAGGAACTCTTCTGTACCTAATAGCACCGACTTTTTTTTTTTTCTTGAGAGCAGGTAAGAGTAAAATGAAAATATCATCTAGACTGGGTTAAAAGGTAAAGGAAAAATTTAAATATCCTAAATTTTTACACTAGCTGACTTGTCTTCAGAAATTTACAAGTTTCTTGAATTAAGGCATTTCTTGATTGGGTCAATGAACAGCAAACTACATGATTAAAACACATTAATTTTACTCCTAAATAGATTTGTCTATCACAAGTATAGTCATCAAAGTTGAGAACATTTGTCCCAGGTCCTTAAATATATATTCATCATATTCTGCTTAAGAATGTAAGGGAAAACAAGAAACTGTAAGGATTATCAAAAAACTCTCAGATGCAACTAAAACAAATACACTTGCTTAAGGAAATAAGCGTCAAGCACTGCAACATTTATCTGTGTATTACTAATGCTGTTGGCAAGATACTATAGATGTTCAATTAATATTGATGGATAAATTCATGAGTAAACAGTGCATTAATTGAATATCATTTGTTGTAAATATGCTGATAAAAGTATAATAAATTATATATTTATTTCCATTTTATTTAAGAGAAATATTTAGAAATTATCTAGTTCAAGAGAAGTTTTGGAAACAGAAGAAAATTACAGAACTAAACAACACTTAGAAAAATAAATTGAAGTCCATTTCAGAAAAGCTTTAATAAAGTAAAAAAAAGTATCTGCTCACTCAGATTTTTTTTTTTTTTTTTGATGTTAGATATAATAGAACCAGAGCAATACCCCACTAGGCTATAAAATGAAAGTCCCATATCAGAGATTGCATTCGATTTCCCTTAAGAGTTTTTCAAGTAACCTAACACATTTACCTTGCTCAGGCTGTGTGTGTGTTTAAACCATGTTCAAAATCTCCTCAGCACAGTTTTATTGAAGGCAGTTCAGTTCCCAGGAGTAAGTACACTCATGAAAAAGCTTAAATTGCAAAGGCAGAAAATTCATTTATACTATATAGAACCATATGGTGGTTTGACAGATCAAACTAACATCCAAAGGGAACTTTCCATTTGAATAGTAAGTAGACGATTATGGACATGGGCTTGGGGCTCTATTTAGAAACACAGATAATGCATCTGTTATTCTAAATAGTGAATGTTGGCAATATAGATTTTCCTTTCCCTCACTTGGGAGCACTGTAGATATTTGTTTATTGGTACCCTCTTGTATTTTCAAAATAATATACATTATCTTTAGCTTGATTGCGTATCTTTAGACACAGCATCAAGTGTCACATTAGGGAAGGCACTCTGCATAAATGGCTACATATAACAGAACCTTAAGAGAAAAGAATTTCTTCAGCACATTCAAACCGATTTCAAAATACGACATCCTTTATTTACCAGGCTCAATTCTCAACATAAAATACAGCTATAATGGATGTGTATTATTTTTGCCTGGCCAGCAACTAGTTTCTCTTTTTCCCTAAAGAGGGTGTCCAGATTTTGCTTAGGAAACCACCTCTCCCACATTCCTCCTATAAAGTTCTAGTAGGGTTAACCCCACTGTCCGGTTTTAGCTTTGGACAAGTGACTGAAACCTGGTTACTGAGAGCACCGCAGTCGGGAACAATCTAAGGGCAGCGCACACGATCAGGCAAATCAACACCAGGGAGCATCCGCCCCAGGACTTTTACCAGAGCTACTGGGAAGTAAGGCCTTCCTTGCTTAGGATGAAAGCCTGCAGCTACCGGGGCTATGTTGTCACTACTTAGAGAACGCCTGGCTGAGAACAAAGTTACATAAAGGGAACCTTCACTGTTAACCTAATGCTGATAGATTAATGGAGTAAGATTTTTGGATGCCCACAAATGAATGTTCTTGTGCCACAGATACACTATCATTTGTATTTTTAGTTCCTAACTCAATAAATAAGCCCAGCCCTCTCTTTCTTTTTCTTCTTTTTGCTTAAGCCAGTTTGTTTTTTTTTTAAACCAGTTTACTATCACTTCAACCAAGATTCCTAACACAAGAGCTCCTACAATTCAATACTTCTTTTCCCAAATGACTGAAATTTTATTATTTTGCAACAATTGAAAGAATTGGACTTAGACTTCTCAGTGAAGCCCGAGTTCTAATCCTAGGTTCATCAATGCAAGTTGTGAGGTCTTTGACAGGCTATGTCCTCTGTGGCTGATTTCTTTGTAAAACACACAGCTGAATATGTATCTTGCAGGGTTTTGTTGGAGAGTGAATGTACGGTGTGTCCAGCACAGCAGAACCTTGGTAAACTGCATTTCCCTTCCCTTTCTGGAGAAATAGAAGGACTTTTATATACTTATCCTTATATTTTTTACATTTCACAGGTGGAATGCGAAAAGGTTCCTCGGAGAAAGGGTTCTCAAATTCAAAAGACAAAGGTAATTAATCCTTAACACACCAATAAGAAACTTTTCGTTTTTAAGGTAAGGACATGCTGTCTCAAGGAACTAAGAAATAAAACTGTAGAAATAGGTCATTAATAAAGGACCTAGTAAATTTTTTTCACACAAGCAGAAGCCTTAGTAATGTACCTCAGCATGAGGGGTAGTCTAGGCAGGCCTAGGGTTTGTGCTGAAGTTTTCCTGTGTGATTTTTATTGTTTGTTGATTTTAACTGGCTTGAGGCTTTTGGCTTTTGTTTTTCTTTTCTTTTCCATCAGTGACTTACTCAGTCTGAGTGTCTGTAACTTTGAGTCACACATTCCTGAGATACTGTAAGAACAACAAGAGAATTAGGTATCCTGGTAACAAAACATATTGAGTTGGTTTTAGGTAGATGAATCTATTTAAGAGTGAATTTAATGTATTGCAATCACGTACTTTGCTATTCATTGACCCAATAAAGAGATGCCTTAATTCAAGAAACTTGTAAATTTCTAAGGACAAGTCAGCTAGCATAAAAATTTAGGATATTTAAATTTTTCCTTTACCTTTTAAACCCAATCTAGATGATACTTTCATATTACTCTTACTTGCTCTCAAAAAAAAAAAATCTGTATTATTAGGTATAGAAGAGTTCTTTCTGCTTTGTTCAATGTTTCTTCAGCAGTGGTCTATACAGACGTACCAGTTCCACTGATGGTTTAAAAACCAATGAAATCATCAACCATTACTCTAAAATATTCACATACTTCTACAAACTATGCTGGATACTTCTCTAATATGGCATTAGATTATGAATGAAAATTAGGTTCTGTAAACTCAAAGTAATTTACTATAAGTTACCTAATCTGTGATTTTTGCAGAAATCACAGAATTCTGTAAGCAACTAAGATTGAATACTTGTTACTGAGATTACATAGTATGACAATGTGACATAATATTTAATATTAAAATTTTCTATAGGCTTTAGAGTTTACACTTACACGTGACTTCATTAGGATAGTGCTTTATGGGTAGTCAATTTAATGGTTAGCATTATGGAAGATTCGTTAGCATATGGAAAAGCAGCTCTTAAGAAACACTCCCAAATCTGTCCTTGTAAGAAATTAAGTCATACAGCAAAAACCACAAATTACAATAGAAGTTGACTTGCTACAGTAATATACACATTCCTTCTGAATTACATGGACAACAAAAAAACTCTAGCTCTCTAAACCAATAAACAAGTATTTATAAATTTTCATTGTTTTTTCCCATAGCAGAATCTACGCAAGTTTTTATTTTGTAAAAACTGGTTAATATAATAAAAATAAGTTAATCAATCTAGAGGAAAAAAACAAATAACTCTGCAATAATCTACAATTGCAAAAAGTCATTATCAGGGCACAACCTAATATATGTGAACAGAGGTAATACTAAGATCACAAGAGATATAATCTTACAATTCTCCATAACACGTGTTATTAGTCTTCTATTATTTACATCTGGACAAAAGCAAAAGAAAATCTGCAATGCTAATTTTCTAAGGGGTAATTTTTACCTTTGCACCAAGAGACATAAAAACATTCATACTTTTTTGATCCAGTAATTCCACTTAAAAGAATAATCAGCAATGTACAGAACTATAAATGTACAAAGATTATCATTCTCCTGTTACTTATAATAACATTTTCTAAAGGACCTAATGTCTGGCAATAGATTAGATATCACTTCCTTTAAGAATCTGATAAACACTTCACCCCAGAAATACACAGTTGACCCCACAGGAATGTGGAATTTGTAGTCAGCCTTCCATATCCTCCACATGAGGATTCAACCAACCACAGGATCATGTAGTACTAGAGTATTCACTACTGAAAAATATCCAGGTGTACGTGGACCCACAGTTCAAACTCCTGTTGTTTAAGGGTCGACAATACACATTTGTTTTGTCCCTGTAACACATACATGTACATGAACACATACGCGCACACACTGAATATGATATAAAAACTGCACTGTCATCTAAGTCTGAAAACTATTAAAGGAGTCAACAACAATTTCATACTGTATAGGAATGACTTTTAGGTTGATGAAAGGAAGACAGAACGAAGTTTTCAGAGAAGAGAAAAAATGCAGCACACTTAATTACTGAAACTGAAATGCTTCATCTAAATAACTTAGAGAACAAATAAAATTCAAAAATTGAAGGTTATGAAGATGCTCATATACCATTAACAGTGTTTATTCATCTGTTCATCTATTCACTCTTCATAGTAAAGAAAACACTACGATACCAGTTTCTACACATGATTCAGTGACTGTGAAGATCAGCGAGTGAAGCTCTTAAAAGGCTGATCTTTGATTTGAGGCTTTAACTGTGATTGACAAAACCTGAAGCACTTTGTATTTCTTTCATTCCACAGAAGCACAAAGTACAATGTTCATTTACTCAGGCAATTCAATTCCAAAAACATACCTACTATGTGCCAGACTTAGGTGCCAGATGTACAAAGATGAATAAACACAGAGCCTATATTCCAGGGAGCTCACCATTTTAAGAATTCATAAAAATTTATTTCTAACAGCTAGAATGTAACCTGCATAAGGACAGGAATTTTTGCCTGTTTTGCCCAGTGATATATCCTCAGTACCTAGAACAATCTCACAATTACTAAAAGAGAGAGGCAAAATTTGAAGCAAAGTTTATCTGACTACAAAACCCATATTCTTAGCCAATATGCTATTTGACTAGCCTGTATTGACTGTTCAACAAACTTCTGATTAAAAATTGCCTTTTTCTAAAATATATAAGTTATACACCTGAAACACAACAGCAGGGACACTTTACATAATAATGAACACAGAAAAGTCAGAAAAATAACAAGAACAGACACAATGACCACTAGTATTCAGGACTTTTTTTAGTCTTCTATATATGTATGTATCTCTAAATAATATATCGTCTCCTTTTCCCTTTAACATTTGATGAATATATTTATGCTGTATTTTCTGTGCCTTGCTTTTCTTACTCAGCTTTATACTTCTGACACTACCATGCTGGTGAGTTGATACAATGTGTTCATTTTAACTTTATAAGTATGAATACACTAGTTTTTGAATTCTTCTATAGGTGAAAAATGTCAGCTATTTTCAATTTGTTCGGCAGTTACAAATGGTGGCTCCTTATGTGCATCATCTCCGAGGTTAGGTGTGCAAGGGTTTCTCCTGGGTGTACACCTAGGGGAGGAACCGCCCAGTCACATAGCAAGCACACATTCAACTTTTTAAAACAATGCTGTTATTTTCCACTGTTCCTATATTTATAAATTGGTATTATACATATGCTCTAAAAATGGATGAAAGTTCCATTGCTATCGTCCTCACATCATTTCTTATTATATATTTAAAATTTTCTTTAATTTTGCTAATCTTAAAAAAAAGAAACTAGCTTACTCTATGACTTTCCTCTAGAGACGTGACACGTATTGGCACAAGAGGTCTGCTATATTAACAATAATACCTTCCACTGCAGAAGTTTCATTGTAAAGTCTCCCATCAGTATTAAGGTACAAATCTACTCATATCCCCCTCCTGCTTAAAGCATGAAAGACATCACAGGGGATCTACGTTCAAGCCAATACTCCATGTGCAGCTCACAAGCTCCCCTGGACCTGCTACTAGTTCCTGCCTGCTTCTCCAGCCTCTTCTGTCACCACCCTTTCTCACTCCCTCTCACGACTGCGGGTGCCAAACTGAACCTCCTCCCGTTCCTCCAGTGAAACTTCCAAGCTTAACCATCAGTGAGTCTCTGCCATACCCCTGCCCCCATACCTGGGACAAGCAGAACTTCCCACTATGTGCTCTCACGGACCAGAGGGACCGTAGAATTTACGAAGTTGGGGATACATCGACCTCAGACCTCATTCACCACTGTATCTCCTTTGTTTAGCTCCCTGTTTGGTCCAAATTAAGTCCTCAATAAATATTTCAATGGATGATTATATGTTCCTAGTTAAAATAAATCTGTTCCTTATGAGAGGCATCCTTTCCTGGTGCAAAAAAAAATCTGAATCCACAAGTCTAAGTATCAGACCACGGACTACGGTGAATTTACAAAGGTCGAGGGCTACCCACGGAGCCCTCTTGAGTCAAGAGTCTTCCCTGCGTATGTATGTCTACGACAGGAGGTGCCCGTGCCGCGTATGTCCTCTTCAATATTTGAAATACTAACAGCTTCCCAGTCAAGAGTCTTCCCTGCGTATGTATGTCTACGACAGGAGGTGCCCGTGCCGCGTATGTCCTCTTCAATATTTGAAATACTAACAGCTTCCCAGGCTGGAGATCTACGTACAAAGGAGGCAAGAGATGAGGCAGAGAAACGTGTGTTACGAGGGGCCCCGTGTGCTGCATTACCCAGGTCAGGCTCTGCCCTCACAGGAAATGGCAACCCTGCAAGAGTAACACTTGGGCAAGTTATGACTAATTTAGTGTTTCCAATGAACTTCTTAGGATGCTTTATGGAGAAAAAAGTGTTGAGAAACAAGGCTTCTTGCTGGAAACTCCTGGTACCAACTTTTACTTTATATTGACTACATTCTTATAAATGAGTGAATCCTTCAGGTTTTCCTCCTGGGAATATTTTTTGGATTTTGAAGTCAGAGGTTCCTGAAGGGCGATTCTGGGAAGGAAATTTTAAAGCATGAAAATGTTCTCCAAGAATATTTAGGACTATTTTTAAAGATTTGAAAATGGCAGTAACATCAGTACAGATGTTCCATGAAGACACAAACAGAAAAGCAGTGTACTTTGTGCAACTTTTCAGTATTTCATATTTTCTCAGTTGGTGGGTTAAGCTTGATAGGTATTTTCTCCAGATTGTATAGATTAGAAAATAGAACTAAAGTTGCCATTCTCCCTTTATCCTGGCTATCATTTCTTCCTAATTTCTAGTTCAGAGAAGCCAACTTCATATGTTTAATTATCTTTTATGTATTTTTCTTTTATTTCTACTTTTCCATCTTCTCCTACAAAACCTTACATGTTTTTTTTTTCTTTCCCCCTTTCCAAAGCTACCATCTTGGTCCATCACAATATCTAGATTGTAATAAAAGCCTTCAGTTTTTAATCTAAATCTTCTCTCTTCTCCAGTATAGCCCCAACAGAGCCAACATGGAAATCTCCCTTATACAAATTTCATAACAGTTTTCCTCTAAGATAAGAACCACCAGCAGCTTACCACAGCTTAGTTTATCAGTCTGCACTGGAGTTAATATTCTTGGTGTGTCATTAATATATGACCTGCTCCCAAGCCATCAGCCCTTCAAATTCTTAACTTAGTATTTTCTAAATATCTCCTCTTTTCCTAGAAGCTGATTTCCTCTGACCCATCCTAGCTACCTATAATGCCAACCCCTCAATAGCCTTAATATTCCTGGTTTTATTTCTCACAACTGATCAGTTACTCAGTCTGTCAATGAAAATTCATTACAATGTTCTCTTTGGAACCGATTCTCAATTATAGATGAGACATTTGCCAATTGAATTTCCCTTTGATTTGGTCCTGGAATTGACATGACACAGTGAATCCAATACACACTACATTACAGGAAGATCTGACATCATCCCTGTCTCTGTGTGCTCCCTCTTCCCTCCCCAGAATTTCAACTCCACTAGAAAAAAAAGAAATATTAGGCCTTTCCACTATCATCCACAGCGCCCAAACACGGCTTTCTTATTGCGCTCATTAAATTGTTAGTCTCTGAAACTAAAATTTAAGAGTCTGAAGGCAAGAACAGTGTCTAATCATTATATTCAGAGAAACAATGATGCCACACACTGATAATGACTAATAGTGGTAGGCTATCAATAAATTAATTAATCTATCCATTTACTGAGTATCCATTATGTGTCAGACATTGAGGTAATGCAGATTTGTCAGTAAACAAACCAAAAAAAAACTTAATTCTAGGACCTCCTAAGTAAAGTGCATCTTTGTAGCTCTACTACTTATTGCTACTGATTTGTCCTGTTTTCTGAAACATCTATGGCTCTGACTGTCTTCCACCTTCATGATACGATGTTACTCCACGGATGGGAGACAGATGTATGTATGGTAGTCAGTGACAGCTTGCTAGATGAGCACATGGAACGTGACCTACTCAAACAGTTAAGAATGCTACTGCACAGCCTAACACCCAGCCCCACCCTCACTTCCCAGCATCACAGCTCTCCAGGAACGCAGGTTATGTTTTATAGCATGAAGACATAGTCCCTCCCTCTTATTTTTTATATGCAGTTATCACCTCGTGCCAGTCCTTACTCCAAAATGTCTCTTATTTTCATGCTTTTTTCCTTTTTCTATTGTTGCCTCCCGGCTTTGTTCCCCACAACCTCTTCCTCTTCTCGTGTTCTCTTTGCCAGGGAGGAGCACTGCACACAGTCTTTCGGTTCTGCATGCCCAAAATGTACCCCTCACTTTAATCTATCACAGGGTCCCTCGGATTTAAACTCTCAAATCCAGCTGCATCTCACCATTTCCATTACCACTATTCCAAGCTAATATTATATCTCCTCTGAGACTAGAATAGCCACTCTTAAGTGGCTTCCTCATTTCCATTTTTTGCTCCCAGCTCTTCTCCATGTTCAGTCAGGATTATTCTTTCAAAACACAAATCTGACCATTTGTCCCAAACCTGCCTGAAACCCAGCAATGGACTGTCAGGGCTGTTAGAATAAAACCTGCTTAACACGGTCTATCCTTCCTGTAGTAGGCAGAATAACAGCCTCCCAAAGATGTCCACAACTTAATCCCAGGAACTTGGGACAATGTTCAGTTCCATGGCAAGGGGAAGGTAAGTTTGCAGGTGGAGTTATGGTTGTTAATAAGCGTGACATTAAAATAAGGACATTAGCCTGGGTCACCCAGGTGGACCCAGTGTAATCAGAGGTCCTTAGAAGTAGAAGAGGGAAGCAGAAGAGGGAAGCAGAAGAGGGAGGAAAGGAGGTGAGAGGACAGCAGCAAGGCTGTCAGAGTAACGGAACGTGAGGAGCAGTCAACCCGCTCTTGGGGCCAGAAGCCATGGACTGTGGGCTGCCTCTAGAAAACAGACGAGCAAGAAAACAGATTCTCCCCTCAAGCCTTGCGAAAGGAATACAGCCCCGTCAACACCTTGATTTCAGCTTATTTGGACCTCCAGAACCTAAATTTACAGAAATAGATTTGTATTGCTTAAGCAGCTAAGTTTGTGGTAACTTGGGACAGCAGTAACAGGAGACCAGCGTCACTTCACACTACTCGTCCACCTACTCCTTCCTCAGCGATGCCACGCTGTCTGCTGCCACAGGCCTTGGGAGTATTTGTCACACCCATTCGTGTAATCTTAATAATATCACGTCCCTAACTAGATGGTAAATCCAGTGTAATTATAGTGTCTACATTTTGTTCACCATCCTGTTGCAAGCTCTGAGTCCAGAGCACAACAGAGAGTAGGCTAAATACGAATTTGTTGAATGCATGCATCCAAGCATATGTGCACCACAAACCTCTGAGTATCGCCCTCTAGTGGACTGTCGCCCCAGGGTTTCTCTCGAACACATCCTGTACACCAACCCTGGAAACCGTCTCCTAAACTACCAAACACGTAATTCTTCAATTTAGGAGTTCACCATGTCTCACTAACTGTTACGGATCAAGGTCACTTAGAAGGGTGCACATTAGTGAAGCAACTACCATTCCCCTTTTCTCTACTTCTTTGCTGCGGTAAGTGGATTTAGACAATTTAGTTAATCTCCCTGGGCTTCAGGTTCTTCACTCTTAAATCACAATAATCTCACGGAGGGTGGAGGTCTGGACAAGGGATACATGACTCAGTAATTTCCAAAGTGTGTATTACAGGCTGTCTGTTTTATGTCCCAACCTTCCCTTCATTCCATGTATAAATTCTATAAAGTCAAGGGCTGTGTTTGCTTTTGTGCCTATCCCATGTCCAACACAGTGTCCATTGCAGATATTCAGAAAATATTTTCTAAATGCATGAAGGCAATCAATAAATATTTGCTAAACATCTGAAGAAAATATCCTGCATAGGAAATCTTATATTTCTAACAGATCAGTCTCCGCACTGTTTAATATGCTTATCTTCCTTGTAGTGGGTGAAGGGTGGCCCCCAAAGGATATCAAGACCTGAGCCCCAGAAGCTGTGAATGTCACCTTACACAGCAATGTTTTTGCAGATGTGATTAAGTTGAGGATTTTGCAATGAGGGGATTATACTGGATTATCCAGATGTAACTGAGTTAAAGATTTTGAGATGAGGAAATTACCCTGGATTATCCAGGTGGGCCCAAAACATTATCACAAATGTCCTTATAAAAGAAAGGCAGAAGAAGATGAGACACACACAGAAGAAGAGGAGACAATGTGACGACAGACACAGAAATAAGAAGAAAAAAAAAATGCCAGCAGCCATCAGAAGCTCAGAGAAGCAAGGAATGGATTCTCTCTTAGCGCTCGCAGAGGGAATGAGGTCCTGCTAACGCCTTAATTTCAGATCAGACTTCCGGCCTCCAAAACTATGAAATAATAAATTTCTGTTACTGTAAGCCAACAGCTTTATGGTAATCTGTTACAGCAACCACAGGAACTAATATATTCTCCTTTGGATTTCTGATCATATCCTTGCTGAAATGCCCTTCTTCCTTCTCTTCATGTGTCAGTAATGTTCAGTAAATAAATAACAGTAAAGAGCTAAATCATATAGTTCCTTCAAGTGTTATTTCTTCCATAAAGTGTTCTCTGAAAACTTCAGACCATGTAAATCTATCTCATCTGTGTCTAGAGACAATAAATCCTATAGAATTTCACAGTCTGGAACTTTGTATACCCACTGATAATTCTTCTCATTATCCTAAGGAAGCAATTTGGTATTTAATTTTTTCTGTGCACAAAGCCCTATTTACAAGCAGAAAAGGCCTGGAATGCTTTCTTCCCAGATGCCTACAGGCTTCATGTGTCTCTTCTCTGATGTTTGCTCCACTGACATCTTATCAGAGAAGCCGTATCTGACCACCCAATCCAAAAATAATACTCCTCCCCTATCTTTCAACTTCCTTACCCTATTTTATTTTTCTCTATAACACTTTTCATACCACCTGATATAATTTTTGTTTATGATGTCTCTTCCCCTTCCACAATAAGACAAGAGGGTAGGGACAGTGATTGGCACATAGTAGGAACTCAAATATTTATTGAATGAATGTAAGGAAATGCCTAAAATTAACATTTCTATTAGCTTTATGAGACTAAGTAGTTGGAACATAGCTGACTGAAATGGTAGCTCCTAATATGTGAAATACTATCTTTGAATTCAACCAACGCTCAGAACTTCAACTCCAGTAGTCCCTTTATTCAGCTTCTTCTAAAGTCAACAACCCATTGCAAAACCACTTAGAGGTTAAAAAAAAACAGTCCTTTTCTCTTCTTATCATTCCACTATGTGGAAGCTCTGAAAGTTGAGAAGAGAAGAAAGAAATGATGGAATGCAGGGCCACAATTCTGTAATGCATGGATGGTTGGTTATCATCTATGAACAAGGCCCAGAAATGACAAACCAACCACTTGACAAGTGTACTATGTTAAAAGATCATACTGAACCAAAGAACCAAATCTGTGTTAAAATCAGACTTGTTTATCTATTTCTCTAAATCGGATTTAAACTCATTTTATCTTGAAATAATCAAAATGTTTCTGATTATGAAGTTAAGTGTACAAAAATAAGTCACATAGTACTCATTCTGGCAGATACATAAAAGATACAGTTTGGAAGCTGAGTTCAGACAAAATTATGCAAAGGCTAACAAACATATGGGATAAGTTACCAGGAAAGAACTACTGAAGCAAAAAACACCAATATGTTCCTTTAAGAGCAAAAAGGGTATTTACATATAATTCAAATGAAGGATGTGGGAGAAGAGTAAAATACAAGTTTAAGAGAACTGGAATTCTCCCCAGCAGTGTGTGCCTGAGGTAAACTCATTGTCTTTATTATAATTGAAAGACAATAATGTATTCTATGCTTGTCTTAAATATGTTTATGGTTCACATTTATTTAGATCCCTTATAATGAAAATCAGTGGACCACCCAGATCTTTTTGTTCTAATATAATTTGTCAAAAATTAACATATTACTGGAAGTAATATTCTTATTTGTATGTCTTAGCAACAGTGATTACCATCTTTCAATAATAACTAGCTTTACCTTGTGAGGTAAAAAAGAGGAGTTGAGAAGATAATGCACTTACCCACTCCTTTGAGTAGAACTATAACCTTATATGGAGCCATAGATGTTTTGATGGAGAGTTGTGTTCTTAGATTGGAACAGGTAAGAAGAACTGATAGTAATTACCAGATGCTGATGGAACCAAGGGACAAACAACAAAGTTTAACTCAATCTCTTTAACTACAAAGGCAAATAACATGTAATCAAATACTTTCTTATAGAAAGTGACTTTTCCATGGACTGAGACCAACAAAAGCATTTGCTGCATAAATTTTATAAAAATCTTAATAACAAAGCATTGTTTCTAACCACTGTCCTTTGGAATATGGAAACATCTTTGTTATTTTACTTTGAAAGGGTATTTACAGTAACAGATTTTTATTTCAAAAGCGATAATCTATGATTAGTCAGTTCAACTGGTTAGATCACAGTGCAAATAAATCTAAGTATAATTCAGGAGGTACCCTCATCTTCCTTTTCTAGATTACAATGTATGTCATTAGTGATAGGTGGGCTCAAACTGTTAGAGCAGGCAGATAGCTAGATATGAGCAGAGAAAGTGAGGCATGGGCCATGTGGCAGGAAACAATACATCTTGTGAACAACAGGGGTCCTCAGGCCAACAAACAAAAGCAGGAACCTTAAGACTGACAGAAAGCCATGTATCTTGAGGTGACAGGAGTCCTGGAAGCAGACAAAGAAAGGTAAGAGAAGGCAGGAATCTCCAATATCTAAATGCAATCTTTTGCTCATTATGCTCTCACCACAATAAAATTAGCACTGCATTTAAGAAGTACCCATCATGCATTGATGCCATGACGCTTCTGATCAAGACTAACTCAGGACAAAAATCTCTCCTCCCCTTGGGAAGGTGAAGCTGGGATGAAAATCAGGAAATACAACCCCAAACCCCTCCCTCACCAATGAATATTCTGCCCATTCATTTTTACACCCCATACAAACAGCTTGCCAAAGAAACTCAAGGCAGCTACTCGCCTGAGTCTGCCTGCTCTCCCCTTGAGAGCACACTAGAGCTTAATAAATCTTCCCTTTGCTTTCTTGACCTCTGTGTCTCATCTGTATTCTTTCTGTGACAAGACAAGAACCTATTCCTTGGTAATAAAACCAGAGATGGAGGATAAACTTTTTTTTTTAATAATCTACCATCATTATTCCTTAAAAAAAATCATGAACTATTAGTAGAGGATAAAGACCATTGCACTCACATATGGAGGACAGTATATTCATATTATTTTACTATCTCATCTACTAATTCTCCAAGCTACTATAAAGGGACCCTCATCTCTTCTTAAAACCACTACCCATTCTCTACCGACGTTGAGTCCAAAGGACATTTTAAATGACTTACCTAACTTGACCTAGATGTTGCATTAGACATTATGAACAACTTCTTCAAATTTTTCTCCTAATTTTTTCCCACAACATTCTCTCCTTTTATCTCCTGAATGAATCCTCACTTCTCTGTATGCTTTCCTGGTTCAGCTTCTTTTACCATTCCTTTAAATGTTGATGCTCCCCAGGGTTCCATCTATAGCTTTCTTTTTCTCTCACTGGAGACTTGGCCTCTGTTTAAGCAGCTCTTTGCAAGAAACTGCCCTCAGCAGGAAACCCCTTTTCTTGTCACTTTAGCAAAGCTATATTGTAACCAACCTTAAACCAGGCACCCCCGTGCTCTGCTCATCGCCAGCTCAAGCAGATTTTTCAAATCTTTTGATTACACAACACCTTGCCTAACCTGTTGGTTCTTTCCTTAGATCAAAGAAGTAGAACTGAAGAATAAGCAATCAATTGATGAACAGATCTCCTCCCTGGCTTCCCCTTCAGTAATCTCAGGAACAAACTATGCGAGCAGGATAGAGTCTAAAGAAAGATCACAAGGAGTCACAGGTCTGCAGGCAATGGAAGATGCCTATGTGTTTGATCCCCTATCTCAATGATTAACTGAGGTTACTTCCCTTTTTCCTTTAAAACTTTCATGGCCAATTAGTACCTTTGAAGTTGGTTTTGGGGGGACATGAGTCTGGCAGATTGCTGGCACTCTGATCAAAAGCAACTTTCCTTTCTAACAACTGCCTCTTGGGTATTTATTTTCAAGTGGTGAGCAGCTGGACCTGAGTTCAGTAACATCTGGACAATCACAATTATGAAATGTAGCTTTGACAAGTGCCCGTATATAAACAGTTCCCAAATTGGCCCTCCCAAAAGACCTATCCTTTTTCTGAGCTTAAGGTCCAAATTCCAACAGTCTAGTAGCAGACTTGACCTAGATATTTTAAGAGTACCTCAAACACAGCATCTCAGTCTGGACTCATTATCCCCCACCATCCTCCTAAAAACCCTCAGTGCATGAGAGAAATACCAGGTGAAAACACCCAGTTCTGTCACTGCCTAAACTTATTTATATTCACTTATTTACATTCTTTGGGAATTGATTCCTAGCTACTTTGAAGGGTTGTTACTATGAGAATTAAGTTACATTTTATAATGGCCCTTCATAAATATAAGTTTCTAAGTTTCGTCCTATTTCCCTGTAGTCTTTATCTCAGTTGAAGGCACACTGTCCACCCACCCAGACAGCCAAGGCAGAAACCTGAGACTCATTCTGGACACCTCTCCCTGCATCCATAACCCATCAGTAATAGACTCTGAACCACCCATCATCTGCGTTTCTCCAGCATTTGCCCCCTTCTCCTTAACTACATTCATTTTAGAGTAAATCTTCATCGTTCCCTATTGTAAATGTCCATTGACACTCATGCTTCTAACTGAACCTTTATATAACTGCTCTAAACATAAAAAATAATGTGGCTCCTTGGTTGACAAAAGCTCATGTTTTACATTCGTAGCATGAAGTCTAAGTGCCTTTTCCACTTGGCCTCCATACACCTTTTCAGTTTTCAGTTTTTTCACCAAGTGCCGATTTCCTCAGTACCTTAAGCTTCAGTCACAGACTACTGATGCTGTGTTGTCATTACTTCATTGTTTCTCTAGCTCTGGGTTGTGGGTCTGTCTTTCTAACTTTTTCCTAGAGCCTGATACAATACTTGGTGTAAAGGGTGCACAGAATAAATATTTGTCGAGTTAAAATTCTCTACAGGTTAAAATCAAATTTTAAAGTATTTATGGCTGCTGAAGAGTACTTCCTGCCTCTAATGTGAATGACTGTTAAAAGGTTAAAATAGGATATTTTCTCTGTACTCAAGAGTATTTATCTCAATAGTGAAAGAAATCTCCAACTGTAAATAATTAAAATAGCCATGTCAGAACAACTTAGCAATATAATTCAACTCCATTTAGTACTATTTGTGTGAGAAGGGGGAAATACAAACAGGGAGGCAGCCCCACCTTGAACTCAGGCTGCAAACGCTGGGATTCGTACCAGCCCAGATATCTGAGGAGTGTGTAGAAAAGGGCCTGCCAGGAACCAGTTCACTTGAAAGATGGAAGTCTCCTGGGAAGACTTCATCCTAAGAAAATAGTGAGTCAAGCTTTGTCTAGTAATAAAGTTTTAGCATTAATGAAAATCGTAATTCTTAATACAACATGGGATGTGTAATTAGGATTTACAGCTTTAGAACCTACTTAAACTGTATAAACTCAAAAGAACACTGTTAGGTTCCACAAGCTTTCTATGCCTCAGCAGCAGTGCCACCAGGGAGGACATGGCAGTCACGTCCATCAGCAATGGAGGTTCAGGCACTACAGCCATCAGCAGGGACAGCTGGGAGGCTTCACCAGTGTGGTGCACACCCCAGCTGAGGCAATGAGGCTTACCAATGATGGTAATATATGGAATACACAGCAAAATGCAGCCAAAGGGGCACTGATACCCAACAGAGGCAGCGAAGCCTGGCAGGAGCAGCAGCAAATGGCAGAAATAAACATAATCCCAGCAAAGGGGGTAGGGGTTGCTTGGCTCATACCAAGTGTAGTAAGCTAAATAGTGACCTCCCAACGTTCCACCTGGGACCTCAGTACGTGACCTTACATAAAGTTAATTAAAGATCTCAAGAAGAAATCATCCTGGATTAAGCGTGGGTCCTAAAATCCAAGGACTTGTGTCTTTATAAAACAAGGGAGAAGGCGATTTGGATGCAGAGACAGAGACACACAAGGAAGAAGGCCACGAGATGATGGAGGTAGAAATTGATGAGTGATGCAGCTATAAGCCAAGTAATGCCACAGGTTTCCAGTCACCACCAGAAGCTGGAAGAGGCAAGAAAGGACTATTCCCTAGAGCCTTCAGAGGGCGCATGACCCAGGCAGTATCTTGATTTCTGACTTCTAGCCTCCAGAACTAAGAGAAAATAGATTTCTGTCACTGTAAGCCACCACATTTGTGGTACTTTGTTATGGCAACCCTGGGAAATCAGTAGAGCATGTGTTACTAATTATACATGGGTATATGTGCATCAGAAACACACACTCAGACTCCTCAAAACATGTGCAGCAACAGGAGAGACTTTACTGAGAGGGTGAGACCTGCAAAAACAAGAAAGGAGATGAGCTAGTAAAATAGAGATGTTACACTGTCAAGAGAAATGGTCTTTTTTGTTTTGTCTGCATTTTCCAGATCACCACTTGTTTCTGTTATCTCCAAAAAAAGATACTGTTATTCTCCTCAGAAATCTCACTGATACAAAATAATGAGAGATCAAAGCTCAAATCTCAAAGAAGCAATTAGTAATGACCATTATTAATTTTAGCCTCTTTTGTTAACATTCAACTCAATGAAACGACACAAAATAGTATTAATATAAAACATTTCTTTTAAGGTAATAATTTAACCACTCTTTATTTCTATAAAATTAAGCTCACTCAAAAATGAAAGGATGTGAGTCACAACAACTGGCCTTTAGTTAATGTCTCATGTGAATTAATTAATCAGATAATAAAGACACAGAAGAGGCACAGTAACAAACAGTTCACACTGTTATTTCAATGAAGTAGAACACATTCAAGAATACACTCTTCAATTACCAATTTGCATTTTCTAGGGAAATAATCCATTTTCATGGAACAAAACTTATCCTATCTCATTCAGTGAAAATGAGAGGGCAATAGCAAAGTTTTGAGGAAAGACTACAATTGGTGAGAAATGAGACATATTACAACTCTTCCTTACGTGCCATGGGCTATATTATCAAAACACTTTGCATCCCAGATTCCTTATCGATAAGTTAAAAAGTTAATGAGGTTGCTTTTCACTCTAAAAAGCTATCACTCCATGAACTATATATAAACATTACACTATCTTACCCAATTCGCAACAAAAATGAAGCAGTTGAGATATATTATCAGCACATTTCTAAATGTTTTTCCTTTTTAGAATGACTCATACATGAAAATATAACACCAATCATTTTATTCATTAAACGTTAGCTAATATTTATATTTTATAGAAATGCATTAAAGTATTGTACCTTGCAATAAAAAAATGGCTGCTGCCACCAAAGAGTTAATATTCTAATAGGAAAAAAATGAGACAAGAAATTAGCAGCCTGCAGTAAAAATGAAGATAATAATTTTAGTATGAAATGTGGAGGTATTACGATTTAACGGGTTGGTTAAGGCAATCTTATGTAGGATGTAGAATTTAAATTGGGCATTTAAGATGCAAAGGAATTAAAACAAGTGAAGAACACTGACAGTACCAAATGCTGGCAAGGATGTGGAACAAGGGGAATTCTCATTCACTGTGGGAATGCAAAGTTCCATAGACACTTTGGAAGACAATCTGGAAGTTTCTTACAGAACTAAACACACTCTTGCCATACGATCCAGTGATTGTGCTCTTTGGTATTTACCCAAGTAAATTGTAAACTTATGTCCACATAAAAAGCTGCACAGGGATTTTAACAGCAGCTTTATTCATAATTGCCAAAATTTGGAAGTAATCAAGATGCCTGTCATCAGGTGGATGGATAAATAAACTATGGTACACCCAGACAATGGAATCTCACTCAGTGCTAAAAAGAAATGAGCTATCAAGCCATAAAAATACAAGAGAGAGGAACCTTAAATGCATATTAGAAAGTGAAAGAAACCAATCTCAAAAGAGTATATACTGTATGATTCTAACTCTGTGACATTCTGGTAACAGAAAGAAGATCAGTGATTGTCAGGGAGAGAGAAGGGCAAACAAAGAAAGAGCAAAGAGGATGTTTAGCGCTGTGAAAACTCTGTATGACACTCTAAGGGTAGATACATGTCATTGTATAATTTTCAATACCCATAGAGTGTACAACACCAAGAGTAAAACCCTAATGTAAAGTACAGATCCTGGATCATTATGATTTATCAATGTAGGTTTATCAACTATAATAAATGTACCACTCTGGTTGGGGACTTTGATAAAGAGGGGAGGCTATGCATGCGTGGGAGCAGCGGGTACACAGGAACTCTATGTGCTATGTACTTCAGGTACTTTTCACTCACTTTTGCTATGAATCTAAAACCGCTTTCAAAAATAAGTCTGTTTTTAAAAAAGTAAAAGTTAGTGGAAGGACTTGGGAGACAATATACTCCAAGCAAAGACAAATATATTTTAAAAAGGCATAAAGTTAGAAAAGCACAGTGGCTATTAAGGGTTCTGGTGATGTCCAAATTGATCAAAATACAGTTCTTCTACATCAGTAGCAGAACTGATCTTTAATGAATACATCTTAAATATAAAATACACATGCACTTAGGAAACATACAACTTTATATATGAAAATGTGTGTGCGTGTATATGTATGTGTGTGTGTATATATATATAAAAATGGATGTGTAATATTCCACTAAATACATTTATGAATGTAATCAAGAAATATTATTGAGTGCCTACTGTGTTCAGGCATATTTTAATGTACCAGAACTTATTCAGTGTTCTCTCCTTTGGCCAATTATGTTGATTCCCTATGTTCATTATCATAACACTAAGATGAATATACGTGCATATAAATCTTTCACAAATTTTTTCACTTTCCTAAGAGCAATTTCTTAGAAGTAGGCCAAGGAATATGTTCATTTATAAGGCCTTTTATATATGTATGTGTGTGTGTGTGTGTGTGTGTGTGTGTATGTGAAAACTTCACTCTAGAAAGACTGCATGGAAAGTTTAAGAATGCTCATATCACTATCTCCCACCAACACTGTATATCATCAGCTTAAAAAAAAATCTGTCAGAATTTCCATGCAATTTACCTATCTCCTTTCATCTTTTTACTCCATTTTGCTAGCCTGTTTCCTCTGCATGACGTGTCTTATTTTCCAACACCTCTCACCTGAGGGCCCTGCATTGCGTTCAGTACATCCAACAGTCTAAAAATTATTTTTTTTCCTGGAACTTGAAGTACATCATTTTCAAAGTCATGCTTTTTTTGAGCTTCAAGTAATATTTTCTTTTCCTTGAACTATAGTATTTTATAAACAGACTCCATATTGATTTCTTCTCCTTTACTGATCCTTAAATAAGGCAATGGCTATCAAGATGCAACCATGCCCCTTTGAGATCTACTGTTGCAGTGGGACCGCAACTGGGGGCAATTTTGCTTTGAAGGGACATTTGGCAATGTCTGAAAATATTTTTGACTGTTGAGACTGGGGAGAGTAGGTGAGATGCTGGTATCCACTAAGTAAAGGTCGCGAATATGGCTACATAGCCAGTAATGCACAACACAGTCTCCCAAAACAAAGGATGACACAGTCCAAAATATCTATGTGCTGAGGTTGAGCAACCTTGTGTTAAAAAACCAGTTGCTATCTATTGCTTTGAATATGATTCACAATATTTTGCAGGCATTCATTAACGTAATGCAGTTTTCCTGAGGTGGACGTTGCTCCTAATCTCACTGCTTGGTTCTCAGGCCCTCTAACTAGCAGAGTATATGGAAAACTGTATTTCCTTATCTTCTAAATTTAATTAGATTTAGTATTTTTCCAATCTTTACTAACAGAACATAGGTCAAAATAATGCACGTAGTAGCCCACCTCTTATGTCTTGATGAATTAATTTCTGGAAGTTACTGCTTCTCAGTGGACACAGAAATATGGCTATCTCAAAAATCAGAGAGTGAGAGAGTTAACTGGTTTAATGGGTACTATAGAATCTGGGTCTCCAAGTTATGAGAAAAGGTAGAGGAAAAGTGTCTTTCTTCCTACCTCTTTTCGGGGGAAGGGGAGGTAGGTGTTTAATCAAAGAAGTAAAGCATGATTCAGTTTTCCTCAATTCATTTTTACCTGCCTTATGCTTACAAAGTTTAATTCTAGATTTCATATTAGGTTGTCTAATTAGGTTATCTGTTAGTCTTGGTTTTTAGTATTACTGGTAATTTTTGTCTTGGTAAGGAGCTTGATAGATATTTGGGTGAGATGCTGGAAGAGACTTCATTAGATGTTGCAAAGAATACATGATTATGAATCAAAGCCTAAATTATGATGTTCATTTATCAACTGAAAATGTACCAAACTAAACTTACATCATCAGTCCTTCTTTGCTAGTCTTTACTTACTTTATTAAAGTAATGTCTATTTCAATCTTTCCCTAAAAGAGATCCTAAGATGGGTGCATAAAAATAAAAGTATGCTAATGGAAATATCAATTAATAAAAGAAATCTGTAAAAGAGTATCTACATATTTGTAAACTTAAAAAAATAGAGTTGTACAAGTTCATCTGTTAACTCATTCTTTCATTTATTAAATAATAGTTTAAATATGAAATTGTATTAAACACTACCACTAGTGTTTAATCAAAGGGAAATTAATGGATCATCAAAGGAAAATGAACAGCATACTCCTCACCTCACCTTATGATTTTTGCAAGAAGAAAGGTAAGATCTAGTTTCAGCAAACAGAAAACAATGATAAAGTAACACATAAGCTGGTTCACAATAAAGTACAGATAGTATCAAATGGGCTTCCACCATGGCTTAGAATTTCTACGAAAGGCTTGGAAAGTGCGTTTGGCTCACTGGAGCCAGGTGGATCCAGCCGATGTAAGAAAATGTAAAATAATGACACGAAGTAGCAGCAGCAACAAATACGCAGGACAGCTTAACCATAAGGGTGACATGCAATTGCAAAGGAAGGGCCTGGCAAGCAGGTAGGACCCTGCAAATGTTTCCTAAAGACGTACAGGGTAGGGAGACGGAAATGGGGTGGGTGCGTCACGGGGGTGGGCTCCAAAGACAAATATGAAGAACTGCGGTTCAAACTGCACTCTCCAATTTCCCTCCTTCCCACTCCCACCCCTGCAACTAACAGGTAGTGCACAAAGAAGTGGCAGGTGCGACATTTGTCTTCTGAGGACCCCCATCATCTTACCTGCTCTACTTGATACTAATCTATCTGGTGGAAGTAAAAAGAAAGAAAGAAAAGTCGAAAGAGCATGTCTCTAAGCTCTGGATTATGACAAAGAATGTGATATCTAGAGAGCATAAAAGAATTAAATAATCAAAGAATAAAAACCAAAAGAAATAAAAATGCTAACGCAGCAGAGGAAATGTGAGACTGGCAAAGAGACTGGAGAGTGGATGCATGAAACAAAAAGATGAAGGGGAAACGGTAGGGCCTCTGGGCCTCTGCAACCTCAGAAAGAAAGAAGCCAAGCTGCCCAAACTCTGATCTCCAGGACACTAGGATGGGGTTTACATGGGGGAAACTGTTAAACAGCTAATTCTAACGTCTCACATTGCAATTATAAAATCAGAATCTTTGGGGGGTGGGGCTCAAAAATCTGCATTTTAAAAAAAGCCCCCCAGATATTTATGCATATTAACCTCTGGGAACCACTGGAATGGAGGGAGAAACTAGTCCTTTTGATTTAAAAGCAATCTTTTAAATGTCATCTGACGTGATCCCTATTGTGAGATGTGACCTCATTAGTGGATCATTATATCAATGTACAGTGTTCTGTTAAGTTTCTTCACTTAGTAAGGACACAGAATGCACAGAACAGTATTTAAAAAAAATCACATCCTGGCATAAGAATTGCTTCATGAGAATTTTGTTTCAGTCATAAAAGTGTGTGCAATGCATGTGTATGTGTGTCCACTGTTACACATGTGTGTATACCAGGTAGTGACAAAGAGTGCATTTCTTATGGAAAGTCATGTTCAAAAAGATTGGGAAAGACTCTGTTTAACAGAATAATAAAGAAAGTTGAGGAATATAGTTCTTAATCTCAGGAAGGAGAGCTGGGTATTTGTGATTGGTGATATCCTGCTCTATAGGCCTGACATGACAAACGAGAAAGTTTACTGTTTTCCTGAAGCAAGTATCAGATATATGACCTGATAAGGCTTATCAAACCCCCTGGCTGGTATCTATCATTTCTGATTCACTTGGCCATGAATAATATAGCCCGGAAAAAAATGGAATACAGATAGTGACTCTGAAGCCCAAGACAGGAAGCTGAAGTGCTTGGCAGATACAGTTTTCATTTTTTCTTTTAGTTGAAGGCTAGGACATTTAAATAGAAAGGGGGATATGGGAGGTGAAGAACTAGCTACACAGATGACAGAAGACAAAATGGGTTAGGTTTCTGAACCAGGGACATGAAGACAAAATGGGTTGCTGGCAGGGAAGGAAGTTTATCTCATTATTTGGAAGAAAAATTTGGTGAGATTTTTATCAGCATGCCAGAGAGGATTTTGACCTGAAATGTGGATAAGTGGAAAAAAATTTAAAATCAGACACTATGTGAATCAATATTCAGAATGAGCTAAATATTTCATAGGAGAAAGTAAACCATGGAAAAGTGAAGGAAGGACTATATAAACACCAGTGGACATCTACGTATCTTACTAAGAATACGGGTGACAGTCATTGTGAAATTTAGAGCTGAACAGATGGAGGCAAAAACAAAGTCCTCAGTTTCATCAATGAGGCTCACTTACACAACAGATACTCGACTCACTCAGTCTCTTACTTAGAGAGGAAAGAAATGGGCTTTACTTCCAAGGAAGTTCTACTTTAGGAAAAGAGGCACCTAACACATAAAATTATATTAATAGAACATTATTGGTATTCAGAAAGATGCAGATAAATTGCAGTGGGAGTTTAAAGGAAGAAGAAAAGACCTGGGAGGGAAATTAGGGGAAACTTTCTACAAGAGATAGTTTACTTTGAAATAAGTCTTATAAAAGGAGTTAGACTCAAAAATCATGTCTGGAATGGGACAATGGAATAGTAAGAATTGTTTTAGAAACCCAATCTAATGAAGTGGTCAGGTAGCAATATGTTCCAATATATCTATACACTTATTTGTATATTTCACGTTAAGTGTATTCGTCATAAATACATGTACAAAAATACGAATAAAATTAGGAAGTATAGAGAGCAGGTTTTTTGTGAATAAAGGAAAGAGAAATAAATTGATACTTCTGAGGAGGATACTATATCCTGCTTTGTTAAACAGCTAACATGGAAGATGTCATATCAAAACTCGATGTAAAGCCAGACCACAGGGCAAGATCTAGTAGTGAAGGAAGAACAAAAATACAATACAAAGTCTCATCTTATCAGCAATTGTGTCTTCTTTATCTTTGCACTTCCTGTACATTACCCATCCATTTATTCCTTTCTCCCTACCTTGAGCAGTGCACAGTAAACATTCATGGATTTGCCAAGCAAATGACTGAAAAAGTGGGGGAAAAAAATGAATGAAAGTTTCTAGAAAGAGAGTGCTTGATATATTCTCAACTAGCTGGACTGGGGAGAGCACAGGACATGATCAGAAAACATAAATCCAATTTGGCTGGAATACTGGGAGCGTGAAGAAGAACTTAATGTTCACCAAGGGGATTGATGAGAAATTAACATGTAAAAGTTAGACTGACTCTGGTTGGGTGACTTGAATCCAGACGTTACCACTTAGACGTTCTACATTTAGTGATGGGAAGCCACTGAGGATCCTTAAGAAGTGACTTTATTGAAGAGAAGTCTAAGAAAATTAATTTGGTGATAGGTTGGATTAGGAAAGACCCTGTGCTAGAGTAAAGGGTGTGAAAATCGTCATGGTAGTTGAAATCACGGGAGTAGATAAGGTCCCTAGAAAGAATTCCAACGACAGAGCTTTAGAGATTTCCTCTCACCTGAAAATTGCCTGAAAGAGTACAGAGTACTTGGTGTTTCCACTTTCCTAACACCTATTTAACTCTTGTACTTTGACTTGAAATGGTCTCTCAAATATCAGTGGTGATCTAACTGCCAAATGTAATGTCCCTTCCTTTTCCTCAACCTTCATCTCTAACTTTCTTAAGGTACTTTATACAACTACTCTTTCTTAAAACACTTTCTTTGGATTTTTTACTCTTGGTATTCACCCACCTCTCAGATCAGTATTTTCACACCTTTTTAGTCTCTTCTTCCCACTTCTCCCCACCCATACAGGTTCGTACTTTTCAAGGTCTTATTCTTGACCCTTTCCTTTTCTCTTTGTGAGCTTTTTTTTTTTTTTCTTTCATCCATTCTGTGGATGGGCTTTAACATACCCTCTATAAGCTGCAACTGCTCTTCTAAACTATAGTTTTCACCATTTGAGCTTATGTTCTAACTGTTCTGAAGATGCAATTTGTGCAAATTATCACATACGTGACATCAAAATTATTTTTTTCTCTAAATGGCACCACAATTTTCAGTCACACAGTCTAAATAAATGTCCCTTTCTTCTTTCACTCTCTTAAATGAGTTAGTAATTCCTGTTGGTTCTTTGTTCACATACACTCACATCCAAACCCTTAATGTATTTGAATTGTTTCTACCCCTATTTATGCCCTTATTATTTCATATTTCATATCTAGACCTGATTGCCAAATCTAGGCAGAGGGATGGGAGGGGGGATTACACAAGATTATATTTTGGAATTCAGGAATAAAATATTGTAACTTCCATATCTCTATCCTTATATTTATATTTCTCTCTCTAGCTAACCATCTATCTATCCTCTTTATATTGCCAGAGTGATCTCATTAAAATATAAATCTAGTAATGTCATATCCCAGTACATTCTTCAATTAGAGATTTATAATAATGTACAAAATCCTTAAATAACATAAAAGACTGGTCATAATGTGGCTTCTGTATCCTGTTCCTGTCTAGTCACTCACCACATGCCCTTCATAATAATCATACATGTCCTCTATGATTCTCCTATTTTCTCCTTCCAAGCTCCCCTTCTTTGTCTACCTGGCATCCTCCTAAGAGGCCCAGGGGTAAGCACATGACCCAGGCTTAGACATTCATAAAATAATTTCCTCTTGGCCACAAGGATTGGCTCCCAGGAAGACAGCTGACTGAGTTAAGGAGAAGTCTGCAGAGAACTTCTGTTAGGACGTTCAGGAAAGAGGCATCTTACCACTGGGATTGTATGGCTGGTAGAAGGACACGTGGAAGGTGTTGGTTACCTTTGCCACCACCTGGAAGAAATCCTGAGTAACACAGGAGAAAATGGAGAAGAGATGAAAGCAGATTCCTGACAACAAACCTATGCTGGGCTTTGGGGTTACGTGAGTCAAAGGAAAACCTTCATTTTGTTTAAGCCAATTTGAGTCTATCTTCCTTTTGTTGCAGCTGAAAGCATCCTACTGATAAGATCTACTCTGACAAGACTTTGCTGACCTTCTAACCTGTCTTACTCCTCCTGCTTCTGGGTTGCATACTGCTGTTTCTCCAATCTCGGTGTCATTCATTCGATCACAGAGTCAGATGAAAACTTGAACCTTTCAAAAACCTAAGGAGAAATTTTATATCTTTGGCAAAACCCAAAGTTAATTTTCTATAAAAAAAGCTCTCCATTGAGATTTAATTAGTAAGGGGCGGGGAGAGAGCAATATAAATATCTATAAATATAGAAATAATTGTGAAGGATTCTCAAGTATTTCTTGAAAAATCCAAGTTTATAAAAGAAAACACATTCAGGACAACAGTTCTGCTGCTTTGAACATTCTCCTTCCCATAGCTTGAGTTACAGGTTGACTGTCTCAACCTTGTTGAAAGCAAGGGCATGCCACCAAGGGTAGAACATTAGAGTGCTCGGTGAAAATAAATTGGACTGAAAAGATGGAACTCCTTTTTCTTTTTCCAGCTAAAAAGTTCTTACCCTTCTTAACCATGGAATTATTCAGACACTAAATGTGACAAGTTCTAATATGCCTCTGGAGTATATTAAATTTAGCTCTATTCTACCTAAATCTAATGGGAAAGTTGTGAATATGCATACTTAAAACAAAATCAAAAGAAAACCCAGTCCAAATTTAACTTTTGGTAACGAAGAAAGAGACGAGAATGAATATTTATAGCATGTTACTAAATTCCCCTCCTCTGGTCATTACCTAATATCCAGGTTCCCATTTCTTTTTACTGGCCAATAGTCCACCTAAGCTCACTCAGACAGACCTTTCCTGTTCTGAGCTGTCCTGGCCTAACCTTAATGTGGTGTAAATAGCGCTAAACCACTCAGCCAGGTTTGGCTAAGTTGAAAATCCATTCATTTTCTAAGAATAAATTGAATTTTTTAAAAATGGTGGCATCTCCTTTTTCTCAAAAGGCAGAAATCTATTTTGCTCTTATATCTGGTGGCCATTAAATGGAGATCAAGATTTTTTCAGGGAAATGACATAAAGAAGTAGCTGCACTTAATGTACGCCATAGACATGCAATTCCCATTAATACTAGGAAACAAACATGTAAAAAGCCTTATGGAAGGAAGGGAGGGAAAAAGGGAAGTTCGAAACTCTTTTTAATAAGGCAGCCAAAGGTCAGTTTTGAGCAAGAACAAGAGATCTTTTCTAACCAAACAAACTAACAGGTGGTATGTACTGATGTCAAGCAAGACAATCAAATGTACCTTTAAAAATACTTTTTTGAAGACAAGAACTTTTGAGTAAACCGAGATGAAGTTGAAAGTCTCACCGAACATTTTGTCTCATATTACTGTGTATATTTTAAGTTTTTAAAAGCTATCACCAAAGCAAAGTACTTTAGATTGATAATTTAGATCTTCCAAGAATATGGGGGGAAAAACGAAAAGTTAATTGGTTTTTAATTCACCTAGTACAAGTTTAAAAGAGGTAATTTGTCATTTTTGATCTGACATTGCTTATGGGCATGGCAACTATATAAGAATTATAGTAAGGGATCTAGAAAATGAGAAAGAGGAAATTGGTTTTGAGTCTTCTTAGGTTTTGCATCAACATTCTTTTGTTGTCTTTGTTTGAAAGCTTTATTGCCCTATTCATATTTATGCTTGTCAGCAAATTTCCCTTGGCTACATTTGAAAGGCAGCTGTTCATCCACGGTCTCGAATGAATAAAGAATTTATCAAAGCCAATTCTTGGCCCAGTGACATGATCAGATTTCTAGAAGAGTTGCCAGCTTCCTCCTTTTAAGAGACTCACAGTATGTCACTTGGACCCAGGCAGCTTGCATATTTAATCTTAAATTAACTATTACTATATTTCAAAGATAATACTGAAAAAGTAGGATAATCACTGTTGAGATGTGAAGGCTAGATGCAACTAGTAATGCAGTTTTTTAAACACTGCTATAGATACAGAATGTCTGTAACATGTTAAACTAAGAAGGATGCAGATTCCTCCCTGAAAGGTGACAATAGGTATAACAGATGTGGCACCCTTGCGAGCAGACTAGGTATGGCTGATTAAGCCAACTGACAAAACCTGGCTCATGCAGTATATAAAGAGCTATTTTGATGTGGGAATACCATGGGCAAAATCATATTAGCTATAAAGATCGTCTCCCACGCTAGATGAGGATTCAGTTCCCAAAGTAATGCTTAAAGCTACCTATGGGACCTCTGACAGGTCTCATCATTCAGGGAGCAACCAGCTGGTACAACAAAGTCATGTTTCCATGTTAAGTGACACACATGAACATAAAGTTCCCGAAGGGGCAGATCTTTTAACTGAAAGTAAGTTTTGCTCATTAAGACAAAAGTCATAAAGTACAGATAGGTCACAGTTTTGTTGGAAAAGATGTACTAAAGAGAAAAGTGGCAAGATTCGGTAATAATTTTGCCTCACAACAGGAAGAGTCAAGGAAAAAAACATAGGTTCCAAAATGTCCCTCTGCGTATCAAAATAATTCATCTTAACATTATGTTACAATCAATTACTATTACCTATTCAAGGGTCTGTCTTCTCCACCAGACTGTACACTTCCTGAGGGTGTGGGACTTGACACATAGTAAATGCAGCTTACATACTTGTTCAGTGAATGAGGACATGCATGCACTGGTATGTAACCAGAAAAACCATGGCAGCACTGCCATCATTTATGGCTTCCCTTCATGTAACAACCCTGAGCGATGTTTACAATTCCCCAATTTACTCAGCTGGGAAGCTCTACCCCTTTAAAAATTTGAAATGATTATACTAAATATAATGAAAAGCACTTGCTGATCTAAATAATTATGGTATTATCACTGGAATGTGATGATAACATTTACATTTGCACTAATAGAACAGGCCAGTATCAATCTGTTACACCAGAAACTACTGAATCAGGTATGCATTTCATTAGCAGCATTTGCTTTTTAAAAATTCATGTAAAACTATCCTAAATAATGATGACACCCATTTTCCAAGTCAGATGTGCAGTTATAAGACAAATCAGCAGTACTTTTGATTCCTCAATTACAACGATGGATTCTGACTACCCATGCCCTTTATCAGGTGGTTTGAGAGTCCTTTTACAGAAGGACAACCCTAAACTTTCCCAGAATCCAAGACTATTTAACTGCAGTGTTCTCAGAGCCACACAGTGTATTCTAAAGGCTGTGTTTATCAGAGATTGCAAATTTGAGGCATGTGACAAATGCTTACAAATGGATGGGGAGGTCTTTTATGCACATTAAAGATACCATGAATTATCAAGATAGTAACATCTTCAGTCTCTCAGTACTGTATTTTCTCCTCTTCTGTACCCAAATATTCTAAATCCCTCAAAGACAGAATAAAATCTGGCTTTGAGATATGAAGAGGTCTAAATAACAGGATGGGGCTCACAGCACTTCAAATACTTTGTCTATATTTTGCCTTTGTAAAATTAAAAATCTTCAGTTTGTACATATCACCTGAACTAACATGCCAACTTATTATATGTTAAAATATTATTTGCTTATTATATCATATCAATTAGTTCAGAGACACAAATGCAATAATTGACACCCATATAATGACTGTTATTCTTGAGTTATGTGCCATTTTCTACATTCGACATTCTTGCCAATTATACAGAACATAAAATTAGTTCTTCTATCAGATTTTATAATTGCAGTGATAAATCTAGAAGAGTCCATAACAAACACAAATTTAGCCTACATCAGATTTAGGTATAGAGAAACACGTGCTGAATAGCAATTTAAAAGCATTAACAGATCATTGTCGTGTCGCCTCGAATGTGTCAACAATAACATTTACTAAATGTTTGTTATTTTTAGGTACTATGCTAAGTACAGTTAACCTGCACAACAGTTTTATAAGGTATACAGTATTATTTTTATCCACTATTTATGCCTGAGAGGAAACCGAGAATCAGAAATGTTATATAATAATGCCAAAGTCACAGGAGAGGCAATAAAGTGAAGCCCAATTTTTTTAGCCATTTGGCTTTTCTGTGTCTCTGGAATTTTCCTTAAACATATATCCTGAAACAGAGAGAGAGATTTTGTCCAGATTATCAATTTTTTAAAAGTTCTACCCAACCTCTTTAATTGTTTCTTCAGTTGGAAAAAATAAAATACATATTCGTATCCACTGACTTCCTCGTGTCTTTCTACAGAAAGCACACATACCAGGAATAGCTTAAATCCCACCCCAACCCTGTATTAGTTAAGAGTAGGGGGACTTTCAAAGCCACTTACTTTCCAAGTGGTGTCTGGAATCCCTTTGTGTTAGGGTCTTAAATTGAGCAGCCCACTAGAAAATGTGAGCCCAGGGATGTCTCTCAGGATGGCGTCATCCTGCCAAGTGGCACTTGGCTGATACAACATGGTTGTTATGGTCATTGATCATTTTTTATTTTGCCACAGCCTGTCTAATAAACCTCTTGGACTTTTCTTGTAAAAAAAAAAAAAAGCATCATTGAAAACGAAGCAGAAGAGGCAAGACTGATGCTACTGCTTTGTCTGGTAGAGGAATACTTTTCATTTAAAACTCTTTTCATATTAACTTACTGGTCTCATTTTCGGACTATGGAAAAATTAGTGTCATCAGTATTCAGTTTCTTCAAGAAGCTGAAAGAAAAAAGTGGACTCAGATAAAAACGAATTAGCCTGGGGTCAAGCTGATGACAGTGTCAGGTAGTAGAGAAATTGTGTACCAAGTTATGAATTTTGCACATTAGATCGCAGAATGATGGTATTCATTTGAAACATGAAGTCATGGAGGGAGATTCACATATTTAAAACATTTCAATGTGAAAATGGCTAAGGAAGCCCCTAAAACCCAGGACAGTGCTAAACACTAAGCAAGGTTCAGTGGAGGCTTAATTGCTGAATGAAAGATCATTTGCCAGAACTAAGACTTGGTCACTTAATGAAACAGAAATATGGGGTTAAAAATCGGAACCAGTAAGTATTATAAAAAGAGGATTAAATAAAAAGTGCACCCCCACCAGAGGCAGCAGTAGCATCAATCTTTCTTTCCTCTTCTTCTGTTCCACTGTCAACAGGGCAAAGGCATTACTTCCATCTGTTTCAAACCAGAGTGTCCTAGTTTGTTGTACTAATACTTGTCATTACTAGGATCACCCCGGGATCTCAGAGCCACCATCAATGTACATACTTCATAGGTACAAGAGGCCCTGAACAGCCACAGAGGAAGCAGGAAATTGCTCTGCCTGGTGGTCCAAAGTCCTGAATCTATTTTAATTGCAGATACGTTTTTGCTTGTGATAGTAAACTGAAGACTCTCGCTTAAGAATAACAACAAAAAGAGTGCACGTTGTTTTGCTGAATATTTATGTAACTGAGAGATCAAATTGTTTGCAAGAACTTCAGATGCACTTGTTACCTAGATACATTCAAATAAGCTGTAAATACAAACTAACATTGTTGCTTAAGAAAATATTGTGAAATTGTAATTTTATCTTTTCATTAAAGAAGGTTTTTTTTTTTTAAATTTTTTCCTGGGCAGTTTGACTTCAAATTACTATATGTATTAAGCGATAATGCTTTATACTTCACAACTCAAAATTTTCACTAATGCTGCCTTGCAACTCCAACTAATGAGATTTAAAAAATGATCAGAATAACCAACACACTATGAATTCAAAGCAGTGTTGGGGAGGGTGGATGAAATTGTTTAATGGACTAAAGAACATCAATTGCTTAATTATACAGAACACACTGGGCTGAAACAATATCACTCAGTTTCTATCAAATCTTCCATCTGCAGAGCTAGAAGCTTTCTGGCTGCTTAGCCAAATGCTCTTTTCCAATTTGGTAGTACTACAAGATTTTTAGATAGAAGCAACTTAATCTGAGCTGAATGCATGAGAAACAACAGTGACGAGGTTTCAAATGACTCCAGCATCAGAGGATAATATTCGCTGAAAAACAAGTAATAATAATTAATAAATAATTAATTAATTTAAACTGGGACTATACATCACTTGTGGGCACTAAAATATTTAGGAAAATTAGTCTAATCACTTTATGTCATGGAAGGTGGCTGACTTACATGTTTTACAGTAGTTAACTCTGCTCCTGTTTAGAAAATATTAAGCATACTTTCAAATACTAAATTTTAAAGTCTAAAATTAAATTTATATCTAAAAATAAGTAAGATTTCAGTCTCTAGAGAAGGTTACTTTACTACCTTTTCTGATTAATGACTGATGACAAATTTTCTTTAAAAATCAACTATCCTTAATGCATTGTTTTTCATTATAACTTTAGACTTTGCAAGGATCAAGATGAACCACCAAAGTCAATCTCTACTTTGTCTATCCAATAATATAAAGCATTTAATTTGATAGCATGCAGTTGAATGGAGGATTTGCAACATTATAAAGGCTGGGGGAAAAAAGGGTAAACTGTAATTATAATCTGCAACTTAGCATGTACTATACTTTTCACATATGTAATAATTAGATGGTGGGGTAATATGCTTTTTTAAACACTGAAAGAGGAAAAATAAAACATTAGACATGTCCCTGAGCTAGCCTCAGACAGGTCTTAGGGACCACACTGATATTTATACGACACTGTCCAGTAGAACCTTCTGTGGTAATAGAAATGAACTAGAGCTGTTCAGCATGGAAGTCACTTAGTCACATGTGGCTGTTGAGTCTGGAAATGTGGCAGGTGCAAGTGAAAACCTGTAATTTTAATTTTATTCAGTTTTACATAGTTGCAATGTGGCTAGTGGCTTCTGTACTGTACAGTATAATTCTATAGTTGACTTCTCTCTTATCAACTTTGACAATGATATTTTTGAATGTCTGAAATACAAAACAAGATAATTCTGCTACTATGGTAGGCTGTGCTGCATCAATAAACAATCCCAATATCATGAGTGACTAAGGATTATTTTTATCATGCTCTGTGCTATCTTCATTATATGCTCCAGGCTGAGGGGGCAGCCTCTCTCTGGGCTGCCAGCTTTAAAACAGAAGGAACCAAAAGAGAAACTGCTAACTGCAATCTGGCTTTTAAAATTTCTCTTTAAAAGTAATTCATGTCACTTGTATCCACATTTTATTGGTTAAAACTAACATGGCTTCTCTTGATTTCAACAGGATAGAGCCTAATGTCAAAGGGCCAAACTGATATCCATGGGACCAGGCAATATAATCTTTCCCCAAGGAGCAGCAGCAGAAATTTTACAACAGTATTAAAATCTACTGCTAGAATAAAATTTTAATTTCAGTCACTGAACGTATATAGGTTTTTGGACATTTTGCTTTACCCTGTTCACCAGTCAGGATACAAAATGCTTCCATACTTTTGTAAAGAACTCTTTCTTATCTACGTACCAACAACAACAACAACAAATCCCCCAAAAGTAGCAGCAACAGAAGTCAGGGCAGCAGCAATGACCTCGGTGCTTACGCAGCCCCCTCCTCTGTGCCGGGCACTGTCGCAGGTACTTTGAATGATTCCACTGAATTCTCTTACCAGCTCCAGGAGGCTGGTGTCATTTCCCTCTGCTTCCTCATAAGAGAAGAAGCAGGGGCTCAGGCCCAAAGCAAGAGTCCCAGGAAACTGCAGTGCTCAATTTCACCACAAATATCTCTGACAGGACTGACTTCAAATCTCATTCTCGTTCCATATTTCAGCACTGTTACTATACGGCTGGCATCAACATGGCTCTTCATTCATTGTAATGTCAGGGTTTAGAGGTTGCTCCAGTGCAAAACATACCTGGTAACTCCTACTCTGCACTGCTCATCCCGTCTTTCTGTACTTCCATTCAAAGCAGCCCCCAGTGTAACTGTATCCACCACTGGTAGAAAGATACTAAATCAATCTTCTCACCACCCTTCTTGGAAAATGTGTACTTCCAAGTAGAAATGTGGAAAATTAGCTATACAACCTGGAATACAGGCTGACTTAAATGATGGACATAGGGATAGAGACCTAGGTAGCACTTAACAACTGTAAATTGGAGATGCCCTTAAGTCGAGATGTTCTGGAAAGATGGTGAAGGGATGGCCCTAACACCTCCTGTCAGCAGAAGTCAGAGGGGACAGAGGGAAAGACAGAGCTCAGATCAAAACTGACCCTTGACAGGGCTCAAAAATGACTGAATAGGTTCTGAAGAAACAACAGCACCAGGAACACAAGTTAGGCAATTAAACAACAAGCAAGCTGGGACAGAGCTATCACAGGGATGTAGCCAGCAAGCTGATGTTCTGACTAAACAAAGAGAAAGTAGGAAGAGGAAATGAGGGCAATGAGAATAATCCTGCATTAATTACTGACCCCAGTGGACAATGTGCTAAACAACTGCTTACAACAGCTCTAGGACATGGGCATTATCATCTCCATTTTACGGATGAGGAAAAACAGGCCACGAGAGGAAAAATTCATTGCTTGAGTCACAAAGCAGAAGAGATGGGATTCAAAGCCAATGTCTATCTTACTTTGGAGACAGGCTCATAACCTAAAGTCAGCATAATTTTTAAAAAGAAGTGTTTGGGTGAGAGCATGCTTAAAATCAGGACCATATAGCGTATCAGCTGATTTGATGCTAAAAAAAAAAAGAAATGTACCGTATGGCAAATATCCCTTCTCAGCTGTCGGAACTGACTCTGGAAAGATGGAAACATGATTCTGCATTTTCAGCTTTCCTTCTATGAGCACTGGTGATGACGATCTGACTGCAGCATATGTATCTCATTAATGTAACTAGTAACTTAGACAAGCCTTAAAAGTAGGTTTACTTTAACAGCTGGAAGGAAACCAAAGAATAAACACCTCTGCTGGCTAGGTTTAAAACCAGAGAGAATAGTAAAAACCTACAAACTTAAAATGGATTTACTCTAACAGCACACCAAAGAAGCCAACTCCCAAGTGGCACATGGAACATGCCTACATAGTGCAGGTAGGTCAAAGGCAGGTGTGTTTTAATTAGCTAGAGGTCTGTGGGCATCTGATACAGACCTGAAACCTGACCATATGTTAAAACAAATAAGTGAGCATTTCCTGATGGCACCAACAGAAAAACTAACAACATGAGATTAAAGGAAAGAAATATCCAATTAATTGGTGATGGTCAGGAAGCACGGAAGTTAATTAACTTGGGGGAAAGGGTACAGGGAAGAGACTGGAAGAAGAAAAGGAGAGACCCCAGGTTTAATGACTCTCTTGGCTTCAGCGCTCACCCCTTTATTGTCAGGTACTATGGCTAGTGATGGGGAAAAAATCAAACTCACGCTAGCATATACATCCTTAGGCAGCGAGTAGAAAAGCAAAAGTTTTAAACTCCAACAAAAGAAAAAAGAGATAATTCACAGGTTAAGCCTGAAGAAAACATAGTATATAAGCAACTCCAATTTCCAAATCCTGTCTAAATGGTTACTCTATGCTCCCTAATCTCTCCTCGGAAAAAAAAAAAAGAAAAAAGAAAAATTGAACAGATTCAGGTGCCTTATATTAGACAGAAATAAAAAGATCCTTTTTTCAAACAAAATTAAAAGAAAGTAGGAGAACTGAACCAAGATAGCCGAGAAAATGCACCATTTTCTGCTCCAGGCCCCAGATCATAAAATGAAATGACAGTTATGAAGTCAAGTAAACAAAAAAGAGAAAGATACAGCTATACCAGCACAAGAAATCAGAAAGCATGTCATAGATTGACCAGAACGTGAGGAATTATCGCAACATTTAAAGTTGATGGAATTGGAATAAGGGAGAAACAGAAGACCAAATACTATCCAAAAGAGGGCAGAAGAAAATTACCTTGGAGGTATGAGAAATTCTAGGGCTTTTCCAACATTAGAATAAAACAATTATTAAAAAAATCAAGAAAGGACAACCACCAAGGTGGTTGTAATTTCACAACTCCATTAAGCTAATTCAATCAAGTTTGCATAATAATAAGCAGCAGAAAGGAGTGATCTGTGCCCCCAGGATAAAGCCCTGAGTAATCCTTTTTATAAATCACTAGTGATCTTGAAAAAGAAAAAGAAAGATGGAGGCATATCATGCTCCCTAATTTCAAACTGTGTTACAAAGCTATAGTAATTAAAACACTAGGGCAGTGGCATAAAAATGGACACATACATCAGTGGAACAGAATAGAGATCCCAGAAATAAAATCATGTATATATGGTCAATTAATTTATGATAAAGGAGGCAAAAATAGACAATGAGAAAGGACAGCCTGTTCAATAAATGGATTGGGGAAAAGTGGATGGCCATATGCAAAAAAAGGAAAAAGAAACTCATCCACTATCATATCATACACAAAAATTAACTCAAAATGGATTAAGACTGTGATCTCTCTTACATGTGGAATCATTAAAAAAAACCAAACTCATAGATCCAAAAAACAGACTGGTACCGCCAGATGTGAGGAGATGGGGGAGTGAGAGAAGTGAGTAAACTTTGTCTCTTTATAATTTAAATAAACTGAATTAAAGTTAAAAGTAAATACATACATAAATAAAACAGATAAAACAATAATATGGTAAGGAAGAAGGACAAGCACAGGTTAAATTTCCAAGTTCTGCTGACACTAGAGGAAGAAATAAAGGAAGAGAAGGACCTGACTCCAGCATATGGGCAAAGTGCTGGAGTTCTGACACCAGGATCTCACAGATTTGATTCTGGGGTATGATAAATAAGAAAGGTCTTGGTAATATCTATCTATCAGGATGTAGGAAAGATTTAATTCCCAAGGAAATCAGTGTGACTCACAGGTCTCTGGTCACGTGCCCTGTCTGCTTTCCCAGTCAGGACCACTATTCTGTGAGAAGTTAACAGAGTCACAGGTACACATTAAATACAAATCCAATAATGATTAAACATTTCAGGAAGAAACACCACCATTTATTCCTTGACTCTACAAATGTTTATTAAGTACCTACTGAATAAATAACAGGAACTTCTTAAGATCACAGAAACCTAGGAGGGAACAAAACAAAGTTCTGTCCTTCTGGAATGTATGTTCTAGTGGGAAGGATAAGAATATCGAAATAAAGACATAAATACAATGTACCATGAGTCCAAGGAGAAAACAAAAGTAGGGTAGAAGGATTAGGGAGTAACAAGTGGCTAACAACAAAGTCAACCTCACAAAAGGGAGAAGAAACAAGGTAGATAAAAGAAGGCACTAAAGAGCTTCCAACCAGGATGGCAGTCATTTCAGGCTTTGACTGCCCCGTTGTTATAAAAACACACCAGTGATAAGCAATATACAAAAACAAGAAACCAGAAAGTCCATACCATATTCAGGGCCCCAAACAAGGTAACCATTTCCATGAACATGAAACCTCACAGCCCTCCAATAATGAGCATGGATGAAGCCACACACCAGTTTGGCTCCAGATCATGAAGCAGGTGGCAGACAGGGAGTACAGTTCCTACAGGTAAGGAGGACCCAAAGTACTCATTCAAGGTAGGAAAATGGGCCCAACATCTTTGCTTGAAGCCAGAAACTTGGGGTAGGACTACAGACGTTAGAAAGGAGGCCAGTGGAAAATACTGCCTAATGTTGCCTGAGGCTGTGAGGCCCACTGAAGCTGAAGGACACAGACACACCTTACAAATGGAAGCAACAGAGTAGCTGAGGGGCTGGGTAATTGGATATGAATCAGCCAATATCTTCCTAGAATCAACTATCAGAGGTGATGTGGGAAAGTGGGATAGAGGTAACTAAAAACTGTCACACAGGAAGCGGGTAATGTAGAGGGAGAGAGTGAGAAAATAATAGCAATAATCAACAAATCAAAATGAGCTTTTCAACCTCAAACTCAAAAACACCTGAAAAAAATCTCATGCTATAAAGCTGCTCAGCAAAACTGACATTCAGAATATGAATTTCCTTCAGATTAGAATTGTATAGAGAGTTGTGAAAGACACTTTTTAAGTGATAAACTTATCATAATCGAAGAAATAATGATACTGTGGTGGTGGTGATGGTGATGGTGAAGGTGATGGTGAAGGTGATGGTGTCCACTACTAATAAAGAGAGTCAACAGTAACTAGAAACTTACTATGTGCGAGGCATTGTTCTCAACATGTTACATGAAGTAACTCATACATTTTACGCACAACTCTGGAAACAGAGTATATAAGGTTTATTTACTATAAGGTAAATATTTACATTACCCTGATTCTACTGATGAGTAAATTGAGGCATGATCAAGTTAAGTACCTTGTCTAAAGGGTGAGGGTAAGTCTGCTATGTGAAGAGCTGGAATTCAATTCCAGGGGCAGGCTGCGCCTGGAGTCTGCACTCTTGAATACACCATCCTGTCTTTCTGAAGGAAGGAGTAAAAAAGCACTCGGTATCATTTCTAAAAGAACAAGAAACTATGAAACACAATGAGGCAGAAATGAAACAATTTTTAGATATAAAGAATTATCAAAGTGAAATACTGAGAAATGAAGATAGAGTCATTCAGATTAAAAACATGATAATTTCTGGACTGGACAAAATACATTTGAGAATTGGAAAATGAAAAGTGCTGGGGAATTCAGAATGTAGCAGAGACAAATAGACTGTTAAACTGCCATGAAAGAGCAATCATACCACATGAAGAGCACGTTGAGAGGTTCTAATAATTGGTTAACAGGAGTTCTGGAGGGAGAAAATGAAAGGGATGTTAGAGATCCAATTTGGGAAGAAGTAACAGCTGAGAATCTTAAGAACTGAAGAAAGATGTGAGTTCCCAAATCCCAAGCTTGCTTGAAATATGAGGTGGATCACATTTTATCAGACATTATCAAAGTGAAATTATGAAACATTAACAAAAAGGTGACTATCTTAAAGGTTACTAGGGAGAGGCAGAGAATGTACAGAAAAAAAAAAGACAACTAAACTGACAGCAGATTTCTTGTTGGCAATAGTAACTCCCAATAAATAATGATACAATATTTTAAATGATTAAAAATAGTATATTAGAATTTGCTATTCAAATGAGTTTGTATCATTGATTTATATTACCCACTGTCCCTTCTCATAAGAGAGTTATAGTTCCCTACCCCACTGACACAGGCCATACGATTTGTTTGGGCCAAAGAAATGGGAGGGGAAGTGACATGTGCCCCCTCTGCGGAGAAGCTTTAAGAAACATAGTTTGGATCTGCTGTGGTTTTTCCTCCTTGCTACAAAGGTAACAAATTCCAAGTTAAGGGTGCTCCAGCCTGATTCCCAAAATGAGTAGACACCAGCAGCTGACTAACAGTCAACTTGTAACATGAGCCAAAAATATACTTTTTCTGTAATAACAAAAGGCTAAAATAAAAACATTTCCAGACAAAGACTAAGACTCTCAGTAAAAAGGAAAAAGAAAAAAAAAAAAAAGAAATATTAAATGACCTATTTCAGCAAGAAGAAAAATACAACAAGGAGAATGTAGGAGATGTAAGAAACAGAAGTAGTTTAAAACTGAAAAAAAACTGCAGTTAAGTACTGAGTCCTAAAAAACAAAACAAAGCAAAACAAAACAAAACAAAACCCTTTGTAATTATTTTTCACAAATAAATCTAGAATAAAACCTATACTTTTGAAAGCATCAAAGAAAGAAAAAGTGAAGAATAATAAACAAAAATCACACAAAAAACAATGGCAATAAGTCCAAATATATTACTAGACACAATACATATGAATGGAATAAATTTACCTATTAAAGACTTATTATTTAAAAACAAACAAAAGTCCACTGCTTATAAAAAACACACTTTGGGCAACACAAAGGAGTGAAATTAAATTGATGAGAAAAAAAATACAGCAGTCACTAATGAACCACAAAAAAGTCACTGTGGCATTTTTAATACCAAACAAAATTGTACTGAACCTTTGTATGGATAAAGAGAGAGAACATTTTAAAAAGTACAAGCCACAAAAAAAAAAAAGACATAAAAACAACAACCTTATATATACCTCGCAACAAAGAGTCAAAATATGGAGAGCCAAACTACCAAAATTTCAGAAACAAACACACCTATGCATAATTTAACTAGATATTTTAACATACTTCTATCATGGATTGAGAAAGAAAAAAACCAGAAGATATTCTTACAGCAAAAATAATAAGCTAAGTCTATTAGATATATACAAAATCCTTAATACTACAGACAGAGATGATATATGCATATATATTTTTTAATATATACATGAAATATTTACAAAACTATGACAAGCATTAGGACATAAAGGAAGTTTCAATATTAAAATATTAAATAGACCACTTATTAATTAAAATATTAAAAAGACCACTTATCTGATAATACTGCAATTAAATTTAAAATTGACATTGGAAAGGTAACGAAACAAAACAAAAACAAAAATTTGTCTCAGAGACTAAAAACAGAATCGATACTCCTATATAACTCATAATGGAAATTATAAAATATTTATAATCAATAGCAATGAAAGCACTACATATCAAAACTGTATTACAAAATGTATTACTTTAATGCATTAATTAAAATATTAGAAATAAATTAGTTTAAATATTCCCCTTAAGAAACTAGAAAAAGAAAAACCGACTAAATATTAAGAATAAAAGGAGTGAAATAGTAAGTACAAGGGGAGAAATTAATGATACAGACAACAAAGAAATTAAAGGGACAAGAATGTCCAAATTTTCTTTTGCAAAGGGAAAAATACTAATAAACAAACTGATCAGAAGTCAATAATGGAAAAAAGAAAAATAAATAAATGAATTAAATTGTTAGGAAAAAAGTAGGTGCCAGTTAGAAATGCAGTTGAGTTTCTTAAACTATTAAGAGAATAATAAAATAACTGACTTAACAAATGGAAAACCTCAATATATAAATTTATTGAAAATAAATTTTTCAATAAATAATCATTGAAGGAAATAAGTGAGTAATCAAAGGTTACTGAAGTAACCCTAAAAACTAATTATGATATAACTGCAGTTAAAATGAATTAAAACTACAGTATATGGTCAATGGAGTAAAAATTAAAAATTTGATTACTGTGGGAAAAAAGTAATCTGTATAAAGCTTAAAAATCTATAATCAATGGTACACTAACTTTGTTGGTAGATAATATGTAGTAATAAAATTACATAACATGTTTAGGAATGATAAACACCAAGTTCAAGATAGTGATTACTTACAGGTTCTCTCTTCCTAGAAAGAATAATGGAGTTGAGAAGGAGTTGGTTATAAAAGTATGAACTAACTTCTTTAAAAATAACAGTAGCATAAAGCAGTAAAGCCCAAAGATGTTTGTTTCTTTAAAGGCCAACCAAATGCAAAATTATTTGTCAAATCTGATTAAGGAAAAAAAAGACAAATTCAACAACATTGAAAGATAGGAGAAATAAATATTTGTGTTAAGTCCCATACCTCGTGTTATGAGCTGAATTTGTTCCCCCCCAAATTTACATGATGAAGTTAATTCCCAGTACCTCCCCGAATTTGGAGACAGGTTCTTTAAAGAGGTAGTTAAGGTAAAAAGAGGTCACTAGGGTGGGTCCTAATCTGACTGGTGTCCTTAAGAGAGACAGGCACACAGAGAAGGAAAAGCATGAAGGCAAAGGGAGAACAGGCTTCCACAAGCCAAGGGAGAGGTCTCAGGATGTACCTAGCCAACCCTGGCAGCACCTTAATCTTGGGCTTTTGCCTCCAGAACTGTGATAAAATAAATTTGTTTTTTAAGCCCCCCAGACTTTGGGGCTTCATACCGGTAGCACTTGCAAACTAATACACTTGGGCAAAGGAAGTCCCTTCATTAGTTAAGACAGTGTGTGTGTGAGCTTTTCTGTCACTAAAACACTTATGAGTTCTCTAATACACTGTCATTTCATTTTGGCAGAATTTTTTGAAAAATATCTTGAAAGGGTAAGACATCTGATTACTGCAAACACATTTTAAATGATTCACAAAATGTATAATACTTGAGTAAAGTACTAAAAATAAGTTCTGAGAGGTTCAAAAATTATAAATGAAGAAAATGAGGTATGGGAGTATCTATTTCAAACCTCTTCCTCCCTAAAGAACTGAAACCCTACTTGACTAACATCTTTTGTGGAATAACATTTATTGATAATTGAAAGGCTGGTGCTTATTTAGGATTTATTTTGTGAAGACTGATCAACTGAATTCAATTCAATTACTGACTTTGTTCCAACTTGGTTATAATATAAATCTAAAAATTAAAGCTTTACTAGTTCAAACACAAACATCCAAATTCAGAAAAAAATTGGCTGCTCATTGTATCTTAAATATAATGAAAATAAATTATCACAACAAATGATCAATATTTCTAAGTACCCTGAGTTACAAACAGTTTAGAGAGAAAAAAACAGTATCTTCAAACGGGCAATTGGGAGCTTAAGACTAGATGAATATGCACTTTCTAGGTATGTTAAAAGTATGAGGGGATCAGAAAATTTTTAAAGGCAAGAATCTGGAAATAATCAGTTGAAAATAAATGTATATATAATTAATGTGGCCAATGCTATTATATTTATATGGCTCACTCAGTCCAGCAAAATTGGAAAATGTTATTTTGCTACTCTGGGTTACAGCACTTTTATTGTATTGTATTGTATTGTATTGTATTGTATTGTATTGTATTGTATTGTATTGTATTGTATTGTATTGTATTGTATTGTATTGTTGGAGGCTTTGTTTTTTGAGAAAAAAAAATCATCTTGATGCTGCTTTTAAATATAGGAACATAATTCTAGTTGACTCTCCCAAGGTTCTTCCTGCTTTGGTTGCTTCCTGGCACTCGCCTTTCTACAAATAAAAAGTACTTAAAAAAAAAAAAAAAGAATTAGAAAATTTGGAAGAACATGGCTACCGCAACATGATTATCCAATTTCACCGTGAGGTTAATCAAAGGGCACAAGACTAAATGCTTCAGTGTGTCTAACCTACAAATGTGAGACAGAACTAAAATCCCAGATATCCAGCAGTATTATAATAGATCAATATTTTGAAAACCTAAAGCCATCACATTTCATCTATCAGCCACTGGTATGTAACCCACCTCCAACTTTCAGTTCATTTTTATAAAGATTCATCACCATTTTAAAAAATTATAGAAATCTTAAAATTATTATTTACAAAGAGTTTTCTCAGTGAGAAAGATTTTATGTTTGACTTTTATACAAATTTGATTCAATGATAGTTATTCAAGCCATAAGTTATCTTGAGCCATATCATATTCAGTTGCCTTTTACCGTCTTACATTTAACTTCTACTAAATCAAAGAATCCTTACTTAAACCAAGAAGTCACCAGAGGAATGACTACAAGCATCTGGTGACTCCTTAGGATGTTGCAGATAATCAGATCAAACACAAACCCAGAAAGAGTATAGGAATTGGTCATAGACAATGACTTCCAGCATTTTATCATATGGTAAGTTATCAAATATAACACACTGAAAAGCTAGAATGCTAAATATTGCCAATAGGGAGATAAAGGTAAACAGATTTATAAAAAGTAGTCTATTAAACTAATTAAGTACTTTTGAATTAAAATAAGGGATGAGAATTACAAACCCCTACTTTATAATTAAACAGCCTTGGATTACAGGTAAGGTACTGGTGGCGTCAGACAATCCTTAACAAATGCCAGATTTTTTTAGAGACTTCCCCATCAACTAATTGCATATAGTTCATCACTCATAAAAACATCACGCAGCAGAGATCTGGGGAAGAGTATCAAAACTACTGTAGACCAAAAATTGACACACTGTAACTGATTGCACTTCAATAAAAATTAATTAGTTAAAAAATAGAAAAAATAAACCTCAGATTAACTCAGTCATTCTCAAACCTCATGTCATGCTAAACCAGAACACAAAACAATCACTGCCTCTACAATGAAAACAGAAAGCAGAGTCCTTTTCTAGACCTTATAAATAATTAAAAGATAAAATCCCTTTCTGTGCCAAAAACAAGCTATGGGGAATAAAGAGAACTAATCAGGCAATTGACTGAAAACAAACCAAAAAGAGTCTGGACGTGTGAATAATTAGAATTGGAATTCACCGCTCTTTCTGCAAGCTGGGCAAATCGGATGCTTTAATGAGCCATGGAGAGGGACTGATTGATTATACGGGATGTTGTTTATGGTTTACTGTTCACAAATCACTGATCTCCTTATTATATTGTCTGTATACAGTAATCTGTTTTCTCCTTCTTGCTTTTTGGGGAAAGAGCAGAGGGGACAGGATGGGGGAATTTTACACCTGCAAAATTATCCTCATATATCAAAACTGACAGGCTCTTGAAGTTTAAAAGCACCTTTCACAATTCCAATTTAGGAAATGCAAAAACAGAGATTTACACTAAAGAGATGGCACATATAAACTGACCTTGAAGCCCAATGGCCTGCCAATAATAAATGACAGATTTCTAGGCCTATTTTTCTGGCAATATGAATAGGATATATAAGCTAGTTACTGACTGTAAAATTAACAAGTCTATACAATTTATTACAAGTAAAGAAATTCACACTAGGAGAAAATACTGTTTAAAATAATCTTCACATAGTAGTCTTCTCTTGTTCTCTAAAATTAACTTGATATTATTATTAAACAAATTTTGAGATACTTATTAAGGAACAAAAGAAACTGCACTACAAATGAACATAAAATGTTTTTAAAACAAATGTCACAGAATTGCTAATACTACAGTCAGTATATTAAAATACTTGTTGAACTTAGTTTCTATAAAAAGGAACTACAAAGATAATCAACAATCAAATAAATAAATACAATATAACTATGTTTTGTAAGGTAAAGTATTCAGCTACAAAGTGTAGGGGTAGGGGATGTAAGGAACCACAACAATTTTAAACCAAGTTTCAGTGTTTTTAACACTTTTCCTGGCCCCTTGTTTTTCACTGCCAGTTACAAACATGAATTTGTGCTCGGTAAAGGCTCATCTGTACCATGGTTTATTTTCCAATTTTTTCTAAAATTTCTTTGACCTCTAAATCAATTAATTAGTTTCATTTCACAAGAACAGCCTATGCTTTCTAATTCAATAATGTTCATTTTCTAATTCAGAAGCACTATAGCATCTGGGAAGAATATTATGTCTCACGAAAACTAGGCAAAATCAAAAGATAGTATTGTTCTCCATAATCACTCCACTGAAGTTTGCATAATTAAGTGAAAGTGATCAGTGACTATTTAATTTCTGTCTTTATCTTCTCAAAATATTTTGTGCTCAAGTTCAAGTTTTTAAATTTTTGTCTCTAATATACCTAAGGTTAAAAAAAAAATGCAATGGTTAGAAACCTTAGAAAAGAAAAGTAAACATTTATGTATAGTATGACCTGTACATTAGCACTTCTCATATTCAGGGTGTTTTTTTGTCCTTGAAATCTATTTTAGGACCATGACTAGAAATAACAAGGAAATTTATATTCTTATCAAAATTTTAAAATTACCATTCCAGTGGAAGATTTACATAATTATAAACCATTTTAAAACAGCTCCATTCTGAAATCGTAAAGGAACCCTTTGTGGTATTTGCTTGCACAATTAAAGAAAGCCAGAATACTCATTAAAAGAAATATATTATCATTTCTTGCCTCACTAAAACTATTGTTTCATTAATGAAATGATAAGCATTTTTTAAATACATTAAAGCAAAGGAATACCACACTCAGAAATGTAAAATTGTTTACAGCCTATAATCTTGCCTACCTTTGTTTTTCCTGAAAAAGATATGTATGTCTTTTTTCCTTTTTCTTTTTATTAAGCATAAGAATTATAGAAAAGATAACCTTCCATAAACTCCCAGAAATTAATTAATAAATCCAAGAACATGCTCTCTTCACAGCAAAAATAGTAAATAAAGGATTTTAAATCACTGGTCCTTTATAGAAAACAAACAGTTCTTCTGATGGGCAAATTTTGAAGCAACTCAACAGAGAAAAGAGTTATATAAATAGAATTATGAAAAAGGGGACCATTTACCTTTCTTTTTCTAGGCAGAAGATCTTTTAGAAAGTTTCTTAAACATTCATTCTACTTTTTATCCCACTTAGAGAAAAGTATACATTTTTGGTATAAAGAACTGGTAAACAACTAAAAAATTTTAATCAGAATACCAGGATTCGAACCCTAGCTTTAACACATATCACCTGTGTGATCTCTGAACTTAAAAGGATAACAGTATCTAAATCAAAGGACATTTAAAAGGATTACCAAAAGCAATTAACACCATGCTTAGCACATAGCCAGCAGCCATGAATAATGTTACAATAATAATTATCCCTATAATTATTCACCATCATCATTATCCTTATTATAGACATTTTAGATATCATAACTTTATAAAGATTTTCCACTTCTGTTCACTACAGAGTGATCCTACAGCACTCAAAGTCTGTGCCATAGCCTATCATTTCTATAAAATGGATTGGGAGTTTCTGAAAATATTCAAAGTCAAATGCAAAACATATTTTGAAACAGGTAAAAGAAAGGTTTAAGGGCTTTAGTTTCTTCTCCTTATAAGAAAATGTTTTTATTGAGTCTTGGAAAACTCGTTTTCAATAAAGAAAAAAATATGTCTCAAAAATGTATATGTGATACATTTATTTATATATGTATACATAACAGTATATGTGTGAATCAGATAGAAAAAAGGGGTACAGTTCATACTAACATGCTTCATTTTATTTCTACCATATATACTGCTACTGAGCTACCTTTATTACAAAGAGAAAACAGTAAGTTAAAGCAGTCACAACTGGCCTAACCACTAGAGAACTTCCCCTATAAAGTGACCAGCACCTTGCTCCATTGCATGAAAGTAACATACATATTCTCCATTACTTCATAGGGATACTACTCTGTGCAACACAATACTTACACCTTGTTTAAAGAAAAGAGCTTTTGTAAGGCTCAATGGAAAACTCATTCTACTATTAATTATAGCCATTCTGCTTTAATCTCACAATCACTCCCACTCCTTTTTACTCTCTCCTGCACCCTTACATGATGTTTTTAATTTCAATCATTCATTCCTTTCTCACTTATGAAAAATTTCAAATATATACAAAAGTCGAGATAATATAATACCTTGATTTTCAAAGAGTGGTAATTAATATGTAAGTTCTTTCCTGATTTTTGTTATTCTAAACAGTGACTCTATGAATATTCTTAACTATTCCACCTGTTAGAGGTTCTCACGGGTTAAGTATGTAGGACTAATATTACCAGAATAGATGGTATATGAATGTTCAACTTCATAAAAGAATATAATTTTTTTAATCAAGAAAAGTTAACACTAACTTATAGTACACCAACAATTCATGAGATAACTGGTGATTCATATCCCTTCCAGCCTTTGATGTTGTTATACTTAAATTAATGCTAAATGAGTGAAAATGAGATTTTATTAAATTAGTAATCTCCAATTGTCTCATTATTTCATCCTGTATATTGAACCTATATGTGTTTCTTTTATTAAATATTTATTCACATCTTTTGTCCATTTTTTATTGTGTTGTCTTTTCTTATTGATTTTTAGTTCATTTATTCTTGACATTAATCCTTAGTAGGTTAAATTTTATAACTAATATCTATCTTTTTATTTGTAGTTTCTTTTCTTAAGTATCTTTTGATGAAAACAGTATTTAATTTTAAGATAGTCAAAACTGTCAATAAATAAGGGATTGTTTTTAGAAACTTTTCCACATGGATTAACCATTTTTCCCTACCACTTTTACTGAACAGTCTTCCATTTCCCCCTAATGGGCCATGTAAACTCCTGTCATTATATACACACACACACACACACACACACACACACATATATATATCTCACATATATCTATTCATCTGTTACTGAGATTGCTACTGAATTGTTTTGTTTATCCTAGAACCAATACCACACAAGTCTTCTTTACTATAACTTCACAATAAGCTTTGACATGTATTAGCATAGGACCCCATACTTGTTTGCTTCAGAAATTCTCTAGGCTACATTTGTTTATTTACACATCCATAGACATTTTAGAATCAGTTTGTCAAGTTACATATAAAGCACTTTGGTGTTTTTACTAGAGTTAGTATCACTGAATCTATAGATTAATTTGGAGAGGATTGAACAATTTTATGATATAAAGTTTTCCTAAACATGATGTATTTTTATATGTATCAAGATCTTACACATCTTTTCTTATATATGAGCCAAAATACACTCCCACTGTGCTGCTTTTATAAACAGAATCGTAAAAAATTATGTATCTAACTGCTCATTGTCAGTAAAAAGAAATGCAATTTTATATCCAAATACTCATTAATTTCTTCTATCATTTCTAACAATTTTTCTGTAGATTATTTTTCTTTTAACAGTCAGATTATCTACAAATCATGGCAGTTTTATTTCCACCTTCCTTATCCTTATTCCGTAAATTTCTTTTTCTTATTTTATTGCACTGGCTAGCAGCTCATACTAATATAAGGTTGAATGGAAATGGTGATAATGAGTATTGTTCCCTGTAACTTATTTTTAAGTATCTTTTTATTTTAAATGATTTTTAAGGCATACTTTGGTAGATATTTTATATCAGATTTTAACTTTTAATTTATTAAGAACTTTTTATAATGTGAATTTGTATAGAAATTAATCAAATACTGTTTTTCTCCAACTACAGATATGATCATGTGGTTTTTCTCATTTAATCCTTTAATATGATAAATGGTACTCATAGATTTTCTAATATTAAACTACTTTTAATAATTTAATAATTAGACCAACTTGATCATTATATATTATCATTTTCATACAATATTAGATATTTGCATTTATATTTGAAAGTGAAATGATGCTGAAATATTCTTTTCTTATACTCCTTTTCTGGCTTTAGTATCAGAATGGTAGTGGTCTCATAGTTGAGAACTCTGAGAGCCAAAGTGGAAAAGTATTACATGTAAAATAAGGCGTTCATATACAAAATAGTTCTATTATTAAATTACCTATAAAGAGTTTACTTCAACATTTCTTCAAACTTGGAGCATGCGTGTGTGTCTGTACTTGTCTACTTCTTGTCTGTTGATAATCTGCTCTTTATCTATGGACATATTAGCCTCAAAAAGAGTTAGAAAGCAATTCTCCCACCCAGGTGATTTTAATTCAAAGGTAAGTTTAACCAAAAATATGCAACAAAGAGTGAAAGAAAGTAATGTTATTTAGGTCAAAAAAACACCAAAATAACAATTTAAGCAAGTTGATACAGTTATACAAAAAAACGAGGAAATTTTTAAGGAAAAAGTATATTTAAAGAAAAAAGTATTCTTCCCTAAGTAACAATCTAGACTACAGGAAATACATAACTTGCCTAACTGTGGCTGAGCTTATTGAAAACATAAAGTGAAAGATTTAGATATATATCAAAAGAAAAACACAGCAGTATTATTTATCTTATATTAAAACTGCAAAACTTTCATTGTAACTGGGGTAGTACACTGGCATTAGTACAACAAATAATTCAGGAGTTTTAGCAAGAAAAATGTTTAGATGCTCAAAAATATGTTTTTAAGAGACATCTTTCATATGTTTTAGAATTATATAGTACAGTCCCTGACACAGAAAGCTAGGATGAACTAATCTATATTTTTCAGATTTTCCTGGCTTAAGAAAAGGCTGTTTGTCAACCGCTATCTACCCTCTATTTTCAACATGGACAGTTACTCTTTAAGAGATATATATGCCCAAGGGAAAATTACATAGCAGCCGCAGTCATGAAGAACTGCCCATCAGTTAGCATGGATTCCCACAGGTGACCTGAGAGCCCCATTTCAATTAAAGTTAAATAGAACAGCACGTATACAGTGGATCCAGACCCTCCATCACTTTTTTCTTGGCTACAATCATTGGGGATAATCTGTAAGCTTGCTGGGAAAGGAAATAAACTCAAATGTTACTTTCACGCAAAAGATCATCTCTCAAAAATATCAAAACACTTTTTTACATTGTTTAACCTAAAGTGTTATAACTACAGTCCTTAAAAAAAGACTATTCTAAATCTGTATGAGCTTAACCAGTCAGAAATTTAAAAGGTAAGAGCAAAACTCTCCTCAGAAACAAGATTCAACTCATGCTTAAAAATGAGTATCTGACTGCCAAATGCCTGTTATTACCTGATGACATACCATATTCTTTTAAAAACCTGAATACATTATAGATATTTTCCAGGTGACAGATACAGACTATATATAGACTAGGAATTAATTAAATGTTTTTAATCCCCATATGAAAAGTCTTAAACCCAATTATTTACCTCCTTTTTCACTTTCTAATAGTTGCTTTACTTTATTCTAGCTTAACTTTAATAGATTAAGTCTCTGTCTGATTATCTATGTCTAGTTCTCTGCCAGATTTTTTATAAAATAGACATGTCAGTGTTTCAATTTAACCTCACCCTTAAGTATTTACCCTCTACCAAAATGCACGATTCTCTAAACTCTACATTGGTTAGAACAAGTATTAAATATTATATCAATTTTATTTAGAACTACAAAAAATATTGCTAGATGATCAATAACTCCTTCTTGAGGTCTCTAATTTTCCTGATCCTTACGCTTACTGATTTTCCTTATCTGGTCCAGAATCCATGCTAACCTTAATTCTCTGCTCTCTGATACTTTGTTCTCATTATAAAAATAGCCTTGCCAACAACTACAAAGAATGCACCAATTCAGTTATTCACTAGCCTATTCTATATCTATTAATAAAAATAAATGAAATCAACATTCTCTACTTTAACTTAATAAATAGCATCAGTGTTAGCGAGAAGCCCTAGATAACTGTTTTCCCACTAAACAAACTTTCATATTTGTTTCATTTTGTTTCCCTGATTGTTAGATTAGATTAAAGCATCACATAGGAAGCTCATGGGAGCCCCTCTCCACCTTGCATTCACCTTCCTATTAGTTGACGATAGCAGATATTAAGGGTATTAAAATGCTGGAAACATTCCCCAAAGGTGACTTGGAAATAATAAAAGAATTATCATTCCATCTCTATTTTTGTAAGAAAAGAAGCAAGAAGAGTCCTCACTTTATAAAGTTTTGGAATAACTAAATCAGATAACATAATTACTATAAATTAATGATACAGTTTCTTACTATCAAGTCTGAATTATATCAAATCCTTTGAGGGTAGACCTTAGATGGGTGCAGGAAAAAAGATCAAGAATTAAAGATGAAGGAATCATAAGGTAGAATTTTTCTCAGCAAACATAATTATCCCAAAACATTCATCAAGAAACTGTTATGGTACCTGACAACATACCAAGCACTAGAGGTACGAGGAGGATGTGAAACAGTTCTCACCCTGAAGTTGCTCACAATCTAAGCAGAAGGAGACCAAGCTACACCAGTCTACAATTTGGAGGCATTACTGAAATGAAATGATCAAATGAATTTAGAGGGACCACCAGTAGGAGAGAACAGACTTGCAGTTAAAGAGGGCCAGAACAGTGGCAAGAATTCTATGCTACTCAAACTGCTACCTATTCAGGTATTATTCCCAAATTCCAGTAACTATACAGGAGATACAACTGTATTTAAATTAAAAAGGGCTCAAAAACATACTGAATATATGTCAGACTGTTAGAAACAGATATTTAGGCTTTGAAGCTTGAGCAACCCTAGGGTACTATAGATGTATGTGTGAGTAAATTTATGAACATATACATACATATAATTTGTGCATAATATAAGAGGCTTATTATATTGGAGGCCAAAGAAATTCTTTTCTAAAATGGATAATACATAAAAATATTTTAAAGTAAAAGCATTCTTAACCTATGAATCCATGAATTAAATTATGTAATCAAGAGTCAAAAGATTATAGACTAACTTTAGTGACTTTCTGACTATATTCTTTTTTAAAAAATCCTATTAATAACTGTGGAAAAGGACAGTAACAGGGGGAAATGCACCAAAGTAAGAGGGTAGGTTTATGATACTGAATACAAGGCACGGCAATCTCGAAAATATCAAACATCCATTCTGTTCTAACCCCTTCCACTTGAATTAGTAAAGTGGTCTTTTTAATAAGTTGTTCCAAGATTTTGAAGTAGAAGGCTTAATGTTTAAATTAGGTTCACTGTTTTATACTGCTTTATGTTTATGACTGCTAGAAAACACAGTTTGGCAGACATATATTCTCAGCTACGTTATGCAGGAAGGGAGTTGGACAAGCAGTTTCAGTCTTCAAAAATTAAATTGCTCGCACTGGTTGGTCCAGGTGTAGACAAAGTCACTACCAACATACTCTGTCCAAGACAGTTTAAGACAAGTATCCCCCCCCCCAAAAAACCCTACATCATGACATATAACTGAGTGACAAGAAAATATATTTCTTTTCATGTATGTGCGATTTCACACTTGTGTATAAACACTCACTTCAATGTAAGAATTTATTAACATGAACCCCAACTATCAATATCCTATTTAATACCTTACTTAAATAACTACTAGTTTGGGGCTTTCCCACATCCCCTTACTGAACTGATGTCTCTTCATAATAAATTCACTTTGGAACTCAAAATAATTTCATTATACAGTATCCTGAAATACTGCATTATTATTAAATAAAAGATGCTAAATAAGATGAATTTATGGGTCAGAAAGTTTCTCTTGCATTTTAACTCATTGAAGATAAGTAAACCCAATATTAGAAATATAAATTTAAATATTTGTCACAGAATTTTAAAACATACTGTTAATAGCTGGGATAAAACGTAAATATTGTAATGTCTTTCCTAACATAAATCTACTAAGAGTAGAGTATTAAGTAATCCCACAAACTTTTATACGTTCAGTTAAAACATGTATTGTTGGGGGAGGATATAGCTCAAGTGGTAGAGCACATGCTTAGCATGCAAGAGGTCCTGGGTTCTATCCTCAGTACCTCTTCTAAAATAAAGAAAGAAATAAATAAGTAGATCTAATTACCTCCCCCTTCTTAAAAAAATTTTAATTAAAAAAACCCAAAAAACATACTATGCCGTATACATACATGTAGTATGATCTCATTTTGAAACATTAACAAAGTTATTTTGTACTAAAATCCACATACCAATAAATACACATACAAATTATTCTTAAATTCCTGGCCTTCCCAATACATGAAGAATTTTTTCTTCTTCTTTAAATAGGGCAAAATTTACTTTAAAACTTACTACAAGTTGAAAAAGACAAATGATATTAATCAGGGGAGTCAATTCTCTTTTTAGTAAGAATGGCAGTCATGCAGGTACCTGGGGAGAAGACACTATTACAGGTAATCCCAAATCACAGTTAAACCACAGTCTTCTCCCCACTCTCTGGGGTCAGACTCTCAGGGGAGGATTAACCACAACGAAGTGACAGAGAGACCTAGGACATCACCTTACCCTCAGGCCTCAGCAACTAATCAATGGTTGATTGGATGGTGAAAAAGAATATGAAAAGGAATGTATGTATGTATGTATACATATGACTGAAGCATTACGCTGTACATAAGAAACTGACACAACATTGTAAACTGAGTACACTTATATATATAAGTATATAAATACATACATACAAAAAAAAAAAAAACAAACAGCTGATTGGGGCTGACTGCCTGGCAGGGAGAAAGAACATACCATTCTCTCACAAACAATGTAGACTTTCCCAGATTTATAAAATTCCAACTTAAAAATATTGCCCAAAGAAAGGAAAAGAGTAAACTACTTTCTAAATCTTCATAAATAAACAGCCAGTGAAACAACTGCACCCCTCTAGGGCTGAACTAAGGGAAACTACAGTTCTGTAGGTCTAAATGATTCAATCTAAGTTTCAGGAAGATTAAAAATTCGGATGAATTAAAACTCAATGACATTTTTAGTATCTTGCATTTATGTAATATGTAATAATTTAAAAAATCTCACACCCAGAAATATGTAATAAAATAGTGTAACTGCTGAATAAGGAAAAGTCATCAAAAATTGTCCAGAAATTTTGACAGAATAAAAGGCAAATAAAATATGCAATGCAAATTAAGTAAATAAGATCATCCTATCTTGGTCATAGATAGGGTGGATGCAAAAGGCCCCCAAAAGACAAATTGTTACAACTAATTACACATTTAGAGGGTTTTGGACATAAGGTGGAAACTGGATTTGGGGATTTGCCAGTTTGTTGAAACAGAGAAATCGTGGCTAGTTGTCAGGAAAGGCCAGGATATAAGACTCAGCCAGAAGGAAGTATAAGCATATTATGAAAGTAATAACACAATACCTGTCAGAGTTGGTGTAGCGAGCAAAGTGGTATATGTAAAAATTTGGTTGGCTAAGAAACCTTGAAAGAGTTAAAGGTCATGGTTCTGAACAATATTCAGAAATCAGCTTCCATTAGTCACCTCTATATCGGCAGATCTCAGAAAAACTGTGCCGGAAAAGTAAAATCAATCTACCGAGTTTAATTATCTGTATAGCTATCATGATGATACCAAAGAAAGGATGTACTCTGAATGTTCAATATATAAACAGGTACAAGTCACATGAAAACTGGCTATCATAGCAGACTTAGGAGGATGTCCACATGACACGGTGACACTGAATTCTGCGGACTGGAGAAAACCTCACAGGTAAGATTAAAAGCACAAGCATGGACTGTCCTTCTCTATATCTAGTCATGAAGTGCTACTAACTATTCTAGACTCTACTGAACAGACTATGATCTCAGGCAACAACAAATTTTATTCCATAAATATTTTACTTTGGGGGACTTAGATTTCTAGTTATAAAAAGATAAGAGTTGGACTACAGCATCTCTGAGGATCCTTCCAGATTTAAAACAACATGATTCTGAGTGGGCCATCTCAGTCTTCCACTCATCAACTCACTCTACCCTGGTTTTCCTTGGATAGGGAGCGTCTGCTCTTGGGTGCTGTGGAACTCCTTTGAACTGTTCTAACAAAGAGCCTTCTGATCTTTCTCTAACTTGGGAACATAACATCCCGCTGGTCTAAGGCAGTGCTTCTCACACATTAATGTGCATTTGAATCACCTGGAGATCCTGTCAACATGCAGGCTCTAATTCAGGAGATTCAGTGCTACTAACAATCTCTCAGGTAATGCAAATGCTGCTGGTTCATGGACCACACTTGGAATAGCAAAGGTCTGAGATACTCCGGAGGTCTCAGTGGCTTTGAAAAAAGCAGCAACAGCAAACACTAGGTTTCCTAAAGTCTGCAGAGTGACAGTTCAATGAAATAGTCATGTTCTAGATGAAATCTAAGGCCTACTTACCAGTTCAATTTGTTTTCAAGTCCTCAGTAATAAAGATACAATTTGCATTTCACTGCTAATATTTCACTTTTGGACTACAATTTAACAGTGTCAGTTAGAAAGACAACCATACCTACATGTCGTTTATGCAGTAGTTCTCAGAAAATACAGATTGTAAATAGCTATGTTCTGTTTCAGAAGCAACAGTATTGACATTTGGGGTTTATTCTAAAAAAACTGACATTATCCTTTAATGAGACAGAAAGTACTCTTTCAAAGCTCAACTGAAATCCAATTTTTTTCTATACGGAATTTATTTTTGATCATTAAAAGTAAACTGGTCTTATTATTTTTGTTTGGGGAGAAAAAACAAAGTCATCAAATATTTTAAAGCTGCTCTACAAACCAAGAATAAGAGGCCATATGTCTCTAATTAAAAAAGAGAGAGAGAGAGAACAAGAGAAGTATCTAATACTAACTTATGAAACCTAAAAATAAAAAATATTACAAAAAGGCAACTCCAGACTTACTGATATGTTTAACTGTATCTATAAGTTAATTATTACAGATAACTAACTTCTCCATTAACTTCTCATTTAAAATTTTTGTTGTCCCTAGATCACAGTGCATACTCAAACTAATAGTTCGTTTGAATTATTGTTATTTGCATTGCTAAAATAAATATACATGTGAAAAAAAATACTGCAGTTAAATAATTTTCAGTTTATATTAGAAGCCAATGTTTCAGAAGGGACATCTGAGGATGAAGAATATGGGATGCCTGTGTTTTCTCCCACAAGTGCTTTATAAACTCTTCCTGATACATGATTTCAGTTCAAAAAAATTTTTCCCTTAAGACAGATTTCATGTGCATGATTTCTGTACATTAACCATAACTAAGGATTAATTGTTCCTTAAACTATTACACTAATCATATTATTTTAAATTTATGAATTAAAAAGTTTTTAAAAAGGGAGTAGAGATGTTTCTGAAGGCAAAACTTAGAAAAGAAAGAAAAGAAAATTTGTTGCAGGGGGTACATTGATACCAATGAGAAAGACGTTGCCTATTGTGGAAAACACAAAGGCAAGATAGAGGAAACAAAGTGGAAAGCATGCAAATACATTAACTCAAAAAGGAGAAAATTGGGTTTGGGAAACACTGAGTCAGAAATTTCTTCATTGGTCCAGACAGAGCCTGGGCAAAGGCCAGACAATGCTACAGAGAGTAGGCGACATATATGTTGAGATTTGAGAAATAATTAGTTTACAGGTAGTTGAAGATGGAATTTGAAACAGACAAAGCATTGCCAAAGGGTCATGATATGAAATTGGCAGGATGCATTCAAATAAAGTTGGTGTTACTAGAGAGCAAACTGTCTGGGAGAGTAAGAGTATTAAGAGACTTTCAAAGGGTCCATACAATGTATCCCTTATACAACAGAACACTATGGAAAGGTTTTAAGCGGGGGTAAACATCTTCAGCATTCTTAATGGATTGAAGAGTCTGGTATCATAGAGAACAGACTGGGTGGTGGAAAGACTTAGAGACTTAAGAGACAAGGAATGTGCCACGCGTAGAGTGTGGAAAGTCTGAAACATAGTTCAGTAGTAATGGGGGGGTTGGAAATGAGTGGGGAGCAGCAGTGGAGAGGGAGATGAGTATACATTTTCAGGTTACGAAGAGGTAAATGAGGACCACTTAGTGATAGCTTGGTTATTAGGATGTGGCCAGGGTCAGGGTGAGGGGTATGGAGGCTTCTATATTGGCTGAGTGGGTAAATAGGGAATGAAGAAAGAATAGTAGTATGTGAAAGGACACAGTAACTTAAAACTCAGACACAATGTGTTTGAGCTACTTACAGGATATCCAAGCAAACATATATTTGAGAAACAGTGAGAGACACAGGTCTGAATCCCAAGGAAGAGGCTATGGCTAGACTCCATGCATCAGCATACGGATATTTAAACCATGAGAGTAGATTAAATCTCCCAGGGAGCACACGAGGTATGAAAAGATATAAGAATCTAGAATCAATGTTTAGGAAACACCAAAATTTAAGGAATGGACAGAGTAAAAGGAGCTGATAGAGGTGCTTGGGAAACATTTAGGAAGGTACTTAGCAGAGAAAAGTGGTGTCTGGAGAGTTTGCTGAGAGCAAACAGCTATCCACGTCAAGGGCTAGAGAGAGACGAAATAACAAGGCCATTGATACTAATCTTCCAATTAAGATGACAACACTGATCTTTGGGACAGTGGCTTCATAGAAGAAGTAAGATGAGAAATCAGATTTCAGTAGGTTGAAGAAAAAGGAGGGAGTTGAAAGAAACAATGAGCAAGATGGTTCTTCAGAGGTCTTGAAAGAATTAAAAAAAAAAAAAAGTTGTACCCAGATGGTGTATGAGATTCAGAGAGGGTTGTTTGTTTGGACAGAACGGACTTTAGCACATTAACACAGTGCAGGAATGGAAGCATTGGAGGACAAGAGCACTAAGACACAGCAGAGAGTGAGGATAACTAGGTGGGAGATTATGCCTCAGGGCAAAGATGGACAGTGGTTCTCAAGTGGAACCCTGTCAGCAGACTGTGTGCATTATCTGAATTAAACCTAAGACATGACTCTTTGACATTAGCTGTTTCTTTGAATTTCGGTCGTAACAAATTACCAAATGCCAGCAACTGAAATTTAAGAAATAGAAAAGTTTTCTAAACATTGAAAGTAAGGAACTCTGTAAATCAATGTGATCTTTCAGAGATACAAGGTTCCCCTGTCTTATTTTAGCTTTACTATAGAACATATCTGATCGATGAACTAGGAGTATAATGCTTGTTCTCCTTACACAATAAAAAGAATTTAGAGGTACTAAGGAGCAGGTAATGGATTTTCTATTTTCATGCCATAATTATTTCTCCCAAAGTGTATCTAACAGTCATTCAATCAAATATCTTCAAACACATCTTGAAATATTTGAGATTAGGGATTTCTAACAAAATAGTTTCGAAGTTATCTATTTTTCCCTCTCCAAACTTACTACTATTAAAATCACATTTGAAAAACCTTATTTAATTGATTTTATTCTTAAAATAAGAAGGCACAGCCATTTTCTTTTTTGTCTGTGCTTGCATTTTGTTTTTAATAACTCAAGTTCCCTTGGAAAATGCTGAATAGGAAACAGGCTGACATATTAAAATAGAAATATAGAGAAACACTGTAACATCTGCTCTATTTACTTACCTCAAAATGAGAAGATATGTTAAATCAGACCTTCAATGTACTTTGTTTTATTAAACAAGAGTTTAGGGCAATTATAAAAGAAGATTCATTGAACAAAGAGTTGTTAAGGCAAAAGTTCAAAATCAGACACACTTCAACATTTTGAGAGGTATCATGATGGCATCAAACATGACCAAAGAAAGTTATTCACAGGACCGTGTACTTGGATTTATTTTTAAAAAATTTCAGAGAACATATATATTACAGTTACAGATTTTCAAATTATTGGTGTTTTTCCTTTTGTCTTTCTGAATATGTGGGGTTTGTCCTACTCATTCCAAAGCATCTATCTGACTGAGTGGAGGTCACAATTAGTAACTAAGAATAAACAAAAACAAATAAGTAAATTACAGAATATTTTAGAAGATAGTAATTGCCATGGGAAAGAAAAAAAGGAGGCTTAGTGGGCTGAGGAATGCCAGTAAAGGCAAAGTGTAATTTTATCATCATTGGAGTAGACTTCATTGAGAAAGTGCCATTGGAACAAGGAATGCAAGAGAAAAATTCATTTGCATTTCTGGAAGAAGAGCATCCCAGGCAGAGAGAGACACTAGTGCAAAGGCCCTGAGGCAGCTGTGTGTTCTGCATATTTGAGGAACTGCAAAGAAGCCAGTGTGGATAAAGCAGAGTAAGCAAAAGGCAGCTCATTTATAGAGTTTGAGAAAAAGAGAGGAGTCAAAGATGATGAGAGAGTTTTCAGCTTACACAGCTGAAACAATGGACTGTTCCTGTCTGAGGTGGGAAGACTGGTGGGAGAGCAGCAAAATTAGTGGGAAAGAGTGAATTAAAATCAGATCTAGTTTAAAATTTAAAACAGTTCCTTTTAGTCTGTCTTGGGCCAAGAAAGCTTGGTCTCCCAGATAACCTCCTTTCCTCGCCATCCCAGCACACGTCAGCTTATGCATCTTTGAGGCAGAAGAGAAGATCTGGCTCCCCCGTTTCTCTGTCGGTGAGTGATTATCTCCCAGCCCAAATTAAGTTGTGCACCTCTGTTCTCTAGCATCTGACATGAGATCTCATTCTCTGTAGCATCCCAACCTCCTGACACTCCTTCAGTTATTGAAGACATTGAGTAGAGTGTATTTGTCATAGCACATTTAAAGCTCCTTTTACTGAATGGTATCAGTTTTTAAGAACTTATCAGATCTTATTCTACTTTAAAATTTTAAAAATTCAAAAGCTGAAAAATAAGATGTTAGAAAAAATGTGTTCACTATTTTAACTAGGTTTGATATCTAATTTTCTTATGTCAATAATTTCCAATTCAAAAAATTAAAATCAATGTAATATATTTTCAGCTTTTTATTGCGAGATAATAATAGATTCACATGCAGTTGTAAGAAATAATAGAGAGCAACAGCTTATACCTTTTGCCCACTTTCCTCTGATGGTACCAGTTTGCATAACAGGCATTCAGTATCACCAGGAAGTTGACATGGATACATCCACGGACTTCATCTAGATTGCATCAGTTTTTACCTGCACTTGTGTGTATGTGTATGTGTATTTAATCCTATGCAATTTTATCATTTCATCACATGTGCAGATTCGTGTGAACACAAACATAGTCAAGATACAGCAAATTCCTGCACAAGGATCCCTCATCCTACCCCTTTACTGCCGCAGATACCACCCTCCCTCCCTATTTTCTTTTCAAATTAAAAAAAAAAAAAAAAAAAGAAAAGAAAAGAAAAGAAAAGAAAATTGCCTGGGCAACATCTAATTTAGATTCAACTCACAAAATGATTATTGATAAAACTTTAAACTACTAGAATCAAGAAACTATTTAGATTTGCAAGACAGATGCTTATATAAGAGGGAGAAAAACACACTAAAAATAACACCTTTATTTGTTCCTTACCACACAATTAAAAATAGAATGACAGTATCTCTGGGAAATAATTTCAATATGTAGCTGTAAATCATTAGACAATTTTTACTAAGGTTAAATTGGGATTTAAGCAACCAATATTCATCTGGAAAATAAAGAAAACCATCAAACATTCCAACGAAGAAGTTAACATTTTAGCCAAAAGAAGGTTCAAACTAAATTTTCTAAGAGGAAAAAAAGAGGTAGTAACACATAGGAAATAAAATTTAGGCACTGGTTACTTGAAAATAATCATTTATGGGTCTCCAACAAATGAGATGTCACACAGATGTTTATGTTTTCATATTTTACATATAAATACATTATTGTGTGAGGGTTTCATACACATTAGAATTCTGAGGCTCCAGTGCAAGTGTATGTATTTTCCCATCACATGCGTACTTCAACAATGCAAAGAACGTATTATTGTGGACATTTTCAGGACAGTCCTCACATGCTAAAAGAACTACAGAAGTATAGCCCACATTTCCATGCTTGAAAAATGGGAAGACTATAATCTTCTATAAAATTAAGACAGCAACGATACTGAATTATGCCAAAATTTCGCCTAGATCGAATCCATCTTTCCTTTTCTCAACCTTTCCATCCCTTCCCCTCTTCCCTGCCTTGCCTCACTTCTTCCTTATTTAAACCTTATTATTATGGAAACTTTCAAACTTATTCAAAACCAAAGAGATGGATCAGTATAATGAACTGACAGACACATTACCCCAGTTACAACTTTTATCAATACCTGACCAATCTCTTTTCACATATCCCCACTTTCACATCCCAATTATTCTGAAGCAAATATCAGATGATACCATGTCATTTGTAAGTACTTATTCTGAACATTCTTTCAGCTAAAATGATTCTTATCGTTTAAACACAACTACCTTGATCATAACTAAAAATTAATAATTCCTTAGCAGCATACCACCCATTGCTATCCTCCAGTGTTCTTATTTCCCTTTTTTTTTCCATGCTTGTTTGTTTGAACTGCGTATCATGCAATGTAATTTCATGCACTGCAGTGACTGATACGCCTCTGAAATCTCTTAGCCTATAGATTCTCCTTCCAGCTTTTTATCCTCTATGTAATTTTTTGTTAAGAAAATAGTTTTGTCTTGTAAAGTTTTCGACAGTCTAAATTCTGCTAACTGAAATGATTGTTACAGATTTACCATAAATTGGTAATTAGATCTAGAATCTTTATCAGATTCAGGTTCTATTTTGTGTGTGTGTGTGAGAGGAAGAAAGACTCCCTCAAAAAAATAAGACATGGTGGTTTTAAAAACACCTGAAAATCTTCACCAGTTCCCCACTGACGGATGGGAGGATGGCCATGTCCCCCTCCTTGAATATGAACAGGCTTGTGAGTTGCTTATAACCAACAGGATGCCAGGAAGTGGTGCTGTGTGACTTCTGCAGCTGGGTTAGAAGAGGCAATGGAGCTTCGGCATCATTCCCTGGGACACGTGGGCCAGAAGCCCTAAGGCTGCCGTGCTGTGAGGAAATGGAGCTACGTGCAGATTCTCTTCCAGACAATCGTGGTCTCTGAAACCTCTCAACCCAGATACCAGACACTGAAGAGGCATTTCTCTTCACTGTTAAATATTACTACATATTCTGGACATACCAGTCTTTTTTCACCTAGTCTCCTACTCACGGGCACTGGGTTATTTCCTCTTGCTATTAAAGAGTACTGCAATAAAGGGCATTATGCATTGGGCTTTTTGTATTGCTATTGTGTCTGTGGCATAGATTCCTAGAAGTGGGATTCAGGAGTCAAAAGTAAATGGTCGTGAAAATTAACCATATTCAATGGCAACTTCAAAAAGGTACCAATTTGCATTCTTATAAACAATGTAGAAAAGAATCTGCTTCCTCACAGTTCCCAGCCTTGCCTTTTATATAACAGGGATATCACCTGGATATCACCTATTGTCTATGATCAAACTTACAAATATTTTTCCCAATGTTTAATTTGTCTTTTTATTTTGCTTGTGGCGGAGAGTTTTCAGCCATTAAAAAAAAACTTTCTATGCAATAAACTGTATCAGTCTTTTATCCCTTATTGCATCTGAATTTTAGCTAGTAGGTAACTTCTGCCTACTGTCAGACAACAGAGACATTCCCCATGTTTTTTCTAGTATTTGTATAATTTCATTTTTTTACATTGAAATCTCTAAAATATATTCCAGTGGATGACATCAGAAATGGGTCTAATTTCATCTTCTTCCCTATAGATACAGTTATCCCAGTATATTTATTAAAAAGTCTATACATCTGCAATGATTTAAAATTCCAGTTTTCTTACAGATTAAATTTCTTTAAGCATTTGAGTCTATTTCTGGATTTTCTGTTCTGTTCCACTGGTTTGCCTACTCACTTTTTTTTTTTTTAAATGAGAAAGGTTTACAACTACCCTTTCCCTTGTTCTTCTTTTTCAAGAGTTTGCTGGATATTCATGCTTTTTCATTCTTCCAAATGAATTTTTCATAATCAGTTTTCCAAGCTCAAGTTTAAAAAAGATGAGATTATCTATGTATAGGATTGCATTAAAATCACAAACTAATTTAGGAAAAAATGATATCATTGTCATATTTAAGTCTTCCTAGGTGTGTGTTACAGTTTTCCTCATATGGGTTTTGACATGTCTTGTTAAGGTTAGTTATCCCTAAGTATTTTCTTTTTGATAAATGAATAGGGTCTTCACTTCCATTTTATCAAGTGGATTTTTTTCCCCAAATGGTTTAGTTTTTATGACCAAAATTTCTAATAGTTTGCAAATGAAGTGTCAAATGAAACATCAGCCTTGCTTAAGGCAGATCTTTCTATTTCATATTACAGAGCAATGTGGCAAATCTAAAAACTAGGAGAGTAATGAAGAACAAGAGAATGGCTGGAACAAGAATACTCCTGAAAAAAAAAATAGTCACACAATAATTAACTCCAGACTAATAATTATTTTTGAACCCTGAACTTTAGGGGCAGAAACAGATATTTTATACCTATAGCTATTTGCAAAACACACCTATTTGTTAAAGGTAGATATGAACAATCTCAGAATGATGAAATCATGTTATACATTGGTGCAAACATAATTTCCATTACCAACAGTTTTACTGAGACTGAAACAGTTTTTGTGATCTTCTCATCTGCCCTTCTTGATAATTTGTTACTAGGCAACAAATCTTATTGGCTTAGTTTTGTCATGGGAGATCCCACAACTACAGCATGAAATCAATATATCATATTGAGTATAAAACAGAAGAAAAGTTAAGAAATTCTGATTAAACACTAAGAAACAAGATATATCTATCCCCATCTATTTCAGAGTTGATTGGCTTCATATACATGTACATATGTAAATCTATATATAAATGCACCACTTATCAAAAATATTTTGTTGCAAAAATGTAACAATTTGTCCATATCATAACACCTAATTTCTTGGACTTTTATACAAGTTATTTTCAAATATTATAAGTATTAAAGGAATGTATATTTCTATTTACCTATTGTCATTAAGTAGCAAACAACTGAATATAAAATAAATCAAGTCACTTTTAAGTTCTCCTAAAAGATTATCTAATTAACCCCTCATTGGTTGATCTACAAATCAACCTGCCCAAATGCCACATAACTAGTAAGAAATTTTACAGCATGTACATTCCATTGACTTTGGATATTTTCTTGAACAGAATTTAAAAAATCAGAAGTGATTTATAATAACTAGAACTGACATTGTGCAAACTCCAATAAAACACTTATAATAGAACAATCTTGAGACCATGGTATGATTTCAGAATAAACCATCTGATATTCAAATTCTTCAAAAGTTTTCTTTAAAGTGATAAAAAAAAATTACAAGACAATATCATTAACTTGCAGACTTCAGAGCATTAAAGTAAATCTTGATAATTCATCAAATATAATAAACATCCATTCTCTCCAGAAAACAAAGTATAGCCAAAAAACAAAAACCCAAAACCCAAAAACAAAATAGCTCTTTCGGCTTAACAGGAGGAGTTATCTAATTTTGTTTGTTTTTCTGATCTCCAAAAATTATTTTCATCATTTATATAGATTAAGGTAAATGTTGAACTGAGGCAATATAAAACCAATGAATCCACTTAGGACGCCTTCCCTGTAACTACTCTAAATCAGCCCTGTATTACTTGTTCTTTTTCTTTCATTTTCTCTCTAATGAAAGAAAAAGAACATTCCCTTTAAGTGTGGTCTGAACATTGACATATAAGACTACATACAGTGTGTGTGTGTAAGTGTGTATGTATGTGTGTGTGTACATATTTTAGTACACTAATATGATACTTACATAGCATCAAATAACACATAAAAACAATCACTTTCTCTTCAAACATAAGAAGCTATAGTATAAAATATGTATGAAATTGTAGTGTAGTGTATTTTTTTTTAAATGTTGTGAAATAATTCTACAGGCCTAATGATACTTTTTTTAACTGTTTGCATGCCAATTCACTCTTGATTAGCTAATTCTACTATAAACACACGTACATAAAATTAATTTGTTCCTTCTAGTCTAATTCCAGAATGGCCATCTTAGGGAATTGCTGCCTAATAGTATAATTCAATAATCCTCCTTAGAAAGCAACTTTTTTTAATTTGAAACTTTTTTGGAAAAATTGAATGTAAGAGGGTAGAAGAGTTTGAAAATACAAACACTAGAGTTAAGATCTGCTTCCAACACAGTAAGGAGTTTGAGACAGATAACTCCAAGGAAAAACTCATGTACACATCCCCTAAAGAGCTCAGACTGACCTGTCTCGTCCTGTATTGGGGCCTCTTGATCATTTTAGCTTCCGCACTTCAGCCAACCCTGTCAGATCCAGGCAGGCTGTTCTTGACATCTTCCTGGATGTAAAAGGAGACCCCAGAGGCCGTGCCCTTCCCACCTGCCCCAGACTCCACCGAGCACCATGACGGGTCTCTGGCACATGACTGGAGAAACCACCATATGCATCTGACCCTGCTGCTCCCTCACACAGCTACTCTTCAGCTACCCCTTGAGACCAGAGGTATTCACATGGTCCAAGGTCTAGAGAAGGGGCCTGAATTTTTCCTCCAAATGGGCTCTGGCAGTTTGATCAGGGAATTCTGGGGTCTAGTACCTAGAGCATGGTCTAGGAAAGGGAGAATTGTGGCTACGAGTGGGTAGCCATGGCCCCATGTACTAATCCCACGGAAGGGCACTCTAAAGTGTAAGACCCAAGGCAGGCATTCAGGTGTATCCCCAAAACACAGCTCAAGATTGCAATAATAATCATCAGGACTTCCATAGTTGTTTAACTAGAAGCCGTCTTAGAGTTCTGCCAATTAGCCTATCTCTAGTAAGAGACACAGCTATCCCATCATTAATATTCTGAAGTGACAAATGACCAAGTCAGTAGCAAGGGTGTAGCTTCCCTGAGCCTTGTTTTCCCCATTAGATCCAGCTCAGGCTGGACCATCAGTCTACCTCTAAATGCCACATAACCTACAAACTCTAAACTGTAAGATACAAGGCTAAACTAACTCCTTTTTTTTTTTTGCCAGATAATGCCCTGACCTATCTGGAAAGAATACAAAAGTTAAATTTAATCATATTACAGGGCAATCAGGTAGATACAGGTAAACTATTCAACTGAACAATACTGTAGCTTCTTGTTACTACTACTAATAGGATAACTATCAAGAAAGCATTTTATATGGGAGGCATTCTAGATGAAGAGCATTTTTCCCATTGCTTCTGGCATTATTCTACAAGTAAATAAAAGGAATCATCACATTCAGTCACTGAAAATACCTGGTAGTTGATATTAAACACTTTTCATGATCTGATTCCAAACTACATTTCCAGGTTCATCTAATTTCCCTCTTCCTCTCCCATTTCTCATCTGCTGAAATTTACTCCTGCTTCTCACCCAAGGAAACTGTCTTCTATTCTTGACCTCCTAATTTTCTTCCTATTTCCTGGGCAAGCACGGCCTTTTTGGAATTCTATGACTCTCGTACAGGTTGGTTTTTTTTTTTTTTCCATTGCCTACTGCTTTTCCTGGCAAACTCCTATTTAACCTTCAGAGTTCAACTGCAGTATCTCTCAGTTCCCCAACTCATCCAGGCAGAGCTGGTGTCTTCATTATGTGCGTACACAGCGCTTTACTGATATCTACAGCAATAAACACAAAGGTGCATTGAAATGAATATCTAGGCTATCAACTCTCTAGGGGAGTGACAGGGTCTTATGTTTCTTTGAACCTCTTCAGCTTTGCACATAGTAAGTTTATTTTGGCGTATGTATCTAAAGCATAAAATGTTTTAAATAGGAGTAACTTCTGTTTGGCATCATCTATAAGTACTAAATAAAAGAGAAACTTGAAAATTATGATAGTGATTTTGTTTCTAATTTTATGTAGATTGTATTCATCATCCTACAACCCGTCTATTTGCACAAAGAATCAACAGTCAGCTGCATGGAAAATCTGGGTTATTAGAAACTATGTAAAAGCAACTGGAGCCTAGCCATTCAATGCTGCACTTTCCTCTTTTATTGTTTAGCACCTAGTGTTTATACCTCTCGCTCTGCTGAGTAGTGAAAAGTTAGAAAATTCAATTCTATGAATATTATTTATGCACATGGGATCTAATTTTAATATTCTGAAAAAATAAAGCTACCTGTAAGAATATACTGAATATTGCAGAGGCCAGCAAAACATCAAAATGCAAATCTCAGACATCTAATTGTACAGTATACATCTCCTTAAGAAGCCCATGTTTTCTTTAGGAAATGTGTATACAGCTGGAATTTATATGAGTGTATGTGGGTTGCATCACCCCCATTCAAGGAGTGATATACACACACTTACACAGACACACAGAAACACAAGCTTATATAAGAAGTATAAGCACCATCATTCAAAGATCAGAGTGGCAAGAAAAAATAGAAGGGAGGCTACTGCTGAAAGGCCTTTATGTAAATGGAACATGAAAGTGCATTTCTTTGTGCATATGTGTAAACACACAGGATCACATAAATGTGTATGGGTCCAACTAAACAACGGTATGATACAGCAAGGTTTCTCAATGCTAACTTAGAATCCACTAGTATCAGACAGGAACAGATCAAACTGCCTTCCCCATCCCTTCACACTCTTCACCTGAGAAAATCAAACCACATCCTAGAAGCAGTACATCAATACCTTAAAAACCATGGAACATCTTAAGAATAGCAATATTGTCCAATCACTCAAATATATTATTAAAAGGCCAGTTCCCACCTTAAACCAACTGAAGGTCAATATCACACTTGGAAAGGTATCAATTACATAAGACTATTTTATTTTTAAAAATTTATTGTAATAACATCCGAAAAATATTCTTCCAAGTCATTAAGGCATAAAAATACTCTTTGCTCATACATTTTATCCTCCGAAACTCTGCCTCAGACCTACTTCGAAAACTATGTAAAATCCTAACCTCCCAGAAATCAACAAGTTAGTAAACAAGTGTTTTTTTGAACTCTTACTATGTTCTAATGGGCAGGGCAAAGCTTATAAGATTAAAGATTAAAAACAAGATAATTCCAAACAGTGATAGAGGCAATGAAGAAAATATATGAAATCGAGAAAACAGGTTGGAATTACTGAAGACAGCTTCTCTGTGGAGGTGACACTGAAGTCAAGAATGACAAGAAGGAAAAGCCCAAAGTCCAGGGTAAGAGCTTCCAAAAAATCAACAAAGGAACAAGTACAAATGGTCCAAGACGAGAATGGAATCTGCAGACTGAAAATTAGTAAAATAAAGAGGGACAAAGGACTACGTGAAAGTTAAGCCAAGGAGTGCCTTGATCTACTTTAGATAACAGCCATTTATTTGCTGTATGGCCTTGGGCAGATTTCTTAACCTTTTTGTACTCGAATTTCCTCAGTTTTAAAATGGAGACAAGTAACAGCACCTAAAGCATAGAGTCGTGGTAAGGATTCACTGAGTGAAAATTTTAGTCCTTAGAACAGTGCGTGCACAGTAAATTGTGAAATGATCTAACAGCTATTTCATTAATATTACCCACATCATCATCAATTTTAAAATATTCAGTCTGCCTAGTAGATGAAATAAATAACTGCCTAAATGCAAGAATGGAGACAGGTATAAACCAGTTAGGAGGTCAGTGCAAAAATGTCCAGGGAAAAGTTGACTTTGAACCAAGATTACAGAATGGGACAGACTTGGAATATAGTTTATAGGCAGAGCTGATAATACTGTTTAAAGAATTGAATATGCAGAATGAAGGAAGGAATAGAAATAAAGTGACATTCCTATTTTTTAATAGCTTAATTGAGATATAATTCATATACCATACAAATCACCCATTTAAAGTGTACAGATCAATGGCTTTAAGTGTGCTCACAAAATTGTACAACCATCAGCACAATTTTAGAACATTGTCATTACTCCAAAAAGAAACCTTGTACCAACTAGCTGACATGTCCTCATCCACCCATTCCCCCCACAGTCCTGGTCCTACACAACCACTCATCTATTTTCTGCCTCTATAAATTTGCCTACTGGGGACATTTGACATAAATGGAATCATATAACATGTAGTTCTTTGTGATTGACTTCTTTCACTTAGCTTAATGTTTTCAAGGTTCACCCATGTTGTAAAATTTATCAGTACTATATTTCTTTTCATTGCTAAATAATATTCTATTGTATAGTTATACTACATTTTATTTATCCACTCACCTGTTGATGAATGTCTGAGTTGCTTCTACTTTCAGGCTATTATGAACATTTGGCTGCTATGAATATTCATGTACAAGTCTTTATGTGGACATGTGTTTTCAGTTCTCTTGGGTCTATCTATACAGTGGAATAAAAATGCTAAGTATTATCATAACTCTTTGTTTAACTCTGTAGATAACTGCCAGACTGCTTTCCAAAGGGGCTATACCATTTTACATTCTCACCAGCAGTGTGTGAAGGTTCTAATATCTCCACATCCTCTCCAATAGTTATTATCTGCCTTTCTGATTACAGCTATCCTGGTGGGTGTGAAATGGTATCATGTTGTGGTTTTGATTTGCATTTCCCTGATGGATAATGATGTTGAGCATCTTTTCATGTGCTCATTAGCCATTTTATATCTCCTTTGGAGAACTGCCTATTCAGACCTTTGCCCATTTTTAAATTGAGTTATTTGACATCTCATCACTGAGTTGTAGGAACAAAGCAAAATACCTTAAGCAAAGCAAAGGTTAACCGAGAAAGAAATAATGGCCATACCCAGCATGTCATGATGGTTCACAAAATTTGTAAACTCTTAAGGGCAAGAACTCTGCAATCATTTACTTTGAATAATACTTATCCTTTGCAGAGTGACTAGTAGAATTGGAAGTCAAATACTTTAAAGAGCAAATGAAAATATTGAAAATAGAATGCTTGAAGCATGAAGAAAGTGTCATTATCTTCTTTATCTAGCCTTAGATAGAAAGCTATAACATTTAGAACTCATTTCCTACACATACGAACAACTAAATTTCACTGCATGGGTCAATTCAAATCTGTTGGCAGGACCTACCTAGAACAAGGTTTTAGGAGGGATGCTGAAGTTGTAGCTGACCCAGATGACACTAACTTCATTAACGCCTGCCATGAGCATCAGAAGATGAGAATGGTGGTATGTGTGGCAGGGCACCATCCCTAAGAAAGTATAAAAGCAATTCAAAAAGATGCTTTAAGCTATACAGGTTAATCTAAAATTCAGAGATACTTGAGTATACTCTTAATCGCTTCTCAGCCTTTTGGCTAAGATCAAGTGTAGAATATACTCTTAATATTTGAAAACGATCAAATGAAACATAACTGTGGTTCCACCAAAGCATCTCCATGGGGCCATTGTCAGAATCAGGATATTGAGTCAAATGGACCAGTGATCTACCTGAGTATGCCATTTCATATGCATCTTCACAGAGCCTCCAGTCCACTCCCTAATATTGATTTTCATGTAACCTAATAAAGCCAAAATGGTGAGCCTGTTATTTCCCCACATAAGTGAACATTGAATTAAACTAGAATGATATCAATAAGTCTTACACAATTCAATAGCAATGACTTGACTCGTATAAATAAAAAGTCAAATTATCAATGCCAATTCATTAATTCTAGTGCGGGGATAATTTCAGATTAGCAGGTACTCATATCACTTTCAACTTTTTAACAAGTTTCATAGTATTTACTTCTAAGTTTTAGTAAAAATAATGCTGACTCAAAAAAATTAAAATAACTAGTTTCAATGGACCCAAAATTTATATGGCACAAAAATACAATAATTTTAGCAATAAAGTGATATAGTCCACAAATATATAACCATTTTATACTATACATCTATCACACACAGATGTTTTACTTCTGTAGGTTCTCAGAAATTGAAGGAATATTGGAAAAAAATTCTGAACAGAAAATACACAGCAGCAGAAAAAGTGGAACCATCATTTCCAAAGTAAATAGAATTAGTTTAACATGATCTTATAGTGATGCTGAGAAATATTTTTTAATTTAACACAAGAAAACAAAATGGATTCTGATAGTCCCTTGCCGTCTGTTTTTAGGGATGTGATTGGTAACATTAATTGCTCAAGATTCTGCTTCTAAGGGAGGGATAGCCAAGGTTAGCTGGTTCAGGGCAAAAGGGAAGAAATGAAACACAGCATCTTATCAAGAAAGGCCCAGGCATAAATGAGGGTAAATGGTACCAGGGTCTGACACCAGCAAGCTTGTCACTTGCCTCACATCTTTAGTTTTTTGTTTTTTGGTTTTTTTTCCTGAGTGTTGATTTATTTCTCTGCTGTCAGTTTTCTCCTCTTGACATGGAATATGAACTCTGGCAGAGAAGGTCTGTAACCTTTCAGGACCATGTCCAAAGCATAAAAAGAGGTTCACTCTCCTATTTTGAGTTTGAAATTTTCAATCAAGGAAGGCCTCAGAATGAACTAGACTGGACCTCTTGAAACAATCCCTGTGGTGAGAGAGAATGAGCTACAGGCCACGTCAGGCCTGGATCTACAGCCATCCACGTGAGTCAGGAAATGAAATGTTTAGAATAAAGAGGGACATGCGGCAAGAGAGTGACCCAAATAGTATTACAATTTGGCAACATTGGCAGATGAAATTTGAGAAGTGAGAAAATGAAGTTGGGCAAAACAGTTGAGGATGCAATGATGGAGATCCAGGTACTAAAGGGCAAAAAACAAAACAAAACAAGAAAGAAACGCCGAACAAAAATAAGGCCAGTCAAAATGTGTTAAGAATTTAAGGCTCAAGTTGAGAGTTGAAATGGATGAAGCTGGAGAGCAGGCAGAAGCCAAACTGGGAGGGCCACTGCAAATCATGGTAAAGAACTTGGATTTTTTTCCTCAAGTGCATGAATTATTGACGGGCAGAGGTACGGTAATAAGATGGTATAATTTATGTTCCAAAATAATTACTCCCGGCTGCTGAGTGGTGAATGACGGGTGTGGGTCACAGTTCAATAGGACAGAACAAGAAGACAGTCATTTCTTGCACTCCCAGTCAAGCCACATTTTACAAATGAATCTCTTCTACATTATCCATAGATCCAAAGTCTTGTCACTTGATCTCCATGAGTTTCAATCTCCTCAGCAATAAATCAGGAATAAAATACCTATCTCAAATGAAATATTATCTGAGAAATTATGTAACATGTCTAACATAGAACTTGGCATGTGGCAGACATTCAAAAAATATTAGGTCCCTTTTCATTTACTTCCTGTGTAGCTAATAAAATCCCTTCCAAATTCATTAGAAGGTGCTAACTTTTGAAAAATAAAAAGGTAGAGCCAAATAACTTGGTCTAGGCAGTCGAAACATTGCCTAAGCAATTTAGACTCTGTAGTCTGAGTGGAAAATAACCTTGACCAGAGCAAAATATTTACTAAGTTCTACACTCTAAAGACAATATGACCTTGTACTCCAAAGAATGAACCCTGTATTCAATAACTATCCAAATTCTTTACTGCAATCCACACAACGCACAGAAAAATCCAGACAAAGGAGGTAAAGTAATCTCCTTGAAATGTCCTTCCTTCTGATTTGCTAAAGTTATCTTTGTCTCTTGACCAGCTGCATAAATAATCGTGTTACTCTCCGCCATCTGTTTTTAAGCTGATGCAAAGAAAATTGGAAAACACAAGGAAGCTAACCTATGCAAATCATTTCTATACATCTTTAATTTGCCTGCATATATTTTGGTATAGTCTTGTTGTAAGATGCCTTACATCATTTTTTAGATAAAAATTTTTTCATAAATAGAAATAACATTACAGTATATGAGCTTCTGTTTACATTCATCATCTAGGACTTCATAGAGTTCTCAACACTTGTAGGAGTCCTACTACCACAGACAAATCTCTCATCAAAAGAATGATGAGATGAAACAATGCTCAATACAGGTGTTCTAAGGTGTGCTGTCTCAGATTCTGCCATGAACCACATGAGGCTACCAAGCATCTGAAATGTGGCTGGCTGGAACTGAGGCATGCTCAACAGGTAAAATATGGGCGAGGTTTCAAAAGATACATATGAAAAAAAAATGTAAAATAATTCAGTAACTTTTCATACTGATTACAACTGAACTGCTCATATTTAGGATACAATGGGCTATATAAAACATTAAAATTAAATTCACATTTTCTTTTTTACCTTTCTTAATATGACTTTTAAATAGCATGTAGCTAATATTTGTGTCTCATTTCTTTTTGGACAGCACTACTCTACGATGTTGTGCATTTTTAATTAAATCAACTATGTGTAAAGCTGTTTCTTAACTCAGGATGTAAGTACATGAATAGATGAATAAGTAAATAAATGGATAAATAAGTTTACGATTTATCTCTGGTTAAATGATTCCACAATCTTGCTTAATTGAGAGGAATGCTATCTAAATAATTAGGTAAAGATTAAAGTTGACACTACATTTCATCTAATGAATAAACATGTTTAAAGTAAATGCTCATGCGTCACACATGGTGATAAGTCATGGAATATCAATATACTTAAGATAAGGTCTATGCTTTCATGATTCATAGTTTTCTGGAAGGATGTAAACAAGAAAACGAGTAAGTGCAGAAAATATTTTCTGATGCTGTGAGGAAGGCATTGAGTTCTCTAAAAGAAACGGGTGGTGGCACTTTCTTGTTTCAGAGAATGGATAGCGCTGCTGATCTTTAGTGCGTGGAGATAAGCAAATATCCTTCAATGTGTGGGAGCATCCAGTACCACAATGAACAATCCAATTCAAAACATTCACAGTGCTCCCTGAACTAGGCAATTCCACAGCCAAATACTCAGAGACTCCACTCTGACTGCAATCCATATAAGATACACAAAACCATCTCTGTTCTTTCATGTATAAATACACATGAAGACACATAAACATATCACATACACTTATATATATATTGTGCCAATAATATATTTTGCCATTCTCAAAGAAGAAAATAAATTATCTGAAACATTTAAAGGCTATAAAACAGAGTTTCCATACATAAGCAAATAACTTCTTTAAAAAAAATTTCCCACTTACACACACTTTGTTACTGAGCAGAATATCAATCTTGCCATTCTTATCTGATTCTCAGTTGACAAATAAGCAGAGAAAGAGAAGAGGAAAAAAAATCCCTTTCTGTCATTTGTCAGAGAGATCACTTTTAATTCCTTTTAACCACGAGAAATGCCAATATAGAATAGTATGATGAGCAAGAGATAGTCACTACTTAACACAAAACGCCAGAATCATTAAGAGACAAGTCAAACCACCACAAGCAGAAATTAAGGCATTAATTATTTGATAACAGTAAGTATGTATGAAATCCATAAAAACATCACACCTTAAGGTCAAACGTGATCATCTCTCCACCCAAATCAAAGAAAGATCCTTTGAAGAACTTACACTCTAGAATCTTATTCAGGCTCGAGGCAATAGGAAAGCTTTAATTCATACTTACATCTGGGGTAACAAAGCTATTTGCCTCAAAAATAAGGATGTAGTACCCTTTTCAAAATGCCTACTACATAACTTAATTATGCCTATAAGAAGTGCAAAACTTTGAACCACAAATTATGGAGGGAAATCTAGCATAATGGTGGAACAGCGTCCAAAAATTGATACCCTTTCTGCATTAAAATATTCAGGGCTAATTGTGATTTTAGCACTTGTTTTTATCCTTGCTTTGTTCAGTGGCCAAACTTAAACACTTCTCATCTCCTTCAATGAAAAGTGGCGCTATTATGTTCCTGGAAGCATAAGCAGGGTTCCTCAAAGCCTAATTTTAAGGTCTTAATTGGCTGAGGCAATGGGAGACCATACAAAGCCCACTTCACAGAGAAGGGCAAGATTGCCAGGTCACTGAAGAACAGATGAAGAGCTAACTGGAAGCTATTGCTGAAATGTTAATGTTCTGGGAAGTTTTACCAAATAGTAACTTACACAGAATGGAACACAATCATCCAACATAACACAGAACCCAGAGGTGTCGAAGTCAGCTGGTAGAAACAGAATAATTAAAACAGAAACAGTTACCTTCACTCAATAAATGAGTTTCATAACAAGCCAAACAAGCTTTATGGAGACTGGGTACTTGATTGGTTCTGTGGTGTGTTGTTGACATCAAACATTCAGTTATATCTTCTCATAACCTCTAAGTCCAGAAACCACGTGCTTACAATTCCAGAAGGTTGTTACTTACTAACACTTTTGTTCATTTGGAACTACTGGACCTGAAGTCTATTTTTACCTTTGCAAAGTTGAATAACCATCCATCCACTCATTTAGCCACCCAACATTTATAATGTCTTATGTGACAAAAGACACTTAAGACATTGAATAAAATTATCTTGGCCCTCAGGCAGTTCATTATTATTTAACTAATAATAATTAATAATGCATCAACATACACCCATTATAAAAACATCCAGTTTGGAACAATTTTAAGTAAATTAATTCTTTCATCATCAACTCTAACCACTGATGACAGGCTCCCAAAACAAATCAACAGAACTAATTTTTATTTGTGAAATTCGAGATTATGAAAAAAGAAAAGTTAAAGTTCCAGAATTAACCTAAAAAAAAACTTTTAAATCATTTTATGTTCACATTGACAATAAAGACATAATTTTTAAAAGGTATCAAGATAATTTATGCTTTGGGGTTGATAACAGTGAGGACTTACTACTGATTTCCATTTACCAACAGACACTAAAATGCTTATACATTTGTTTTACTTTGCTGTTACAAAAAAATACAGTAAGAGGCTTATTTATTTATTTTGCAGGATAGTTCCCCATGAAATTAATACTTTCTGCTTACATACTCTGGATTACTATCTACTTGTTTCCTCCTTGTCCATTCATTGGTTACTTTTCTCAACAACTATTTATTGTGTATCTACTATATTTTGCTGTAAAGAATAAGAAAAACCAAGATGCCTGTTGTCATTAAGTTCTACCTCCACCTGCCCCTATTACATACCAAAAGTGTCTTATTTGTGTGATTTTTTTTTCTCTATCATCCATTGAAATTCAAATCTTAGGTATGGTCTAACTTATACTTATTTTCCCAGGGCCTTTTACTGCAGAAAATTTACTCCTTTTTTATTTCTATTATATATTCTAGAACAAAAGTTCCCTCTTTTTCAAATTATCCCCAATAGGAATGTCTGGCAACAGATGAAAATTGAATATACAATCAGGAAAGGTTCTATAATTCTAAGAATTATAATACGCTAGAATTTGGTACAGGAGAAAGTTCACATCGATGAGAAGACACTGCACTTCACAATGTAAATTAAGGCCTAAGAGAAAAACCTCCTTTTGGAGAAAATACGCAGCATTTAAAAAGAAAAAAAAAAAGAAAACCTGGAAATCCTAAATGGTATTAATTCCAATTAATTAAGTTAACATGGAATAATTAGACACTGGTATTTTTCAGCTACATCTGCAGAACTTTATAAATTACAAATGAGGCAAATGAGATCTAAAAAAAAAAAAACCGTCTCCCCAAAACAGGTCTTCAAATAAACGCTCTAACCATTCACTTTTTCTGTTCCTTCACCTAGAATGAGAAAATGAAAGAAGCAGTATCAAGTACCCTGCATTAAAAAAAAAAAGAACCCCGAAAAGATCCTTTCTGTGGGCAATCAGCACGTCTCCCCTTTCCTTTCCCAATCTCCAGATCCCCCAAAGCACAGGTACTTCCGCCATCTCCTTGCACCTCAGAAACCAGCAGACATCACCTACCTCCTATCACCAAGACAGCGATGATGTATCTGATGCAGCCAAAGAGACTGGTGTTAATAACGTCTGACTAGTAGGGAAACTTTCTAATAAAAGAACAAAGAAAAACTTCTCTTTATGAGTTTTATCAGAATCTAGAGTTTATATTCCCTCAGGGCATTTACAGCATTTCATAGTTACAGAAGATAAGAAATAATCCCTTCAGTTTCCTGTTCAGAAGCTTCTTTGGAAATACCAAACCTACATGAAAAAAAACTCTAGAACCAACTAGAGCCCCTCCATCAACACTTTTTCCATTCTGTGAAACACACATCTACAACCATATAATCCTTTTCACAGCCTTATTTGTAATCTCTTCTGCAATCCTTATCTGAACTAGAATTTTAAATTTAAAATTAAACAGTAGTCTCTTTCACATTTGGAACCAAATGGAACACACACTCCAAAGACACTAATACTAACAGGTAGTCACTAAATATAAGTCAATTTTGACTTTCCTATGGCTTGCCTGAGCAAAGCAAGTACTTTCATTAGTACAAATTGAACTGAAGGTGAAAAAAAGTAAACTGTACAGCCAAATATGCATTATACAGTCATGGATCTCATTTCTTAATTCTGTCCAGGTAATAAGAAGAATAAATGGATTGTTTCTTTAAAAATTTTTTCTAATTATAAAACAATTTTTAAAGAGTATGTGGATATTTCAAGGAGAACGGGGGAAAGCAAGCATAGTTAATTACTACATACCAATTTCTTACAAAATGGACTTCAGGACTCAGATGCTAAACGGTGAATAAAGTATTTGAGAACTAGAAATATAAAAGGAGGAAGGTATTTCAAGGTGCTCTGGAGGAAAACGGAACTCAAAAAAGACTGCCAAACTGCAAATAAAAAATAAACTAGAAATTTAGATGGAGCTAGAGCTGTGGAAAAGTAATAAGATATTTAGTCACCTGGATATGGCCATGAGGGCGTGGAAATTGAAAGACCAATACACAACCATTGTAAAAAAGTTCAAATTGGTTTCCAAGGAGACATACATGTGACGCCAAACAACATTCATGTCTTGTCTAACACCAACCTTAGCTGAGGACTTACACAAAAACAAGGTTACAACTGAACCTGGGGAAGAAGTTAAAAGAGTAATAGAACGAAGATCAGTTTAAAGTTTAAAAAATTAACCAATAGAAAAAGGTTTTGCATGCAGAAGCCTCAGGAGAAAGCACAGGCATCCATCCCAGCTCATCCCAGATATCAAAGAAAGTAACTCTCTGCCAGAAAGTACATTTTAAGTATCTGTTCCACAGACCCCAAACAGAAGTGGGAAAGCAGCACTGGTACACATTTCTAAGGGAGCCGTGTGAAAGTATTAGTACTGATTTCAAATCAAAAGGGCATAAAGATATTCTAAATTCTTATCAACTCGTATTCTTAATGTATTTAGGTCAAAGTTTTTTAATTTTCTCTTAATAACTGATAGATTATTTCTCTGACTGGATTAAAAGAAGGGCCAAAAAAAAGTAATAATTTTTAGATTTAAAGTAGAAAATTAGTATAAACATATATGCTGAACAGTATAAATGCAGTAGGCCAGAATTTTTACTTTGATTTCCAACTGAAACGTAACCACACTTTAGTTTTTTTCTCTTTCAAATAGTTTACTTTTTGAGAATTTTTACGTGAATGTTGCTTGAAAACAGGGCGTTTCATTGAAATTGACTTGCCTTCTCCTCCCTTAATGAACACTGTTATAAGCATATTTAGTGAAATATTATGGGAATTAGTATGTTTAGAGAATATCCCCAAAGATGTATTATACACAGAAGCCATTTTCTCTTCACTGTACTATCCTAAAACACATTTTAACCTCACCATGAACAAAGATACAAATACTAAAGTGAACTCATCGGAGGCCTCATAGATACAGAACAAGAGGCCATGTCACCTAGATACATACCTCTGTGAAATGTTCACATTAAGTAGCCAGAGCCGCGAAGAACTTCCTTAAATGAGAGCTCACAATTTCAGGTAAAGGAAGGATAAGAGAACTAACTTCTATGATTATTTGTTTATAATCATTAGCATTTCATTGCAGCTAAATCATACTACACAGATGTCTCCCCTTCTAAAGATATTTGAAGAAAGAGCTCCTTCTAAGTGCCATAAACATTTTAGTTTCTAGTAACCCCACAGAATCAAAAACTTCTTACATTTTAGCTAAATTCTTCCAGCTACAGGTTACATCTTTTCTCAAGATGAAAGTTCAAAAAAAAAAAAAAAGAAAGAAAGAAAAAAAGAAAGTTCTGCAGAGAGATGGTGGTGATGGTTGCACAACAACATGAACATACTAAATTCCACTGAACTGTAAATTTTAAATGGTTTAAGTTGTAAATTTTGTGATGTATATTTTACCACAATAAAAATATAAATAAATTAACCACTAGTGGACTAATGGATCTAGGCACTGAGCATCAGTGGCTGCTAATACCACAAAGAAGAAACAACCAGACATTTATGAGCTTCTTAGGGAAAGCACCACCACCACCTATTAGTTTGGCCAAAAATATCGAGCATGCATGTGAGATCAAGCCTTGAGATACAGCTATCAATTTACAGAAAATACAGAAGGCAGGGAAACAAGTTAAACCGTACCATAGTGATGCAATCAACAAAACGGAGACTAAGAAATTCTGGGGAACAAACAACAAATTTTCTCCGCAAAAAAAATTTGCAAGAGGTAAAAAGGGATGGAAGGAAACCTATAGTTTAAAAGATTTTAAAGACATATTAACTAATCATAATGTGTGGAGTTATCTTAATTTAAAAAAAAGATTTTTAAAAAATATGACCTTTATGAGACAACTGTGGTCTTAACCAATGGCTGGATATTTGATGATACTGGGAGTTATTGCTGAAATTATTAGTTGTGATAATGATATTGTGAGTTAAGTTTTAAAAAAGGAAGGGGGCGACTGTCTTTTGATGGCATTGGTTATTTATGTATAGACAGACACATTTATCCGTAATTGTGAACTGAATAAAAATACCAAGTATATACATATATGAGCTTGAGAGAATTATATTAATTATAATTAGTGTATATAGAGTCAATTTATAAAAGATTGAGAAATAAATTTGGAAATAATTGTACACTTTAAAAAAAAGATGAAAGTGCTTCCCTGTTGAGGTGTGTTGAGTCGTTCTACACACAGAATAGAAGGAGGCAGAGAGACGTTAACTTGAGGGCAACTGCTGATAACACTGCCAGACTCAGCTGAGGTTCGAGTGGGAGCTATGACTCACTTAGGGAGGAAAGGAAGGAAGAAACTGTGAATCATAAATTGGATAGACACCTATCCTGACCCTAGTGAACTCTGAAAGCTTTGAAGAGAGCCAAATTTCTCATGATCATGGAAGTATAAGTTAGACAGAACGGTTCTCAGAAATAGTTGTTCCATTGGACTTAAGTAGGATGGATATGAAAACTAACTGATTGTCCTGAAAACTATAGCGTCTTTTAATCCTTCTGAATTTTAAAAACAAACCAGAAAGGTACGGTCTAGGGTGATTGATTCAGAAGTAGACAACACTTACGTGGTGGAGGCACACATAAGAGTTTTGAACTTAGTTCCCTACTAATGGGAGACAAAGGTACTATACCATATTAGCATCAAATGGGCCTGAGGCTTGAAGTTCCTATGGGCTACTCAAGAAAGTATGAGCTATCACATGCTAAAATGACATGAAAGAAAATCATGGGAATATTACAACTATCACAACTAAGCAACAATTGACTTTTTTTTTTTTCTAGAAAAGCATTTCTAGTTGTTTAGTCATTATGGTAGACAAAAACACTGAACTTGTGACATAGCAATTTTCTTTCTAACATTCTTAATAAAAACTTGATCTCTTTACAATTTCAATGAACAGATCCCAAAAAAGTCATGACAGGTTGTTTCCAATTTGAAGGCTAATTGAAGCTGACTGAAGAGTGCTGGTCCATTCTGATTTGTGATATGGTAGTAGGAATACAAGCTTGAGTTTCACAAAGTCCTCTTCCATCTGTAATTCACTGTCCCATCTAGTGAGAAACAACCTACCCCCACTGCTTCCGAGACCCAGCTGCCTGACTGTAAAACACAATTGATAACCTCACATGGTTGTTTCAAAGACGAAATGAAGTAACACATCTAAAAACCTGACCATTAGCAATCCTTCAAGAAATGCTAGCTTCCTCTATTCCCTTAAGGTCATCTCAAAGACAACAGGATGAACAGTTGAAAACAAAGATCCAACATCACCTGTAGGGGTCTGTGGTGAAGAGTCTTTTCAAAGTGTGACGTGATTAAGAAATGAATTTTAAATACGAAGAGTATGAGGTCAACAGTTTCTGTAAGAAGTAAAGTAGAACTGTCATCTCTCATAGTTGATGTGACAGAACGATTCATCTAAACTAGGAAAGAGAACGTGTGCATCAAAGTCGTTCCAATTACTATTAGAGACAACTTGAAGGACTTTACTCCGGAAAGATAAAAAGGAGGAGGATTTGTTTTTATTGCTGATTATCCTACTTTCAAAAGATACAGTGAAAACAGCTAGTTAATAAAGGACATCATCAGAATAGTTTGGTGGGAGAATTCTGAGTATTGTGCAGTACCTCATGTTTGTTTCTGTGCCTTGAAGAAGCAGAAGGAGGAATAAATCAATATCCCTAATTGGTAGAACAGACCTAAGTGTCTAGAATAGATATGGTAAGGGGATATGGCTTCTGATGAAGACACCATAATAAGTGGGATTAAAAAGGCAAGAGGGTAACGCTACTCTATCCATTTATCCATCCACCCACTTGCCCATGTATCCACACACACAAAATAAGTATGTTTATTTCCTGTTTAAATATAAAACATGGTACCAGACGCAATGGGAAGACAAGAGTCTATAAAATAAGAGGTTGAAACCTAACATAAAAAGATATACACACAGATACTCATAGGAAAAGGCAGTAAATGCCAACTGTCATGGAAATTATATCCAAAAGTTTTAATAGTAATGGGCTGGTAAAAGGAAAAACGTTCCTAGTAAGGTAACAAGGATAGTTTTCATAGAAAGAGAGAGAAAAATGATGGGGCTCCTGTAAGAGTTTGAACACTATTTGTTCAGCATTGAGAAAGTCACAGAAGGTGTCTGAGCTGAGGCGTCATGGGCTCAAAGCTGTGTTTAATGAAGATTCATCTGGCAGAACTGATTACAACAGCATTTGTGTGTGTGCACGTGTGTTTTCGCCGATTAAATACTGGGTGAAGGTCAATTATGGGATGTGGTGCAAGTAATTTATTATAAAAAATATAAAATCATAGTTTGAGAATGATTTACTTTTTTGCAGTAATCTAAGCATATTCAAGGTTATTCCTAAAAGATGTCATCCTTACCAAAAGCTTATTAAATAGCAGAAAAATGGATGGAGGATAGCTGGGACCCAGGGAATGGTGTGAAGCTGAACACACCCATGGAGTGTGTCTGCCTGGGGAAGTCAAGAAGATCTTGTAAATAAGAAGCTTCTGCAATCCTTGAAGATATGAAGAAATAAAGAGCTAAATAAGACACAGTAGTAAAATGCAGAGGGAGGAGCAGATATGTGAGAAACCACCAAGAACACTTCGTAAAGTCTCTAGTTGCAGGGGACAAGGAAGTGGGAGAAAGCAATCTTTCCTTCAAATCTGAAGTGTAAGGATAGGTTTTAAATGCTCTCAGAAACATTTTAAAATTAATAAATTAAGTTTTTCCTTGGTGTTTCAAATTGAAATTTCGTAGTTGTGAGGCAATATAAGCTTTATATACAATATGTTGCCATCCACTGTTTTTAACTATTTCCATTTTAAATTTCATGGCATACATATGTTTCTTCTCAGCAACCACATCTGGATACCAACTTAATCAACAATAAAGAATAATTAAAGTTCAAATACTTAGGCAAGAATTCAACCATAAATTGAAGCTTAATATCTACCAAAGGTGCACCAGTCACCTGAAAATTGAGTTCACTGTAGGGATAGAAATAATTTTATTAAACCTCCTGGGTGTATAGCTTCAGGTCAGCCACACTGTTGGCACTTTCTGTTGGAACTTCAATTTCCTTATCTTAGTATGTTCCCACTTCATGCCTTCCACAAACACTGTTCCCTTTGCTGGGACAACTCTGCCACCATCCTTTGCCTGGCTAAGGCCTACTCAGACTTAGGTTCCCCATACGTAACACTTTCTAAGGAAATCCTGTCATCTCCATCTCCCTCACCACCTACTGCACAAAATCAGAGACCCCATAGGATCTTACAGCAAAGCCTGTACTCTTACATCCAAGGCCAAGTTCTCCACCAAGCACAGTAGGCACAGCATCTGTAGCCAATGAAAATGTTCTCATTTTATCATAAAACCAGAAGAAAAAAATAAAGATAATAATGAGTATATAACAATAAATCTACCCTGGATTATATTCACCTTCATACCAAAGTAGTCAAAAAAAAATTTTTTTTTTGGAGGAAGGAAGCCCCATGAAGGCTCAAGTGCCTAAGGGCCACAAAAGTCATCATGTGTACTTAGTTCGTAGTATTTCTACAAAGAAAAATAACCCCGATTGTTTTTGTTTTTTTTGAAAGCTGGATGACAGCACTTATGCGGGATTACTGAAATAATAAATTGTTTAAAACATTTAAACAGTATCTGGCACACATCAATAAAGATTAGTTCTCATTACTATCTCATCATTAACTGGAGACACTTTGGTACATCACCTGTAGAAAGAGCAATACAACACATTCCTCTTGAATTTAGTTTTCAGAATAAGTTAGTTTCTCAGGAGGAGTTTCCGTGTCCCTTTTAATTAACTAAGATAAAGAACCATGTGACCCAACGTGCATCCCACTTAGATGTCAGAAAACTCAGCTACATTAAATGATAAGCCACAATGATTGCTCCCAGGTGCCAGAGACATGACTTCTCTGTTTCCTAATTTTTTTCTGTGATTTTATTTTTTTCAATTTCCTTCCATGTGCATTTTAATATTTTGCTATAACTCAATGTGGGAGAAGAATAAAATTTTAAAGTAGGACTACAAATGAACAAAGGCCTTTCAACAGCCTAAACTAATAAAGACTCTCTATCTGCATTTCAGGCTCATTCACGACCCATTGGCTTCTCTGGCTGTAACCACCATATTTATAATGCAGAGTACCAAATAAGTATACAGAGGTATAAGGAAATGATATTCATTTTGAAAATACCACATTTCACATATTTTAACAACTGTCTCAGTGCATTTTAAAGTTAATTTTAGTAAACTGAAAGCAATACACGTATTGCTTAACTTTCTGACAAATATCCAAAGAAGAGCACATGTACCCAAAGAGGTTCAAGCAGGATGAAGAATTACTTGACATTAAGAGAAGCGAGAACCAAGTGACAGAGAAAGTATTAAAAATCTCTTAATTTTAGATTTTATTGGTGTATTAGTTTGCTACGTATGCCATAACAACATACAGATGTAGTGCCTTAGAACAACGCAAAATTATTATGTTAACAATTCTGTCGGTTAGAAGTCCTACAGGGGTCCTACTGGGCTAAAATCATGATGTCAGCAAGGCTGCACTCCCTTCTAGAGGCTCCAGGAAAGAATCAACTTCCTTGCTTTTTCCAGCTTCTTAGAGGCCACCCACATTCCTTGGCTTGCGGCCCCCCTCCTCCATCTTCAAAGCCATCAACAGTATATTGAGTCTTTCTTACATAAGATCTCCCTGAATTCCTTTTCTGCTTAGAACACTTACGATTACAACTGGCCTAAACAGATAATCCAGGATAACCACCTTTCCTCTAAACGCTTATTTGAACACAGTTACAAAATCTCTTTTGGCATATAATGTAACATGTTAACAGGTTCTGGGGATTAGGATACAGACATCTTTGGGGGAGGTGGGCTCCATTATTTTGCCAACCACAATAATAACTATTATATGCACAACAAAGTAGAACAGAACGGTTAACTTAAGAGAACTCAAACACAGCAAAGATATGCTTTGAATTTAATGAAAGCTATTTACTGACCTAAAATTTTATCTTATTTTTCTCCCTGAATATGCTCATGATTCAAACTCAAGTAGACCAGCTTTGGTGTCCTATGAAACCACAGAAAATAATACAGTTAATCTATTAGAGAATCAAACAAGAAAATCTAAGAACTCATTTATATAATATATTTAACATTTCTGGATTTTCCAGAATATATTTCATAATATATGAATACATTCAATAATTTAGAAAAGAAAAAATGTAAACTTTAAATATCTCAACTCTCCATTCAATCAATACTTCTATTGCCAACTAAGTATGTTACTAAAGATACTAAACGCATTTGTCTCCAAAATTAAGTTTAGCCAATAGAAGTAGAATAAGCATTAGGCCCATTAAACAGATGGGCAAGTGGGTGGAGATATTTATAGCTAACTGAAGAATAATTAGTCATAACTTGCTATTGTGAATTTATTAAATAACAATATGAATGTTGATTACATATTCAATCAAAGTTGACACCTGCAGAGATCTGTGCATCAGGAGCTCCAGGCCTGTCATCAATTTATTCAGTGCTAGCCCTCGAAACATTTAACCAATGGGTTTAATTTCAATCCCTGCTGAACTGCTGGTCTGGCTGGATTTCAAAATCACTACATACAACACATGAAAAATAAAATTACTGTAATGAAATGAAACATACATAAGCAATAACACAGATTAAGATTAAAACAAAATTCTGACTTGACTCAAATAGTAAACATAGTTTAAAATAAAAAACACTGTTTCTCAACTGGTTTTTGAAAATAACTATGAAGAAAGCCTGAAAATAAATGAGGGAAGATATAATTTCACATGAAACAAAATAATTGTTCAATGAGTTTAAATAATTTCCTCAATTAAAATAATCTTTCATTATCTCTAATGATCAACATCACTGAACCGAACAAACCGGTGAAATGTAAAATAAAGTACTAAACAGATTTTTAAAAATTAACTAGAATCCAAATAACTTACATTACACTTAAGAGACTATCCCATAAATTAACTTAGAATGTTTCATTTCACTCTAATATGCAATAGAAAAAATTGGTTCTCCTTGTTGCTGGGCTAGAACAACAAGGATTAGCATTTATATAAGATGTATGATTGCCAAATATTCTTTCAGTGAGACAAACCGAAAATCCTCTTGAAACAAGGTGAGGAATAAGTAATAGATTAATGGGTAAGTAGTGTGAAAACTAAACAAATAAATAGTGTACACAAAAACTAAAAATGACCTAGCCTCATCTTTACCTAGCCTTGGAAAGATGTGAGAAAAGATGCCTTCAGTTCAAAAGTCCCTCCCTTGTTTCTGTCCCACAAATGAATTCTAAGAAATTATCCTCTGTTCTGCCATCACCACTGCAAAAGTGGTACTGAGATGTAGAAGCAGAGCAAGGAAAAACAGAGAAATCAGCTGAAAGGAGTTTCTCAGAACACTAGAACAGTGAAACCAAAGGAAAACTCAAATTTTAAAAGCTGAGATCAGTACTGGCAGAGACGAATCAGACAGACAAGAACTTCTGGAAATGCACAGCGTTTTTCAGAGTCAATGTCTTTAACAGCACAGCAATTTTAGAAAACTGAAAATAATGGAGTCATATCTCTGTTACACAGTAGAACTACTCACCCTCAGATTCTTCTGTAAGGCCAGCATAATGAGCGTATAGTGTATCAGCTTCATCACTAAGCTAACTCTACGCCCTGGGTATCCATCTGATGACAAGTGTTATCCTCTTGATATTTTGCCAAAAATTATAGTTCTGAGACGTGCGCTACAGACTGGCTTAAACTCACAAGGCTTCTAGAAAAGCAGATCTCTCAGTGTCTAACATGGCAAATCCAGTAACTATCTCTCATTCCTTCCATCTTTTTCTCCAAACAAGTATTGAGCATATCCAACGCAAAGGTTATTTAAATTCGATCACAAGCGTTGAGGAGCTAACAGTCAAAATAAGGAAACCGTTAAAAAAAATTACTGTTATAAGTGAAACTGCCAAAAATCGTAGTATATTCAAGGTGCTAAAAAAGTAATGGAAGGAGAAATGCCTAACTCTCAGCCTTGTTCTTTCCAAGATTCATTTTTCCACCTTTACTTTTGACTCCATTCACTCTCATATCTTCTGGGGTCCAGCTATACCAATTAACTTTTCTTTCACCTGTTCAACTTCTCCCACTCCTGGATCCTTTTACTCCACATTTATAATCACGCTTAAGTTTTGTCTATGATCAGTAGCAAATAGAAAATAACACTCTAAAAGTCACATTCATTCTACCATTAAGGACTGATACAACTTTAGATACATAAACAAAGTTTTAATATCATTTATTTCTTTGGTATTCATCTTTTTTCACATGTTATCCCAGACATGTGGGGAGCTAACTCAAATCACAGTTCAGAGTGGACATAAAATGACTACTAACAATGTTAAAGTGTCCCTTAAACGAATCAGGAAGCTCTTAGAAAATACTGTCACAAAATGAATAAAAACATAGGTTAAATACTTCTACTGTAAAATGTAATAAATAACTGAAATATTAGGAAGACAAATATTGTTATCTAACCCTGGAGTGTCTTAACAAAATGTAAACCACTCTGATTAAATTACTTAACTTCTGCCAAATATTTGCTGATTTGCCTTTTGATTATGCAGAATTCATTTTGGTTATGTAGAGTCCATTGTGAATTCTTTCACCACTAAACATAAATAATTACAGCTCCCCTATTAACTATGACCCTTTAATGTTCTTTCATTCATTCACTCATTTAGCAAATATCTGACATATCTACTATATGCCAGGTTCTTTCTAACCACTGTGGTATATAATATTGAAAAAATAAACAAAAATCAGTACCTCACTATGCTCTATACCATATACTAACACAACACTGTAAATCAACTTATACTTCAATAAATAAATAAATAAATAAACAAACAAATAAATAAATAAATAATCACGACCCTCATGGCACCTCCATTCTAGAGGATACATTCCACTAAACACATTTCTCAATTTTGTGTCTTCCCAAAAATCACCGAGGAAAGAAACAAGATATTTCTGACCCAGAACAGTCCTCTGAATGCTTGTTACAGCCACAATCGTGGCTAAGATAAGACTTAAAACTGCTGAACTGGAAAAAGAAAAAAAATGTGGGGCAATGATGCACCTTTTCTCCACTGCCCACTTCTTGGCTAAGGCACAAGTGCTAATTAAAAATAATCAAATGAACAACCTGAGCAAAAATACTACTTTCTGAAGTAGCAGAAGACCTATTTCCCTTCTTTCACATTCTATTAGTACTTTCTTTCCCTTTTACTCAAAAAAAGCAACTCCCTAACAAAGAGGACTTGACAATGGCCTATTTCAACAATACATGTACATTCCCAATAAGTGATATTTGACAGGAAAGGCCAAATTCGAGAAGCCTGAAACTACAGCGCATGCTGCTGAGAATTACTATCCTTCTAGACATTTTATCTAACATAGCATCAGAATAGTAAAGAACTGATAAGATCCCAGCTAATTCAACAAAGCCAAATGAGTGTAACACCTACTTAAAACTAGAAATTGAGTAAGAAGACAAAATTTCATCTTTAAGGGAAAGGAATTTAAGAGTCTACGTCAATTTCTAATTACTCCAGGAAGAAAAATTATGTACACTAAATAGTCACAGTCACAATCGTAAAGCGCCTGGAAAACAAAGATGGGTCCTTTGTTTAATTAAGAGTTCATAATTTCAGTTTAAGGAAAAATATGTTATGAAAATTGCCTGCTGTATTTGTTCATAATAATTTGCATTTCATAAGTAAGAATGGAACTAAATCATACTATATAGATACCCCTCCTTGTGGAGACCTTTGAAAAAGGAAATCCTTCCAACTTGCACATAAATTTTAGTTTTTAGTAATCTGCATAGTTTCAAAGTATGTATTCTTACAGAGGAATACTGGCACTTACAGGAGTAGTGGGTTATCAGAATATTAAGAAGGTAGGCAGCAGTTGGTTTATTAAGAAATTATTACAAATAACTACTTAAACAAATTAAAATATCGTACCTAAATCCTCCCAGCTGCATTTTACATCTCTTTACTCTTGTCTTTGTTGCCATTCATAACAATGAAGAATTCTTAAGTCAATAATTACTAAACTTCTGAGAGGTCCATGACATTAACTTCTCAATAGATATTCTCTCCTTTTAGAACACTCCAGTCCCAACCTACAGGCTTAAAATAGTCCAGGAAACATAAGACAACTCAGATTTACAAATCTGGCAGCACTCACTGATAGAAACTCCTTGTACGTGGGCCTTGGTTAACCTGGCACGTCCCTAAATATGATATTAAATCAAACTAAAAATATTAGTGAAGAGAATAGAAGTTCCAATGAATAGGAAGTTTCTCCATCATGTTTCACTTATAAATAGGTTAACCTTGTTCTACCTAACAGACAAGCTCATAAGATGGTGAAGGGAATCAAGTATAAGTTTCCATAATAGTTAACTTTGATACTTCAGAAATATCTAAAGTTTATCATTAGTTAATTTTATCATCATTCCTTTACCTCTTCTATGTATGCCATTGTAAGCAAATGCTAAAGTATGCAAGAAGAGATCACTAAGCAGACTGCTGCAAAGAAACTTTCCTCCTCCTCTCGTATAGAAATCCTGCTGCATTCTCCAAGATTTAAATAAAAAGATATGTCGTACAAAAAACCTCCCCATTTGGGCCTCAACAGAAGTAATCAATACTTCCCTTTTCACCAGGAACATTTGCTAATATTTCAGGTAATGTATTTATTTCATTCTACTTCTTAATAAACATAGTTATAAGTATGCAACTATAACAGTCTTTGCTTGGTCTTCATTATTTACATTAAGTCTTTATTATTTCTGAATCATCAGATAGCACCTAACACATCTTATACCTAATACATATTAATCCTATAAGGCAGGAAATTACATCATTTCTCTGTTACAAAAGTTTGTGTCTTCCTGAGACTATTTTTTATGATTTTAAGAAATAGATGAAAATGGGATCCTTCATTCTCTCCCACCAAATCAGCCCCTACTTCCTAACTCTCCAATTTCTCCCAATGGCAAAACCACTAAGACCTCAGAATATCCTGTGAGTCTTCCCTCTCATTCACCTATACTGTTCAATCTTTCACTAATTTCTCCACAAAAGCTTTTGCATCTCTTGTCATTACCAGTGTCCTCCTTCAGTCCCTCTTTTGTGTCTACTGAGACCATTACAATAGGCTCCTAACAAGATGCATTTCCACAATCAATACTAAGATGGGCTCTAACAACAGTTTCAAAACGTTTGGGGGAAAAAAATCACTCACAAACACACAAACTCAAAGTAATCATTGAATACTGTAACAATCCTCTATTAGTTATTGATAGAAGTAGACAAAATCAGTAGGGATACAGAAATCACCAGGAACATTGAACATTGTGAAATCACTTAGCGTAAGTGACATTTATAGAATATTTCACAATAAATGCAGAACATAACTAATTTTAAGTGCATATAGACAATTCACTAAGATAGACCACGCCTGGGGCCAAAAAAATAAGTGTCAGTAAAGAATTAAAATCATGAAGAGTGTACTCTTTGACCGCAAGGGTCCTAAGTTAGAAAGCAATAATAAGATATCTAGAAAACTCTCCACATAATTGGGAAATTAAGAAGTACACTTCTAAAATACACATAGGTTGAAGAAAAGAATCACAGGGAAATATTTTCTAATTCTAACTAAGTGATGAAAGACAACATAGCAAAATTTGTGGAATATGTTCAAAGTATTCCTAAGATGGAAATTTATAACTTTAAATGACTATATTAAGAAAGAAAAGTATTAAAATAAAGCCTCCAACTTAAGAATCCATAAGAACAAATGATAAACAAACTAAGTAAAAGAAAGGAAATAAGAGTAGATGTCAATAAAACATTAAAAAGACAAATAGAAAAAAATTTAAATTCAAAGATTGTTTTCATGAATATTAATAAAGTTAACAAAGTCCTCAGAAAGAAGTATAAAGAACAAAACAGAGAAAACAAATTATCAATATCAGGAATATAATAAGAGGCATCAGTACAGATCTCACAGAAACTAAAAGAATTTAAAAGGGAATACTATGGAAAAATGTAAGCCAATAAATTTGACAACTTCAATGAAACAGAAAAATATCTTGAAAGGCACATATTAACAAAGCTCAGACTCAAGAAGAAGTAGAAATTCTTAACAGCCGTATATCTATTGAAGAATTTGAATTTGAAATTAAAAATCTTCCCAAAATGAAAACGACAGGCACAGAAGGCTGCACTGATGAATTTTATCCTACACTTAAAAAGAAATACAAACTTGACACAATTGCTTCCAAAAATTAAAAGGGAAAACACAACTCATTTTAAGAGGTCATCATTACACTAACATCCAAACCTGATAAAGACACTACAAGAAAAGAAGCTGTAGACTAATATTCCTCATGAACACAAATGCAAAAATTCTTGACTATTACTAAAACGTATCCAGCCATATGTAAAAGGAAAAATATATTTTGACAAAGTAGAGTTTATCCCAGGAATACAAGGTTAGTTTAATATGTACTGAAGGTCCCAACAAGTTGATTAAGACAAGGAAAAGGGAAAGAAAGAAGAAGCAAAACTGTCTTTATTTGGAGATAACAAGATTAAGTATAAGGAAAAATAGTATAACTCATCAGTGAGCTTAAGGTTACACAAGTTTAACAACAAAAATATCAACCATATTTCTATACACTAGAAGAGAATGTTGGAAATTCAAATTTTAACATGTTATTTTATACAGTATCATAAAATTTTCTTAAAACTTAGGAATAAACCTTAAAAAGATGTGTAAGACCTGTTTGCTGAAAACTATAAATTGTGCATGAGAAAAGTTAAAGACAATCTAAATAGATGGGTAGATACACCATGTTCATGGATTGGAAAGATTCAACATTAAGACGTCCATCCTCAAGTTAATCTATACATTCAACATAATCCTGTCAAAACACCAGTAGATTATTTTTTACTGATAAGCTGATTCTAAGATGAATAAAGGAATTCAAGTGCTCTATAGATAAGGCAAGCAATAAATTTTTATTAAACTCAAAAAGTAGAAATAAAAACAATCATCCTGACGGATTACAAATTACAGTTTATCTTCTGAAGCTTTTATGAAAAAGCTTTAGAAGTGGTAGAAAATTTAAAGTGATCCTCAGTCTTATAATTATCTAAGTGCACAGATATTTGGTTCTTTTGGACTTCCTCCCACTGATAGTTTTATGATTTTATAATACACAAGAACACAGTCCTTATGCAAAGAAATGATTTACGGGGTGACAATACTGATAATATTCACTAAAAGAAAACTGGGTTTGTGATTTAGTGTTAATGTGAATAGACTACAACATATTACATGTACAGAGATCATATAGTATTTTATCTATCAGTTCCACAAATAGATTCTATTGTAATGTCATTTTAAAAAAGGAGTGCATCCTCTGACTTTTACTACTGGCACCATTTATATCTTTCAATTGCACTAAAGCAACAATTCTCAAAGGGTATTTGGGGACCACCCAAGACCCCTTAATAATAATACTAAAATGTTATTTGTATTTTCACATTCAATTTCTCATGAATGTAAAGTGCAGTTTTTTCAAGGGTTACATGACATGTAATATAACAACAGAGTAGATGCAGAAGCAAAAGGAAAATACAACTGTCATTTTTTAAGACAGCAATTAAAGAGCTTTACAAAAGTTCAAACAACAATGCCACTTCAAATTTTTTGTTCTGAAAAACAGTTAAATTTCATTAATTTTTATGTTAGTATATAATAGGCTTATAATTATTATTTTAAAGGAGTAAGTATTTTCAAATACTCAGTTTTAATTTTTAATATGGTAGATACTGATCTACTTAATGTACAGTAATAAAAGCTCTGAGTTCTAAAAACCTTTAAGAATATAAAATGATCTTGATACCAAAAAAAAATTGAGAATTAGTGTAGTACAGTAATAAACAATTTTAAGTGGTACATGTGGAGAGAATAATGCTGATCACTAAAACAGAAAACAAAGAAGTTACTTAAAAAAGAATTATCATATGTTAATGTTTAGTTTTTCTTAGTGGGACACTACATGACGCCTCTTTCTGGTTCTTAAACTTAAAAAGTTCAGCAAGAGAAAGACCGAAGGCCAACACAACATGAAACACACATAGGATTCCCATACATGACCTGTTTCCCTTCTCCCACCATATGCATCCCTAGTAGAACCGAACAGAAAGGTAATTCTCCAAGACTCTTGTCTAACTTTTAAGCATTGCCAACATATTAAACATATTAAACTCTGCCCCTTGCTTCTCCTAAACTTGCCTTCCCTTACTGTTTTCCCTATTGTGTTTATAACCTTATGTATTACATTATTGATTTACCACATTTATTTTCTGTCACCCCCACTCAATACAATGTAAGCTAAACAAGAGTAAGATTTTTTTCTGCTTTACTGACTGATATATTCTCAGCACCTATAATAGTGCCTAAGACAAAAGAGGCACACAATAAACATTTGTTGAATGAATTAATGGATATTCTACTGAAGAAAAATATGAATTTTGGCATTTTCTCAGGGAAGAACAAAGATAACTTACCAAATTAGCACTTGCAAAATGGCCAAGAGACACAAATGCTATGTACACAGGAGGAACACAGTAGCTGAAGAAGTAGTTCTCAGGAAGAAACAGCTTTCTCCTCTAGAGCCGGAAATGAAGATAAGGAGACAAGAGACAAGGAAAGGACGGGGATGTGGAAATTCTGTGGTTCGAACTGGAGGCGAGAGAAATAGATTTGTTTTTCTAATCCTAGGATCCCACGAATATAAAAAAAAGAAAATGAAAAAAAAGGGTAAGAGCAGCTAACACACCTCTCTTCTCCTGATGTATTTCCTCCAGAAGCTGCTCCTGTCTTTCGATCTGTTCGAAGAGACACTGGAGCTCGGACTCCTTGTTTTCGGTCACATTCCTGAGCTGCTGTCTGCACAGCATCAGCTGGTGCCGTAGACTTTTCTCGCTGTTTTCTCTGTCTTTCAACTCCTCACAGAGCCACTGAAGTTTAGTCTAAAAACATGACATTTAAATCTAATTTTTAAAAAATCTAGAAAACAGTAGCATTTCAAAGCATGAGAAAGTCATGGAAAATCTGAACAAATGTCGACAATAACTAACAACCTTAACCAAAATTTTAAAATACTCATAATGTTTTAATTTGCATAATGGTTTATGTCAGCTAAAAGCTGGTATAGAAATGATTTTTTCAGATTTTTACACAACAACTGATATACTCTATCATCTTTGGAAAGGCAATACTACAGAAAAGTTTGGTCCACTAAACTTCCAGTTGTAATACAATTAGCCCCCTAATTTGATATATAAGGCAGTCTATTACAAACATTTGCAAATCAAAAACACTCCATAATAGACCTAGAAACTCATTATAAAAGGGAGTTTTATTTCAGAGATTAAAAAAAAGGATAAAATTCCTAGTTTTGGTTTCTAAAACTGCACATCCCTAATTGTCCAGCTAATCAAGTAGAGAGAGTCTCTACCATATGAGGGAGATAAAATCAGCATTTGTCTACATTTAAAAGCCTAGGAAATTTATTCGAAGCAACTTTCTTCTCCATGGACTCTAATCTCACCAACTCTAATATCTGGGTATTTAAAACAGGGATGAGAAAAAAAATCTTTCTTCCACCTTCAATAGGACAGGATTTCAGTCAGGTCTCAGGATCTTCTCAACTGAGACTACCCTCCAATTTCTAGTTGATTTTGAATCATCTAAATAAACAGTCTTCACTTCAGTAAGAAGCAAAACAGGGGAAGTGGTGAACCAGAAGGGAAAATTAGGTTAAGCTAAGGGACAATTTCTCTGAAAAGCACTCATCCATAAGCAAGAAAGTTCTAGGCCTCAAGAAGTCTAGGAAGTTCTTAGGACATGCAACAGTATATTAAAAGTCACTGTGATAGAAATATTTAGACCATGTGGAAGCAGGGTTGGGATATGGCCCCTAGACTGTAGGCTCTCCATGTACATCAGCTTTCAAACATCCCCAGAAATGAAAGAGGCATAGTTCCTCTGGTCAGAAGGTCTAACAGATGGTACCTCTGTGACATAGAACAAATACTGTCATTAGTCAAATTACGCACAAATTATACAATAATATTGTAAACCGGCCAATGTATAATATGTTGGGTGAATATGCTGGGTAAAGGAAAATAAAAATTATGCTTGTAAAGGCAAAACTGGGATCACATTTATTAACATAAACTCTCATCAAAAGAGGGACTTTATAGAAGTTCCACTTCCAGGATGATGGCATGAGGCACTGGGTGGAACTGCTCTTCAGTGAAATACTTATAACTGCTGAAAATTACAATTAAAAAAAAAATCAATCTCTAGAAATTGTCCTAGGTAATATATCAAATGAAGAAATACTTATTCAAGAAATATTAAGCCTCATTAAGAACAGCAGAGATCTATGGCACTTGAGCCTCACTGACTCCCACCCTACCTTCCAGAAGGGTATTGCCAAGACAGGGTTCCACCTTCCCCAAGTTTACAGTCAAGGTATATGATATTGTGACATAATAATAAAGATATCTGGTCTTTGTCTCTGGTTCCCGGCAGAGAGCTCCTAAAGCCCTTGGAATTTCCACAGTGATAGAAGTGTCCTTTGTGATTCCTAACAAACCCTTTGGATCACACCAGAGCTTATATAAATGAGGTGGTATAGGGTAGGGCCTCCAGGAAGCCTCAGAATGGGGCTGGTGATTAGAGAGTTGGAACTTCCTGTTGTACCTGCCAACCTCTAAGAAGGGGGATGGGGGACACCAGGAGAGGACCAGAGATTAAGCTCTATAAAAACCCTGGAACAATGAGATTTGATGAGCTTCCAAGTTGGTGAATACATCTACATGCCAGGAGCGTGATGCATCCAAAATTCCACAGGGACAGAAGCCCCTGCACTCAGGACCCTTTGAGACCTTGCCCTATGTACCTCTTCATCTGGCTGTTCATTTGTACCCTTTATAATATAGTAGAAATGGTAAGTCAAGTATTTCCCTGAGGTCTGTGAGCCATTATAGCAAATAACTGAACTAGGGGAGGGGGGTTGGTATGGGAGCCCCAATTTGTAGTCAGGTCAGATAGAAATGGAGGCAAACTGGGAACCCAATACTTGCGACTGGCATCTGAAGTGAGGGGCAGTCTTGTGGGACTGAACTCTTAAACTCTGGGTAGTTAGTGTCAGAGCTAAATTAAATTGTAGGGCACCCAGTTGGTGACTGCAAAAAAATTGAAAAATTACTTGATGTGGAAAATTTACATATTTGGAGTCAGAAGTATGGGTAGAAATAGATCTTAATAGTAGGTATTTTACAGGAAGGGGAGATCACTAAGATTTTCCATCTTCATAGCTCTGATTTGTGTGAGCTAAATTCCTGGTAGCTGCAACAGCAATATTGGGAATTCCCTCCTCTACCAACTTCCCACTAATAAGGTGGCCACTCTACCCGGAATAGCCCAAAAAAAGACGTTAAAAAATAAGAACAAAGTTAGAGGACTAACTCTTACCCATTTCAAACTTTACTACAAAGCTATAGTAATCATAACAGTGTGTTACTGGCACAAGGACAGACATACAGATCGATGAAACGGAATTAAGAGTCCAGAAATAAACCTATACATATATTGTCAATAGACTTTCAACAAGGGTGCCAAAACAATTTGATGAGAAAAGAACAGTCTTTTTAACCAGTAGTGTTGGGACAACTGAATAGTCAGACGTAAAAGAATCAAGTTGGACCTATACTTCATATCATATAAAAAAAATTAACTCAAAATGAACCAAAGAGCTAAATGTGAGATCCAAAAATATAAGACTCCTAGAAGAAAAACAGCAGAAGTCTTTGTAATGTTGGTTTGGCTATCATTTCTTAGACATGACACTAAAAGCATAAGCGACCAAAGAAAAAAAGTTGATAAATTGGACTTAATCAAAATTTAAAACATTATGCTTCTATGGTCACCATCCACAAGGTGAGAATATTTATAGATCATATATCTGAGAAAGGACTTGTATCTAGGACATGTAAAGAACTCAAACAATAAATAAAAAGATAATGAATTAAGCAAAAGATCAAAATAGACATTTATCCAGAGAAGATATACAAATGGCCAATAACCCCATGAAAAGATGCTTAACAGCATTAGCCACTAGGAAAATGCAAATCAAAACCACAGTAAGATTCCATTTCACACCCAGCAGAACAGCTAAAATCAAAAAGACAGAGATGACAACAACTGTTAGTTTGTATGTAGAGAAATTAAAATTCTAATACTAACAATAGGAATGCACATCAGTGCAGCCACTTTGGAAAACAATCTGCACTTTCTTCCAAAGCTTAAACATAGTTATTATTTAACCCAGCAATTCTTTCCTAGATATGCACCTAAGAGAAATGAAAACACGTTAACCCAAAAACCTGTACTCAAATGTTCATAGCAGCATTATTCACAATAGCCAAGAAATGAAAATAATTCAAATGAACATCAACTGGTAAATGAATGAATGAGCTGCAGTATATCTACACAACAGACAGTCATTTAGCAAGAAGAAGTAATGATACATGCTATAACATAGATGAGCCTTGGTAACATTCTGCTAAATGAAGGAAGCCAGTCATAAAGGACAACATATTACATGATTCAATTCATATGAAATGTCCAGAATAGATGTATCTATAGAGATAAAAGCAGATTACTTGTTGACTAGGACTATGGGGAAGGTGGGATAAGCAGATAAGGATATGACGGCCAAATGGTCCAGATTTTCTTTTTGGAGTAATGAAGATGTTCTAAAATTTATTTGTACTGATGGCTGCATATCTCTGTGAAGATAATAAAAACTACTGAATAATACACTCTAAATATGCGAGTTGTATGGTATGTGTACTATATCTCAATTTGGCTGTTATTTCACAACTATAAAAAAAAAACGAAAGGAGGAAATAAGAGAAGATAGATAAATAAAGCTAAAATTAAACCTCCCCACAGAGATGAGACCTGGCTTTAGTACTTGCTATACAATTCACAGGCCTCTGTCTTGTTTGAATGTCACTAAATAAATAAGAGAAGTTCCCAACTTAAACTAAACTATGGACTTCCAATTAGGATTGCATAAATGTAATTAAGCCTGCTTCATTTCCCAATATCTACTTTGAAATGCTTATGCAAATAAAAAAGAGAAAAAAACATCCACAGCAAAGGAAAAGCAGAAAACATGGTCAATTCTGCCATATAAAAGGAGCATTTTCTACTATCACTTTCTACTAATGCACTTAGGGAAAAAACAAGGTCAGGGTGATATACCACCATCGCCATCTAGCCACAGTATGAGAGACAAGGAGGTGAACTGGACCATTCTTTAGAAAGTATACTTTCTGTACAGAGTGGAGCACACACTGGAGGCTGGAAATCAAGAGACTGATACAATATTCCAATCAAGTAAAAATGGCAAGGGTTGGACCAAAGTGTACATATTTGAGACTTAAATGTGAGGAGTAAGAGAAAGTAAGGAATCAGTAATCATGGCCAATTTTTAACTTAAGAAAACAGAAAAAGGAAACCTAGAAGAAGCAAAGACTAAGTGTTAAGAAGTTTACATTAGGATAAAATATACTGGAGCTGTTAAGACCAAAAGACACAGAAGTATGGATGACTAATGGATATATAGATCTAAAGCTCAAGAGATGAATGAGAGATTAAAAAAACTAAAGAATAAAGAGCATAAAGGAAGTCAAAGGCATAGAATAGACAAAATAGCCCATGAAGAATGTCTAAGAGATAACAAGAGGGTTTAGAAGAGATGAACAGGAGAGAAATTTTAAAATAAAACTGAGACGTAGCTGGAGAGGCAGGAGGAAAATACAAGCGTCTCGGTGCTAGAATCCCAGACGAAGAAAATCCTGCAGCAAGCGAGGTACCCTCAATGCCAGAGACTGTCAAGAGGAAGGCACAGGTATTCTTAGCAATTTTAAAAATATACATTTTTGTAAAAAATAACTGCAGCTCAGCCCATCAAACCAAAATAGGACTGAAAACATGAACACCAAACTGTTTATGGTGATTATGCCTTCATGGCTACTCAAGATGAGCATAACATTCAAATTATATTCTCCATACTGCTATATTCACTACTGTTTATTTCTCCTTTTAGCTATGTTAGTTTTTGCTTTAAATATTTAGGTGCTCCAATGCTAAGCCAACAAACATTTACAATTATTCTCTCTTCTTGTATTGATCCCTTTATAATGACCTTCTTTGTCTCTTTTTATCTTTTCTTTTTTTTTTTTTTTTTTTTTTTTTGTAAAGAGACAGCACCTTATGTTTAAGTAATGAAACAGAAAAAGAGAATGGTATTCTGAAAATAAAAAAATCCAAAATTCTTATTAGTATTACTATATTAAGAAAGCTTAAAGAACATTCAAGAGTAACACGTTTAGGATCTGATTCCTATCAATTCAAATTATAAAAAGTACAACTACAAAGAAGAAGGGCTGAAAAGTATGTACACATGCCAGCCCTGTATCTCTGTGCCACGCAGGCACGGTTCTAAACAGCAGCTTTCAGATGTCAGTTGCCCCCAGGATTAGTCTGAGGTCAGGTATTACTTAATACTATCACAAATAACTAGGTATTAGAATATTAAATCGATTTATTAGCCTGATGGAGACCGTTACCACCTTTCAACTGAGAATAAAATGAAATGACCTTGATATACAGAAGAAACACACACATGCAAGATGAAATCTAGAAGGGATTAACCTGAAGGAATGAACCTGAAAAAATCAAACATGGACTGCTGAAAGGTATGAGGCTCACAGTTGACCATAAGAATCCTTGTGAGAAAAAAGTAAAAGAAGTCAGATTATTCAACCTGTCATGAATAGGAAGATCAACTGCATGAGGACCATGTCATTATTAGATAACATTACAGCAACTAATTGCACTGGTTTACATCAGAGACAGCAAATGTAAATACTAAAGGTGCTAGTAGAAAACATCAATACAAGTACACAGAAAGTATGTCCTCTTTCATTTTTCTTAAAAAGTGCCATTCATTCAGGCTTACTACGTTAGTATTTTACCATTTTGAACCACACATTGATACAAGATACATATCTACTTCTCTTAAATCTATTTTAAGAGAAATAACAGGCAAGCTTTTTTTTTATAAAGATAAAATGCAAGTAATACCTTTTTTCATATCGGGAGTCAATAGAAAATGATGGGGATTACATCAAATGACAGTTAACTATATTAAGAAAGCTTAATGAACATTCAAAAGTAACACATTTAGGACCTGAACATTATCAACATGGATTATAAAAATGCAACCACACACACACCCAAAGAAAAAGGTTAGAAGGCCATCCCTTCTAATGTGGTCACGTCCATGATTCTTCATCTTAACTCTAATAGTTTTCCACCACATAAGAATGAAACTCTAGTGATATCAGATATTCTGATGTATCAAAAGAAAAATAAATCTCATGCTGTAATAATGAAATAACTTGATTTTTTAAAAATGTTGATCACAAATTCAATTTTTCAAAACCCATGTGGTCCAAACAAAATGAGTCCCTGGGGATCACCAGCTTCAATCATCCAGTTTAATCTCCTGTTTCCCAGGGATTTAACTGCAAATTTAGAAAATAACTTCATATTTCCCTTTTCTCAATGCTTTTCTACTTATTCCATCCCAATCTTTGGCCTGTGTTCACTACTGTTGCTAAGAGATGATGATGGAAAAACAATAATTCTATTTTTCGTAACAATAATTCTGCTGATTCTGATAAAAACAAAAAAAATCAAAAAATTATCTGAAATAAAGCATTAATCAGGTTTGATCTGTGTTATGAACTTAATTATATCCCCTCTCAAAATCATATGTTGAAGCCCTAACCCTCGGTGTGACTGTATTTGGAGATAGGGCTTTAGGGAAATAATTAAGATTAAATGAGGCCGTAAGAGTAAGGCCCTAATCCTATAGGGCTAGTGTCCTTATAAGCAGGGGAAGAGATATTTTCTGACTCCCAGACTTCAACTCTCCCAGCCATACCCCTAGTCTACTATCCGCTGGCCCCACATGGAGGGAGGCTACTTACAAGCCAGGGAGAAGACTCACCGGAAACCAACTTTGCCCTGGTACGTTGATCTTGGACTTCTAGGCTCCAAAACTGTGAGAAAATAAATGTCTGTTGTGTAAGCCACCCAGTCTGCGGTATTTTATTATGGCAGCCCCAGCAGACTAACACAGTATGACCTAGAGCTTCAGGGTATTCTATGGAGCCTTTATTCCATTGCCACACAAAATTAAAAACAGGTTATAGTTACATGCTTGCTAGGAATTGAATAAATATGCAGAATCTATTATTTATCCTACAAAACAAAATATCAATTTATGGAGATTTCATCAACCAGTAATCAATTATGAGAATCAGCGTTTGTTAGAGAAACACCCAGCACCTTTCATTAAGTGTCTTACAGAAACAGCTTGGAACACAGTTAGGAATAACTTTGCCAGTTCAAACAATAATTAGCTGACAAGGCTATTAATCACAGTGCAAACGCCATTCTATTAACCACTCACAGGAGCATCTTACAGATTATATAACAGGATCACTTATTAAATTACATCAACAAGTACTGCTAAATAAACCATAGTAGAGAAAGAATTTCTACATAAGGTAGTTTTTTACCTTCCTATTTGACAGCTTGCAATTAGGTGGGGCTATAAGTACCTAGCAAAACAATCAAAATGCTCTTTTTAATCTGTGAGAATCCTCTGGTGAGATTTAGTGGGATAATATACCAAAAGTCAAGAAGGAATGACTCAAAGCTAAAAATCAAGGAAAACAGAAAATTTGAATAAAAAGATCATAATTGATAGTTAGCAATAATAATAGGACCCATAATTTTGCTGCTTTTAATTACTCTGCTTCCTTTATTCCTTTGCCAAAACTCTAAAAACAATTTTGAGATGAAACGACTGTGTAAGAACCAAAGATAAAGAAAGAGGATGGCAACTTTTCAGAACATGGCAACATTTTAGAATGTGCCGGACCGACAGAACAAGAATTATACCAAAACTACAAAATTCAAATTTAAATCAACCTCGAAATGTAATTATTATCTCAATGATACTTTCTCCACTTTTCTACTTAGTTATGAATATAACCAGGAAGAACTATCTCCAAAATAAGAGCACATACTAAAAAATACCAAATATTTCCTCCAATTAAACTGAATGTGTTCCCTGTACACAACCTAAAGTATGTTTCCAACACATGAATCAAGATGCCTGAGTTCTTGTATCACATTTTGGTATCTACAGCAGAAGGATAAAATACTGGCCGATAATTTGCATTCTTCAACAAGAATTAAATACGCTGGGTCTAATATTTCTCACACAATGGCTAATTTTCAAAATCCACATATTCATAAGTGTAAGGCTTATATTCAAGTGTAGATTACACAATCAGTGGAAAGAAACAATGGCAAAGAGTTCAGACCCAGCTTCTAAACTCTTCTCAGTAACTAAGTAGCTTTATGTCCTTAGGTAAAATTCAAAACTTCCAGGACCTCTTTCTCAGCTACAAAATGAGGAAGAAACCATATGATCTCTAAAGCTGCTTCAGTTATAACACCCCAAAAACAGTAGGGAAGAACAAATGCTTGTCAACATGTAGAACACGTTATACTATAAAAAGTGTGACTCTTTGGGATTATATCAAAAAGGATAACATAGGAAAATCCCCTTGGATTTGGAAGCATATTTCTTACATATAAATCTTAAAATTTAAAGTTCTGATCAAATAAAACCAGTATTTGAGAATTCATATATTTACTAAAATTGAATCTGCTTGTTATTTACTCATTGCTATTATTTAAGCTGAGGACGTAACCTGAGTAGGAAAATGCAGCACGTTCAATTAATCACTCTTTTAAAAAAAATATTTATTGATGCTTTAGTCAATCATTGTGGTAACTGCTAAAAATGCAATGAGAAACAGGAAAGAAACAGGTCTCCCCTCATCAAGCTTATAGACCAAAGAAACAGGAAAAGAGTAAATGGGAATTTCAATACAGTCGAATAAAGGCCAAAAAGGAAAAGATCGTCACATAAATTCATTTTTGTGCATCTTGAGGGAATAATTAGTAGCAGATCCCCAGAGCTAAATGTAAACAACAGAGCACTGGGGCTCCTGCCTTGTGCTCAAGAGCAGCTGACACCAGCTTTCCTTTTACTCGCTGTCGTAAAAGGATAACTTAAGGTCTGGCATCGAGAGCGATGCTCGCTAGTATTGTGGTTCCTCCCGAGAGTGAGTGCCTTCTGGCTCTAGATTTGATCAGTTGTCCCTACTTTCTCACTGCAAATGACTCTGTTACTCCTCACTTCTTTCCATGATTTGAACCTAAACTCTGATCTGTGCCTTTGTCCCTGCTTCTCTTTGGACCTTCCTGTCCAGATGGAACTTTCTAGATATCAATTCCTATGATGGAAACTCTTCCAATACTTCTGCAAGCTTGCCTACCTAGGCCTGCATGCCTGCCTATTCCGATACCAACCTTTGACGGGTCTTCTAGTTTGAATGGAAAATCCTGGACATCTCCTTCTCCATCTGCCTCTGACATAACACTAAACATCACTTGCATATTGTCACCAAAATATTTCTTCAGTCTGTCCCTTCCTCTGAATTCAACTTCCTAAATTCAAACTTTCACCCTACCTCAGCCAGAGACCTGGGTCTCATCTGAAGACCTCCTAACTGCTCTTCCTGCCTTTGGTCTTCCCACCTCTCATCTACCTTTCACATCACTAGCAGTGATGCTTCTAAAATAAGACTATGAGCATATCACTCTCCCTTTCAAAACTCCTTCATGGTTCCCTACTAAATGCAGAGCTGACCCAAGCTTTTCACACAATACTCTTCTTGATGGATCTAACCCCTACCTCTTTCTGAAGCCTCATTCCTGACATTCTCTGTCTCTTATTTTCATACTGTAGTTTTGCCAAATCACTCAGGTTTCTTTTCATTTATCATGGTGTTTCTCTCCCAGGCTATTCCTACAAACTAAACTCTTCTCAGTAACTAAGTAGCTTTCCTAAGTAACCATTCCTACAATGGTTTACTCTGCATACATGCTGTCTCCTCTTTACCTGGCTAGCTTCAAGAGTCCCCGGAGGCATTAGCCTCCGTGACAGCTTCTGCATACCTCTGTCCCAGCTCTAACATATAATATTAAAATTATCTACACAAGTGTCAGATTTTCTAGAGAAAACATGTTCCCAGAGAGGCAGGATCATGTCTTAGTTCATTTTTATGTCCACAGCGTGAAATACAGCATTGGGGCGCAATAGCTACTCAGTAAATTCTCTGTTAAACTGAATAAAATTTGGCCTCTACATGCCTTGTCAGCATTTATGACAAAAACAAATCCTTTATCTATGGGAACTCCTTGTATTATTGACCCTTACGACCATCTCAACCCTCTTCCTCCCTGTGATGTATTATTCTTACTATATTGCTTCTTTTACCTAACAACCTGGTACAACTCTTAGTTGGACTTCACGTTTTACGTTCCAAATAAAGCAGCAGTGACACAATCCCCACCCAATCTAGGATTAACACTAAAAGAAGAAATTCATTTGGCAGATTTATGAAAACAATTACTAAATGCCATCAGAGGTCCTTCTAATACTGCAAAGTGTCAGCATGCACTAGCTGAAGGGCAGTTTTACTCTCCATACAGTTCTTGTCCTTTGATTTCAGATCTTATCTTCCATACTTATAGAGCTAGCTGTCTAGTTACAGTTCATGGGAATTACAGTATGGTACCCCATCAATAACCTAAGCCCTCTTTCTAGTAAATAGATTCAATTCCTCCTTAGTCAGTTGGTCAGGACAGTACTGCTTATCACGACCCTTTTACACTGTAGAGAAACAGTCGTCTCATGCAGCATTAAAACTCGTCTGATCAGAAGTTCAATCCCATTAAATGATAAGGGAAAACTACTCGCTAGCTCCCAAATTAAAGGGCTATGATTAAGAGTCATCTCTGACTCTCATAATTTAACTGAGCAGCAGCAGTGAAAGCTTTCTGTTCAGAAATGATAAAGATTTTAACTTGAAAGAAAATTCCAAGTACACTGTTCTTGTCAGAATTGTGGAGTTGGGGAAAAGAAAAAAGAGAAATGCTTTATTAATGCACAACAAGTTTCTAGCCAAAAAATTCTGAGACAGCAAAACACGTATATTCCAAATCTTCTATGCAGGTGGCATAAATACAAGTTTGCATTTGCTTCTGTCAAAAATTGTTGAGTATGCACAGGACCACTGTACTTAAAGGGGAGAAAATTTAGTAAGGTTGAGTAAATTCCTGTGTCCAATCGTAATACTGTTAGTTTTCTTATTAAGAATTTTTTTAAAGGCTTCTCTAATGCATATCTAGTTTTCAAAAGTGAACTCTTCCTTTGTACCACCTCCCACCTTACTCACCAATCTCAGGGTTTTATCTGTGTTTACTCAAATATTCACCTTTTTGCCACTATTATACTTAGCCAACTGGAGAACTACTACATATTTTTCCTGTGACCAAGTTTAAATATTGCATTTTTCTCGGAAGCCTTCAGTGACAGGCTGGCAGCATCCTGCCCTCCCAACCTTCCAGCAAACCCCATAGTCAGCTCTTCTTTCTTTGGTGTTCCTCGATGTTTACATATTTCTATGACAATATAACACATCTGAAAGATTTCTAAAACTCATTTATGTATCCGTTTTCCTTGTTAACTTTCATGGCTTGCTAACACTTATAGCCCCAATGTCTGTACACGCACAAAAAAAGTACAGAATCAATAAATCTTGGCTGAAGGAATAAAGACTGAAGATGGCAATACATATAATGGTAAGAATGTTAACTGAATCTGACATGGCATGTAATCCATTCTCCCATTCTTTACATGGCACTGGAAAACTCAAATACCTTCTCTGAAACCTCACTCTTGTCATATTTTTAAATAAGGATATAGTACAAAATTAAACATTCTTTCTTGCAACAAAATCCTAAATTTGACCACAGCTGGTCAGGTTTATAGTATGGTTGGTTTTCTTACAGAATTTAAGTGGGATGGAAGATATATGTACCTTAAGCTGAAGAAAACTATTCTAAAAAGGAATGCAAGTGTTTAAGTATTAATACTTGAATAAACAGATAACTACATCTTATGTGGTCATAATTGTCTATATATGTAAAGAAATGAATTTCCAAGTTGATCTGATCTACAAAGGTAATTGGTAACTATCCCACAGTGTAGAAGAATCTTTTTGCTAAAATTAGCAAATTGTTCAATTTTAACCTTCCATTAAATTTAACAAAGGATCATGAAGCAAAAATATTATTGTCAGAACATAGAGTTTACCCCTCCCATTTTGTAAATGAGAGAGTGAGACACTCAGAGAGCTGAAGGATTTGCTTGAGCCACACAGAGGTTTGTCAGGCTTTCAGCTTACCCTCCAGAACCAGAATATATGTATATATGTTTAATGAAAGCTGGTTACAGCTGCCTTGACTTTTGGCTCCTCCAGAGATTGCCTACCCCAAGGAAAATGCAAAAAAAAATGTGTCTCTCTGAAAATCTAATTTTAATATTTCAAGTTTTACCTGCATTCATTCTGGCATTCTATGCCTATATATTTAAGCTAATTTTTCAATGTTAAACTAAAGGAACATGGAGGTTTCCTGAATGCATTACAATGATGTCTTCCCCAGCAATGAAGTTTTACACCTTCAAATGCTCAGTTACATGCTAAAATATATGACTAGCCCAAATAGGATGCCTTGAAGGTCATAAAAATTATGGTAACTTTAGGATTCAAAGATTAATTACCTTGCTTTCTGCTAACCAGCGATGTGGGTCATAATTGACATCAGGACCAGATGAAAAAACCTACAAAAAAGAGTAAATAGCCTATTAGAAGTAGATTTTTCTCTGAAATGAACTTACATCAATGAAAATTCTTTATTATTACATCCAAAAGTTTATTCTCTAAACTTAAGGATTTAAAAGAAGAAAGTTCATACCAAGTACGAAATCAATTCCAAACCACCATTTATTTAGCATGTCTGTTTATATAAGAATGTATATATGTATGGATTGGCAGCCAATATTTAGCTCACGTATAGAGACATGCATCAACTCTCAAGTGCTACTATTGCTAGACTCTCTGAGGCTGTTCCACAGAGTTTTGCGTGGCAAACAGCCTCAATTAAACCAGTTCACTTCATTTTTGTTTGTTTCTTTTCCTTAGACTTGTTCCCAGTAATGTATTTCGCAGTGGGTTAGATGTAATTATATGGAAACTTAATCCTTCATCTTATTTTTCCTTCTTTAATTTTATACTATGAGGGCCATTTTGGCTTATTAATGTGTTCTTATACAACAGAACCTACTCAATTAACTTCATACAAACACTGCTTTATATTTCATGATGGTAACAAAATTCTACAATAAATACATTGTCTACACCAGCTGCCCTGATTTCCTTCACACCAACTCATATAAAATCCCATGCCATCTGGTTCTGCCTTATTACGGATTAAACCATACTCAAAGGTTGTCAATGACTTTATAATTGTAAACACAAAAGTTTTTCTCAATTCCTACTGTCTTTGAACTTTGTGCTACTTATGGTATTTTTGTAGGACTTTTTTCCTAGAAATTTTCTGCTTAAAAGTGTCCTTTCCCTCTGTAAGAGATGTCTATTCCTATTCTCAAATACTTCCACGCTTCCTGATGTGTGTACACATCACTCCCCTAACAGCATTAGGTAATTCATTTAGACACATGTATGAGGAGTGCTGATCGCATGCCTTATACAACAGTGATGTGTTCTTAGACATAAACTTTCATGCATTTCTCCCATTACCTAAATCTCACTCAACTCTCATGCTTTCCCTGCTTTTTCAGTGAGATATTCCCTAATCACTCTAGCTCATAGTGTTCTCTTTCTCTTCCACATCTCTATTATGTTGAATATTTGTAAACATCCATTTATCATTATGATTTTTTATTAGTCTTTTTCATTGATCTCTGTCATAGTCTCAAGACTTCAATGACCTAAGATATAGTGCTCAAGATTAAAGACTAATTTGAGATGAGTACAAGTAATATTCATATGTTGTGATCTGCTTTACAAATTTATATATAGTGTTTAAGAGAAAGCCACTTGTCCATTTACAAGTGGTGTGACTTAATTTCTCTAAGCTGTAGGTTACCAGGTATAAAGTGAGCAAACTACATTTGGTCATCAGACCAAGGTATAAATTAAATACAACTGGTGTTAGTCGCACACTGTCTGGAATACAGAACACCATCATCAATACTAACAGCGTATCAAGATATAATCATCAGTAAATAAGCTTCACAGTCTATTATGAAAAGAGCACTGTCACAGGTATTTGTTTTATATATATATATCGATTAAGCTATATATAGATACAGATTCTATATATAGACATAGATTTGTTATATATATAAAAAGATTAAAGAAACAGAAGGTATGTACATGTTAATATGAATATGTTACCAAAAAAAGTTAGTACATAATAATGATAGCTATCAATAGTCAAATAGCTACTAAGTGTAAGTTATTTCACACGATAATGTACACCGTCTATATCTTATATAACTTTTTTTTTTTTTTACAATAAGCCAACTTATAAATGGGACATGAATTCTCAGAGAGAATAGAGATGACATAACTCATCCAAGGTTATACATTAGCAATTTGGAGAGATGTAATTTGAACCTACATTTGTCTTGATCTAAGGTCCATCCTTTTTATGCTCTACAAGTAAATGAATACTCAGGCCAAGTGATAGGGGAAAAGCTCTTGAATTATCAAAGATTGGTCCGGGAAAATAATGTATCTTTAAACTGAGACACTGTCCTAATTGTTTCATAATCGTGGTGGTTTATTAAGTATCTGTCCATAGGTTTTCAAACACTGCATGCACTTACTAAGGTGGAATAATTAATAAATATAGTGCCTGAAAAAAGAAAAATGTAATTAGAGATAATATCAATATTCCCAAAGGCCTTTCTCAGGCTCCTGTGTTACATGTCTATTATTCAGTCCATTCCACAGCACAGTCACTTTCTACATAAAATGGCTGAAAATTTCATCAGCAATATTTCAAAAATCAACAAATGACAAGGAATGGTTGGAAATATTCCATTTCTTAAAACATTTTACAAGGACCACCAATTTCCACTATGTTTCTGAACTATAAAGCAAAGAATCAATTTTATTTTAACAAACACCTTGGTGGTTTTTTTGGGGTGAGAGCAAACATTATGTTCTTGAGTATTCCCTCTTTTTTTTTTTTCAATCTTATAGTAGTGAAACAACAGAAGTTATTAGTGGAAAGAGATTGACAATGAAAACATGTATTATTTAAAAAATCTCAATAGAATTTCCATTCTTTCAAATTTACTTTCCATCCATTACTTAGGTTGAATTAGTCTTTGTCTTGAGGAAGATGTGTAAAGACCCATGACCACAATCACTGCATTCCTGGAAGCCTATTAAAGAATAGTATGCTTTTCGGGGTATGTTGGAAGGATAAATTGTACCTCATAAAGAAATAAAATATTCAAGCAATCTTCTATCTGCACACTGTTTTAGCCTATAATTGGCCATAACAACGTTTATATATCTTATAACATGACCCAAATGTTTCCATTTTTACATCTCTACTTTACTGAAAACAAGCCATCCTGACACAGATTCTTAAATATAGACTAAATATTGCATTGTTAATGTGTGCCTCTTTTAGGTAAAATTAGGATTTCAAAGCCACATACCCTTTAAATATATGTAAACAAGACAAGTCTTAAATAAAATAGCATTACCCAGGAAAAAGAATAAACCAGAATTATAACAGCACTGAAAGAGGTAGTTTTCCCCTCAAGCCAATTACCTCTCATATTTGGCTCACAGTCCTCTCAAACTGACATTTGAGCTTTAAAAAAAAATGTATATAAAAACACATATGGTAGAAATTCCATCAACTCCATCAAATTCTACCAGTTGAAATATTTCCTTTAAAGTTGAATCCTAAAGCACCTTGAACCACAAGAGTGGAATTATCATTTTATGTTCTCTGAAACATCACTTAAAGAAAAGGGGGAAAAAAAAAGATGGGCAGGAAAAGCAGGAAAAAAAGAGGGGAAAGTAGTTTTATATGAGGAAAAAAAAAAAAGATGAATGACAAAATAAAAATAAGGAACAACTGAAAAGGTTTTAAAAAAGCCTTAATGCACAATACTATAATCTGAGTGCTGTCATATCATCACATGAAATAAATACAACAGTAAATGAAGGCTAAACTATAATGTGTTACAGCCATACATACCAAAGCAATGCAATGCTCTTTGTATGTAATAGAGCAGCACCAGAACCTAGAGTCATAAGAGGTGCTCACCTCCAAGGAATTAAGAACATCCATGACTACTTCTGTTTTTATTTATCATTTCACTAGGACTACAAATTGGGTAATAATAATCCATTTTAAAGATTAAAAAAACTCAGTGAAATGTAATTTGTATACATAGGAAAGGCAAATAGCATGGTGGTTACTTGCTTAAGCTCCAGAGTTAGATGCCCAGGGTTTAAGTCCCAGTTCTACCATCTGACTAGATACATGGCCAGGGGCAAGTTACGTAACCCCTCCAAGCCTTGCTTTCTCTGGTCTACAATGGATATAATCCAAGGACCTGAAGGACGGGGTGGTTTCAGCAGTTAAAGGAGAGAATGCATACCCTGTACTTACCATAGTACCTATAGTATAACTAGTACTCAACAGATGTTCCCCAGTAATACGGTAACAACAACAAAAATGGCCTGTGATAATAAAAAATTCAAAATACAGGTTTTTTTGACTCTTATGGATATTTTTTTGGTCAGAACTGCTGCTTCTCTTATAAGACACTTTCTTTTACAGAGTGAGATACAGGCAATTCAGTGGAGTAACAGCACACTTTCTCTCACCATGACTGTGCCATAGATAAAATAACTCATTCTGAAAAATGCAAGATGTTATTTTGTTCCGTAAAACTCTCTGGAATAAAAATGTGACTACCATGTAACCATGCATTAAGATCTCATTATAATTATATATTAGGAAACTAACTGAAAGGCACTATGAGAACTCATAATTACTTTCAATTTCTCCATTGAGTCCCTAGAGAAGGTTTTACAAGCTGTATCAATTTCCTTTCCTATCACACCAAGAATGGATTCCTGTTCAGTCTCTAGACAAAGAAGTTGATCCTTGAGTTGCAGTCTGGCCTCTTCCATCCTCCTTAAGTGCTCTTCTTCATTGCTTATGTGTTTTTCCTAAGGCATTGATAAGGAATAAAAACATAAGTTAATTATTAAGTGGAGGCAAGAAACACCTGTAATATCTGTACAACCAACTCAAAGAAGCATGTTAGAAAACAGATCTGACTTTGTCTGTCCCTTTATTTTACTAAAATAAAATATTATGCCTACTCATTAACCGAGGTCAAGTAATAAAGAATTCAGAGGTAGGGCATTTAGTGAAATAGTGAAATATTTTTTATTTGAAAAAAAAAAAAAAGTACATACATATAGTAATTCTGTAATGAAAGAAGAAAGTTCAAAAAACTCCTTCACCATTTTAATAACATAATGCCATTAATGAAACTAAGAGTAAAAGTTGATGCAACAAATTGACTTTGAGCTCTCAATAAATTTTAGTAAAACACTAGAAAAAGCAAAATGTCAAATAAGATAGCGATAGTTTCATTTCAGGAAAAAAAAAAACACGTTACTACTGCCTTTATCTCATCAAAACAGTTTTTAAAAAGCCTAAGTCTTCAAATGCAGTCATACTGCATAAATGCTTTGAACTATAAAAATTTGACAGAAGTTGGAGGTAGTTTTCAAGTAAGCAAATATATTTAATGAAAGGGGGTTTCTAAGGAACCCTTTAAGAGGTTACAAGGACTTGGGCACCACCCTCCCCCACCCTGGCAAAACAATTCTCAATCATTTTGATTACACAATTTCATCATTAGAGGAATTCAAGTGGTATTGCATAAGTCTTGGAGGAAAATAACAGAATCACTAGAATTGTGAGTATAAACAGTGGACCAAAAAGTCATAATGGCTGGCGATTGTTGCCTTCAGTCATTCCCTGGTACCCTAGTCATCTTTATCCACTCTAGTGAATACAACACAAGCAGGAAGATTATGTGGTCAACAAAGCCAGCTAGAATTTAAAATAACACAGAGATCTGTCCAGTGAAAATTAATCATGAAAGGTAGAATGGTATTTTAGCAGAATACACGATATTTCCTTGCAATTCAACATACTTTAAAAAAAGAATGAAACACCCTCTTTGCAAAGGAACCGAGTTCTTTCACAACCTGTCTTCTGCCCTCCTCTCTAGCGTCATATCCCTCCTTACTATTCTCTCATACTTTAACCACTTGCAGTTTCTCAAGATGCCTACATGTGTCTCCTCTGACCACATCTGATCTGTACAACTCTGCTTGAAATCTCACTATTCAAAAATGGAGCTGGTAGCCAAGATACAGTGTTTGTCTTCATGAATACAGCATCCCAGGCTGGACCTCAGCTATGTAGACTCAGGGGCTGGATATTTTTTCTTTTTGGTACTCTGATTTGAGCCAGCTTTTAGCAGTAGAATACATTAAGCTCACAAGAGACTAATGTACAAACTAGAATGCCACTCAATTGACTACATTAATTTACAGTGAGAACCATAACTGCCATATGGATCAGAATGCTCATGTCAGCATAACCAGTATGTTTTCTCCCTGTAGACCAATCTAGACCGGAAGGCAAATTATAATCAGAATGTTGTTTAATGAATAGGAAAGCAGAGCAAGGGGAGTTTGCTTTAGGAAACAATGTTTAAGTGGCATCACGCTAATGGTAGCCTGGCATGCCCATCTACAAGTCAGGATTTCAAATCACAGTAGTAAGAGTGTTCCATTCTCTTGAGTAGTGTCTGGATGCAGGCTGCTTAAGTGCATCTCTCTAAGTTTCTCCTTTGTCCACATTCAGCTTCTGCTCAGACTCTCCCTCCTGATTGACAGGACATCTCTTTAGATGCATCAACAGTGTCACTATGTCTTGCTCTCATCTAGGAGCTTTTCTAAAAAATTAACATTCTGACTCTGAACAATATTTGTTGATTTTATAGTTTGCTTAGTAGAAAACACCTTACTGCCAAGTCCCTAGGCAAGGATACTTTCTTCTGTACTGTTGCTATGTACGCACCCGCCTATACTTCCTATCCTTCAAACTTTATCCTTCAAGATCCACTCTTCTTTCTTTCGTGATTTCCCAATGCAGAATATTCCCACAGCGTATTATGAACATCATGGTTTCAAAAAATGTATCAATCCATAATATGTATTTTTGCACCTGTCTCCCTTAATAAACTTCTAATTTCAGGAGACCACAAGACATGATTATAATCACCTTCCCTACTTTGCTGAATAAGTAATTTAAACATTTTGTGAAGATTTAAATTCAACACTGCAAAGATCATTTCATCAATTACCAAGCAGATCTACACACTCAGAGACTGCTGAGGTATGTATGCTAGGAGGTTTCCTCCACAGAAACAAAGGCCTCCAGACAAACACAAGCTTGCGTGTCCTTGTTGGTGTGATGTTAACAACGAAAATACTCTCTCAGGGGTTACCGATGTACTCAGAGGACAACTGTTCATATTCTAAATCCAGGCAACTCACAGTGATGTTCTACTTGATCTTTCTTTTTTCCTTTCCCTCGCAGCCATCTTTCTTTTCCCACTATTATTTTTCTGTGCTGTTACCTGACTCATTAATATGAAGACAGAACTATTTCTACATTTCAGTATTAAGAATGTTGATATTGTCAGAAAGGCCTCTCACTAAGTTCAATCACTTTAGCAAAGGCTGACATTTCATTATCTACTTCACTGTCTTCAGTGAGGCATTCCGTGTGCCATGTCCAATCTCCCTTTGAAGTAAAACTCGCAGAGCTATAAACTCACATGAACCTTAGAGGCCAGTGGGCTTCGCTACCCATTCTTTCAGAAATCCCTTCTTTGACATTTCTGACAGGTGGTCATCCCACCCACCCCTAGGTGACTAACTCAAGTTTCAAGGAAAAGGGTACTTGACAAAGCTGCAGAATCTTTCCATTAGTCTAAGTGCTATACTCAAAAATTAAAGTAAATAAATAAATCCTCCACCCGCTACTAAGTCTTTTAGTGTTCCAGGTCAAGGTATATGTTCTTATTTAGCTAGTTTTCAGACACTGCACCATACTGGTTCTCCATCCTTTCTGCACATGCTCTAAGAATCTAAATCTAGGAGTTAAGTTAAGCTCTTCCATTCTATACTTAAGCCATTGCAATTTGATTTATTCATTCACTCTATACATTTTATGGAAGGCCTACTATGGCAAGACATTCTTCTGGGTGCTAGGGACACAGTGAACGAGACAGGTTAGAGTCCTGCTCTCACAGAGCCAACAAATGTCTCCATGAAATTTCGACACTTTCATGCTCTGGCTGGAGAATATTGGTTTCAACACTAATTGTAGCTCCCAAGGACTGGGACTGTTTCTCCCAGTTTTGTGTTTCAGAAACAGCTCTACCAGTGGAACAAGCACAGCTCATTCTGTGAGATGATGGGAAACAGGCTGACGTTAATCCCAACATCCAGTCTAATTTGGGGGCATAGAGATTAATAAAAGCAGATGGTAATATTTAGGCACTACTATGGCTATTCCCTGGTCTTCTAGTAAAATCAGAGGGAGCAGTAATTCTACAAGATTAGCAAAAAGCTAAGGTCTTGGGAATATAAGGAGCTTCTTCACAGAGGATAAGGGCTGGGGACAAACAAATCTGACAGTAGCAGTCTATATGACCCAAGAAGAGAAACACTCTAGACTATGACTGAATTTAAGAAAGAACCTTAAAATACAAACCCAACCGTTAACTTTACAAATAAAGAAACCAAAATTCAGACCAAGTAACGACTTAAGTCAGAGACAACAACCCATAAACTAAGTGCCCTGGCTCTCTGACTAATACTCTCTGCTGAAGTGCTATAAAGGCCCAGTTCTTAAAATTGGAGCTTAGAAAGCCATTGTGAAAAATTTAGAAAAGCCAGCAGGTTATGTGGGGACTAACGTAGTCATAAAGTAGAAAGAGCAACTCAAAAAATATTTCCGAATGAACTTTTATCGCTACAAATAAAAATATGACATACTGGCAAATTCAAAATAGACCATAAAACGGGGGAAATCCATCAAGCACATAATATCCTAATCTTTTAGGGGCTACCCCCCTCCTCTACACTGGAGATGTACCCTGTGTACACATAAAATCTCTTGGCAGATTTTAGTTAAGAACGACAACTAATCTCACACTAAACAAGGTACAGTTCCACTGTCAAGAGAGCAAAGGTTTCATGATGTTTCTGCTTCAGGACAGAAAAGGCTTATATTGTTGACACTTGTGTCTAAAGGAAACAAAAATCACACTGTTCACGATGTCATCATACACATGTGCACAATCACATATGTGCACGCACACACATGCACACACACACACAGAGTTGACCGGCTTTATCAATGAACCTGTGATTCAAAGGATAAAAAATGTTCCTCTAATTATACTTTTCTGTTTCAGCACACCCTTTACAACTCAGAACATTCACTCTCCCAAAGACTGTAAGGATTACAAGGAGACACAATCTTAATGGAAATAGAACTACTTCAATAAAACTTAGACCATGTCCAAAATGTTATCTTCTTGATAAAAGCTTATGAGATTCCTTCAATGTGTTAAGTGCTGCAAAAAAGCCACTTTATTTCTAATATGTTTATTACATAAAATGAAAACAGTTCTTCACACCTTAACAGAAACATTACAGTAAATAAAGCACACTCACACAACTAAATAAATCATTAATTTACAAAGTTAATGCTTTTCCATTACTAAAAACAAACTTGAGTAAGTGTGACAATACTTCAGCACATGAGCAGGGGATGCGGGAAAGACGGGATAAGAAGCAGAGAGAAATCAAATAATGTTAAAGGTTGAAATTAAACAATGTAATTCAAAGTTATTGGAAGCAGGGCTTGTTAAAACTATAGACCTGCACATATCACCTAAAAAGTTTTGAGAAAGAATATTTCTGTAACTCAAGATAACTTTTATGCCTAAGCCTTAAATCCAGGACACCAGCATTACAAGGCAAATTATGAAACTATCCTGAACAAAAATTGGATCTGTCTGGAAGCCATTTATCTGACTCTCTAAAGAAGGTTCACATTGCTTTTGCCAACAGAGTTGACTCAGCTGCAAAGAAGTTAAGATACAATATGAAATGCCAACCAAGGCAGAAACTGCAGCACGACTAAAAGAGAAGGCTCTGCTATGGATATTATAGAAAATTTTTAAAGAGTATGATCTGGAAAATTACTACACTAGTGTTAAAACTATCTTGCAAAACAGCCAAAAAATAAATAACACATTAGTTGCTGTCGCGTGTAAAACTAATTTTTTCAGGCATTTCTTAAAAAAAGAAGGTCTTACATGATGGTGAATCTCTTAAATTCAAAGTACCGCTATATATTCATCGTTTAGATTGGGATCAAAAAATAAAAAACATAACAACAACCACCCTAAAAACATCAGTTCAGATCAGGTTGACAAAGTCTCCATGAATTCAACCTATGTTTATCCTTTGGCCTCTGTGAACCCAACACTACTCAGGAGTAAAGAGGACAAAGGGAGGTCATAAACTGAATTTCTTACTCTGTATGAAAGTCCAATAACATGCACGCCCTTCCTCACCCCGGTGAATACTGTAACAACAGACAGGCTGAGAGCTTAGGAACACTGGGTGCTCCGTCTGGGTGCTCCTGGGGCGCTTTATACGAGCTTCTACATGTATCTTTTATGTCCATCTCCTCACAAGACCATGAGTTCCTCTAGGGCAAAGATCTTATTCCTCTTCATTTACATATCCCAGCACCCTTCACACACTGATGGTGGAAATGTAAACTGGTACAGCCACTAAGAAAAACAGCACAGATGTTCCTCAAAAAATTAAGGACAGAACTACCATATGATATGGCTATCCCACTTCTGGGTATTTATCCAAAGAAAACAAGAACACTAATTAGAAAAGATGGATGCACCTCTACGTTCATTGCAGCATTATTTACCACAGCCAAGATACGGACACAACCTACATGCCCAACAACAGGTAAGTGGATAAAGAAGATACACACACACAACGGAATACTGCTCAGTCATAAAAGAATATGAAATCGTGCCATTTGCAACAACATAGATGGACTTTGAGGATATCGTGCTAAGTGAAATAAGGCAGAGAAAGATAAATACTGTATGACTTCACTCATACGTGGAATATAAAAAGCAAACAAGCAAAATAAATGAACAAATAAAAACAAACACATAGATGCAGAGAACAGAGCAGTTGCCGGAGGGTTAAGGCCAGGGGAGAGGGCAAAATGGGTAAAGGGGAATCGCCTGTATGGCAACAGATGGATACTAACTCTTTGGTGGTAAGCACACTGCAGTATAGACAGAAGTAGAAATATAATGTTGTATACATGAAATGTATATGATGTTATAAACCAATATAGCCTCAATAAAAAGAAAACTAGAAAAAAAATCCCAGTACCTAATAGAGCGTGGCACATAGCGATCGATCAATAAATCTCTCTGGAATGCAAATATCCTTTTACATTCCATTCATTCCACAAGTATTTTTTTTAGTGTATTCTCCATGTGCCGGGCATAGTAGACCCCAACTATGCAACAATGAAAGGGAAAAAGATCTCCAAACTCAAATAACTTCTTGTGTTTCAATAAGTTTGTTTTTGCAATAGATCAACAAGTAAAATCAGTGAGGGCGAGCATCTTACCAGTAGCAGGTTATTATAACCATCAAGGCAAGCTGATGTCACAAAAGTGAGCACTGCCAGGGGTTAAGAAGTAATCAGATGCAGTATAAATTTTGAGGACAGAACCAATATGATCTGCTGATGAGTTAAGAATGGGTCAGAGTGTGAGAAAATGAGATGGTTCTTTATACGTATTTAGTAAGGAAAAGAATATTATAATTCACTAAAGATTGGTTTTCTAAAATTAAAATGCTACTATTTTGTGAGTTAGATATATACCTTTCTCCTCTTTAAATAGATGCTTTGCACTATTTCCTTCAAAGGAGGCGAAGATATTATGATTAATAGTATTTAATAGTAAGAACTAAGAGCGCTGAGTGAACAATAGCACTAACTGAGAAAAGTAATGGCATAATTAGAACACTAGACACAGGATTTGAGGCATATTAAAACTTGAGTGTAGAAGACTTCAATCTACAACTTGGTCTTAGGCAGGCTTAGGAAAGTTATTCATAAAACAGAGGTTAAAAAAATTGGAAATTCAAATTTAAACTTCTAACCCCACTTAAGGAAATTATTCTTGCCTCGGCTTTTTAGTATCTTTTCCTAGGAGAATGTTGAGCAATACAAGGATCACTGGCAGCACAATCAAAAAGGTGTTAGGATGTGTATTGGATACATTCCTAGAAATTAATATTCAAAGTTGGAAACAAAAATGCCTCTGAAGGGTATTTTATGCATTCATTAAGTTAGGACCATTTTATAATGATCACATATTTCTCTTAAGTCAATGCCTGGAAACAGAAATAACGTTATTTAAAATCAGCCACTTTTGATGCATTTCTATTTCTGAAACAAAATATAGACAAGGAAACAAACAACTAAAGTTTCAAATTATGCAATTGGAATGAACACTGTTTAATTTTCAGAAGAAAAAAATGCACCATTCATCTCCAGAGAAATGTTTATAACAACCATCAGGGATTTCTTCCTCTGTCTCTCTTTTTTTTTTTTTTTTTTTTTTCCCTTAAAGGATGCTTTTAAGCATGCATTTATTTTTATGAAGAATATGGAAAAAAAGTTTAAAAACAAACCTCCAAATAATGTAACTTACATATACAATAAACATCTTCAAGTTGTTGATTTTCCCTAAAATTCACAGAATATTGCTTGTTCAACATTAAATGACAAAATGGATTGAGTCAATAAGCACTTTTAAATGGTGATCAAAGAAAAACTCAATGGAAACAAACGAGGACATTCATTTTATGTTCCCTTTTAGGTCCACCAAAGCAAGCTATGACTGCTTAACATCCAGCAAAGCACTGAAACAGATGCAACAGAGAACTTCCATGTAGCCAGTTCCCCTTGGCTCTCCACACCACAACCAATTGTGGGCACCATTATTTAGCCTAACTCCTACACGATGGGTATCACTCCCAATTTCACAAGCAAATAAAATCAAACTAATAATACAGGATTTTCAAGGAAAGTGCCCAACAGGACTACTTTCCTCTCAAGCCTTTATAGTTATCAACCACTTAGCGAATTAAAGATGAAATGGCACACTTCGAAATCAAGTCCACATCAGGAGGGGTTGTAAAGATGGAAACTTTGACTTCATTCCTCAAATTCATTTAAAACCAACCTCTTTGATTGTAAATGGTTGGGAGAGAGATCACTGCCCATGGAAAAGAGTTTGGAAATGGCTTCTCCATACCTGAGTTCCAGTCTGGAAAGCAGAGACTAAATGTCCCTGCATGTATCTATATGTCTTACAGCTTCCTCTGCCACAGCTGTGTGTGTAACTGGACTTCCCCACCTCCACTGTACAGTCACTTTACCGTTGCATTATAAATTTCTTTGTTAATATCTGGCAGAGTTTCACAGATGGTAAGCACCCTGATGTTTCAGTCAATTCTCTGTAAGGACTTTTCTGGAGTTAATGACCATCAGGGACTTAACTAAAAGTACTTTTAAAATGACAAATGCAAAATTTATCATTTTACCTTTAATTTGGCAATTGTATTAGTATTTTCACTGTTGTTGTTGTTTAAGATGAGAGAAATCTGATAGGAAATTACTCTTAGCATCCTAATTCGTGTTTATTTAGAGTATCTGGTTTCAATTTACCTCCAAATTAATATGTGGTAGTGACTGCTTTATTCTACTCACACAGTTTAAAATAGATGAGGCACCAAGGAAAGAGCACAGTCTGCCTAAAAATGGCCTGAGGTGTAAACATTAAAATAAATGCTAGAAGTCAACAGCTCACTTGTTTCTATTTCTTTCTCGTACTTCCGGGGAACAAAAATTGAAATCAGAGAATTTTGCCTGCTACTATCAAAGAGTTCTTACTAAAAAAAAAAAAAAGTCAAACTATGATTTTGCAAAGTTCTATACTTTATAGAACAGACATCTGACAATCATATATTTTCCCAGATCGTGAAAAATAGCAATCCTAAACAGATGGTCAAATTAGAACCAAACACAAAATTAAACAACACTGATTCATTTTTTCCAGTCACAGATATCTTTTATGTGGAAATATCAGGTTTTAATTAGACTTTTTTTTTAACAAAATCACTGATGACTCCTACTCCAAAATTTGTGTCAGACTGAAAAAAATAAAATAAAAGAGGATATGGTAATCTGTTGAATATAATAACGGTAACTTTAAATTCAATGCTAAAAGTTCATGAAAAGACACAAATGTGAGTCATTTTACTGGCAGTAAATAAAGGGAAAAATACAAGAAATTTATGCTCATACCCTGTTTCCACCACAAGCTATGCACTGTTGGGCAAGTCACTATACTACACTCAACCCCAGTTTCCACCATCTGTGAAAAGGGGCACCATAATTACACTTGCAAATGTAAATTATAATTACCATTTTTTAAAGATCCACGCTGTGTACAAGAACCCAACATAGCCATAGCCTCAAATACGTTGCTAAGTGTCACTTTCACAAATGATTTAAATAAATCATTTCATGGGAAGGAACAAAAAATACTTCTACAAGTCCTAATCTGTTCAACACTTAAGTTCCTGTGAACTGCTATAGCCTTAGATGTCTCACGAGTTGTCTCCTAATTGTTTCATTGCAGCCATTCTCATCTCCCAAAAGAACTACTAATAGGAAATAAACTCTTATAAAGAAAATTAAGCATAACTATAGAAACAAGCACATATTACATGGGTTAACTAAGCATTCCCGATAACCTACATATAATGTACAGAGTGGCCGGAAATGGTTCTAACAGAAACCTTTTTGATTAGAAACCCCTTCAGTCCATTAGGCAACATTTATCGAGTTCATTGCATTGCTTAAATAGTAGTAATCTTTGGGATATAAGATATGGACTTTTTTTCATTGAAAATATAGTTTTGTCCTATTTTCTTGTTTTTATTTCCCCCAGTCTAGCCAACACATACACATAGAGAGAGAGAGAGAAAGGGAAGGAGAAAGAGAAAGAGGGAGAATCAATGTGTATATATATCCACAGCTTATCCATATTTCTTTATCTACACATAAACATATGTGTATGTACATGTGTGTATACACACATATCACTTTATCCACAATTTTATATTTATCCACAATTACTAATTATCTGGAGTTTCAGGCTTTGTGCCTAGTCTTGAGGATGGAAAAACAACCAAAATTTGATGCCTGTCTTCAAATAGCAAATATAACTTTAAAACTGTTCACCTGCTTGGTTTACTTGACACACATGCCTTCAATATCACTTGCTGATAGAACTACCAGCTCTTTTTTCACATCAGTAAGACTTTTGTGAACCATCTATTTCAAGTGATTCATCAAGGTCTGACTCTAAACTTCCAATCAGCATAGTTCTGCAGTAAGTCTTACTCCCAGTTCCCTGACCCTTAACACCTAACACACTATTAAGTAGTCAATTGATATTTGCTAATTGATTTATTGCTTGGTTGAACAATTAATCGGCAACTATTTGGTAATACAATAACAACAAAATAACAGCAGCTGCTAATTGATAGCTTATTAGGTATCAGATACCCTGCCAAACACTCTATATACAATTTCACATTTAATTCTATAATAAAGGTACTATTATACCTGTTTTTAAGGATGATATAACTGAGGCTTTGATTTTAAGCAACTTGCCTAAAGCTAACAACTAGAAAATGATTTACACTCAAAGCTTTGCCCAAAGCTACTAATGCTATATGCTACCTCCCAAAGAGAAAGGCCTCATCTGTAGATGGCTTGATCCACTGAAATTTTGACTTATAGCTAACTATACTAAAAAACAGGTCAATACAATCAGCAAAGTCAATCCAAAGTATATAACAATCATGTACACAAAAAACAAACATTAAAAAAAAAAAGCAAGCATATAAGCTGCGTATATTTGTGTGTGTGTCTATATATCCTTCAGATTACTCACCATTTCAGGTTTCAGAGACATCTTTTCTCTGCATTAGCACCCACTGTCAGGACTTGACTATATAGTTCTAAAAACTGAAAGGGATTTTGCTTTTAAAGATCTCACTGTAAGTTTTCAACTGCAGACCCATATTTTATCTCTATCCCATCCCAGGCATCCAGCACAATGCCTGTCACATACTAGATGTTCACTACATAGCAAAGGAATATCGTGGCCGCCCATTATCCACGAGGGATACATTCTAAGACCCCCTGGGGATGCCTGATATCAAACTCTATATATATGATGTTTTTTTCTATACATACACACCTATGATAAAAATTTATAAATTAGGCACAGTAAGAGATTACCAACAACTAATAATAAAACAGAAAAATTATAACAATATACTGTAATAAAAGTTATGTGAATGTGATTTCTTCCCCAAAATATCTTTCTGCACTGGATTCACCCTTCTACACCCTACATGATGAGATGAAGTGAATGATGTAGGCCTTGTGATATCGTCTTAGGCTACTACTGACTTTCCGACAATATGTCAGAAGGAGGATCACCTACTTTGGGCAATCCTGGATCATCAAGCCATGATGATGTGGATGGCTGGATGTCAGGAGCAGATTTAGATGCCTGGGGATCTTGGGTGGGAGAAAGTGGGATTGCTCAAGATTTCATCACACTACTCAGAACAATGCACAATTTAAAACTTATGAATTATTTCTAGAATTTTCCATTTAATATTTTTGGACAACTGGTCCAAAATTGATCATATCAGTTACTGGGACAGGTTAACTGAAACCGTGAAAAGGGAAACCACTAACGAGGAAGAAATACTGTATAATCATTAACTCTTAAAACTCTGTTCTAAGCTGAATGTTCCATTTACATGCATGTCTGATAATGCGTATGTAACTGGAACACCACAAACATAATTAGTGAAAAAACATTTATTTTAAGCACAACAAGGTAAACTTTAACTTTCCAACACATCAAAAATTTCCTCACTATTTCTTAAATGCAAGTAATTAAATATAAAATGTGTTAATACAATCTTCTGGCTAAATTTTAATTATGGAAGTTGGGAAATTCAGCATTATCTCCATAGCAACAATACTCTGGCAACAGATATATTAAATATGTGTGAACATTAGACATAATCAAAACAAAGCATGACATAAGAACCAAATTGCAAAAGTTGCCAAGATTGTCAAGATTGTCAAGGCCTAAATTTAGCAACTTAAGCACATTTACTCCAAACACATAAACTCCAAACTAACTTAAATTTTATTTCCTTGATTTTAACAATTAGTAATTTTAACAATTACTAGAAAGGCAAAAATATATAAATATATTAAATATAGTGAACTTTGCCAACATCAAAAAGAGCAAAGCGTTAAGAAAGCTTCTTCCTAGTTACATGCTGTATCATCTGCAAGCTGTTTGAAGAAAATTAAAGAAGGATAAAACAGAAAGACTATAAATTTGTTTTCACTGCATTCCTTGCAAGAGATGGGTAGTAAGAAAAGATGCCAAACTGAAGAAGAATCTCTGAATCTGGGACAAATCTGTTATGCCTGCGTTTGCATCAAACCGCATCTTACTGCTCTGTCAGAAATTATGTTCTTTTTCCAGAAAAAAAAGGGCTGCCTACTGGCTGCACCATAACAGGTGTTAAGGAAAACAAACATGAAAGATAAAAATTAGTTCTTTAAAATAAAAAAGTTTCTTCCTAGAGGTTTATGAAGAGTTTTATGACAGCCCACTCAGACAGTTCCTTTATCACAGATGTTAATAACAAGTATCAGGTATGGGATTCATTTGACCCTGTCCATACTGCTTTATCCTATTACCCATGTTAACAGTCTTTCATATATTTGACTCCATCATACTCAAATGCAAATCCTTTTAGGAAGCTGGTAGAAGATACAGAAAGAAAATTTGAATATTCTGTCTTCTAGTCTCAGTTGACTTTTTGCCACAAAAGTAATGACTCTCTAAAAGTCCCTGCTATTCTACCCAATGCCTGATATATAGCAGACACCCAAAAACTGTACACATCTACTGAGAGAAAAGCAGTGAGGCTGCTGGGGATGTTCCAAGGTTGCCAACCTTCTTCAGCTTCAGTCTTTGCAACTGCGAAACTGAACATAATACTACCAACTGATACAGTTACTATGAGCGTTAGAAGTGCCTAGCACACAGTGACCACTTACCTATTATGTATCTTATTTTGAACCTTAGTTTCCTAGTAGGTTAAAAGGGATCAACAAAATTTAACCCAAAGAGTTGTGAGAATTAAATGAGTGTACATACGTAAATCAGCTGGCATAAATACCTGACAAAGAGTAGGTCTTCAAGTAAACCATAATTCCTTTCTTTGCTACCAGAAGAAATTTAAAAACAGGTTACTAGTTGGTTGAAAGAATAAAAATCACAGCATTCTAATAAACTTCTACGACTTTTTCTGGCACCAATACAACTTTCCTATGAAAGCTTACAATTAGCAATTAAAGTATATATACTATGTTCTAGAAGAAATACTAGAGGAAAATCAAATAAGTCTTTTAAATTAGAATTCATTCACATTTTTACCTTTTCTTCTAGTTGGTCCTTCAAACACTGATATTTTAGCTTCAGTTTTTTGTTCTCATTTTCATTCTGCGTTAATTCCTCGGTCAGCCTGTCGTACTGTGATTTCAACTTCTCTAGCTGGCAATGCTGGGCTTTAGCCATATTCTTATCTTCTAAGCTTTCTGCCTGAGAAAAAGAGAAGGAGAAAAGAGAAAGTCCACTGGCCACAGTGAAACTGTACACAAAAGAAACTCCACATTATACTCGTGGGCAAACACCTTGAGACTTGCTACCTCTAAGCATTCACACATGAACATACACGCAAAGGGAATGTCCTTTGCATGTATTCAATCACTCGCTAGCAGTCACTGAGCACCTACAAAGTGAAAGGTGCTCTACTAGATGCTGAAGATGACACAAACCGTAAGAGAGATGCTCCAGCCAATTTCTACGACAGTGAATATGAAACACTGAAGAAAGGTACAAGCAGAGGAGTGCGCAGCCCAATGAAAGCACAATGACTGCTGAGAGGGGAAGGATTATGAGAGAAGTGTCTCCAAAAGAATACACTATGGAATATTACTGCCTGATCAGTTTCCTCATCTATAAAAGGAGATCAACAATATTCCTAGTCAAGCTACCTCCTCGTTTTTGGCAAAGAACTGTGTACTTTTTGCACAGTACAATAGACTATGAATCACAGCAGCCAAGAAACTACAAATAACTTAATATGAAAAAGAAAGAGTTTACCAGTGATTATTGTAGTACCAACAGTGTACAGTACCTGGTTTTCATTCATTATTTGGAATATAGCCAGAATCAGTTTTTTAAAAAATTAGGAATAATCTGTGGATGGGATTCAATAAAGATTTGCCAGGTATGTGAACTTACAGACTTTTAAAATAACAACAATGTAAACACCGTCTATATGTCAAGCACTGCTCTAAAATCTTTTTGTGTACTTTTTCCTCATTTCGTCCTCAGCACAACCTGACCAAGGAGGTACTATCACTGTTACCTTTTTTGAAACTGAAGCAGAAAGACACAAGTAACTTGCCCAAGAGTATGTAGTGAATACTGCAGAGCCAGGATTTGAACCCAGGAATTTTCTACTGTCTATACTTTCAACTACTCTGCCTCCCTGCCATGAAAGGTACATATATCGTACGGTTTAAAAAAAGTTTTTTTTTTAAATAGCAGGGTGCAACTTGCAATGTTAAACAGTCACACTTACCAGTTACTGACACCTTATAAGCAACTACGTAGAATCTGTTACAACAGAAGTTTCAATGTGTAAGTTTATGTAAGTTTATTATGTACATTTAATTGGGTAGTATGTTGGAACATAGTCACTGGAAGTAATTTCCCAAAAGGAAGAAGTTTTGTGAGTTTCAGACAAAAATCATTATTTTATTCACCCCACAAAATTCAGCTAAGACTTGATGCCACTTTGAATTAACGAAAGAATTGATTTTTTAAAATGAGGACTCCTATATTCACTACCCAAAAATAAACTTATAAAGTCTCATCAGGAAAACTGTTCAACTATGATTTTAAGTTTCAGTCAAATGCTTGGTTTTTTTGTGTGTCTTATAAAAAACGTAGATATAGAAGGCCAATAGTGTGCTGGGCCAGCTCACAGAGATTCTCAGGGAACAAATGTGCTTGTCTCTCTTCCCAACTCAGTCTCCAGTGATGCTGTTTGACAACCTGAAATCAGCCAAATGGGGGGTTTATACCACTAAACCTGGCAAATGCTAAAAATCAAGGTTTTCCCCCCTTTACCTCCAGAGACCTATTTTAAAACATTTACCAGCACACCAACGTCTAAGTTTGACTAAGAACTTACTTCTTGTTGTGGTTTTATTATTACATTTATATTTCATTTTAGGATTTATAAAGCAAAGTCACACTCACAAAGACTCTGTGATAGAGGTCAAAGACACTATTGCTCCCATTTCACTGATGAGGTAAAAAAGGTTCAGTAACTTGACCAACATCACGTGGCCAGCAAATGGCAAAAGTACAGAACTCCACTCTTGGTCTTTTGATTCCAATAAAGGCTCCACAAAATTATTTTTCTTGAGCATAATTAGGTAATAATCCAACGTCCCTCAGATATTAATAGCAGCTGGAGTATTTCATTAAAATGTTTTACATTTAAATTTTAAAATAGGCATGAGAAAGGTAGGTCTAGATGGAGAAAAATACATTTTGTGCAGAGAAAAAAAAATATAGGTAATGTATCAGCACTTATTAGACTCAGAAAAAGCAATGAAATAAGGTAAAGACAAAGAAAAATAACATTTATAGAGATACTTATCCAAAGGGCTCTTGTACATAACTTAGTGTAAATCTTCAGTGATGACTGTTGTTATCAATTCCTTTTAATTAATATAAATAAGTCAGAAGTGCAAAATTATATTAATGAAATAGCATGAGGTGGGGTTGTTCCTTATGGATAACTCACTTGGTTTAAAAGGAAAGTGCTGGCCCCTCACGATCTCTGGCTCTCCTTTTAAGCTCGTACACTGCTTTTGTACCACATTAAACAGTGACTGCAACATTCCTCCTCATCTCGGTACTCCAAATTTTTTAAAAGCTCTAAAGTCTTCAGAGAATCTACAGGATAGTTCTAAACTATATCTTCTTGACGTACAGATAATTTCTTAAAGCTTTACTGTCATCTCACTATACATGAACACAAAGCACTTCCTAAAGGCAAGCAATTTCTCACATTATAGGGAGAAATCCAAATCAGATCACAGAGCAAGTCAAGAGCAAATCCTTCCACTTCTAGCCTTTTAAACATTTCAACCCAATATCCACTGAATATGTTCTATATGTCTCAAACATGATGCTAGACACCATAAGAGGATACAAAAATGACTAAGACCTGAAGCCTGCCCCTCTGGAGTACCAACAAAAAGCTACGGAAACACAGAGGATTGAAAGATTTATCCTGACTTCGGTTGATATATTCCAACTTCAGGGAATTCACAAAAGAGGTGAAAAATTAATTGGGGCTTGAAAGATTAGGGAGCCTTTTGCCTCCTGCACATTGTGAGGAAAGACAGCCCAGATGAAGATCCGGCTGTGAAAGGTATGCGTGGGAAATGGCTGCATATTTGTATGAGGAAAGTTGGGAGCATAAAAAGGCCACAAATATGAACAGCTTGGGTGGGACTATATCATGGAGAACTGGGGTAGATTTGGGACTCTGCATTTGAAGTTTTCAAGCAGGAAGTGACACTCGGATCAGTTTTTTAAAAAGGCAATCAGGGGATATTCGAAAGTTGAAAAGGAAGAGGTGGGAGTAGAAAGAGGAACTAAGGGGGGAGTACGGAGGCTACTGAAAGCCATGCAGCCCGCATCCTTGTTTCTACTATGACGCATGATGTATTGTTCATATGCCAATGCATCCAGGAGCAAACATAATCTCTGTCAAGCAGGCTGTATCTCATGACTTCATCTCCCTCTCAAGAAAGCCAAGCACAATGTGACAATAACGTTCTTATAGAGATGATCTTGAATCTGTGCCAACTGATTAAATTACTTCTTGCTCCTGCTCAAATGTGTGTTTGTCATACAACCTAAATAATGGTGATGGGAGCCAAAAATAGGTCAGTGAGAGGGAGAAGAAAAGGAAGGTATGGTTTCAACTGTATTCTCAAGAAAACTGCAAGTCCCTTGAAAGAACCATTTCTCAAGCCATGACCTAACAAATCATTATGTACTCATCCTCATGCAAAAACCCTGCCTGGCTTTGAGATCCACATCATTCTTCATCAACTCTGTCCTCCTTACTGGCAGCAGCTGACCGACTTATTCTCTTTATTGAGGGTTTTGGCATATGATCAATTAATGCCTTCACAACAGCATCATCAACACCCAAATATCTAGCCAACAAACCAACATCAAAGTTATTTGACTGTTGTATTCCAACCACCTTCACCCACATTCCACAACAGCAACCCACTGCACTACCCACTCCTAGGACTTTACCTCTGAAAATCTAAGCTCCCATACAAACATTCCTACCAAATAAGCAACCTGTGCTCATAGATTCCTTTCTCTCCACTCTCCCATCCCTTTGCCCATGATACTCCTTCAGTAGTAGCCACCTGGCAGTACCTTACACGATCCCGGACTAGCCTCATGCAGTTTGTACCAGCCTTCACAGCAGTATGTTTTCACTACCATGAATTACTTACTACACTACTGCTTTACTCTTCCAGGGGGAAGAAATCAGTCAAGATTCACATCATCCTAGTCCATCCCTATCAACTTACTCAAGCTTACTTATTTCTTTCAAGATCTTCAGAAGAAAATAAGCCCAGTCTCCTGCTGAATCCTATCCACCAGGTTTTTTATTCAGCTCCTCACATCTCCTCATGGACTTTCTCCACCCATCTGTGACAAATGGAATGAACACTTTTTCAGTTCCTCTTTTAGCCTATCTGCCACATTGACACTCCTGACTATACCTTTCTTAAAATGCCCTGTCTGGTTTTCTAAGACACCATTCTCTTCTGGTTTTCCTCCTGTTTTGCATTTGGTCCTTTATTTTTATTTGCTAGAAACTCTTTCTCAATTCTTTCCTTCAACATTGGTGTTCTAGAATTTCATCCTCTTCTTTCTCCCTGCATGATTGGCATCCAAATCCTATGATGTCAACTACCAACAACAGGTTATTGGTTTTCCAATATTTAACTTTAATCTCAACTTCCCCCTCAACTTCTAACTCATTATGTACTAAACTGTTCGCAACCTACACTTTCATGGTTAGGCTTAAGGTCGTTTCCACCTAAATCAACATACTAAAAAACTGGATTTGGCATTATTCTCTCCAATTCTGTTCTGTCTATATTAACCATCTTGACAAAGAGCTTCATTATCCAACTAATCACCCAAATCTACATCTAGTCATCCTTGATTCTATACCTTTTCCAGCACAGCAATGTAGTTAAGAACTCAAGCATTTGACCATCTGAGTTCCAACCCTGTCTCTACTACTCTCCAGATTTAAGACCTTGGGGCAAGTTACTTAACTTCTCATGTCTCCACTTCCTCTTCAGATAGAAATTAATACCATACAAACTGCAGGGATGATGTGAATATTAAGTGAGAAACATGTAAAGTTCTTATAGTAATAAAACTAGCATAAACTAAGTGCTGAAAAAAATGTCTGCTAGTATTATTATCATCGTCACAGCCAATCAACGTATGATATGTACTTTATTTTCTTTTACGATCAGCTTTTCTTCTCCATATCTCTAATTCTACTTTTGTTTATGTCCTCATCAACTCTGAAAGACTATTATGCCATATTTCACCAATATCAACACATATTTTTTTTACATTTTACCTTCTCTGTATTAGGATGTTGTCTTACGGTTGATAGCATGTCATGTTTTCAAAGGCAGTATATATTTTTTTTCTTTAGTAGCACACAATAACGATGCATCTTACAACTGATGGTGTCTTAGGTTCAATGAAATAGAGTAAAAGCCTCTTACCTATTCTTTCAGCCTCCATTCTGCTCTGCCCACACCACTTAAATGACCCCAAATTCAGTACTGCCAGTAGCCTATGTAGGACTGGAGAAGAATTCACAAAATAGCGGAAAACATTCTACAAATAGCAGCTATTACAAGATAATTTCATCTTTCATTATAAGCATTTTTATGGTAGCTGTATTTTAATTATAATTTTTTCCTCAAGATTCCTTAATCTTTGAAGATGTATCCATGTATTCACTTATTCAATAGATATTTATCATGTTCCAGGAACTGGGTGCTGGGGATTATAGCTGTAAATAAAACAGGATCAAATCCCAGTACTCATAGAGTTTTCATGCTAATAAATGGAGATTTAAAAATAAATAATATGGAATCTGTATCATATGATGATGGTGCCATGGAGAAAAACTAAAGCAGGAAGGATGGATGGATTAAACACACTCCTGACAATCATATTATGAAATGATTCCCCTGCATGGTGATAATGCTAATATCTAAAGATCTTAGAAATATTTCCCCAAATGCAAGATCTCAATTATGCATTTACCCAGGCAACTTTGATTTGGAAAAGGGGTAAATCTCAAAAGCCTTACACAACCTGCAAGCTGATCCACTTTAGTTACCATACTAATAAGGCCCATAGTTAAAGCTTCTAAGGCCTTGACAAGTCTCTGCCTTTTACATTTTAGGAGATCATAAATGTTGAATGAGGGCACGAATCAGGTCCACAACTTACTGCCACCTATGCCTTTCCTGAACTCCCCAAACAGCTGAACATTCTTTTTAAAGGGCTTCAGTGCTCTGAAATAGGTGCTCCCAGGTGGCTGCTATAACTCATTTCAACCTGGTCTAGCAGGCATGAATAAGCCTCTTTATTGTTAGTTTTATCTTCCCTTCAGTGCTTGGGAATACAGAATGATCTCTAAAAGTTTACGCTTTATTAACTTCATGAGCCACCAGGAAATTTCCTCCACTATCATCAGGGTAATTCGGCTCAGGTACCTTTAGTGTCCTAATATGATTCTCAGCCTCACTCTTTTCCTTCTTGAAGTGCTTCATCAGCTCCTGGATATTTTGTTCATGCTTAGTTTTCACACTCTGCAATGAGGATGTGAGATCTTCCAGCTCCCTCTGGTGAACATCTCGCTCTAGTTTCAACTGTGTAATAATTGTAGCAGTTTCTTCATCTTTGGATGTTGCCTGTGTCTTGAGGTCAGAAAGGTTCTTAAGTACCTCTTTCCTGGCTCTCTGTTCCTCCGCCAATTTATTAGCGAGATCTGCCCGGATGGCACTCAAGTCCTTGATGGCTTCTTGCATCTCAAGAAGTTGAGCTTTGTCCTTGGCCTGGCTCTTCTTTAGCTCTGCAATTTCTTCCTCCAAGTGAGCTTTCTCAGCTTTCATCTGGCTTTGAATCTTACTCTGCTTTTTCAGTTCACTTTCCAACCTATGGATAGTATCCAAGGAATCCTTCACTTCTAGTTCAAGGTCAGCTTGATGAGACTTAATATCACTTAGTTTCTGCTCCTTACAGTGAAGCTCCTCATCTTGAAGGGCACGCTTGGTTAACACATCATTCAGTTCCTTTCGAAGACTCTCTATTTGTTGTAACGCTGCATAAAGCTGGCTTTTCAATTCATCCTTTTCTTTCAGAATCTAGCATAAAGGAAAAGTTACTGTAAAATCCACCATAGACACTGCCAGAAAACAAAATAAAGTTTTGTCACAAGGAGAAAACTTTATCAAATAATATTTTGTATTTTTTTTTGGTTTTTAATACTTTTTAGGCTAAAAAAGGAAGAAAGATACAACTACTTTTTAGCAGCAACACTTTGAAATATATGTTTCAGATCTTCATCACCAAAAGAAATCAATCCTTGGTCATAAATAATTATTTAAATGTAATATAAAATTGAGAAAAGACTCCAATTATAATTTACCAGAAGCTGAAATAATATAGTGTTACTTAAAATAACAATGATTTGCATTTCAATAGCACACTTTTTAAAAGGATAAACCTCAAACAGATATGGAAGACAATACAGGGAAGCATGTAAATACAATCTAAGAAAGCTTATGGTACAATCAGTCATTATTAATCAAATAATGGCCACAGTGACAAGAAACATACCAGCATGTAATAGGGAGTCCCACAAAGGTAGAGGTGAGATTAATTTAAGATTAGGAGAGATTGGGAAGGGACTCATGAGAACAGTCAAGGGACTAGATGGCCATCACCCTGTGCCAGCCTCTTTAGGGGGTTAGGACTGACTTTGAGGGACAGAGGCCAAGAACTCACCCTCTAATTCTCACCAGCCATCAATACAAATAAGAAAGTCAGCAACTAAGGGAGCTAAAATTATTTCCCGTCCCCAAACACTGGTATTAGAAACATCTTTATACCTGTTTACTGCTGTCTACCATGGTTTGAACCCAGGGGGAAAAAAAGTTAAGATTCTCACTTTAGAATTAGAAATAATGAGTTAAAATGCAAATACTTTCAAGGCATTTTTACACTTTACACATCAACAGTTCAATGTGAAGCAATTCACCATAAAATGTAATGGTTTCCTCAAATCCTTCTCAGTTTTAACAGGAGAAACAGCGTGAAGCTATCATGAGAAATAGTAAAGGAGGTGATTAAGCAGATGAGCTCCAGCCAGAGAGAACTGATGTTGGTTCTCTGTCCAGCCATAAGTAGTTCTACACCTTAAGAAAATTATTTATCTTTATAAAGATAATAATAATAGCTACGTCATAGGATTATGATAAAGACTAGTGGGAAAGGGGACAAAAAGTGGGGGTGGGGTTTAAGTTCAAGGAGAAACAGGGTCTTAGGGAGATATTCATGCAAGATAGTGATCAGAACTGTGGAGAGAGGAGACAACTGGTAAAGCAATGTCCCTGGATTGAAAAGACTCTAGAACACAGATGAAAGAGTTCACTTTGGAAAGATTTTAAGACAGTGAAAAAGGCTAGAAATATAGATAAGCCTATGGGTGGATGTGTTATTTTTCCACTGCAGTGTAACAAATTCCAACAAATTTCATGGCTTAAAACAATACCCATTTATTAGCTCACTGTTTCCACAGGTCCCAAGTCTAGACAAAGTATTCTGCCCAGGGTCTCCTAAGGCTAAAATCAAGATGCCAGCTAGCCTGGGCTCTTTCTTAGCTGAAGACTTTGGGGGAAAATCCACTTCCAAGTTCATTCATGCTATTGGAAAAATTTAGTTCTGTGCACCTGGGACTTGAGTCCCTGTTTCCTCACTAGCCTTGGGCCCAGGGGTTTTGCTGAGCTTCTAAAGGCCACCCACACTCCTTGGCTCATGGACTCCTCAGTCTCTGGAGCCAGTCGCACCATAATGAATCCTTCTCGTATTTTGAATCCCTCTGATTTCCCCTTCTCCCCAAAGCCAGAAAAATTTATCTGCTTTTAAGGGCTCCTGTGATTAGATTAGGCCCATCCAGATAATCCTCTTATCTTAAAATCAACTATGCCATATAACACATCATAATCATGGGAGTGATATTTTATCATAACCACAGGTTCCAGGAATTAGGCTGAGACATCCTTGGGAGGTCATTCTACTTACCACACTAGAGAAGACAAAAACTGACAGAATCCAGTCTGGGCTGTAAGGATAAGGCGGGAGGGATCTGAGAACGAGGGGAGGTGGCTTAAATATAGTGAATAATGTTTGGAATAGGTAACACAGGCCCTGGCCATGAGTTGAGAGACTTCCATGCAGCCGTAAAGACAAAAATCATATTTTCAAGATAAAGCTCTTGTAGGTAAGATATCTTTGATTGCAAAATACTAGAAGATGGTTTAAACAGCAGGACATTTATTTTTCTCACATAACGGGAAGACTCAAGATGGGGTGGTTCAAGAAGAATCCTTCAAAGCTCAGACTCTGCTACTCTACAACCCTCAGGTCTTGCCTCCCACTTCAGTGTTCTGAGCATCAATGTCAATTCATGACAAAAGTGACAGCGTTAGGGTAGACAGTTCCAGAATATGTTGGTCAAGTTTGAAATTTTTTTGGTACTACAGACAGTAAAAAACTAAGTAAGTTCTGTCTATGTGCCTTTGTTAACGCTTGGCTAGTAGTCACAGCCCAAGATTTTGTCTAGACACTGTCTTCAGACAGAGTCTGAAATACCATTGTCTTAACCAGCACCTCAATATCCTGGATATTCCCAGGGGCCCTCAGTTGAACAGCCTTTATCTTGAGGGAATTCAAAACAATGGACTTGAGTCCCCTTTGTCTGGCCAGAAATGCTTAAGCAGACTTACTTGAAAGGGGCCTGAGAAATCAGGCTTGTTCTTGACCTCATTTTTATTTCTGCTAAGTTTCCTATCTCCCTCTCTTGCCTGGACTAACTTCAGCACGGATAGATAATTTGGCTTTGCTAACTCTACAAGACTCCAAATTATCAGACTCAGTAAATCTAGATCACAGATTGCAGATATTCAGCCTCCCAACCCCCTAAAACCTTGCTCTCTGCTTTTAGACAGACCGGCTTCAACCTGCACTCATCTTTCTCTTTTAGGACTTTTCTGAAGGCTGCAATCACACACACAACAGACTCCAACATCCTAAAGTTTTCCTACTGGTCACTTAATATGATACCTTGAGGCACAGCATCAGTCCCCCAACGTATGACTTCTGATGGTTTAACCAACTACTTTCAATAGCACAGTAAGGTTTTCCAACTTTCTCTTTAGAAGAGTATGGTCGTCCTCGTCCTCACCTCACTTCTCCACTTAGTCAATTCTACATTTTATGTTCTTTAACTTATAGCTCCTTACTCCTAGAATTGATGTTTCACATCAGCTTGAATTTCTTTCGCTGAGAGTAAGAGAAAACTCCAATTCAAGTTGGCATAAACTACAAGGCAATTTATTATCATTCCAATACAGGCAGAACTGTTCCAGACTCAGTATGTCAAACTTCTAGGGCCACCTCTCTGCATTTCTCTCAGCAATACCCTCCCTGAGTGAGACTTCATTCTTGGACCATGGCAGACAGCTTCAGCCTTTCCAGCATCACAGCCAAATACAACAATATTCCAAAGAAGAACCTCTCCCTCCTAGTGTATCTTTCTTAGAAGTGACTAATTATTTACCAGAATCTCCCCAACAGACTTCATACTTCATTCCTCACTGATCAGAAGAGGGTTACATATGCCTAATAATAAGCCTATATTAATTTTTGAATGGAACAGAATAGATTGGGGTTGGGGAGGTAACCAAGACTGCTATAGGAACCAACTGATAGTCTATGTTAAGTTTTGCTGGTCTATTCAAGAGTAGGAATGGAAAAGGTGGAGAGTTGGGCTGATTTCCAGGCTGCAGATTGGTAAAAATGTGTGAGGCGGAAGCAAGCAACTGAAGATGCTCCTGAGCATGTCATCAGAGCAGCTTTTCATGGAGTCCAGTCTGACAGGAAAATACGGATTCCAGGAAATGGCTGCTCAACCAAAGGAATGTGGAAAGATCAAATTCAGATGGCAATGGTTAAAAAAGGAAAACGGAATTTTTTGTAATGTGTAAAATCAGAGACTGACATTTTAGAACTAAAGATCTGAACAAAGAAAAATTACAGATGATGACAAATTTTAGCCACAGAAATTAGTTGCTGAGTGATTTGAAGGTCACTGTAAAATAGGAAATTAGTGAATTATAAGGATACAGAGTTCAATGGGTTGCTGACTTGAGCTTTGAGATCACCAAAGCTAATGGCAAAAATTACATGAAATGAAACAGGCTGAGGGAAAGCCAGGTGTGAAAATCCTTGAGAAATGTGGTGGCATAAAAATAAGCAGCAATCAGGAACAATGGGAAGGGAATGTTCTAACCAAACTTTGCTTCCACACAGGAAGAGCTATAAGGGAAGATTATAAAAGAACGACTGAAAATGGCTGTGTGAAGCTGGAAGAAAGATACTGCCTAAAATCACGGTGGTTATAGGAACAGGAACCAACTCCTCAAAGGCCTGACTACCAAGTATATACAGTTGTTTTTTTTTTTAATTAACTAAAAGATAGACAAGAAAAGTTTTTAAAGAAAAAAGTTATTTTTCCGCATGTGAGGGAACATGCAGGAAGATTGGTGGATTATCAACGTGTCAGTACGCTGCCTTTCATAAGTTGCATATGACAGGACTACACACATTTTTAAAAGGGTGCACTTTAGCTGATTCTTCTTACTTTTCAAACATTAAAAAATTCAAATTTAAAAAGACAGTACATATAGTTCTTTTTCCCTCAGTTTGAAGGCAATACACAGAAGGAAAAGATGGCAAGTTAAGATTCCTGAAGTCAAATACTATCAAAGCAAAAAGCTCAGTACACAGACAAGCCAATTATTCTGCCAATTCAACAAGAAAAACAAGCCAAAACAAAACAAAGCCTAGGAATCATTCCCATTATCCATGTTAAAAAAGAAAATGAATTTGGAAACATTCAGAAAAGCATACACTATGATTAAAATCCAAGTTCAAGCTTCCTCCTTTATCATTTTCAAAGCATATATAAAACCAATGACTTCAAAAAGTGCTTTAAAAGAAAAAGACAAAAACAGCACAATTTATGATTAGATCATTTACATCTATAAGATTTTAGGTCTTCCAATATGTTTTCATCTACATATCTCTAAAGAACATCATGAATCCCTGACATAAACATTCATGCCACTGTCTTTTAAGGAAAATACACAACCTCACCTTTCTGGTTTTTGCTGCCATGATATGCTAATTGTTTGATATTCCATATTCTTCAGTAATGTAGTTTTGTTATATGATATATATCTGATAATCTTATGAAGATTCCAAAAATATAAAAAGCAGGGAAACAAATACATCAGAGCAACTTTTTGGAGAATAAAAGCCTTTGGCCTTCTAATGAATTTTTAAGTGGCACATCATAAAGCAGAAAATAAATTATGCTGGAAAAAGAAAAATGGAAGTAGGCACAGAACTATTTTGAAAATGCAAAAACTGCATCTGTTGAGCATATAAAATGGCTCAACAGAGCTACTTATTAAACAATTACTTTATTCTTTAAACCATAATGGTTTTATTTGTAAAGCAGTATCATTTTTATTTTAACATAACACTTCCAAATATACCATGGAGTCACTTTTGGAAAATAATTAGTCCAAAAAACAAAAAAGGAGCAGGCTATATTATTCATGCCTTAAGGTGGCTCTGTCATTTTATTAAAAATTAAATACTCTTTGGAGGTATTATTCAGTAAAATATTTAAAAATACATACTTTTTTCCAAAATTATTTACAACATATTTTCACCTCAGAGATTTACTGGACACTTGAATTTGCAGTGAAATATTTGTTACCCTTTCTTCCTTGATTAACCATTGCTCTCTGACATGCTGCATTAATTTTAAGGCTTTTAAAGTGGAAATTACAATGCCTGCTGTGATAATTGTAATACTATCCTAACTGTGGCAATCACTTTAAAACTACTTCTTTGCTTATCATTAGCAATGCTAAGTGATAAAAGTAATTATATCAGGAGTTTTCTGGGAAATGATTGTTTTAACAATTTTTAATATTCTGAAAAGCTCAATCTAGAAAACTTTCAGCACCATGGATTAAGATACTATCTGATGACATGGATCCTTCTAAATTTCCTCTAATTAAGCAAAATCTCCAGATGGTTCTCAATCAATCAATCCCCGCAACCACTCTTCTCTCCAGCTACCTGCCTTATAGTCAGGCTCACTGAACCAGTTGCCAAACCAGGCTGACAACAGAATCAGCAAGGTAGAGCAATTTCCTGGGATCAAATCAATTTAGATTTAAGTATAAAAGCTTTGGAACGGCTTTACCTTGGGGCAACCAGTCAGGCAGTGTCTAATGGGTTAAAATGAAAAGCATTCCACAGTGAGAGTAAGGTGATCACTTCTTCCATCTTCTGTATGTACAAGAAATTCATATTTAAAAGGTAGAGCATCTTTTCCATGACAGCTCATCTGTCATGAAATAAGCATCTGCCACTCTTAAGTGCAGACAATTGATTTTATAAATATAATTGCCCTACATTTTGCTTTCTTTTGAAAAAAGTCAACTTATCCAAATTATTATTCTTCTGGATTATTCAGAGTTCTTGACCAAGTGACAAATGACAAAGCAGAAATGATAAAGCAAGCCTAAACATGGATACAAATCAATCATGACTTTTCTGCTTATGTCTTATAAACATCTGAGTTTCATTCAACACAAAGATATAGAAGCATGAAATTCATATGAAGTAACTGATTATACAAGAGAAAAGATGATGTGAAATGCATACACAGATCAGTGCCATACTTTTTGTTGCCATGAAAGGGGCACAAAAGTCTTAAAGAGGCGTGAGACCTGATAATACCGTGAGTAAGACTGTCAGTGTCACTCAGCTAAACTTAGAGCTGCTACCAGAAAATGGTCCAGAAGTAACAACTACATTTTTAAATATTTCTTTCTAACCAACATTAAAGTTGAAATATACAAAGAAACAAAACTTTAAAATACACGCATTGGAGGAAAGAGGATGTGATATTAAAGAAGATTTTGTGATTTTCTTCCATTTGAATATAAAAGAATAATTTCAACGTAGGAACTAAAAGCTAAAATGGAGGAGGGGAGTGGATCTATTTTAAGGGCCAACTCTGAAAAAAATCACAGAATGTTAAACTACTGAAAAGGCCTTAAAAAGATTTTTTTAAAAACTTGATTACTCTTTACCTTGAAATAGCCAAGACAAAAAGACTCTTCTACCAAGAACATCTTGATAGGTTATATGCATAATACAGCACTCCAGTGTTTGTTCAAAGGACAAATGAATGAATGGTTGGTCACAGCAAAAATCATCCCTTAGGAATCTGGCTTTTATACCTGATTATTTTTGTTTGTCAGTTGATCAAGAGATTCAGACTGTTTCTCCAGTGCTCGCTCTAACTTCTTATGCTTTAGCTTCCACTGCCTAATAGACTCCTGAGCTTTCAGCTTCAGCTCTTCTCTTCTCTTCTCTGCCTCCTGCCTCAAGGCCTCTGACTGCTGGAACTCGAGGAGGTACTGCTCAGCCTGCTTGGTTGCCTCCTCCACATGGTGAGTTAGCTTCGAGATCTGGAGGTCAGCACGCTTCTGCTTGGCGTCACATGCCTCAAAGTGATTCTGGATCTCCTTCAGTTCATCCAACATCTCTAGTTGCTGTTTTTCCCTCTTCTCCAATTCACGTGTTAAATTCTAGGAATGAGGCATGTGAAATATTACGAAATTGTTCTGGTCAAAATTGAACGCATAACATATCATCAAACAAGAATTTCCCATGTCACTAAATTAGTAATCAATCAAAAACACATGAGTACTTTCCTATGTATTTTATGATCACATTAGTTGAGAATAATTTTATATAAAAATATTTCCTCTTTTTTAGACTACCTTATTATCCAAAAAGGGAAAATTGTTTTTTTCCAATTGACTATCACCAAAATAGAAAGCCTTGTTGATGAGAAAAACAATGTGCATTGCTTTACTATGAATGTAGTGTTTTGTCCAAATAAAGAAATGTCAATGTTTCAAAATTTGTCAGATTATCACAGCAATCATATATAATCATATGTAATATTTTACTTTTTAGCTGGCATAAAATTTTGTTATAATAAAATAAAAATCTAACAAAAAATGAGCACTGATAATAGAAATATAGTATAGATAACACTATATGTAAAAGTCTATTTAAAACTCTCAGTAAAGTGTTTCTAGATAGGTTATTTCCAGCTAAATCAACATAATGTTGTTAAGTTGATGAACTGATCTCAAGTTTATACAAGTCACTGTAGCATAGATTTTCAAATAAACTTAAATTTATGTGGAATACTTACCTAATCAAGAAAAGAACCTGAACTCTTAAAATCTAGCTTCCCTAAAACAGAGTTGGTCAATAATACATTTGGAATTTATACTAAATCATCATGATTGATACATTTTTAATTTGAGAAGAATGGGTAAATATCGATTTTTAACTTCAAAAATGAGAGGTCATCACTTTTATATAACATTTTAAACAAATAAAAAGAATGTATGTTATAATCATAAACATTAAGCCACTCTCATAAAGCTTTGGAAGGGGGTGACAAGTTCAGCAATAAGTGCTTACAACGTGTCCCATAAGCTGCCCTTCCAGAGCCTCGGTTTCCAAACATCTGTGGTAACAAAAGTAACATGAAAAGATCATGTGTCCAAGTGAGATTGGGTTCAGGAGGCTACGATGACACTGTGAGCTGGACCAACAGTAAATATTACCTACATTGTATTAAGGCACCTACAAACAGAGACTGGAAACATTTACCAACTTCCTCTGGCTCTAAGAGCAGGCTATTAAGTTCCGGATTCCATTATCCCTGAACTGTGGCTCAAATAAAGCTAAATATAATTTCTCTCATGATTAAAGCCATGGTTTGACATTATGGCAACAAAATTAATGCCTCGAAAACAAGAGGTCTGCATTTGCTCAGCTTGCTAAATTCAATGCAGCCTGGAAGAGATGAGTCACTCCTTTGTCCACCCAAACAAAACAGTAAATTGAGAACTGTGCACTTGTTTGTGTGGAAAATTCTAATGAGATCAGAAAACCCTAGTGATGGTGATTTGCCCTTTTGCCCATATCTAAAAGTTTTACCACTATGCCGGAAATCAACTTTATTATCAAGCAGTATTGAAGTGATTTCTGTATCAACAGAGAGATACCATTTTTCCCCCAGACCAAACACTTGGGAGAGTGGTTATACTTCCTATGCGTTAGATACACAGTTTATAGAAAGGTTAGTAAGACCTGGCTTCAACACCAAAGAAGCTAATAATCTAACTGGGGAGAAACTCACACTAACAGCAATTACAACAGTGCTAAAATGTGCTGGACAGTTAGCTACCTGAACAGGTCTATATTCTATGGTGCGGCTGGGGACGGTCTCTCTTAGGAGGTGACATACGAGCTAAGATCTAAATGACAAGGAGCTAGCGATAATAATGAAAATAATGATGTTGATGACAGCAACCACTAAAGCTTACTGAGCACTTACACTGTGCAAGGGATGGTGCAAATGCTTTATATGAATTACCTCATTCAATCCCACCACAAACTAAAGTAAGGCACCGTTATCATCCTGACTTTAGTGACAGGTAACCAACACTTGGAACGTGCCCGAGAGCACATACCTAACAAGTGAGGGCACAGGATTTAGACCCAGATAGTCTGGCTCCAGAGCCCAGGTTTTCAACCCTTGTTAAGCTTTCAGTTTCTCAGATGACCCTGACTCCAGGCCTCTTCAGTCACCCACTTCCACAGTCCCATCCCAGTGTTTTTTTCAGAACATTCCTCTCTGAAGCAAGAGGTATGTCTCAAAACCCCCTTCCTCCATTATCTCCTCCCCAGGCCTCTGGCTTTATCTACCCATCTGCCTGGTCACCTCACTTCTTTTCTTCTGATGCATCTGTGCTTCATTGTCAAGTGGATGACCACAACCCTGACATTCCTTTTGCTGACTTTAAATTCAGGCTCTTTAACCTAACTTCCTTATTTCACTTTCAATACTCTCTTGCTCACATCTTAAACTTCTTTTAAAAACTGTTCATCTACTGAACTTGAACAGCAAAATCACCAGCTCTGGGAGAACTAAAAAAATCTATTTCCTACATCAGGTTACTGGGTCTTTAAGGAAAATCACATAGGAGTATCAGCTGATGCGACCGTACACTGAAAGCCAACTCCTCAGTGCCCAGAAACTCCCCTGCCTGCCTCCAACCCGTCCAAACTGTGGCCATTGCAAAATGTTCTGTCTCTGAACCGACCATCCTTTCACTCACTCCAGGATATAACACAGCTCTCCCTTTAGAAGTAAAATCGAGGCTATTAGGCAGGACACTCCCAAAATTTCCTACCTGTACCATCCTGACTCTTTCTAGTGGTCAGTCTCTCCTCTTCTCCAGGCTCTGAGGAAAAGGGATCTTTCTTCCTTAGACAAATAAGGAAAAGGGATCTTTCTTCCTTAGCCTGTCTTTGCTACTTCTTTACACATCCCTCAAGAGCTTCACTACATCTTCCACATCTTCAACCTCTCTCTCCCTACTGATTATTCTGCTCTACTCCTCTGATCTTCAAAAAAAAAATCAGTGATTTTTTTTTAAATGAAACAAACAAAAAAACTTTTATCAATCTGACATGATCTGTTAACTAGCACCCTGTACTCTTCCTGTTAAAATAAACTCCTGGAAACAGGCAGTCCACACTTGATGCCTACAGTCTTATTTCCAATTCACTGGATCTGGTTTCCATCTTTATTATATAATTAAAATAGCTCTCATCAAGATCCCCAAAGATCACCTATAGCCAAATACAATGGAATTTCTTCAAATCTTTCCTGCTATTCTTATTGTATGTGACACTGCCAATTACTTCTTCTCATTCTTAAGTCTCTCTTCTTCTCTTATTTTCATAATAACACTCTCACTAGTTTTCCTTTTTCTTCCTGTTCTTTAACAATCTCCTTTCCTGGGTCTCTTCTACTATTTAGCTTTTAAATAGAGATTAACTGTACAGGGTTCTAGTATTAAGCATCATTCCACCTACAAAATGTCTTTGGTGGTAAGTATGCAGAAAAACAGATATAAGTGATTCTTAATTCAGGGCCAGACTGATCTTCTAAACTACAGACCTTTAAATATCTAATTGCATAATGACTTTCTACACTAGGTAATCCCACAGGCATCTTAATTTTAACATGTCAGAAAAGTGAGTTTATCAAATGATCAACTCCTAACAAAAAGACAGTACTATTAAAATAGCGGTAAAGGCTCTCTCTCCTGAGGAAGGATAAAAATGGAGGCAGAACTGTGTATTTAAATATAGCGAGAAAATCTGAAATAACTGCTGTACAAAAAGAGAAACTGAACAAGAGATAAAGGTTTAAGAGCTGACAAACAGAAATAAGGTTACACTTAGATAGTCTCAAATTTATAATGGGCCCAAGAGCATACAAAATTCTTCGAATTTCTCCAGCAACTCTTTTGAGTCCAGAAGTAAAGAAGTTTAGCATTATTTATTCTTCTGTAATTACAGAGCAATAAGAATAGTATTAATATGTGCAAGCCCAGAGCTTAACAACTAAATTTCTTTGTTCTCACATTTTAAAATTTCAGACTTTCATATTCAAAGATAACAGACAATGATTTACTTAGAAGAATATCTGTAAACATCACGGCATTAATTGGGTATGTGAGTGTAAATGAACAGAAAAGGGGTGGTTCTTACTGTAAATAATATGGTTCTCACTACTGATGGGAAAGTAGGTTTCAATTTGAAAACTGGATGAACACACCACCTCTTAACGGCCTGGAGTCTGGAAACTGTTGCCACCACTTTGCCCCTGTCAGTTTGACTACATTACACCTCAAGTGAAACTTGTCAGAGAACTCCTTCCTTATATTCACTCCTCGGCAGATCCTATTCAGCCACTGCTTTGACATTCTTTAATTCATCTTCCTCAAATAACCAATCAGAATGGTATAATTGTAACAAACACTTCTCACCCATCAATCAAAAGAATGAGAACCCTCATTACAATTCCTCCCATAAACACACACACTCATACATACATACACACGTATACATTGGGCACATGAGCATACAAACACATCCTTAATCCATAAATACTTTCAGGGTAGGCACATTTGGTAAATACTAGTATCATCCTATGTACTACATGAAATGTTAAATGAAAAACAAGTTTCTTGTTTATTCAATTATGATAATTTTGAATTCCATCATTACTATCATATATTCCTGGAAGCAACTACCCTGAAGAACTTTTTGTATTTAAATTGTGTGAATTATCTCAGCTACTAAAGCAGGGTGGTTAAATTTCATATCACTTAAATAAGCCCACTATTTATTTCTCACTATATAAGTACCATCAAAGATAAAATCAATCCAAAGACATAGAAGCATACTTTTTACCAGGAATTCTTTTTTTTTCCAGTTGCAGGGAAGGAAAAACCTTTAGACTCCCAAAGGGAACCTTTTAGTTTCTGTGGTGGACCTGAGAATTAAACTAACACAAGATAGATTAACAGGAGAAAAGATTACAAATTTTATTTAATATTTTTACATACCTTCAGGATCCTTCATAGGAAAAATGAAGACCCAAAGAAGTGGTCAGGACAGAGAGCTTATATGTCTTTTTAAAAAAGAATTTATGGAGAATGACAAGACAAAGGAAAAGGGATTTAAGAAGCATCTAGGGGTGGTAAACTGTAGGAAAGTGACTAGGAAATATATGGGGGAAATTAATGGAAGATAAGGGTTGTTTTAGGTTTGTACAGATCACCTCCCAGTCTCCAATGATGAGAATGTTTTTCTCTTCCTGGTACAAGGAGGTTTCCTTCCTCATGGTAAATACTGATCTGCTTTCAGGTAGAAACAGGAGGTCAGAGAGCCCTTTCTGCATCTACTCGCCCTCAAGTGCCTTCAGCTGAAAATAATCAATACGCCAAAGTGGCATACTTTGGGTGGCACGTTCCAATCCCCTTCACAGTATATTACCAAAAGCACAAACTTACTAAAACTTTATACATTTAATTCCATTTCTTTTCTCTTTCCTTTTTCAGGTGGGGAAAAAAATATTAGCTACTAGCTGTGTTGAAGGTCTTAGGTTTGGCGACAGCTAGAAGGATTCACAGGACTAGAAGCATATAGAAGTACATAGTTGTGCTTATGCTAAGATTTATTAGAGTGAAAAGACAGAAGGCAACATCAGTAAAAGGGGAAGGACATGCAGTGAAGACCAGTGGAAACCAGGTGCAAGCTTCCAAGACCCTTCTCCCAGTGGAATCACACGAGACATGCTCAATTCTCCCAGCAGTGAATTCTGACAACACCCATCAACTGTTGTCTACCAGGGAAGTTCATTAGAGACTCAGTGCCCAAAGTTTTAATTAGGGGCTAGTCACTTAGCCACTGTCTGCCTAGCATGTACCAGAATTCCACACTCCCAGAAGTAAAGCAGATGTTCAGCTTAAACAACATTTTGTTTGTACAAAAGGTCTAGGCACAGAGAGCTACCCTCACCATTAGGGAAAGATTCGTATCAGTGTAAAGAACTGATTATCACTCAAGTTTCTAGATGCTAGACCAGGGCCTACCTTGCAAGCAGGCCCTCCTAAGGAAAGCTGTCTCAGGCCTACTAAGTTAGCTCTTCTCTTCCAGGAGTAAAATGACCAAAGAACAGACAGAGATGAAAAAAGGTAAGTCCTTAAATGAGTTCTTAATTATAAAACACTTAACTATAAATAATACCTGTAAAATAATGCATTTAGAAGATGGTAGAAAAGAACTCTCCCTTTAAAATGGATTGGCTGTGGCTGCCACTGGCTCCATTTTTAATGACTGCAGTGGTTGTATTCAAATTCTAAGAAAATTACAGACAGCCTACTCATATGAATATGACATTTAAAATTAACATAAATCAATAAGTGATTCTATTAAAAAAATGTGGATAGGACACCCCAGAAATTCTAGCTTTAACTGATCACATATCTAAGATCATAATTTCAGACATTTTGCTTACAAAAGGATATTTATCAACTGGAAATTACAAAAGTGGAAAAACTGGACAAGGTAGAATAATGAGGCAAATTTACAGAATAAAGAAATCTGCTCTGTCTAGCACACAAAGATCTTTCCACCCACCTTGTTATTTCTCATATTCATAAAGAAGAACTCCTTAGTCTACATTTAAAACATTTTCCATGAGGGATTAGGGACAAAAAGTAGACTATGGTATAGGTCTCAACAATAATTATTTGTTCACTGATGTAGCTAAAATACAGTAAAGCACAATTTCTCCTCTACTCTCACTTGACAGTCAACACACACAAAAGACTGGGCACCTTAGTGAACATTTAAAAATGAAAGCCTGGTCCCAAATAAGTCAGGGTACTCTAAATAGTATTTATCTTAAATAAACACTTCCACCTACAGTATTGTGTACTTCCTGTGGAAACTTGTAACGGTAATGAGAAAATAGCTAGGCTTACAGGACTCAAAATAACATCCCAGGGAGACAGTGGCATACCATGGAAAGAGCACGGGTACCAGACTTGAGTTCAAATCCCAGCTCTGCTAGTCTATGACCTTAGAACTGCTTACTGTCTGTGAACCAAAGAGGCTAAATTTATAGAAGGGAATCAGTACCATCGACATCACAGAACAATGATGACCTACTCGAGATCACTTACATAAAACACCTGGAAGACTGACGGGCACATTTCAGCAATTCAACAATGATAGTTTTTTATTACTAAATAGAAAAAAAAAAGTTGGAATTAGAGAGGCAATCTAATGTCTGTATTTTAGAGGTAAGGAAACTGAAGGCACGGAAAGATAAAATGATCAATACAAGATAAGGAAGATTGTTTTCAGCAGAGAAAGGACTCGTCACTGGTCCCTAATATTCAAATACTGATTCTGCTTCACTGTATTGCTGGCTTGGATACTAGCCAGTCTTTTCAATAATTAAAGAACTGGCCATATTTCTTCCTGAGACAGAAGGGAATCCTTAACAGGAATTACACAATCTCTGATGCACAGATGTTTCTAGAACTTTTTTGAAACAGAGAGAAAAATCACAGCATACGGTTGACTTAGGTTAAAACCAGCAAAGTACTGTATGAGAAATACTGATCAGAGCAAATATGATCCAGCAGGAAGGAAGCAACATCAGTGTTAGCAGAAACAGGATTTAAGTTAGTAAATTTAAGAGAAACTATTCTGATCGGTAAGACCTCATAAGAAGAAAACGAAAAACAAGGAGACAACAGGCAAACTAAAATGTGAAGAAGAGAAACGAGTGGATCACTGTTAGAAAGGAGATGAGCACTGATGACCAACAACAGCCTGGGCAGGAGCCACAGAGCGGGCAGGACGTCTGTGGCTGTTCACGAAGAGTAACAGCTCAAGAGAGCTAAGAGACTGGGAAGCACGGTCAGAAATCACGTTGGGTGGGATGCTGAAATCCAGTTTAAGCTTTCAAATGTTTTTTAGCCAGGGAACAACATGAGCAGTTATGTGCTTAAGATTAACCACCAAAGGACATTGTCCTAACACTAGAATATTAAAACGTTACAGCCACATTAAAAATAATTGAAGATCATCCTTTTAAAGCAGAAATGGACTTTTAGAACCAATTCTTCTCTCATCTTAATTCAATTTCAGCAAATTCAATGGAGCTGGTTTATAAGAACCACCTGCAGCACTTAAGAGGCTAGAAAAGAAACTAGCCAGTGTTTCTGAAGAAAATACAGGTGTTTCCATTCAGCCCAAAAAAAAATTTACTGCATTCAGCAACAACAAAGGTGCTGAGACAGAAAGATGATTAAGACAGCATTGTTCTGTTTTCTACTGCTCTTAAGAACCCTACAGCCTAGTTGAGGAAACAGACACAACAGTTATTTTTAATAAATGTGATACAGAGGAGCAATTCTTTCTTCTCTATTTCAAATTCTGCCTCTCTTCCCGATTTATGCTATCTAATCTATTCTTACATTTCATTCCTCATTGTCTTTATCTGATGATATAGTGCTTTCTAACAATAATTATTTGTGCAAAAGAAAAGAGCCCTATTCTAACAACATTAGATAATGGCAAAGGGAAGGAAAAGAAGATAATTCAACACTTGCTACTGAAAGTAATAGAGAGAAAGAAAGGGAGGATGGGTAAGAGAGAGACAGAAACAGAGATAGAGAGGATGTGTCTATTCACGCCAGCCAATCTCAGAACTCAACACCAACAACACTAAAGCAAGAGCCTGCCTAGCATTCCTGCCCTGTTTCTCTTTGGTATCTTCTTTCAAGATGCACTTGCCTATAACATTGGTGTTGGCAGGGGAAACGGGGTTGAGAGGAGGATGGAGAAGAGGAAAACGATGAACAAGAGAATCCAATCAATGAGACACCTCTCCCAAACACTCACAAAAAAAGCCTTTTGTAAGAATTCAAAATAATTTGATTCTGTAATGTCTGGGGCGGTGGGGAAGATTCCAAATTAGGGGCAAGCCAAATGGAAATATAATCATTTGTAAAGCATCTGTTTATTAATAAAAACGCCACTTGTTCAATTTCCCCAAATAGTTTGATAATATCTGAGAAAGCCCCTTCTAAATATTAGGATTAAAAAAATTAACTGTACATTTTCATTTTAATATTTATAACAGCTTGGCTGTCAGTTTTTGGTATATCAGAGACACAATAGTTGTCCATACACACATACTTCTTAGTGTGCTAGAGTAAAGACACACACCGTAAAATTATGTGGTGTTTGTAGTATACTCATTTTACCAATATTTTAAAATTTTAATTACTATAGAGATTAAGAGTTTTTATATCTTGGCATTGATGACAACTTCATTTTAAGCATAAAAGATTTTGGTTAAAAATCCTTGGTTGGAAACACAACTCTTAATTGCTATATTTATATAAAAACACACAAACCACAACAGAATAATCTGCTTTACAATACAGTTTCTAGAAACCAAATAGAATTAAAGTAGTAACTGTCTGAATATATCAAAATGATACACTGACACAAAAATGACATAAAGCTCAGTTTGTTACAAGAACAAAAACAGTGATATTAAAGCTAATAAACAGCAAACAAGCCTCAAGTAGAATACCATTTGAAATAGAATTCAATTAATCATCTTTAATACTGACTCTGCGAACAGAGTAGACTAATTCCAGCTCAAAATATGACTTTCTTAAAGCAGGGACAAAATGAAAACAGTCACTAAAGAAAACAGTAACATATCCAAAATGAGATGCAAGTAGTCCAGTGAGGAAGATGATTGACTCAAGAACAGAAACAATATTAAACTTCTATCTACACGTTCTGTTTTTATTGAAATTAAACTCTTTTCCAGCATGATGGGAATATTTTAGTTTCCACGTGACCAGTTAATTGTATTTATAGATGATGATTTAGTTTAAACTAACATGGACAGAATGCTTCAAAAGAAAAAAAAAAAAAAAACCCCTGAAAAGAACTATTACAGATTGAATATAACATTACTAATGCATGGGTATATGTAAACGTGATGTTACGTTTCACACGAATTCAACCAGCGTTCACTGAGTGCCACAAAGCTAGGCTCAAAGACTGTGAAAAAGACAAGGCAAGGCCGTGTTTCTCAACCAAAAGAAAACCTGACTACTGCCGTTGTTGTGTATCACCCAGCAGCAATCAGCCCCTAGCTCCACTTCCTAATATACTCCTACTCCATGGAGGCTACAAAACCAAATGCTCAGCACTCCCTTGAGCTGTGTTCCGGGGGCAAATTAGATGCAGTGTGGAGAGATTTAGAATGTGGAAGTGAGGCAGGGGCCATATACTTGCTAATTTGGTTTTTCGCTGCTGGCCCGCAAGGTCATGAGAGATAATAACTTACTTTGTTCTGTAGTGAATCTCCTCCCTTGTGCTATCCATCCTTTCTTGGAAGCCGAGGCAGGGACACATCTGCCAGTATTATTAACAACTATCATATAAAATACCTGGAGCAGTTCTATTTCCCACACTAAGCCCTAACCGATATTACAAAGTTTTGCCTTTACTGAGTAAACAAAAGAACTAACAGATTTAATAGGATTTCACTTGAAATTCTCAGATTCTCAATTAAGCCATGCCCCACTCACCTCTACTGGGAAATTAGCTTGACATATTCTTGCATGTCTTAATGAACTCATTCATTTCAGTATAATTTAGGTGTTTTATGAACTGATACCAAGAGGACAACTAATCAATTTTCCATAGTCAGAAGAACTAAGGCAAATCTCTTTGAATAAAAGAACTCAAATCAATCAAAACATTTCTGGTAGCCCCAAAATATACTTACATGCAGCTAAATTAGGCCATTACTCATTGGGATCATACTATTTAAAATTTTTTTTAAAGTCATGATTGGTTGAAAGTAGAACATATACTTAAAGTCTATGAGTCAACATTTTTTAACTCAAGCAAAACATCTATTAATAATCTTATAAAAACTGATTCAAACACTTAATGACTGAGGGATCAGCCACATAAAACATCAAAAAAATCATATATCACTCACTCTAAAAAAAGAAAAAAGACACTAATGAACTCATCTACAAAACAGAGACAGACTCAGAGACATAGTAAACAATCTTACAGTTACTGGGGGGAAAGGGGTGAGAAGGGATAAATTGGCAGTTCAAGATTTACAAATATTAACAACTACATATAAAATAGATTTTAAAAATTTCTTCTATATAGCATAGGGAACTATATTCAATATCTTGTAGTAACCTATAATGTAAAAGAATATGAAAACAAATATATGTATGTATATGTCTGACTGAAACATTATACTGTACACCAGAAACTGACCCATTGAAACTGACTATACTTGAATTAAAAAAGAAATCAGGGGTCATTATGGTAACTGTGTCACAAATATTCTCCCTTTAAAAACATAACCTTCTGTCTTTTCTATCATACTAATTTTGACCACAAATACTATTATCATTTTCTTTTCGTTCAATGAAGCAGAGACACACAAGGGACATTAATCCCAAATAATAGGTTCCTCAGTCTTTCCAAGTGATTAAAAATGATTATTTCTCCACAAATCCTATGAGAACATATCTGCTTCATACAACCACAGTTCCCTTGTACTTTTTAATGAAACATGATACTAAGCTTAAGCAAAGTACAGAAAATAATGTTCAATTAATTAAATACATTCATCTCTTCGTTAAGAGATAAAATATTAACTTGTTTCATTAGCCGTGATGTTCACTATACGGAACATTTTAAATACACATTTCCTCAGAGTTCTTAACTTAAAACACAAGGCGACATATATCATCCAGTCTCCAGCAACACACTAGGGGAATTCTGACCCTGGCACACATATCTCAAAGTATGTTTTGTTTTCTTAATTTTTCTCACACTCTATTAAACTGATAATTTTAACTCTGTAACTCTGATGTTTAAAGCAGGCACTGTGGGAAAAGAAAATTTGAATATAGATGGGATAGAACTGTTCTGCTTTAAGCAGATTAGTATTTGGGACTGTCTTGATTGAGGTTCTACAGCAAATACAGTTACACATTTACTATGAAATGCAACAGGGCAAAGCAGTTATCAGTCAAAGGCGTACACCTGTGACTTACCAATACCGATGTAGCAGCTGAGAGGATTAGGGTAAGTTACACAGTTCAACTAAAAAAAATATTATTCTTAATGGCACTGACATACAGTGAAGAAGAGAAACTAAGTGTAACATAACACAACTGTATTGCTCTACATCATTATGAGCATTATGGTTTATTTGAAATAGATCAGACACATTATCTTATATGATACAATAACCTTGTGCAATCGAGAAAAATCAATTTTTCTATTTTAGACAGGAAATAGAAGCTAAGGAAAGCTAAACGAGATAAAAGAGGTCTATTTTCTTTTTTCTAAAGTAAACATTGTTTCAAACAAAAATAATGATCCTTTGAGATACCACCACACACCCATTCAGGCGGCTACTATAAAACAAATCAAAAGGAAAGGAAAGGAGAGGAAAAGGGAAGGGGAGGGGAGGGGAAGGTAGGGGAGGGGAGGGGATGAGAGGGGAGGAGAAGGGAAAGGGAGGGAAGGGGAGGAAAGAAAAGTGTTGGATAAATTGGAACCCTTGTGCACTGTTGGTGGGAATATAAAATGGTATACCTGCTGGGATAAACAGTAAGATCGGTTTCTTAAAAGATTAAACAGAATTACCATATGATCCAGCAATTCCTCTTCTGGGAAGGTACCCCAGAGATGTGGAAGCAGGTCTTAAAGAGATGTGTGGACACCTGTGTTCACAGCAGCATTATTCGCAATAACCAAAATGTGGAAGCAACCCACTATTCATCAACTGATACACAGATAAGCAAAATATATATACAATGGACCATTATTCAACCTTAAAAAGGAAGGAAATTCTGCAATATGCTACGACATGGATGAACCGTTAGTACATTAGGCGAAGTGAAATGAGCCAATCACAAAAAGACAAACACTGTATGACTCCACTTATATGAGGTACTTACAGTGTTCAAAATCATATATAGAAAGTATAATGGTAGTTGCCAGATGCTGGTGGGAGGGGAGGATGCAGAGTTACTATTTAACAGATGTAGTTTCAATAGGGGAGGGGATGGATGGTTCTGATGGTTGCACAAAAGTCTGAAAGTATTTAATACCACTGAATTGTTTACTTAAAAATGGTTAAGATGGTAGTTTTATGTTATGTCTATTTTACCACAAAAAAAAAAAAGAAAAGAAAAACAATAATAATCTCTTTTTTGGCTCTAGTCGACATGGAAATGGATGGCTTTGAGGGATGCTTCTGTAATCAGCCCCTCAAAGTCCAAGAACATGATATTCCCCCAACACAGCCATGCCACATTCAGACAAAGTAAAATCAGTGTGTTTTCTATACCAATGAGAATTCAAGATATGGCTCCTAATCCAATTCCATATCAAGGATTTTAAAAACACTTCAACTTAATATATACAACTTCCCAAACTAAACAGTATTCATGTGATTTTATAAATAAATTAAATACAAGATATTAGTACCACTGTTTTTAACTCAATATTCACTTAGATTTTTCCCAAATTTTTGCCTCATATATATTGGTCTTCATTCCCTGCTGCATTTTTGTTCTTTCTCCTTCAAAAAGTTACTTTTACCATTATAGTTCTGCTAAAGTTAAATTCGTCAGTTTTGCTGTTGAGAAGTATCTTTACTTCACCTTCACTTCTGAAGAATATTTTCACTAAGTATGGATCTAGACTGGCAATTATTCTATTTCAGTACTCTGAAGACATCTTTTTATTCTTCTGGTTTCCATTTTGATCATTCACATAATATGCCTTCCTTCCCCTCTAGCTGCATTTGAAGTTTTCTCTTTCTCTTTAGTTTTACTAATTTTACTATGACATGTCTAGCTGTGATTTTCATTGTATTTGTCCTTCTCAGAACTTCTTAATTATGTGAATCGATGTCTTTTCTCTTCAGCGATTGCTTCTGCCCTGCCTCATTCTTCTGCTTTTAAGACTCCAATTACATACATATTTGAACTTCAGATCTCTTCACTATGTCCCATATATTTCTTATGAACCTTTCTGTATTTTCCATCATTTTGCCTCTCTGTGACTCAGAATAGATATCTTTTCCTAACTGGTACTCCAGCCATTTCACTAAATAAAAAAAAATAAACAACAACAAACCCAAGAAAGTGGGGAGTAAATTAGTACCCAGACTTAATACAACATATTATCTAAAATGCTCTATTTCAACAAAAATTACAAGACATGAAAAGAAATAGGAAAGTGTAACATATACAAAAGAAAAAATGTAGACAATAAAAACTGGCTTTGAAGGGGTACAGATGATGAACTTAATGGACAAAGATTTAAAATCAGCTGTTAGAAATGTGTTCCAAGAACAAAAGGAAATCATTTTAAAAAAATAAAAGTATATGATGACAGTGTCTCATCAAAGAGAGAATGCACTAAAAAGACAGACATTTTTTAAAACAGAAATTCTGGAATTGAAAAATACAATTAGTGAAATGAAAGATTCACTTGAAAGGCTCAATAGTAGATTAGAATTGGCAGAAGAAAAGATTCAAAGATCCAAAAATTTAAGGTAAATCAACAGAGATTATGTAATTGAAGGAACAGAGAAAAAAAAAAAAAGAATAAAAATGAACAAAGCCTCAGAGAAATATACATGTAACAAAAATACCAAAAGGAAAGGAGGGAAAGAAAGGAACAGAAAAATACAAGAAACAATGGCTGAAAACTTCCAAAATTTGAAGAGAAGTATTAATCTATATCCAAGAAGCTTAACGAACACCAAATAGAATAAAAGCAAAAATATCCATATCCAAGCATAACACAGTCAAATGCTGAAAGATAAAGACAATGAGAATATCTTGAAAGCAGTAACAGAAACATTACTCATCATGTATGAGGGAACCCAGGAAGATTAAAAGCTGACTTCTCATGACAAACAATGGAAAACAGAAATCAGTGCGATGACAATATTCGAAGTGCTGCAAAAGAATCAAGTAAAGTCTTACATCCAGCAAATTCTTGTTTTAAAATGAGATAAAATAGACATTGTCATATAAACAAAAGTTGAGAGAATGTGTTGCTAGTAGGCCATCCTTACAAGAAACCCTAAAGGAATTTTTTCAGGCTGAAAGCAATTGATTTTTAATAGAAATTCAAATACATACACATATACACACACACACATACACAAACCCAAACAAAAAACCAGAGTACTAGTAGAACCCAGTGACTCCAGCACCACGGTCACAGATGACTCAACCAATAAATTATTACTAAACCTAAGGGAGCCATCGAGAGCTGGTTGAAGTTTACCCCTTTTGGAATAGAGGGTCAACATAGAGTTAGTGTGGTTACATGTATGAAGTTTGTTTTCTCCATTAAGTCCAGCAGGGCAGCTATCAAGATAGTTTCTTGCCTCTCTTACATTAAACCCCCATCTGAGTGTGTCTCAGTTTCTTGTAAGTTTGAAGGGACAAATATAACTGGAAAATGTGACATAATAATGAAATCATTAAACCTACAAAACTATGAAGCCATTGTTTCAGATTTTCAATCATCAAGTACCAATTTCTACTTGAAGATATTTCTGCTGTCTTGTATTCTGATGACTCTTTGCTTTCATATATATATACATATGCCCTTGGAAGGTAGGAGTCATCCTGGTGCAGTACGAACCAATGAGCATCATGCCCACTTCCAAAGGTTCAGAGCCCCCTGCTCATACCCCTACTCCACATTTTAAGAATCACAGTGATTCTGCCCATCCACAATGGAGAGGCCTGGTTTTTCTGGCGAACTGACATTGATGCTAAATGTGAGTTCAGTGGTTGTGACTTTACTTGGGGCAACGTTAATTTCACTTGTGTAACCCCAGACCCCAGCACCAGACCCAATACCTAACAAGCCTTTAATCAAAATTTATTGAATAAAAGACTGAAGAAGTTGTTTTTCTCACTGCCAATTAGAAGATATTAAAAATAGAATACAAAACAAGAAACCAACCCACATTTTATATAACTTAAGCATACATATGGATAGAGAACTCATAAAATTCTTCAGGGTAATAAGGAAAAATGTTTCTAATCTTCTGTTAAACTCTACCTACCTAACCAGCTCTTAATTTAGGTATATATTTCAATTCTCAGATTTCTAGTGATTTTTTTTCATGTCCTATTCTCTGCTAGAATTAAATACCTTACAACCTAACTTCTTAACATATTAATAACCATTGCTTGAAAGTTGATTTCTATTAACTTATATCTGAATAGTCTATATGCTTGTTTCTAGTTCTGCTTTTTTTTTCTCTTGCTTTTTATTAGTATGGTTTTGTTTTCTGCCTGCTAAGTTCTGATTAAATGCTAGATATTCTATGACAAATTACAGAAACAATATGAGGGCTTTGGATGGTAATATCTTCCTCCACAAAAGATTTACAGTTGACCCATGAACAACAAAAGGAGTTAATCCAAGTATAACTTATAGTTGGCCCTCCATATCTACAGTTCCACTGTATTCTTGCATTCAACCAACTAGACCATGTATTCATGCATTCAACCAACTAGACCATGGTAATATATACTACTGAAAAAATATCTGCATATAAGTAAACCCATGCAATTCAAACCCGAGTTGTTCAAGAGTCAACTGTACTTTTGTTTAAATGGACAGTTAGGATAGGAAGAGACAAAATCAAGGCAGACTCAAAGCTATGTTACAGTCTTTATGACTATTAGTCTATTTCCAGTTCACATAGAATCCTGGGGTTTAGCCCTTGGGTATCTCATCCCAGGTGTGAAATGTTAACCAGGCTCTTCCTCTTCAGGGGCCTAAACTCTGTTGTAAGCTCTGCTCAATTTGTAATTCAGAGCACATTCCAAGGGAAAGTGGGGCCAAGTGTCAGATCCATCACTCTGCATCCCCTTCCTCAACAGCATACTTGATCTTTCCTGTCTTTGTAACCAGATAACTTTCTGAAAAATTCAGTTTTTTTCTTTCAACATATGTCTTACCCAGCTTTTCTAGTTTTTCTCAGTAAGAGGTTTGTTCTGCAACAAGATAATCCACTATTGCCAAAGGCAGAAGTTGTTCTTCAATCAGAATTGCCAAGTTTGCCTAATGTGTAATCTTCTCTAAGGAAGGGCAAACAGTCTAACATCTTATTATATATTCCCCAAAAATAAAATGTTGCATGATATAAAAACATACCTCACCTAACTGAAGTACTATAAACTAAATGCATATAATACATTTGTAAAAACTTGCTAACATTTACCTTTGTTGATGTTAGCCATGTATTACTTATTAAAAACTAAAAGAATGTTTATCTCAGTGCAAATGAATAGTTTATTTTCTTACAAAGATAATTTATACTATTTGAACATTTTCAAGAGTATAATAAACTTGTTGACTTTTTTGTGGTTTAAGGCTCAGTACAATCTCACTTCCACTTGTAGACAGCTGCCTGAAAACAAACATCTAACAAGCAGTTAATTTTCCACTTAAAATGAAACACTATCAAATTAAAATCACTCTAATGATAAGGAAAGGCTACAGGAATAATGTATGAATAGTTAAAATCTGCTTAATATAAAGTCTACTATCCCTCTGTTAACGTATTTGTGGTAGTAAGAAATGAATAACCATCAATTACTTAGATGCAAGAATATTACCTCATTTATTTCATTTCACCCATTTTTCTATAGCCATTCCTTTAATAGTTATTCCAAAGCTACCTGTTATCTTTGTCATTGCTTTAAATAGAAATTATCAAAACTTCATTATTTTATGAGGAATATAAGTTCCTCCCTGTTTCACCACAGCCTCATGCATGCAGGTGCACACATGCACTCACACACACATCATATACATAGAGATAAGAATCACAAAAGCCTACATATTCAATTTATATATAAAACACAATGTAGAAATTATCATGACTTCAGAAAATAAAGAACTTGAAAATGGATATTTTTATTTCTAAATTATTTTCCTATTCACCACACTCAAATGATAAATTATAAGTATTAGTGATAGTTTAGAGAAAAAATTAAAATATTCAGTCCACTCCTACTTTCTGGCTTTGTGGAAACATGCAAGCAACTCAGAGTTACAGAAAATAGGAAAACTGCCTTTCTTCACAACTCCTAAAATTCTTATTTTTCCAGGAAGATGAAAGATCTGAAAATTAAACTAAATCTTGCAAGAAGTGCAAAGGTTTATTTAGTTTCAGAGTTTTCACCTGTACACAATCTCTGCCAATAGTTAGCTTTTTTAAGAACTTGGCGTATAGTGTATCTACAGACTTTGCAATTTGCCCTAACGTCAGGGTTAATTTGGTTAATAATAGAGGCAGACTTTGTCTCCACTGGGTTCGACAATTTTAGCCTCTGTCTATAAAGTTTTGCTCCCAATACTTTTGTTTATAAGCTAATCTATATATTAAAAATTACTTATTGATCAGATAATACCATATTTTACAACATGCATATGGATGAGGAGAAATCATTAAGATTTTAAAAAAGAAGTACAATAGGAAATGAAAGACAGGGTTACTAAGCCGTCTAAGACCATAGGTCTCTAAGAAGGGTTTAAAAGTAGTAATGAAGACAGCGTCACTACATAGTAAAGCCAGCTTTAGATAAGAAATTCAAAGATCAAAAGAGTTTATCCTAAAAGCATCCATAAAAGGAACACTCTTCCTTCTATTTCTGCCATACTAATCATTAAACAAAAGTTACAATTGATTATCATTTGTTTTCAACTACCGTCTCTCTTTTTAGAAGTAAATTCTGGCATTACAGTCCCATGTTTCTGCTAATGAATAATCATGACAGTTGTCACTCAATTATCACTTTCAAAATTTAATCTAAATTATGTACAGCACCTTGTGTGTTTTTTTTCTTTGAAGTTCTTCATTGAATTTAAAAGTCAAATTTTTTTTTTCTTCAAGAAGAGTAAGTTGATGGAAGATGGAGGCTGAGATTAAATCAGGAGGAATCATTGATCAAGGATGCTTGGAATTCTTATGAATACAAATAGCCTATCAAGGTTAATGAGGTTCAACTCAAGTTTAGAAGAAGAGAAAAATGCACTTAGTATTTTCTATGCATATACAGATCTGAGGTCTTAGGTAGAATTTGAAAGGTAAATTATGCAAACTCAAATGTAGCTTTCATTTGGGTTTCTTACAAGCTATTTTCATTGTTTTTCCCCAGTACAGAACAACTGCTTAAAATATATATTCTGGATCAACAAAAACTAATGCAATTAGCGAGAAGGAGCAAAGGTCCCTTGAATACTGACAACTCTTTCAGAAATGAATGTGCTTCTAAGGAATGACTGGACAACAAATGTTAGCTTTGAAAAATAACCATAAAAATGTTCTACAATATATTATTTCAGTCAGCAAATATTAATTGAGTGCCTAAAATGGGTAAGACATTGTTTTGGGGTAGGGCGGAAGGCATAAAGAGATATTGAAATAAGTCTTGGTTCTTACCCCATATTCATTGATGATTTGAAAAGGCATATAAGTCCTTAATTCATAAGTGGCTCCCAGAATGCAACCAATTTGAATTATAACATCAATACATACTGATAAATGGCCTAGAGCAAAATCTGTGCATAGCAATATACCAAAAGAAAACGTAAACAGAGCATTGAGCATCACAGTGGAAGCAGAATAGAAGACTGTTAGGAAGACAAAATCAGTTCAACAAACTCCAAGAATAAAGACAGAATCTGCTCAAGTAAATAGGATCTCTGAGTACCAGAATGCTGATAAAGAGAAGTGATGGGTTGAGGGAGCCACAGCCATGAAATAATAGTCCTTTCATTATTCTCTGCTTCGGTGTTCACCAAGCAATTTTTTTTTTTTGGTTACTAAGTGAGCTTTCTAAACCTAGGTTTAGAAAATTGAGACTGGTGCCCTGCATAGGAAAACAGTGTTTAAATATCCATATAGGACTCCCACAGGGTACATCAATGAACTGGCACTCTTTCCTATACTGTTCTCCTGTGAGTTTCATTATTAATATGAACCAGCCTCCCAGGTCACACCAATTCTAGGACACAGAAAATTCAAGCGTTCAGATACAAGGACAAGACTTCAAAAAAATATCTTTAGCAAGGTAGGGACATTAAGGTCAGATTTGTCTTAGTGACAAGGACAGCTTTCTTCTGCAGCTCTGTTTCTCCTTTATTTCAACCTGTTTTGAAATTTTAGAGAAATATACCCAGATAACTTTAAGACAGTGTGAGAAACGTGCCATAAAAACATCAGTGATGTAGGCAAAAGGATGGTTCAAAAGGAAGGATTACCCTTTGCAACTGATATAAACCAAGAAGGCTTCAGGGAGGAAAAGTTTAAGGATTTCCACAAAAAGAGGACATTACAGAAACAATGAACAAACTGAAACAAAGACAAAACATAAGATGGAAATGAGGGAAGATCAAGAAAAAAATGAGTCAACAAGAATGGATACACAAGGTTCTGTAGGAGAGGTGTTAGGATGTGTTTAAAGACAGACATCAATGATCAAACAAACCATAAGAAATGTTACTGTACCTGAGCCTGACCAATAATCTCATTGTATGCATCTTCTCTTACTTATATTTGATCTCGGAAAAGTAACTAAAGGAGCTTCATCTCCATTTTTTTATAGAATGTATACCATACCACTGAAAGTAAAGTAGAGGCTAAATGCTTTTCAATTAAGTTTTAATAAAATTGCCACTGTTAGAGGTGAAACTGAGTGGTCCATGACCTATATATCTCTTATAAAGTCTACACTACATGTCACTTGGAGAATAGCTTGGGAATAAAGATATTCAAAGTGTCACCAAATCTAAAACTACTAATGTAACTTTAATTAATTATTTTATTGTTAAAAGTAAGAAAATCAGGAAAAATGGTTAATAATAATTTCTTCCAGGGTGAATGATGTCTTTTTGTAATATGTTTTTCAATAGCAATTGGGAAAAAAAATCTTTCATCCTTTGAAAGGAATTTGAATTATACTTGCAACAAACTCAAAGAACATTCTGTGTCAATTTTAGAATGTCACTTTCAAAGAAACAGGGAAACCTGAGGAGGTTTTGTCCATTGCTATGTCACCAGCATCTAGAACAGTGCCTAACAGTGCCCAGCATGTAACAGATGGTCATTTGTACTTCATATGTGAGTAAATGTTCAATCTTTCTCTCCAATTGTATTTCACACCCAAACACTAACCCAAGAGAACTCCAACTCTTCTAACACATATAAAAATGTAAAAGAACTATTAATTTAGGATAAATTTTGAATGAGAGCATTATTACATTATAAGTAATTTTAAATGGCTACGTATCTTAGATTTTTTTTCCAATTTATTCTACAAGTGGTAAATAAAAAGAAACAATGGGAAGAAAGGGAGGAGGGGAGGGAGGGAGGGAGGATAAACCAACATATGGTTTCAAACAACTCAATAAGGGATTTTTCTACCTTTGGCATTCATTAGCATATTTTTTCATACTTAACTTTGGCAAAATAATCATATTTTATCACTTTTGTCAGCATGATAAAGGGCTAAATAATACCCATTAAAAATATTTAAAAGTCTTATCATTTCAACTGCTCTGAGAATATTTTTACTAAGAATTTATTAAACATGTAGGGGGAAAGGCAGGGCCAAGATGGCAGAATAGGAAGATCTTGAGCTTACCCCCTCACAAGGACACACAAAAACTATAACTACATAGAGAACAAATATCTCTGAGAATGATCTGAAGACTAGCAGATTAGCTCTTCTATAATTAATGATACAAAGAAAAAGGAAAAAAAACACACACACACCAAGATGAGTACAGGGGAAGAGAAGTGATTTAATTAGAACTCACATACCCCAGCAAGTGGAGATATTACCAAAAACTCAGAGGTCCTCCCTAAGGAGTGAGGGGTTCAGTTCCCACCTTGGGCACCCTAACCCTGAGGACTAGCACCAGGTTTGGAAAACCAGTGAGGCTTACATCCAGAAGAGCTGGAGGGCTATAGAAAACTGAGACTCTGCTCTTAAAAGAGTGTGCACACAAACTTACTCTGAGTCCCAGTACAGAGGAAGCAAACTGACAAGTGCCTGACATCATAGCTGGCCTGTCAAGAATACCTCAACAGACCCCCACCCCCAGCCCACACCAAGATCCCACTCTAGTCCCTTCACCAAGGTGGCATTCCCCAGTGCACCCCAGGAGAAGCTCCAGTTCACACTGGGCTCTGGCTCTAGCCCCTCTGGCTCCAGCCCCCTTGCCAAAGTGTTAGCCCTCCACACACCCTGAGAGAAGCCACAGTCCACACCAGTCTCTGGCTCCAACTCCACCCCCCCCTACTGGAGAGCAACCACCAGTGTACCCCAGGAGAAGCCCTGGCCTATGCAAAGGCAGCAGCTCCAGGTATACCCTAGGAAAAGCCCAGGTTCACTTCAGCTCCAGCCCTCCAGCCAAAGCCACAGGACACACACAGTCTGCACAGAGACATTCCTTCACAAGGACATGCCCTCAAGACATGAAGAGATAACTGTTTCTCCTAATTCATAGAAACAAACATAAAAAAAAAATCAAACAAAATGAGAAGACAGAGAAATATGTTGTAAACAAAAGCACAAAATAAAACCCCAGGAAAAAAAAAAAAAAAACTCTAATGATATGGAGATAAATAATTTACCTGATAAAGACTTCAAAGCTTTGATCATAAAAATGCTCACTGAACTTGAGAGAAGAGTGGAGGAACATAGAGGTTAAACAAAGAGGTAGAAAATACAGAAAAGAACCAATCAGAGGTGAAGAAACAATAACTGAAATGAAATCAACTGCAAATTAGGTGATACAGAATAACACATAAGTGACCTGGAAGATGAAATAGCTGAAACCATGCTATCAGAATAGCAAAAAGAAAAAAATAATTTTAATGAGAATAGTTGAAGAGACCTCTAAGACAACATCAAGCATAGTAACGTTTACATTATAGAGGTCCCAGAAGGAAAAGAGAGAGAAAGGGGCAGAAAATGTATTTGATGAAATAATGGCTGAAAAATTCTTTAACCTGCAGGAAGAAACAGATATCCAGGTCCAGGAAGTAAAGAGAGTTCCAAACAAGATGAGCCCAAAGAAATACACACCAACACATATCACAATTAAAACAGCAAAAGTTAAAGAGAATTTTAAAGACAGCAAGACAAAAAACTAAGAGTTGCATATAAGGGAAACCTCCATATGCTGTCACCTGATTTCTCAGTAGAAACTTCGCAGACCAGGAAGGAATGGCATGATATACTTAAAGTGATGAAAGGAAAAAGCCTATATCAAGGATACTCTCTATATGGCAAACCTATTCAGAACTGAAAGACAGATGAGTTTCCCAGAGAAGCAAAAACTAAAAAGAGTCTAACACCACCAAACCAGCCTTCAAGAAATGTTAAAGGAACTTCTTTAAGCCGAAAAGGAAAGGCTATATAAAGAAACAGGAAAACATATGAAAAGAATCTCACTCATAAAGGCAAATATATAGCAAAGGCAGTGAATCAACCACTTAAAAAGCTAGTAGGCAAGTTAAAAGACAAAAGTCATAAAATCAACTACAGCTACACTAAATAGTTAAGAGTACACAAAAAGATATAAAATGCGATGTCAAAAACATAAAATATGAGGAGTGGGAAGTAAAAAAAGTAGAACTTTTAAAATGTCTTTGGACTTAAACAACTATCAGCTTAAAATAAATATATATTCATTTCAATATAGATAAAGCTCATGGTAACCACAAACCAAATCCTACAACAGATACACAATAAACAAAGAGAAAGGAAGCCAAATGTAACACTAACAAAAATCATTAAACCACAATAAAAGAGACCAAAAGAATAACAAAGAACTACAAAAACAACCAGACAAGAAGTAACAAAATGGCAGTAAGTATATACCTATCAATAATGACTACAAATGTAAATAGTCTAAATGCTCCAACCAAAAGACATCTGATAGCTGAATGAATTAAAAAAACAAGATTCATCTACATACTGCCTACAAGACACTCACCTCAGAGCTAAAGACACGTACAGACTGAAAGTAAAAGGATAGAAAAAATATTCCATCAAATGGAAACAAAAAGAAAACTAGGGTAGTAATACTTGATTCAGACAAAATAGACTTTAAAATAAAGACCATAACAAAGGATAAAGAAGGGTATTACATAAAGATAAAGGGGTCAATCCAAGAAGAGGAATAATATTTGTAAATATATTTGCTCCAAACACAGGAACACATAAATATGAAGAGCAAATATTACCAGACATAAAGGGAGAAACTAACAGTAATACAATAATGGTAGGGAACTTTAATACCCCATTTAGATCAACAGATAGATCATCTAAACAGAAAATCAATAAAGAAACACTGATTTTAAATAACACATCAGAGCAGGTGGGCTTAATCGATACCTACAGTGGAACATTCTATCCAAAAACAAAATATAAATTTTCGAGTTCACATGGAATGTTCTCCAGGATAGATCACATGCTAGGCCATAAAACAAATCTCTATAAATTTAAAAAGACTGAAATCATATCAAGCATCTTTTCCAACCATAACACTATGAAACCAGAAATCAATTACAGGAAGGAAACTAGGAAAAAGAAAAAAAATGTGAAGACTAAAAAACACACTACTAAAAAACTAATGGTTCAACACAGAAATCAAAGAAGAAACATCTCACAATTATTAGAATGGCTATTAACAAAAAGACATTGGTAAGGATTTGAAGAAAAAAGAACATTCATACACTATTGGTAGGAATGTAAATTGGTGCAGCCACTATAGAAAACAGTATAGAGATGCCTCAAAAAATTACTGATTTTTTGATCCACCATTTCTGGACATGTATCTGAAGAACACAAAAACATTAATTTGAAAAGATCTATTCATCCTTTGTTCATCACAGCATTATTTACAATAGCCAAGACATGGAAACAACCTAGGTGCCCATCAAGGAATGAATGGATAAAGAAGATGTAACACACACACACACACACACACACACACACACACACACACACAAATGGAATGCTACTGAGCCATAAAAAAAATGAAATCTTGCCATTCGCCAAAACTTGGATAGATCTTAAGGATATTATGCTAAGTGAAATAAAGTCAGACAGAGAAAGACAAAGACCTTATCTTTTCACTCATATATGGAATAAAAAAAGTAAGTAAAAAAATTAATAAACAAACCAAACAAAAAAAACAGAACTGGTAGCTACAGAGAATACAGTAATCGTTACCAGAGGGGAAGGGACGGGTGAGGGTCGGAGGCAAAATGAGTAAAAGGGATCAACTGAATGGTGACAGAAACTAAATTTTTGGTAGTGAGTACACTGTGGTGTATACAGGAATAGAAATATAATGTTATACACATGAAACTTATATAATATTATAAACCAATGTTAACTCAATAAAATATAAATTATTTTAAAAGTCTGAAAAATTAAGTTAAAAAAGTCACAGGGATATAATATACAGCACAGGGAATATATTCAATAACATTATAATAACTTGGTATTGTGAATAATCCTATAAAAACATCAAATCACAATGTTGTACACCTGAAACTAATATTACACTGTAAGTCAACTATACTTCCATTAAAAAAAATTTAGTAAACAAGCATGTAGAGGGCTTTATAAAGAGTATGGCACTATTCCATTATCTTTACAATCTGAATCTTGAACCAAGTATAAAATACATTTTTTTAAATTTATTTTTTTCTATTGAAGTACAGTCAATCATGATGTGTCAATTTCTGGTGCACAGCACAATGTCCCAGCCATGCACACACATGCATATATTTGTTTTCTTATTTTTTTCATTAAAGGTTATTACAAGACATTGAACATAGTTCCCTGTGCTACACAGAAGAAACTTTTTTTAACCTATAAAATACATTTTCTAATGATACAGTCACAAGACTAAAAAGAAACTTACACTGCAGCAACATTAAATATTTACTTTGGATTATATAAAATTAGATGCTTTTAACACCAGTTTTCTACCTTTCATTATAATTTAGGAAATTCTTCAAATGCGGCAATTTATTACAATCAGAATACAACTTCACTAATAACAGATACAGAGGAAAACTAACACATATCTACTTCCAAATGTGTCCTTCATGCTTGATCCAATTTGCATAATTAAAACTGGAATTAAGCCATTTTTTTATGAAGCTCTTTCCTTTGATTTTTAGTATTTTCTGATAATTACACCATCTGTGCTAGATGGAAACGGCAAGCAGGGAACGGTAGCAGCCTCGCTCCACTTTACTCATGGTCACCACATCGTACATGGTTACCACACAAGTCCTCACAGCTCTGCCTCGCGCAGAACAGCCAGAGACTTGAAAACCTTTGTATTTCCAAATACCTTTTCACTGTGCCTTCTGCTAGTTTCACCCCCCAAATAACTGTCCCTTCAGGGAAGAAAGGTCCCGTCTGTCAGTATGAAAGGCTCAACTGTATTGGAAAAAAAAACATTTTCAAGCTTCATAGGTAGCCCCTGCCTTTGAGGCCCAAACGAAGAGAAATGAATCCAAAGACATTTCTCTCTGTAACTGAGGCAGTCACCTACATAACTTTATACGACTTATACCCAACTGGAGTTCATAAACACCACAGTCTTTATATTAAAAGTTCATTAAGAAGTTCCTCTGAATACAACTTAAAGATAGCAAAGTCACCTCCACTTGTGCTGCCAAATGGACTTTCTCCTTGTCTTTTCGCTCCATGCACCGCTTCACTTCCTCAAACTCAGACGCCATCGCACTGAAGTTCAGCTGCACTCTCAAATCTGACATCTGCTTCTCCAGATCCTCTTTTTCCCGCTCAACCCCTTAAAAGAGAAAACATAAAGCTTTATGGTTGTTCTTTACTCACAGGAGAACGTACTTTCAAATGATATGTTTTAATGTTCCACCTAATACAATCCACGTACTGTCAGCATCACTCAACAGACTGCACAGTTTGCCATTCTGCTATTTCGAGTTTCACAGTTTTCTAAAATATATACATTGCTGTGCCATCCATTATTACCCCATTTTGATTCTAAACTTAAAATGTTATCTGATTTCTAGCACAATTTATTTTAGGAAAATTCTATACATTTTTTTCTATCATTTTCCTTACATCCCTACATTATCACCAAGCTCTAAAACAAATATACTGAGAGAATTTTTCACCTAAGCTTTTCCACCTAACTGAAGTTACTGAAGTTCACACAACAAAATGCTTTTCTTGCAACTTAAACAAATGATGCTGCTAAATTCTTTGACTGGTTACGTTCACTAACTTAATAATTCTGGAGACTACTACCTACAATTTTATCAGTGAACAGTATTAACTTACTTAGTATTTATTTTTAACTCAACATGAAATACTCGGTATATGATGAACAGGGCACCGTAACACAATCTTTTTCAAAAGTAAATAACACAAAAACCCTTTTCTCAATGAGCTTGCACTCCAATAATGGAGAGAAGATACATAAATAAAGTACTTCCATGAATTTCAGATGTCAAAAATTGGAACATATACTATCAATTTAAAACTATTGTTTCTCTAGTAGCTTCCTTTCCAGAAAAGGAAAGAAGGAAGGAAACACTAGTAAGTCCAATTTACAGATCATTATAAGATATGTCCCAACTTTAGAAATATTAAATGTTCAAAACTGTACATTCTGGATGGAAGCTACACAGGTATTCTAATAGCATGATAACAATACGGAGAGATACTAAGCAGATACTTCCATCTGTATAATTTCTGTATAATGAATGGTTATTACACAAAAATAGTCCAAAAGGTAGAATGATAAACTATCTTAATGAGAAACTGAGGTAGGAAGAAATGGGAACTAAGTTAGTTTTAAAAAGTTGATACAAAATTTTATCAAGCAAAGGAGATGAAGTCAAGGAGACATTTCATGGAAAGGAAACAGCACAAAGTACTGAGGAGCAATACTGGATTTTGTATTCAGGTGTAGTTCTATGTAGCTAACGTGTATGAAGGAAGGAAGCAGGAGAGTCAGCAGGGAATTTCTGCATTGCCAGGGAACTTAAAAATTATTCCACAGACCAGGATGTAACAAACATTTTCTGTAAAGGGTCAGATAGAAAATATTTCAACTATATGATCTCTGTCACAACTACTCATCTCTGCTATTGTACTGCAAAACTGACGTGGACAGTGAATAAATGAATGGGAGTCATTGTATCCCAATAAAACGTCTTTACAAAACCAGGAGGCAGTCTGGACTTGGCCCATGGGCCATACTTTGCCTATCCATGATAGGTCTTCAACCTGAAAATATGCATATTTTATGTGTAATTGTATTTATTAATTTGATAGGTATACATATTCATTAATATTATATATTTTTATTTTATAAATGTATATGTGTACATGTGTGTACATATAATCTATATAGCTCCATAGTATATATCTATCTATAGAAATGTTTCATGATACAGATAACACTACTGTACACATATGTATATATAAATTAACATTTGTATAAATATATATTATATACAATGTGAAGATAATGCATATGAATACGTGTATAAACACATATACATGTATGTCTGTTTATGAAACACATATTTGCCATGGAGACATAATATATTTATAAGTATTTATAAATATTAAACATAAAATATAAATAGTGTTATAAACACTTTCCTCCCACACCCAGAGGACTATCTCATATGCTCCATTTTAAAGAACTCTTGCTACAGTGATGGATCAGAACAGGACAGCAGTTAAGAGTTCAAGTTTGGGGAGAAAAAAGATTTGGTCTGGTACTTCCCAATGTGATCTTAAGTAATGATCTCAATCTTTTTGTTCTTCAGTCTTTTTTTAAATCATTAAAATGGAAATAAGAATAGCACCCTCCTCATAGAATAGTTTTAAGAACTAAAGAAGACAGTGTAAACTGAACAGTAGAATGCCCTGCACGTAGTAAGAACTTAATAAATTACGAGAGTTTTTAATCAAGAGAGTAACATATTGGGTTTGTGTCTTAGATGGCTCCCTTTGATGGCAGTATAGAAGACAGACTACAGACAAACTAGAATACGACAAGTTAAGAGGGTAATACAAACGAGACGAAGCATGCCTAAACTGGGCTAATGGGAATAAGAAAGAAGCAACTTCAAGAGATATCAAGATGTACAAATAGAATAGAGAGTAATAACATGGAGGGGAGAAGAAGTAAGTTTGGATGTTCTTTGTATTTTAGGCGTATTCAGATAAAGAGTGATGTGGTCAACTGAGATAAGAAATTAAAACAGGTTTTCAGGAAAGGATGAAATCAGTTGTAAATCGGTCGACTGAGCATTCCAGAACAGCATATAGAGATGTCCAACGAGCAACTCCATCTGGAAGGGTGAAGGTTAGGAGAGTGAGTGGAGCTGGGTTTCGGGATCATCATTTTAAGTGATAGCCAAGGCATGAAACTTACATGAACTTAACGGGCATGCAAATATATTAGAATATGTATGTCAAAATTTGCCTCCAGTGGCAATTTTCTGGCAATGCGGAAATTCTAACTTAAGCAACACATTGAGTTATGTGTGAGGTAATTTGTAACATAAAATATGTACAAGAGTTTCTACAATAATTTAGGCATCTGAGTAAGAAGTCTCAATATTGAAATGATTTACAGAACAATCTGAAATAGTTTGTTAGAATCATTATAAAATCTCAATTATCACCATTTCTATTAAACACAAACATTTAAAAAGAAATAAACCCAGGAGTCATTAAATTTCACGTTAATCAACTGAAAAGGCATTCTAATAGTTCTCAAACAAAAAGTCTTTCTAATTCATACAAGAAAAAGTCATTCATATGGTTCATGACCACTTCTGCAATGTGATTTATTTTTGTCATCAATCTCCAGGTAACAAAAAAGATAGAATCTTAATTTTAATTGTTTGTACATACTGAAAATTAGATAAGAGAAAGTGAAAAACAGGGGCATTTCCAATTTAAGTACAAGTACAAGTACACACACACACACATATGTACATTTAGGCGCAGAAACAGGAAGCTAAAAAAAACCACTAAGGCTTTGCTGGCTCTTCCTAAGAGAAAGCCTCATGAAATAAGCAGGTCTGACAACTGAAATGGGCTTAAAAATCAAGCAAAGAAGATATTAAAATTGGATGTTAATATCAACAACAAGTGAAACTGGAAATTAAAGACACAAATACCATTTACATTACCATCAAAAAGAATGAAACACTTACGAATAAACCTAACAATATCTGCATACTGAAAACTACAAAACTGATGAAAGAAATCAAAGATAAAATAAATGGAGAGATATTCTATGTTCATGGACAGGAAGACTCAACACTGTCAAAATGTCAGTTCTTCTCAACATTGTCAGTAGATTCAACATAATCCCAATCAAAATTCCAGCACGTTATTTTGTGTATACTGACAACCTAATTCTAAAGTTACTTGGAATGGCAAAGAATCCAGAACAGCCAACGCAATACTGAAGGAGAAGAAAAAAGTTGGGAGACTGACACAATCCAACAAAACAGTGTGAGACTGGCCAAAACATATATATAGACAAATAGATCAATGCGACAGAATAGAGTCCAGAAGTAGGCCCACATAAAAATAGTCAACCTATCTTGGACAAAGGAGCAAAGGCAATACAATGAAGAAAAGATAGTTTTATCAACAGTGTTGGGACAACTGGACACTGATATGCAAAAAAATGAATCTAGAAACAGATCTTGTAACTGTCACAAAAATTAATTCAAAATGGACTATAGATCTAAATGTAAAATGAAAAATTATAAAACTCCTACAACATGAGAAGAAAATAGTCTGAGGTTTGACAATGACTTTTTAGATATAACACCAAAGTCACAATACATGAAGGAAAGAATTGATAAGATGGATTTTGTTAAAATTAAAAACTTCAGCTCTGCAAAAGACATTGTCAAGAGAATGAAAACACAAGCCACAGACAGTGAGAAATTATTTGCAAGGACATATCTGGTAAAGGACTGATAGCCAAAAGATACAAAGGACTCTTAAAACTCAACAAGAAAAAAATAATCATAATAAAAAATGGGCCAAAGACCTTAATGAATATCTCACCAAAATAAGATATATAGATAGCAAATAACCATATGAATAGATCCTACACATCATATGTTATCAGGGAAAGGCAAATGAAAGCAGTAAGATACCACTACAAACCTATCTGAATGGCCAAAATCCAGAACACTGACAACAGCAAATGCTGACAAGGATGTAGAGCAGGAACTCTTATTCATTGATGGTGGAGTGAAAAATGATACAGCCATTTTGGAAGACAGTTTGGAAGATTCTCACAAAACTAAACATACTCCTACTGTATGATCCAGCAATCACAGTCTTTGTATCTACTCAAAAGAGATGAAAACTTATGTCCACACAAAAATCTGCACACCAATGTTTAGCTTATAGAAGCTTTATTCATAATTGCCAAAACTTGAAATCAACCAAGACTGGCTTCAGTGGGCGAATGGATAAATAACTGTGGTACATCTAAACAATGAAATATTTTGCAGAGCTTTAAAAAAAAAAAAAAAAAAGCTACCAAGCCATGAAAAGACATGGAAGAATCTTAAAGGCATACTGCTAAGTGAAAGAAGCCAATATATTAAGATACTGGAAAAGGCAAAACTAGAGAAATATAAAAAGATCAGTGTTTGCCAGAGTTTGGGCGGAGAGAGGGATGAATAGTGAAGCACAGAGAATTTTTAGGGCAGTGAAAATACTCTATGATACTATAATGATGGATACATGTCATTATGTATTTGTGCAATCCTATAGAACACACAACACCAAGAGTAAATCCTAATGTAGAATATGAACTTTGGATGATAATGATGTGTTAATGTAGGTTCATCAGTTGTAACAAATATTCCACTCTGGTGAGAATGCTGACAGAGGGGGAAGCTGTGCATGTGTGGAAGCTGGGGATATATGGGCAATCTCTGTACCTTCTGCTCAATACCGTTGTAAACATGAAATTTAAAAATTAAGTATTTTCAAAAAATTGGATGCTAAATTATGATTAACTTAGAAAACCTTGTAGTAGATCAAGAAATAGATAGGATGAAAAGAACATAGCATAAGGAATGCAATTCTGAAAATAGCAATTATTTAAGAAAGATCAAAAGAGCCCCACATATTTACAAATCAGAATTATACCTCTCCTAAACCTCCAGTCATCTCCTTGTTCATCCTGATGGTTTGACTGTTGCTTGGAAATCTGAGATACTTGTTGTAAACCCTTTTGATCGCTTTCTGCTTTCATAAGTTGTGTTCGGAGTTCTTCTACCTAAATACATATGGTCAAAAATGAAACTTCGGTCAGTTTTAAAAGCTGAAAAAGAAACTGAACTTAAAAACTACTACAAGTTATTTTCCTAGGGGAAAAAATTTACTTCTAATGGGCTATTGTGAACACAAGTTGAAGCCAGGTTAACCTTCTTGTTATGCCAAGCACAGTGGAACAGTCTCTTGCTCCATTTCTTTATTCCTCCCATTCGTTCCACAAACAATGAATGTGTTCTCCTCCTTCTCTGTGTCTACTGTGACAAAGAATTTGACCACATTTATTTAAAAGTCCCTTATTTTGACCTCCGTCCACTCTACTATTATTAACCCAAACCACCTTCAATTAAATACTGTATGTTTTAAATTCTTCCCTTATTTTCTTTCATGTAAAAATAGTCTATTGATTGGTAAACTGAAGTGAAATGATCACAATTTAGCATATTTTGATATCAAAGTACTGCTCAAAATAAATGCAATAAATGCTATTGAATAAACCATAAACTCCTTGAGGTCAGGTACTATTTTATTTATCTATTTCTGGAGACTAGCAAATTGCCTACCACATAGCAGGCATGCCCCCAATGACGATGAAACAAATTGGCAGGGGCAGAAAGACTCAGCTTAACTCACAATGATAACCAGAATGTAGACATCTCTTATTTCAAAAGATAAGGTTAGAAATTATAAGGCAGAGTTCTCCAAAAAAAAAAAAAAAATCAGAAGGAATTGAATACAAATATAAACTTCTAAAAAGAAAGTCTAAAATTTGCCAACATTAATTCCATTGGATCACTGACTACAGAATAAAGCCACGTAAAACAGGTGCTATGGTGTATTTTCAGTGCTAACTGTCAAAACATAATACTCCTGAACATTCATGATGCCTGACATCTTGTCTACCTAGCATATTACGTAGTGATTTATGTAACCCATACCTCAAAACACAGTTAGATACAATTGCAATTTATATTAAACGTAGGCAGAAAGGCAGTTAGAAACCCACATGCCCTTATCTAAAGTGTGTAAGATGGCTATTTCAAGATATTGAACTTTAAATATCAGAAGCACCAAACTCCCATTATGGGCTAATGGGCTGCAAAATGTTATGCTTTAAAATTAAGCCTTATCACTGGTTAAAAGGAGGCAGGTAGCATCTACAAAACGTAACTATAGGACAATGATGCATTCAAAGTAACCTGAACATGCAGGAGTCTGTTTTATGTATTTCACTTCCGCCTTCACTCTCCAAATACCTCCTTGAATAAAATTAAGCTCCTGGGAAAATTTCATCTTACACATCCAGTCTCACTTTTATACTGGTTATGCTGAGAGAGAATTCCTAAGTTAAAGCAGCAATCAGCAAGATACACTGTTACAGTGGGAACGTGGGCTAGTGTTCTGTGTTAGCTTTCTCTGAAACTTCCTGAAAGGATTTCATCTTTTGCTTATGTGTGCTAATATACATTCCCTAGGAAAACATTTTTCTAGACCTAGGGTTTTTTCCTCCCTTTCACAAAGACATTTAACAGGGAAGGAGATTCAATTCTGATTTAATTTAAAAGCAGATTATCATAGTTTGCATGGACTTACCTGATGCAAAAGTGTTTCTCTGCTGCCTTCTGACTGATTCAATAACCTTCGAGATAGCTCCAATTCTTGTTCAAGCTAGAATTTCAACCAAGGATCAAGAAAAATGTCCAATGGGACAGAAGATAACTAAATTATTAAAGACATAGTTTAAGAGGAGAAAAGTGGGAAATTTTTCAGATTTTTACAGCTAGTATAAAAGGATAAATTATCTTACTATAAACATCTATCAATGCTTCAATTAAAATAATGGTAATTGAATAACAAAAAGTGAACCAGACCAGACCTCAGGAGGTCTGGGTTCTAGTCAGTTCCATCTCAGTTATGACCCTGTTTAAATCTCTTTTCCTTAGGTCTCCTTTCTGTTACTTCTAAAATAAGGATTTTATATTAGACAACCTCTGATATCCCTTCAGTTCTAAATCATTTTAATGTAAATTCTAAAGCAATTTTTTCTTTAAACTGCTACAGGTAGTATCATATGAACTCAATTTCAAGGACACAATGACTCAAAGTGTATTTCATCCAGTTGGTGATTTTTGTACATTCTTAATAGTCTTATATTCCCAATAGTTCCAATATTTATAACATTTCTAAAATTTATAAATATCTAAATTCAGAATAAGACTTAAAACTTCCCTATTAATACTGCCATTAGATAAATATTCAGAGAAAATGTGCTGTTATGGTAACTAAAACCAAAGTCTGAATGTGCCTAGCTTACTTCAAGTTGATAAATAGGATATGAAGCAGAGCAGAACATGCTACCCCAAAATATGCCTCTTTGGCATAAGTATTATTCTGAGCTGAAAGCAATCAAAACCCAGCAGACTCAGGAAAAGCTTTTTACCTTCCCCTTAACTGCATAAAAAAATTTAGAAAGGGGGTCTGGGTCTGTACCAGGAAGAGGGCCATTACCAAAGATAACTTTCTATGTGTGAAAGACTTATCTGCATGACAGGGTAAATATTTGTTTACCAAACATATGCTCTTCTCATCTTCCTGTGAACTGTCTTCTCCCCCTTTGAAGCCACAGGCCCTTCTTTCCACGGCTCAGGATGGTAGATAAGCCTCAACTGCCTGGCTGTCTCTGAGTCTCAAATTTCTACCGGGCTCCCATACATACAAAATTAAATTTGTTTTTCTTCTGTTAATCTGTCTTATATGAATTTAATTACTAGATCATTCAAAGAACCTAGAAGGGTAGAGGGAAAATTATTTTTGTTCCCCTACAGATGGGACACTTGTTTGTTAAAAATCCAGAGCTTACATATACTGGAAATGTTTGCATTTTCTAAGACTAAGGTTGTTTTGTGAAATCAAATTTGTAATAAGATATCACTCATGAGATACTTATACTCAGGAGACAAAATTGCATAGACATACACACACAGACACTCAACACACAAATGAGTGAACATAAAGCTGTTGAAATGTACACAAGTTCCGTGCACTAGAAACATGTCAATTTCCAGATTTTGATATTGGATGGCAATTATACATAATGTTATCATTGAGAAAAATTAGGTGAATGGCACATGGTACATTTTGCTTTGTAATACCTTATGAATCTATTTGAACTGCGCAGGTTCCCTTATACATGAACTTTTTTCGATAGTAAATACTGCAGTACTACAGGACCTACAGCTGGTTGAATTCCTGGATACGGAACTGTGGCTACAGAGAAACTGCAAATACAGAGGGCTGACTGTATGTCACACATGAGTTTCTGACTGCACAGAACAAGCCCTTATCATTCAAAGGTCAACTGTAAAATATATGTGAAATCAGAGAATCCACACAAAATATTATCCAACCTGTTCTCTGGTTTCTGTAGAGAAATAAGGAGGGAAGAAATCACTCCAAAGTCAAAATGGTTTCAAAATCTACCAAGTCCCATATTGGGCATGATCCCTAGGTAGCATTAGCAGTCTCAACTTCCAAAGGGCAAATGTGATGACCTGACATACCTTGCTCACCATGAAGGCAGTGTGTATGTACATTTAACTTTACGTAAGTTGGTGAAATAAAATTTAAAAGTTAATGGTACATAGAAAAGGCAATATGGAGTAAAGAGCATTATATCAGAAGCAAATTTTTCACCTTATCATTCCTATCTTGGGCTCATCCTTAAATCTACTCGTTTGCAAACAGGGGAGAGTTGTTTGGCCTCTGAATTGCTCTCTAGCTCCAAAGTGCGAGGCTCTATAGGTTCACGGACATGAATATTTGTCAAAGGTCCTTAGTGTTTAATAAGAATAGAGGATTTTTCCAAACTAAGCTGCTACCTATGCTTATCTTCTATAATGAGAACAAATATATGCAAAATACCCTGCCTTCAAACAACAGGTCTTTCCGAACCCTAAAACAAAGTCAAGCTCTTTAAATGTTCTCCAGAAAGGAATGGTCAAGTTTAGTTTGCCTCTAGAAAAGGAGAGGGGACAGAAGACAAGGTAGCAAACGACCTATGTATGTTTCTGAGAACAAGTAGCAGAGAGTGTCACAGCCCTCAAGCCAAGTGACTCAACATCAAAACAAAGGCTCCACTGTGTTCTAGCAAATGATCTTAGGGACATTTTTCAAGGCATTCAATAAATATTACTGGCCCCAGACAGCATTACTCTTTGAAAGATAATTTTCAAAATCTTACTTTATTCTTCTCAGTTTCAGTTTGTCTTAGCTTATTTTTCATTTCTCCCTCATTCCCGCCTGCTTTAGCTTCTTGCTTCTTCAATGCCTAGAAGGAAAGAGGTGGGAAAATAAGTTTTATTCCAAAATACATATAAAACTGAAAGACATTAATAGGATCTATTAAGAAAGGGCTGAGGAAGATGATTATGAGTTGTACAAAACATACAACAGAATTACAACATGCTTATTTACTGAAGCCCTGAGATCATCTCATTGATGATCAAATATAAACAGCTTTCTGATTTTCCTAATTAATTTCCCTTAGTTTGACTTTTTTCCATCTTTGGGAATTTTGAAACACATTTAGAGAGCTTAGACAGCTAAGTTTTCTTGGAAACAAAAATTTTACTGCCTGCTGAAATAATAGTATTTAAAGGTTACATTATCTACTCAACTATTTAGACATAATACCAAAAACTAGTTCATCAGCTTTTCAAATCCTAAAAAAAAATCTCATCAAGGTAGAAAGATGCTTGTTGTATCATTATTACATACATGACATTTTATCACAACATATAATTGGCTCTTCAAACCATATTTCACATAGAGCAAAGGAAACATTCTTTTCCACATTTTTCTCTTTCATAAAGTGGAAAAGAGAACTTTAATATAAATTTCAAAAGTTAACCACAAAAGTGTTTGTTTTGGTTTGTTTCTATGTTAAAACAAAATTAAACTTCAGGAAAAAAATTGTACTTGGAGCAATCTTTCATAACATCTAAAAGGCATTCCATTTGTTTAAAAAATTTTTTGACAATTTTAGCATTTAGACTTAAAAAGATGTATGTGTAGAGGCCATCCAAACAGAAAAGCCAAATTTCCAGAAGTTTTATGATGCTAAGAAAAACTATTGTTAGGCAAACAGCAAAGCATGTTAAAATTGTTTTGATGCAAGTATAATCAATCATATCCCAATTGCATTAACTCATATATTCAGCAAATATCTCCAAAGTGTATTTACCATGTGCCAGGCACTGTGCTATGGGATACTAATATAAGTATACATAAAATAACCATGCCCCTCATCCATGAGATTACAGCTCCCTCTGTCTGGTTCCTACTCTACTAATAAAACAACTGAGTAAAAAGGCAGAGACATCATCAAAATAAAAGTTTTGTTTTGAGTATAATATAAAAGCACTGTTACAGTATTTTCTATAAAACATTGTCCAGGGATTCTTCTTCTTATATATATTAAATACATTACATATATTGAATATACACATTTAATCTTTATGTTAATTCCATGAGTTATTAAGCTAATTTTATTAAGAGAGAAGTTGGGGTACAAGGAGTTGAGTAACTTGCCCAAAGTCATTCCCCTCGTTCATGACAGAGACAGGACATAGACTCAGGCTGACTGCTTCTTAACCACTGAATGGCACTGCCTCTCTATGTTGAAATAATAATATCAATATTATAGGCTGGATATGAAGACTAAATAATTTGATACTTGTAAAGCATTAAAATGTACAATAAAAGACAACCATTATGATTACTAAATTGCTAACAATTGACAGAGTATGACAAATCATAATGCTGTTCAGGTAACTGCCAAATAATTTTGATGTCTGATATATGTTCTTCATTGCAGGGTAAGTGGAATTTGTAATAATATTATGTATGTATCATCTATTCAATTTTGGCAGATGGAATGTGTTTATAAATTTTTCCTGAACAAAGTTATCCTAGAAACTTGAAAATTACTGTTGGCATCCTTTTCTTTCCATGCTGCTTCAGTCTAACCCACCTAATGTAATAGGGGCGAGGGGAGAGGGGACTGAGGAGGGAGGGAGAAATACAAAGAAAAAAGATACGAATTGTTGCTGTATTTTTAATCAATTCATTTTATAATATTTGAACTATCTTATTCTTCAACATCATCATTCTAATCTAGTGCCCCTCATCTTTTTTTTTAATGAGTTAAACTTAATTGGTTATCCTTTCAGTGTTCTCTTATTGAACTAAAAAACTACCCTGGGTTTTTCTACAGAGGGGAGATTATGAGGAAGACTTCCTTAGGCAGTTGATAAGGTTCATCAAACTATAAATAGTCAACGTCCTCTTCTGGATTCAAACTCCAAACAGAAGTCACTCCCAATGAGTATGCAGTGAACGCTCACCCAACCCAGGTGATGTCACTTGAGGCCAAAAACAACTTCAAGCAAGACGGGCTTGTCCCAAATATAAGAGCCATTCACTTCCAAAGCTGAATTCAAAACCTAACCTGGAAGACTCTGCAACTGTCAACCAGTAGTTGCTAAGATCCTTCCAATGTGATTTTGTGCATTTCTTCACGTCCAGATTGTTTCCTCCTCTGTCCTCTGCTTACTGAGTATAAGAGAAACAGAAGGAGTCACCTGCTAAGCTTTTAAAGCTTGACTTAACTTCATGCTGCATCTCAAAGAGTTTAACTTACTTAAGAATGTAAACTCCACAAAATATCCAGTGAAGAAAATTTTCCATTTTACTAACTGGAATTAATCCACTTCTGTCTCTTTTTCATGAGTTCCAAAACTTACATTTTAAAAATCCTATTACATTTTACATCAAAAAAAAAAAAAAACCCAACCAAGAAAGATATATTAACATTTCCCAAGTGTTTACATACTTAACTTTGATTAAATGCATTAAAAATGTTTAACTCATTTATATGCTTATTTTTACTTAGACATCCAAAATAATCCTTGTACATCCAGAGGTTTTTATTTCCAAAGAGTAATACAAAAGCTTTGGTGTCTCTATGGTGTAAGCTTCAGAAAGCCAGGGACCTTATCTGTCATGATCACATTTTATTTCTAACACAGTACTTGGCACTTTTTAGGCGGTAAACATAAGGTATTGAATAGATTAATAAATATCCCATTATAATCTCTGAATAACAACTTCATTCTGCAAACGGCCAACTCTGTTCATCACAAACATGAAAGTTTTCCAGATTTCCTCCATCCTTCTTAACCACCATATTTTCTCAAGCACCAGGTTGTCTTTCTCTCTGGGAAAACAATTATCATGCTGTAGTGACATTGGAAAATAAATATTTATTTGGGCATTTAAGTCAAAGAGTTAATAACTCTTTCCTGTTTTCACAAGTCATCATTTTGGTCTTTTCTTTAGGAAAAAATCCTCTGAGTGGGCTTAAGGTTCTTTTTTTTAAATTTTGAAATAATTTAAATTTACAGAACGGTCGTAAAGATAGCTCAGAGTTCCCATAAAGTTTTTGCCTAGCTTTCCCTAAAATTGACATCTTACATAACCGCATAGGTTTATGGAAACTTAACACAGTTAAGTCACAAAACCGTTAAGCTACAGATGTTATTCAACTGTCAAATGCTTTTTGTTCCAAGATCCAATATAGGATACTGCAGAGCAGCTTATCTCTTCAGTCTCCCCTGATCTGTGGAAGTTCCTTAGTCTTTCCTTGTTTTTATGATGCCAACATTTTTGATGAGATATTTCAGGTAGCTTCAAGTCAGGTATTTTGTAGAAAGTCCCTCAATTTGGGTTTTTCTGATGTCTTCTCATGATTAGACACAGCTCAGAAAACCAGGACAGAAAACCATAGAGGTAAGTGCCCTTCTCAGTGCATCAGACTGTAGGGTACATAATATCAACATGACTCACGACCAGTGATGTTAACCTTGATCACTTGATTAAGGTAGGGTGGTGTCTGCCACATTTCCCTACCATAAAGTTAGTATTCTTTCTTTTCCATACTCTATTTTTAGAAGCAAGTCATTAAATCCAGCCCACACTCAAAGGGAGAAGAACTAAGCTCCAACTACCAGAGGGAGAATATGAAAAAAAAAAAAAAGTGGAAACATGTTAGAATCACTAATGAACAAGTATGCAAGTGTCCTTAAAGTCTCATCTACCAATTTTAGCTCAATCTCCAACCAGCTCTAACACTACCAGTTCTTTTTTGGCCTACAGTTTTCCCCTATCAAACCTTATAGCCTAATGCAACCCAGATTCCTAGTAAGTTAACTCTCAGGACAGTGCTCACCACTAAGTAGAATGCTGAACCTCTTTGCATTCACCTCCAGATAACCTGCTTATGCCAAAAACACTGATGAGTGATGTAGGATTTACATAAGACTATAAGTGGATAGAGTACACGCATCAAGTCTTCACTAAACAGTGGTTATCCTCTTAATTCTCCTGGGCTACTCCGCTAACCAGGAATTCTCCTTCTCCCCTGTTTCTTTACCATCTTGTCCAGCCTCACTGGTTTTCTGCAGCTTCTGGACCTTCCCCACAGGCTTCTAAATCCTCCTACCCCAATTATGCAGAGCAATCTGCCTCTATTCCAGTTCTTAATTTTGAAAACCTATATTCATTACCATGCCTGACACCCCCACTTTCCCCACCCCATAAAGAAAAGACCTATCAGTTACCAGGATCCATTCCCCTTAAAGGGTAGTTGGAAAATAATTATTTTCATTCTCATACTAATAGATATTCAATCTTCATTTCTTATAATTAATATAAATATTAACAATTTTCCTTGATGTGAAAGGAATAAAAATTAATAGGCTTAACTTTAATCAAATTGTGTTTTCTAGCACATGGAATTATAACCTATAAAAACATAATTCTTCTGAAAGTCAACTGTGTATTTTTTAATTTGAATTCCCATATATGAACTAGCAGAATAAAAGAACCTCTAAATCTCTTGGATATCTAAGAATCTGCAATAAAATTTCCTTTCCTCCTCATTTTCTGCCTTCAACATCTGACCAGTTATATATAATGTCACTTTTCCAAACTAATATACTTTTCTATATTGTAGTTCTACTTGTTCCCTAAAACATTATCTAATAGTACCTCTCTCTTTTATTTCTCCTTTTACTCTAAGAATATGTAAGTCTTAGAAAATTTAGGCAATGAGAACTTAAAATTCTATTGCTTTCAGTAAAGGAGCAAAAGTGAGCTATTGAGAAGCAATCCAAAGCAAATTACTACATTTCTACCATATTATCTAGAAATGACATTAAGTTTAAACATTATTTCTGCTTCTTATACAACATAAGCCAGTCAACAAGTAAACAAACACACAAGCAATATTCTAGCCCAGTTCACCGAACCTATTTTCTACATTATCTACTTTAAAATGAAAGACAAAGAAAATCTAACTCTTGAGACCTAGTAAATATATATTAATGTACTTTAAATTTCAGAAACACAGGTAACAGTCAATGAGAAAAGTTTTAAAATTAACTCAATCAAAATTACAAGTCATTTCTTTAAACCTTAATAACAAACTTTAACTTATTTACTACCTTCTTTAAGTGTGTAAGTCTGCTCTGGATTTCTTTCCCATTTGACTTAGATCAAGAAACTTAGAATTATATCAAAACTGACCCAGTAAAAGCAGTTATAAAAAGAGAAGAAGAAAAAAAAAATGCCAATGAATTTCTATTACTATGTTATTTTGCCCTTTAAAGCTTGTTTTTTCTTAAAAGCAGTTTTTGCTATAAAGCTATCATGTGCCCTGTTCCTGGATTCAGATTGTCTTTTACACATTTAAGATCACAGCAACAGCACTGAGCCTTAATAAAGGGTCCCTAGAGCACATTTAAATCTTTAATAGCAACAATTTTTTCTTCTTTTCCTTAAGTGTGCCTATTTCCATTAAAAAGACTAACATTTTGGTATTGCACCACTGCAGTTCTTTAGAGGTAGATGATTTTGAATGCTCAGTTATGTATAATCAAAAAAAGAAAAAAATGCAGCCTTTTCTTTTAAAGAGTGGGGGAAAGGAGAAAAAGGAAATGTTTGTAGACATCTCCTCTGACCATAAAAACTCCCAACTTTGACAACAGGCATGTTTATCAAGAGGCTCTAAAAAATAACACACTCAAAAATGTAGAACAAATAGGGAATTAAAGGCCCTTTGTCTACTTTAAATGGACCAGCAAGCTTGGGTAAGAATGATGGAATTGGAATGAATTAAAGGTCACATGTTAACTCCCACACAGGCCACTGAAATTTCCAAAAAAAAAAAAAAAGAACATCAGCTATCTTGTCTCATCCTAATCACTCAGCAGTGATACAGCTGCATGCCTTTGGTCACAAGGACAAGAACACATAGATGACTCACTGGTAAACCAACAAGACTATAGAAAAACAAGTCTGTGCTCATACCAAACAATAGGTCTATAATATTATATTAAAGGTACACACTTTTAAGTTTTTAAGTTAGATTTTCTTTTCCAGTAACAACAAAGAATGAAAAAGTCATGTTACTTAGAATTATAAAAACAGTTGCTCTTTATATCTATCTCTGTGTGTGTGTTTTAAGACTTTATATTTTTAGAGCTGTTTTAAGCTCACAGCAAGATTAAGTGGAAAGCACAGATAGTTCCAAAATACATTCAGCCCCCACACATGCATAACCTCCCCCATTATCAACATCCTCCAACAAAATGGTACATTTGTTACAGCTGGTGAACCTAAACACTGACACATCATAATCACCCGAAGTCCATGGTTTACATTAGGGTTCACTCTTGCTGTTACAAATTCTATGAGTTTGGGCAAAAGTTTAATGACATGTATCCATCATTACAGTATCATACAGAGTATTTTTACTGTCCTAAAAACCTTCTGTGCTCCACCTATTCATCTTTCCCCTCCCAGATGTTTTTATTGTCTCCATATTCTTGTTTCTATAATGTCAAGTAGTCAGACTCATAAAGTGTATAGTCTTTTCAAATTGGCTTCTTTCACTTAGTAATATGCCTTTAAGGTTCCTCTTTGTCTTTTCATGACTTAATAAGTCATCTGGTTATTTTTTTATAATTAAGTTTTACATGTAGGTTCAAAATAAAAAACAGCAAACAAATATTCTAAGCTTCACAATGATATTCTGATCCAAATTAGACCACATTAGCTATAAACTGAAGTTACAAGTTATTTATATTTATGTATTTAAACTTTTTAAATAGCTTTAAGGACTTGTTATATTTCAAATCAAGAAAAAACATCATTAAGTACTGAGTACGAAATAAAATACTGTAATGGGAATCTGACTTAACTGGAACTTTTTTAAAAGATGAAAATCTACTATTTCCAAAATTCTCTTTTGAAAACCTAAATTACAGTTCTAAAACCAAACATCAATAAAAATACATATTTTAAAAAGGAATATATATGCATAACACAGCAGGATTTTACTGCTCACAACTAGTACTACTCATTTCAATTAACACAGGCTTTATTTCTGTCAAGTTTTGTGAATTTCTAAATTGTGTTCTTTCCTAAATCAAGTTAGAGATTCCTCCCACATGAAAACTAGCTAATAAAGTCATGGAAAATTTTAGCCTTTAAGTTCATCCAGTTGGGGATTGTCTGTGCCAACAAAAACCAAAACAAAACAAACAAAAAAAAAATTAAGCTTCTTTTCAAGGCAGAAAACAATACATTCATATTCTAAATCCCTGAACCAATATCAAAAATAGCTAACTGGATGTTACTTAAATTTTTCAAAGAAATTTATTTTTCAGCCACAACCAGGGAACAAAAATTCTATACCAATATCTACAATTTAAAAACATTTTAATAAGTGAAAGGAGAACTGTGTGATAGAAGTCCAAAGAGAATCCAACATTGATCATTATCATTATGATACCATGAAGGTATGGAGTATATCAAAGGGAGAGAGTCTAAAGTCTATCAGTTGAACTATGTGTATTTTCCAGATGGAAATGGTCAGCACATAGTGAGTGGAGTCACAAGATATAACCATTCCTGTTTCTCAAAGGGTAGAGTAATACCAGGTATCATGTAGTTAAGTAAGATTAATCAGTAGTTAAGTACATTGCTATTACTTCTTCTGATGGTAATTGTAATTGTAAATAATACTCTTTAAAGATACCTGAGGTTTTGAAACATAAAACTCAAAGTTTCTCTTTGAGAATAGCCTAGATGTTTTTTTTTTCTTATTTTTGGTCTTATGATAATATGTTTATTATTTCAAGTATCCAATGAGCTTTTTATAGGAATTATTGTGGTAGGATAGATGAGCACATATTACTGACCTAATTTCTCTGATAAATAAATAAACTTACTGGTTCCACTATGTCCATATTTATGAAGTCTGTGACTGGTTATGACACCTTGTGCCAATGAAGCCAAACAAGGTCATGGGTTCAATCTCCATGAGAGCCAATTTCCTTTGCTGTCTTCCATAGCCATAGTCTTTACCTAAACTTTAGCCAAAGGCCACATGGAAGACTAAGTAGGCCAGAGACCATGGATGAATCAGCAAAAATCCACAACCATGACTACAAAAATAACTTAAAAGTAAAACCCTGTTGACTAGTGTCAGGATTTCATTCTTCAAATGTTATTAAGTTTGCCAAACTGCAAAACAAAACCTTAATTACTGCCTACAAAGTTGGTATGCTGAAAAGACATGTAAGTCTTCTGACTTCTTTAATTCAAAAACAACAATGGTAATGAGCATTATTCCCCTAAATGCCATTGTTTTTACTGGAAGAGATTTCATTTTTATGCAATCTTTTACTTAATAAAAAATCTTGCAAGTAAAGTTAAATGTGAGCCCAACAAGTGCACTTTCCAGGATTTCCTTCAAAATCAAAAAGCAAACGTTCTTAGTGGAGGGTCTGTTTTTATCCAAGTAGTTTCTTCTCAAAAAAGAGACTCATAGTTTTATTAGAAATCCCAGAGCAATATGATACTTCATTTGACTTTCTAAATGCAGGACCATGGAGTTAGAATTGTTGACAAACAGAAGATCACAGATAATTACGGAAATTTAATTTAGAATTGCTCAAGTTTTACATGTATTTGAGCAGAAGGCCGTGTAAATAGACAATAGCTTTCATTGTTAAGAATTAGAGGATGTTATTTTATGCCTTTGGATTTGGGGAGTTTTTTGGTTGTTTTCTGTTTTTTTCTTTTTTTTCACTTTTTCCTAATCAAAATAAGAAGCAGTACCAAGTCTATGAATAAGTCTATCTGTAGCAGAGTCATCTTTGTTTGCACAATATTACTATGCACTCAGTACTTGCCCAATAATTAATTGATAATGATGGAAAAGAGCTTTATAAACAGATGGTCTAGGATAAATTTGCTGAAAATGTAGACAGACACATTCCACTCTTCAAGAAAAGCATAAAGTGGAAATTAAACAAGTCCTGCACTCAGAAAATCTCAGACTATTGTCAGACAGCTGTTCAGTCAACAAGAACACAAACATTTTTCATCATCGTCATAGCATTAACAGCATTAAATGTCTATTTGCATATGGTCCCTACACAAAGTGACTCACACAGACTCATACTAGCCTTATTTGTTATAATGTACAATGACAAGATTGGCAAGAAAAAACAAGCACACACAGCAAAATAAATGTGATTAAATAATAATTTGAGATCTAGTCATATGTAGTATAAACATAAAATAGGTGTCAGACTTACATGCAACTCACAGAAGCAATGAGTATTTATTTATAATGTAAACTTTAACCATTTCCAAACAGACTTTGAGGTGCTTTACAAGGACACCTATGCATGTGCTAAAAGAATAGGCGAAACAAAGAGGTGAAATGAGTCAGGGGCCATAATGACCATAATAAGATAAATAGCGACTCTTCAAGAATCTGAAGTGCAAACAATCGGGGAAAAAAAGAGAGAGAGAGACAAGACAATTGCATGAGGACTAAAATCAATGAGGGTAGGATCAAGAAAACCACAAGCAAAGTAATCAACCAGGACACCCTGAAAAACACTCATTATTCAAGAACACTTGAATAATAAGAAAACCTAAGTCAGTATACATGGGAGAATTTTGGAGAAAAATAGTTGAAATGGGGAGGTAAAAGAGGGTAGAAAGCATATTACAAACATCATAATTAACAGCCTTAGGTAATATTTGTTTAAGAAAGTAAAAAGCCTAAGGAAGACACGATATAAGTGTTAATTATATGGAAATGAGATTTTAAGAATTTCAGGACAACTTACTTCTATACATCATCTCATAAAACTGCACCCTTCAAAGGAATCCAAAGGCCTTAACTACCACGTTAACAGCTGATATGTTACCTCTTCTCTGATGTGGAACACATTTCTAAACTTTCAACTTTTGCCTTATCAATATTAAATAGTAGGCCCCTGAGAAATACTATCAAAATGGAACATTCTTTAATCCAGTCAGCTATTACTCCCAGTATTTCCTAATATGAAAAAGATAACATGTCTTGTGAAGATTTGCCTGTAATATCCGTAAACCATGCAGGAAGTTTGCTCTGTGAAGGGAAACTCAAGTATTGAGTGAGTACAAGGTTGAAAGAGACGACATCCAAGATCTCTTCCAACTTCTGTAAGAAGTTTTGGGTAAAAAATATTTTCCACAGAAAGAATATTTAAAATGTTTAAGTATCATCTGAAATGATCAAAGCCTAATGAAACAGACTTTAGATTAAATAAGGGGGTGGGTGGTATGGAAGGCAAGAAGGGAAGGCAGGATAAAGACTAAAGAAGAAGACTCAAAAGCATGAAACGTATAGGACTTGCACATTTAAAGCTGTGCCAAATAGTGTTCAACCAGCTTTGAGACAAATCCCATAATAGCTGAACATTCTTTTCTATCTATTTCCTTTCTTTTAGCATGTTGACATTAATGTTTTTTAATAACCTTACAGAAAAGAATTGTTTATTCTAATCTTGCAAAGAAAAAAATAAGTAACCCACAAGTAACAAACATAAAAAAGAGAGAAGGAAATAATTAGCAGGGCATAAAGTGAGAAGACAAAGAGCAATGTTGTGAATCAAAAGTGTAGTAAATCAGAATTTAAGTATTTCAGCCATAGATTGGTAAAGTGCTCATTATGTAGCAATAAGCAATGGGGTAGAATCATAGTCATAAAAGAAATGCCTCAAATGATTTGAAAATGCAAAACATTACAGCAACAGGGATGGACCTAGAAACTGTCATACTAAGTGAAGTTAAGACAGAAAGAAAAATACCATATGCTATCATTTATATGTGGAATCTAAAAAAAAAAAAAAAAGAAAAAAAGACACAAATGAACTTCCTTACAAAACAGTCACAGACTCACTTACGGTTACCAGGGGGAAGAGTGGGTAGCGGGGGATAAATTGGGAATTTGGGATAAATTGGGAATTCGGGATTTATAGCTACTAACTACTATATATAAAATAGATAAACAACGAAGTCCTACTGTATAGCATAGGGAACTATATTCAATATCTTGTAATGGCCTTAATGAAAAAGAGTATGAAAAGGAATATATAAAACTGAATCACTATGCTGTACACTAGAAATTAACGCAACATTGTAAATCGACTATATTTCAAATTAAAAAAAAAGAAAATGCAAAATGTCAGTAAAAATGCCATCTCCTTCACCCAAATTTCCCAAAAGGGCCAAGAAGGGGTACCTATTTCCTCTCTGAGTTACTCTAGAGCCTTGGCAAAGCTGAAGTAATACTTACTGAATTACAGTGATTGGTAACATTTCTGTTTTCTCAGTTAAACTGAGAGCCCTAAAGAACAATATAGAATTTAAGTATCTTTAAATTACTAGCCCCCAGCACAGCACCTGGCACATGGTAGGTACATGAGGGTACTGGCCACATGAATATCTCACTATGTATAGTTCAGACTACAATAGAATTTAACATTCATTCATTCATTCCTGTAAGAAACCCTCACCGGGCCTCTATTCTATGCCAGGCACTGTTTTAGGTGCTGGAGACAGAGCAATGAGCAGAATAAGTGTCTGCCTCATAAAGCCCGCATTCTGCTCAAGGGAACAGATGGTAGACAGATGACAAGTAAGGAAACGTGTTATAAAGAAAAAAGAGGAGTTTAAGGGACTCAAGAGCAATGAAGGGGAATCTGACCTAGGATAATTAATAAGGCCTTTCTGAAGTAGAGTCTGAATGATACGATGGCATAAGCAAAACAACTGCTTTCAAAGTTCAAAATCCCTGACTCTGGAATGGAAAGTACAAATGTCCAGAAGAAGGAGGGTGCCTGGCACGCCCATGGAAAAGCAAAGCCAGTGTAGTTGGTCTAGAGGATGCAAGTGGAAGAACAACAGAATATCAGGCTGAGAGGGCGGACAGGGACCATATCAGAGCGACCTTGTAGGCTGAGGATTTTAGATTTCATTCTGAATGTGACAAAATAACAAAACAAAACACTGAAGGGTTTTGAAGAAAGAAGTGGTATCATCTGATTCTATGGGGTTAAAGACTGTAAGGTGGTTAAGAATGGAAGCAAGGAGGCTACTGCGCCAGCCCAAGCAGAAGATAATAATCCCAAGGTGATAAAGGAGAGAACAGGTGGTAGAGGGGGCAAATTCTCATCAATTCAGAAAGTATTTTCAAGATAAAGCTGACAGAATTCAATAGTGGCCCAGATATGAAGAATGGGGGAAATGGAGAAGACAAGGACATAAAAGAAACAGAAAAATGTTTAATAAAACTTAAAATTATTTTACCAGCATGATGAGTAGTCATCTTTTTAAGAGGAAATAAATCACATGACCTACTTATTTGTATGAATCATACAAAGAGATAAGATATAGCATCTTCTATAAAGTTCACAGGTCAGGAGGGGAAAGAACAGGAAATGGAGCTCCAGAAACCAGGTCTGCCCAGGCTTTGTGGCTTTGAATCACAGCTTCACTCTAAGTAGATCCCCATCCGGGGCTGATACTGGCGAGCAATGCTTCATGATCACAATCTCAGCTAGTAAGCACGAAATCGTGTAACTTTTTCACAATACCATATGGGGCCCTTTGGACAACTACATAATAAGGTTATAGCTATAAATACTGCTCTAACTTAACCATAATATGGTCACAGATATGTTAGAAAAACCTAAGCAGTCTTTCATTTCTTGAACAATAAATAAAACCACAGTTTCAGTATTAAAAAAAACAAAAAAAGAACCCAGGGTACTGAGTAGAAACGTAAACTAACTACAAATGCAGTGAGTCATATTAGGGCTATTAAAAATGCTTTTCTATCAAGGAAAGAAAAACAAGCAAACAAAGGGAGAACAAACAGCATTAGAACATCAGCGGGAAATGAATACAACTGGGGTGAGTGGACAACAGGGTGCAAAGACAGTGACTGTTAAGGAGAAGAAAATGACAATTAGGGGAAAGAGCTTTAGATCTACATAATACAAAAACATAGAGAAGGTATCTTTGGGATACTTCCGCATAGCTTAGAAATATGAAATGTGAAAAGGGAATAAGACTACATGATTCCAGCAAAATTAACTCTCATATCAAATTATAGTCTCTAATTGTTTTATTATACGTAAAAAGATTTTTCCTCAGAGGGAGGGAGAGAAAAGAAAGGAACTGTAGCCCTAAAGAGGAATTATGAAACTCTAACAAAAAGGCATAGAAATGACAGTTTTAGTGTTAAATATAACAGATGTCTTAATATATAATACTCAATATGCCATATTTTATTTTTCAACAGTAGAAAGCAACACTTTAAAATTTAAGTTTTCAAATGGTAATAGTTAAACAATTAGATTTTTCCAGTTGCAATGTTAGTGCCAAGCACACTTTCAGGGAGCCCTAAGACATGAGGTGTGTATACAAATTATAATCATTTTTCAACAAAGTTTAGCGACTTTAATAAATGATGCCTGCAGGGTCACAACTGATGGTTCAATACTGACGACTAGTGGTCAAAAACATGCAGTAATTCTCCATGAAGAATTTATCCTTTGATTTTTATCATCGAAATTTGAAACATTTAAATACAAATTATGTGAAAAATCTTAAAAGAACTTTCCTTACAAAGGTTCTGAAAATTTAAAAAGAAAACAACGTAGCTGCAAAGTTTCTGAAAAACTCTTTTTGGTCAATTATTTGCAATGTCCCCAAACCCAAATCAGTCAGCATCTGTTGCTGATCCATAATGATTGGGAACAATTAAATAAAGTCTTCAGAAATCCATAATTAATATTTCAAGAGGTCTTACTTTTAGATTTCATGTAACTGAGCAGTTCTATTTTCTTCCTAACTTTGTTAAACACTCAGATAGCAAAAATCCAGCTGTCCTAAATTTTCAATAGAATTTCAACAGTAACATACTCTATCATTTGATAGAGTATGTTATTTTAATAAAGTTAAAATATTAAAATGTAATTGTGACTGTCTGAATTCTTGAAGAATATTTGTGAGGTTTTTGTTAAAGCATTTAAACTGCTACATATTAAATTTTAAAGAAGTTAAAACGTGTTGACCTGCATTTTCTTTCTGTAAGAGTAAGAGCAGCAGAATAATACAACAATGTCTACAAACCTCTGAAAGAAAAAGTTTTGTTTTTACCAAGAATGTTATGTGCAGCTAAATGGTCATTCACATTTGAAAGCAGCCTTCATTCTTTAAACATCTATTCATAGAACGTCCGCTGTGTTGTCAACACTGTACTACATGCCCCAGAAACAGGGTTGATGGACAAAGTTCCCGCCAATGGAAGAAGGCGCTAAGGGAGAGGACGAACAACAACGTAACAAGTAAAGCACAATTACAGGTGACTTGAAGTGCTATTTACAAAATAAAGTAACGTGACATGATAAGAAGCAGTGGGGTAGAAAAGGGTTATTCTAGAAAAGAGGGGAAGGAAGTTCTCTCTTCCTTCTGAAGAGAAGGATGAAAAGGGATAAGTTATGCTGAGAGTTGGAAGAAAAAGTTTCCAATAAGACACCGAGAGGAAGTCACTGTGGATGGAACACATATTTCTTAGAATAATTTTCAGTTAACTAAGTAATGTTTAAAAATTTTAGAATAAACACCGAAAGAATGGAAACAATATCTATAGCTTCAAAGCCAGCAGAAAGTATAAAAATAAATATACAACACATTTCAATCCAATATAAGGTAAGAAGAGGAAGAAAAAACACAAAGAGAAGTTAAGAAACAAATAAAATGACAAAAACATTTCCAAATGTATCAGTAATCCTAAGTGTAAACTGACTAACCCAAGCATTAAAACACACAATTTATTAGAGAAGACTTTTTGAAGTTCACCTATAAGGTGTTTCTAAGAAACAAACAAAAATAAAACTACAGAGAAAAGATTAAAATAAAGAAGAAAAATCATGTCATGAAAAAAGTAAATCAATCCTAATGTCAAGAGGAACACTATATAATAATTCAAAAAAATAATTGACTAAGAAGTAATTAAATTATATCCATGAAACCACAGTCAAAAAACAGAACAAAACTGAAAATAATCACAGGGAAAAACAGACAATCCTTATCGTAACAGGAGGCTTTAGACTGACATATTTAATAAGAACATAGTACAACAACAAAATTTGCAAACCTGGCCCACTAACCTTATATGAGAGAGAGAGAGTGTGTATGGGTGTCACACAAACACAAACTCTGCATTCAAAAAAAAAAAAACACAAAATTTCATTTTTTTACTCATGGAACACTTACAAAAATTGATGATGGTACTAGGTCAAAATGGAAGTTTCAACAAATTTCAAAGGAATCAATTTAAAAATAAATAATAAAGAGCTTAAAAATAAGCATACACGTATATTTGAAAATTCCAAAAGGCATTCCTAAATAAGTCAAATTATAGGGAAAATCATAACAGAAATTACAAAAGATTTAGAAATAAACTACCATAAGAGAATAGCATATCAAACCATATAGTAATTTGATCATAAATTTACAGTATTAAAAAGACAAAGTAGAAAGTCAATTAATCACTTAACTTGCAAGTCTAAAACATAAAGCAGTAATCTAAAAATAATCAGGAAAAGAGTTCAAAGCAGAAGTTGATGAAGTAATAAACAAAGCCAGTCAAAACAAAAACTAATAATCATGTCTAGCAAGACTAATAAACAAAAAGAAGAAATAACTAAATAACATTAAAGGGAAAAGGATATAGCTTCAGAAAAAGACTGAAAAAAATAATAAAAGAGAGCTATGACTGCTTCTTTAAATTAATTTTAAAACACAACAAAATGGATAACTTCAAAGTTATGAATAATTACCAAGCTGACTTAAAAAACAAAAAGGCTATATAAACCAAAAAACATTGAAGAAACTGAAAACCTCAGCCAAAAAAAGGTAACAGGCACCAATGATTTCATGGGGGAGTTTAAACAAACATTCAAGAAACAGACAATCCCTCTCTTAAACAGAGCCAAGGAAAAGAAAAAAGAAGGAATCCAGTGAACTAATTTTATGAGATAAATGTAACCTTGCTTTCAAAACCAAAAAGAGTAATGCAAAGAAAATTATAACCGATCTCAATCATAAACATAAACATTCTGAAGACTATTAAATCAAATTAAATCAGCAATGTATGAGAAATAATACATTATGACCAAGAAAAGTTCTCAGGCATACAAAGAGCTCAGCAGCTACTGAGAGACTCCATGGCATTTAAATATTAAAAGAGAAGGCAGCAGTATTATTTGATGAATTTCATAACCCATTCATGATTTTAAAAAATCAGCCTCTCAGCTCACACAAGCACTCTCATCTGTGTACCCCTAATAAACTCCTTTTCTATTCTCATCCTTTGCCTTTGGTGAATTATTTTACCAACTGGCATCTCAGACCACCGTGCCGTGTCCCACAACGTTTAGTGGCCCGTGCAGCCCTTTGGGCTTCTCTTTCTCCTCTCTCCCCTTCCTATGGGGGTCTCTCCCTGGCTTTATCTGACACTCCGAGGCTTGATCAGAAGTTCCATTCTGGAAGCCAGATCTCCAGGGCAGGCTTCCCTCTTCCTTTCTGCTTTCCTTTCCTCTCTTATACCTTCCTGCCGCTCCCTAGTGTTTGGGAAGTCCCCAAAGTCTTAACCAAGGACGGAGGAAGCCTGGCTGGGCTACTCTCGGCAGGATCTGAAATTCAGTCTGACAGATGGAAATAACTCTCTGCCTAGTAGTGAATGCATATGGGAAAGGCGTCTTTTCTAAATACCCTTCTCTCCATCTCTCCCTTCCTCTGACTCTGGCCCTTGAGACACAACTTGGTTCTTGGGCCCAACCACATTGTGCACCTCTGTGCCTTCTCTCCACTTTTTGCAGATGAGGTCTCCAGATTGGCCAAGCCTCCAGATTGGCCAAGCCTGCAGACTGGCCAGGCCTCCAGACTGGCCAGGCCTTCTAGTTTCGATTTTTGTATCAGGTAGAAGCTGCTGGTGGGTGACCTGTTAAGGAGGTTATATTGTATGGGAAAATTTTATTAATATATTCTAAAAATTATATAGAATTCATAAAAATCTGATATGTCTAAAATGTTACCAGTCATAATACTGGTTATTGTAACCAGGTTTCTTTATCACAGTGTAACCAGGTGTTAAACCATGCTTAAGTCTTTTGTCATTCATAGACAGTTGTGGTTTTTACTCTGATGCTTTCTCTTTAGGAAGATTATAGAAAGGACATTTTGACAAGTACAGGTTTCTGGTAACTTTTAAATCATACTACTGAACTGGGCAAGATATTTAGAAGTCTGATGGAAACTCTGATTTCATAAAACTGTTAACAAAAAGGATTACACAGGACTGAGTAAACTGATGACTATGGTTACAATTTTTACTCTTATCTAAAATATTACTCGCTTTTAATCTGTGCTTTCTAGATACTAAAAAAAAAAGCTCTTCTCAAGCTTATTATGACTTAGCAATTTGGTAAACTCAGAGTTAAAGTTCTGTTATGTTTATGGGCAACTACCTATATCCAGTACTTCTGGGTTACCCTGGTGGATTTCTCCACTCTAAGGGTCTAATTGGTAGGCCCTTAGGAAATTTATTCTGTAAGAAAGAAACTGCAGTTCTGTTCAGGCCCCTCGTGATACTACTAGGTGTGACTCCCCCACCTGGCCAATCAATAAGTGTTCTAATCCTGGCAATAAATATGAATCTTCTTCTAAAGTTACTCAGCCTCAATCAGAGCAACAAGTAGCAACCTGAAACAGCTAACCAGATATATAATTCTATAGGAGATTTGTGATTATAATAGTACAACTCTAGATTTGGGAAGAAGCTACAAGAGAGGATATTTTCCTGGACCATAACAGACTAGTAAGATAGGTGGTCCAGATTTCTGCTACTGTTAATAAGGCCTAGTGTCATAATAAACAGCACATTGAGTGGCCTATCAACGAAACCCGTGCCTGACGTAGGAATGAGCACTCCCTGCACTGTGGGAGGAAGTGGTCATGAAATGCCTTCCAAGCCAGGTACTTGCCATCTGCCTCTACAAGGATTAAGTCACAAGCCACTGAGATTGTTGACCATCAGCGCACCCTGAAAGGAGCCCAGGGTGGTAATCAGGAACGAGGCATTCTGTGCTCTGGGAAAACTGGCAAAGCAGGCCTTCAGATAGTTAGGTATTTTCAGGAGAAGATTTTATGAGCCCAAATTCTTACAACTCCTCCTATCTAAAAAAGCACTAAGATCATTAATAGTGACATCTGCTGCAGCCATTAAGGAAAGCTGCCTTACAAAACCACATGGCTCTTGACATCTTTATGCCTATGCTTACTACTTCATCGTAGTCACTGAACAGGTCTGTGACTGGTTCTCCAATGCCTTTTCCTAGATCCCTAAAGGGAAAAGGTCTTTCTTTTCAGACATCCTCAAATTTCTTCTCTGTCTTTATTAGGTTTAGCTATTTATCTTGGTATATGCTTGTTTTTGTATTGCATCCCTCTCTTACAAAAACAAGTGTCTCCCTTTGAGGTCCAAGAATTTAGGAACAAAGACATCCCTCTTATCAAGACTACCACCATGAACCAAGCCAACATCCTGGTGATGCAGCCCATGGACGCCACTGAGGCCTCCTTCCACTCCCATCTTTAAGGCTGCAGGGATGTCAGGGCCCCATAAGCCCAGACAGACTGGCACAATTGGCAGAGACAATGCAACACCCCATTTAACAGGAAGTAAACATGGAAGATGAGCCCCTCACCCCTGTTCCAAAGATTTGTCACTGCCAATCTGTCAGTGGGGAATGTTGGGCCAACTGGCGTCCTGCAGAGTCCAGTGACTCCCTTCCTAGGCTCTCAGATGTCTAACATTCTTCCCTGGGCATGTTTCCCCAGCAAACTAATAGCCCCAGGTAATGCCTAATCTCACAATAGCTCTGGCTGACTTGTTTCAGCCCACCTTATCAGAGTCATAGATCCCACCACCCTTCATGGACTCTAAACCTCTTACTTCACCTACAACCAATCAGAGACTTGCACACAAGCCGATCAGACACCTGTGATCCTACTTTATATAAAGGATCCCAACAACCAACCCTCAATGCCCACATAGGCACCTCTTGTCTGTGTGGACTGCTGTTGTCTGTAGCAGCGTAACTATTAAACCTTTTCTTATTCATAATAATAATAATAATAATAAAGAAATAAAATATCAACCTCTCTTGGCAATCTAGGAACAGATGGCAAGGTTCTTAATATGATAAAGAATGGCACTCAAAACCAGGAGCAAACACCATTATAATAACATTTACACTTTAGAAGCATCTCAATAAATACAGGAATAAAGCAAAGATTCTTGCTATCTTTGCTTATATTCAACACTGAATTTGAGTTTCCAGCTAGTGCAATAAAGCTACAACAACAACAACAACAAAAAGAATTATAAAGAGATTAAACTGCTTTTAATTTCAAATGATATGATTATCTACATAAGACAATATGTCAGTAAAGCTACTAACAAATTATAAGAATAAGATAATTAAGCAAAATTGTTGGCTAAAAGAGCCACATATGAAACCAACTGTACTCCTATATACTACAAATAACCAATTAGAGATGCAATCAAAGAAAATATCCTATTCACAATAGAAAAATCATGAGTAATTCCTTACCTAGGAATAAGTCTAACCAAAGATGTACAAGACCTTTATACAGACAATTACAAAATATTATTGAAGACAATTAGAAAACACCTTCTCTTCAAATTAATCTATATATTTAGTACAATTACAATCAAATGCAAGCAGGACTTTTCATGGAACATGACCAGAGAGTTTCATTATCATTTATCAAAATATAATGAAAGACAAATAATGTAGACAAAATGATATCAGTTCAGGAACAAACAGATCAATAGCAAAGCACACAGAATCCAGACAGGTATCATAAGAAACTATACAACTGAAATGGCATTTAAATCAGAGGGGAAAGAAGAAGTTATTCAAAAAAGATGCAAAGGCAACTCATTAGTCATATAAGAAATAACTGAGATTCTTTCCTTCTGCCATTAAAAAAGTTAAAATCCTGGGGGAAAAAAACTCAAATAATCCAGTATTTTTAAAAGAGCAAAAGTTATAAATAGGCTATCTATACAGGCACAAATGCAAACTGCCAACAAGTATGTGAAAAGATGCTCAAATTCACTAATTGGGAATGCAAATAAATATAAAAATGAGTTAACACTTTATACCCATCAGCTTGGCAAAAATTAATAATTATAACCACGACTAATAGTAGGAATGTGAGAAAAAGGGCCACTTTCAACCATTTTGCTTAAAGAAACACAGAAAGTTAGAGCCTTCTGGAGAACTACTCTGATGATCTGAACTGTAATAAAAGATCTGTCCATGGTAATAAAAGATTAAGTTGGAGCCACATCCACTAACTGGAAGAATTTCTGGGAAGTACCAGTGAGAAAAAAAAGCAAAATGCAGAAATATATATATAATGGAATCTCATTTTATTAAAATAAAAACATACCCAAAATATCTATATATGCAGAGGTGTATACAGGGTACACACACACACACTTCTGTCCAGGATAATTAACAGCAGAAAGAAAGATATAAAGGGATGTATCTCAGGCTGTTTACACTGGTTCCTTTTTTAGGGAGTAGGGGTAGTGATTGATGATGAGAGAACAGAGGGGAAGAGACAGGGAGAAAAACGAGTCAAGCAAATAAATAAAGCTGCACTAAAAAAAGATAATGTTTGTATGGGCATTTATTATAGGATCACATTTAGTTATACGTTTGCTAGATCATATGTAAATACTTTTCATACTAAATATTTCATTAAAATTTTAAAAGGAAAGAACTATGTGAGAAATAAAACTAGTTAAACATTGGATCAAAACAATGCATGAATATGGTCACCACTCAATGCATTCAACAAATATTAATTAAGTCCATACTGTATTAAATGCTAGAAATAAAAAATGCTCAAAACAATTACAATTAAAAGAGACAACATATCAAGAAATGGTAATTAACAGTAATAATCTGAAACTTAAAAACCTCAACTCAAAATATATATCACCGGAAACTGGATAGTGAGGAGAAAAAAACCATCTTTGCGAAAGAAGGAGAAAAAGAGTCAATGGGATTAAGGTTTATTAAAAGAATAAAAAGTATGGCTCAAAATAAAGCCCAGATTTATCCTATACACACAGATTCATTCTATGAAGAACAAACACTAGAGCAGGAGTTTCTGAATTTTCTCTTGCTACACACATTTCCCCACGGAGTAGTACATGTGTGGTTGTCCTGGTGTGATACTCAGAGCTTTCACCCACTAGGTACCCTGAGGGCCTTGGTGTTGTCACCCTGCCTGTGTCACTCTCTGCCTACTACACTCACCTGGTCACCTAGACCTTACAGTGCACTAAATTCTAGAGTTCATATCCCAAGGATTGAGAAAATAATGTGCATCTCTGAGCTCTCCTTGTGCTTTCCATAGAGCTCATGTTCTGTTTATAAACTCTCATTTACTTGTAAATTCCACTGGTCTTTCTGGCCAGGGAGGCTATTGAGATGGTCGATGTGAGGGTGATTTAATGGGCATTATATAAAAGGCATCTAATAATATCAATGGGGATTGTATCAATATTTATTATAAAATAAATATGAGAAAATGTCAGGGATATCTACAAAAAGAGGGCATTAACTATGGTAACAAGAAGGCCAAGCAAAAGTTTCACAATTTAGCCTTGGAAAACTAAGTGAAGGGGAGTCAATACTCCAGCAGCCTCAGAAAGGCCTCCATGTCTCCAAACCAAGTAGGGGAGTCTCACAAGGAAGAGCAGGAGAAGGGGTTAACAAGGACGTATTAACAACACTTGCCAGACTAGGATCTCCTCTAAACTGGCTCAGAAGTCTGAAGGGAGACGCTAAAGCTATTAGGAGGACATTAGGAAAACATTCTTGGCTTCAGTGGAAGCTTCTCCCTTAATGAGTCCAAACTAAATACATTAAAAAAAACAGTACCCAAGGCTTTTATTTGTTGAAGCAGCCATATTACTCAGCATTTCTGGAGCCACAATGACATTTCTGGGAAGGAATGAATAGCTATTTCTTTACTAGGTTTTTCACAATTGGTACAGATGCCAAAAGATGAAGGAAAATATTGGGGAAATTTTTATCAGTTTTTCTGCATATGACCTTATTTTATTGATGAGGCTCACACAATCTGATTTTTCCACAGAGCAAACTGGAAACCACTGAGCTCCCACCTTACATTTAATTTCTCACTTAGTTTTCACTATCTTCGATTAAGGTTCCATGCCTTGCCTGTCCCATGGGTTTCTCCATGATACGTTTTTAAACCTTAAAGCACCTGATTCACCTTAGGTTATATGCAAGCATGGAGTATCCTTGGTGGGGCTAGATTAGGGAGCTAGCATTTTACTATGCTATGAAATGGTCTGAAAAACAGATAAACCATTTATCTCATGTTTTTCATTTTATGTAACTTACCTGAAGATGAATAAGTCACATTTATTTTATAAGAAACAGCCAGAGAAAAAACAAGTCAGGAATTCCCAAGATGCCACAGCCAAGAGGTAGAAATTTAATCTAAGATTTTATGTAAATGTTGAACCTGCAGAAGAGTTTTGATTTGGGCTTAGAGTCTAAATACCACTTTCAAGTCCCTAGCACCCACCATTCCTACCTCACGCCACTAAATTTAACTAATCAAAGTTACCTTACTGTCAAATGTCTGATCAAAAGAAATGTGAAACATGACAAATGTACCCTAATGTTCAAACACACACTTGATTGTTTGTACAATGGTTCAACAAGGAAAAGAATGATGGTTCTAGGTTTAACAATATTTTAATTCAATTAGTAAAAGTTCAGAGTACTAGAATAATCATTCAAAATTTAAAAGAACTATGTGAGTAGTGCTGGAAAACTGGACAGCTACATATAAGAAAGAAATTAGAACATTCTCTAATACCATACACAAAAATAAACTCAAAATGGATTAAATACCTAAATGTAAAACCAGATACTATAAAACTCCTAGAGGAAAACATAGGCAGTACACTCTGACATAAATCACAGCAGTATTTTTTTCAAATCAGCTCCTAGAATAACAGAAATAAAAGCAAAAATAAACAAATGGAACCTAATTAAACTTAAAAGCTTTTGTACTGCAAAGGAGACCAGAAACAAAACAAAAAAAAACAACCTATGGAAAGGGAGAAAATATTTGCAAATGATGTGACCGACAAGGGACTAATTTCTAAAATACACAAACAGCTCATACCTTAATATCAAAAAAACAAGCAATCCAATCAAACAATGGGCAAAAGACCTAAATAGACACCTCCCCAAAGATGACATCCAGATGGCAAGAAAAAGCACAGGAGAAGATGATCAATATCACTAATTATTAGAGAAATGCAAATTAAAAACTACATCAAGATGTCCTCTCACACCAGTCAGAATGGCCGTCATTAAAAAGTCCACAAACGATAAACGATAGAGAGGGTGTAGAGAAAAAGAAACCCTTCTACACTGTTGGTGGGAATGTAAATTGGTGCAATCAATGGAGGACAGTATGGAGATTCCTCAAAAAACTAAAAATAGATTTATCATATCATCCAGCAATCCCACTCCTGGGCATATACCTGGAGGAAAATAGAACTTGAAAAGACACATGCACACCAATGTTCACAGCAGCACTATTTGCAATAGCAAAGATATGGAAACAACCCAAATGTCCATGGACAGATGACTGGATAAAGAAGATGTGGTATATATATACAACAGAATACTACTCAGCCATAAAAAAGAATAAAATAACGCCATTTGCAGCAACAAGGATGGACCTGGAAATTGTCATTCTAAGTGAAGTAAGCCAGAAAGAGAAAGAAATATACCATAAGATATTGCTTCTATGTGGGACCAAAAAAAAAGGACACAAATGAACTTATCTACAAAACAGAAACAGACTCAGACACAGAGAACAAACTTATGGTTACCAGAGGGTAAAGGGGGTGGGAAGGGACAAATTGGGAATTCGAAACTTGCACCTCTTCAAGAGTGATGGAAATGTTAGCTATCTTGATTGTGGTGATGGTTTCACTGGTGTATACATCTATCAAAATTCATCAAAATGTACACCCGAAATATGTGTAGTTTACTGTACAGGAATCATACCACAATAAAGGTGTTTAAAAAATAGACATATTTAAAAAGAGCTAAATGAAAAAAATATTATTGCACAACTAATAAAACATTCATCTCTCTAAAGAGACCTCTACTAAGATACAAAAACAATGTTGTTTAAAATGCAATACATAAGTTCTGAAGGCCCTTGAAGGTCCTTACCAAGTTAAAAGAAAAAAATCTGACATTCATGTGACATCACTAGCACACGAGCAGTTGAGGCTCACCAAGGGAAGTGGATCCCAGAGCATGCGCACAGCCCTCTTGCTTAGACCAGGAGGAAAGAAAAAAAAAAAAAAAAACAGAAAAGAGGGAACAATTCTTTAAAAACTAAAAAAAGAAGAGTGGCTTCCCAATTTTCAAAGACCAATACTGTGATTTCATTGAATGGGAACAGATAAAGCCCCAAGCACCTAAGAACCTCATTAGATCACTTAGAAAAAAGCAGGCTTTAGCCAAAACCACAGATTGCCTCCCTGTAATACATTATACCTAGATATCCCTGATATCCTGGAATTTTTGATGACTGCTCCTAATCTTTTAACAACTTTTGAATGTCGTAATGTTCACTAACATTGAATTACACCTTTTAGGGAAGCAGAAAAACATAGCAGCTGGAAGTCCAGGCCTACGTACTCACCTAGAGATTCAATTTTTCACCAGAGCCAGAAACAAAATAGACCAATTACTATTATCATACAGTATAGATATTTCTGCATTTTTTAATACTGAAAAGAAAGCAAAGTGTTTTCTCTCCTTAAACATGACCTTTCCAGAACAGTCTAAGCCACTTAACTTGGGAGTAGGAAAACGCATCAGCCTAAATTAATCCTTGCCAGTTTCCACTGTACTGTTTAATCCAAAACCACCTTGTAAAAGCATATAGGCCACCGCTTATATTACAGTGACAAAATATGAAATTAAACATTTCTTATCAATGGTGATCCTCTATTGTACTGTCAGAGATGAAATTCCAAATCACTGCTCAAGCTTTTAGTCAAATTGACAATTACAATGCAAATATTCAAGCTCTGGTTTCTTCAAGAATAGGGGTGGGAAGCAATCTTCCTCTCCCTCTTTCTTTGTAATATTGTGCATTCTGCAGAGAGAGTAGAAAATAAGCACAGAAAATTTCTCTAATTTTCTCTTGCAGAAAAGAACAATTGTCTCCTCAGTACTATTCTTATGCTCACCAGATGCAATTTGCTTTCAGAACAAATGTATAAAAATCAAGGTTTAAAAAAAAGGCTACCCACATGCTGTATCTAATTATTCAACAAAGTATCCTCTTCAAAGTAATTACCAACTAACAAGGGTATGCTTCCTTTTGTGAAATGGAGGAAAAATGGAATTTTAGAAAACAAAAGCAGGTTTTTCTATCAGCTTACATAATAAAATTTCAGGGTTGCAATTTTTTCTAATTTTCAACTGGCATGTGTTCTAATACTTAAGAAAAATTTTAATCTGTCAATTTATAAGAGTTAATGATCTTCAAGCACAGATAAGTGCATTTGTAGAACATCACTTTTGGAGAAAATCACATTGTAAAAGAAAAAAATTCCTTTTCTTTTTAAATTGTTCGGTTTTTCTGCTCTTTCTAATTTTGTATACTCTATGTATAGAACTAAGAAACATTTAAAGGTAATTTCACAAATTAATTTTCTTACAAAGACAGTTACAAGACACAACCAATATAATAAAATGAGAATTCACAAATCTACACCAATATTAATGAATAAATTAACGGGTGGAGAAAAAGATAAAGCCCTTTCTTACAGTAGGAATCCAACTAATAAATGTAGAAGAAATGACAGTATTTTTTAAATCAGTGTTTAGAATCACTTACAGCAGTAACCATTTTACAAAAGAATCATCAACAGATGCTAAAATTTGTGGGTGAAAATATTATGAGAAATAGGCTATTTTCAAGTTTCAAAGAGTCTCCCAATAAAATAAATTATTAAACAGGTAAAATATAGTAACTTTGCAATAGAGAAACCTGGCAAGCAATACCCTAATCAACATTCCATTTTCACCAAATCAACATTACATGCCTCCTGGTATCATATCCTGGGAAAAATGCAACACCGTTTCTCTGGGTTTCCTGTCAAAAGTCTATCACCTGAATCTAGTCATGAGGAAAAATCAACAAACCTAAAAAGAAAGACATTCTACAAAATAACTGGCCAGTGTTCTGGAAAGTTGCTGAGATCACAAATGACAAAGAACAACTGACAAACTGTTCCAGATTAAAGGAGACTAAAGAGACATGATAGTCAAATGCTATATGTAATCCTGTATTGATTGTATCCTGGAACAGAAAAGAACTTTAAGTGACAAAATTTGAATAAAAACTATAGGTTAAAACATAGTATTGATCCAATGTTAATTTCCTGTGATTACAGAAGAGGATGTACACACCATATTATTTAGATTCAAAAGTATTTACAACTAGCTCAAAAAAGTTTAGATACACATATATATGGAAACATATATATATATATATAAAATAAAGCGAGTCTGTAAAATATAAATACTGGGGAAGCTGAAGTAAAGGATATGCAGAAATCCTTTGTTTAATTTTTCAACGTCTTCATTAGTCTGAAGTTCCAAAATTAAAAATGTTACCTAAAGGGTAAGTGACCTCCATTTTGAAATGCTTTGATGATAGTCTAGCCCAGGGGTCTGCAAATTTTTTCTATAGAAGGCCAGGCAGTCAATACTAATTTTAAGCTTTGTGGGCCATATGGTCTTTTTCATAACATCTCAACTCTGCCGTTCTGTCACAAAAGCATCCACAGGCAAACTGAAAATGAATGGGTTGGCTGTGTTTCAATAAAACTTTATTTAAAAAAATCAGCAATGGGCTAGATGCAGCCCAAAGGCCACAGTTTGCTGACCCCTGGTCTAGTTCACACCAAAGAAAATTAATCAGAATAATTATACTTTCAGTTCACATGTATTGAGCACATGCTGGATACTATGTTAAGTGCTTTACCTGCATTAATTCATTTATCCCTGCACCAGTCTGATTAAATAAATACTATAATTATTTCCATATTCCACAGAGGAAATGAGCCTGGAGAAGTTAAGGAACTTGCCCAAGGACTCACAGCTGTAGGCTCTGGGCTTAAACCAGACACCATCTTCACACACTGAACTATAACCAATATGCTGCACTTCTCATATGAACTGAACTATACTGAGACACGCAACAACTAAGGAACTATGATCATTTTAATAATGGCTGAATAACTATCCAAACTCAAGAATGACACTCTGAGAAGGTATTTTTCACCAACCTCCTGTAGCTGCAAAGAAATAAGTCCCAGCTGATCCTGACGTCTTTCCACCAGCTCTCTTTCTGTACGCATCTCTCTTTCTATTTCCTGAAGCCGTCGCTCCACCCGATCTGAAACCTTAACATGAACAAAGAGAAACAGTGACATTATGGAGCTGTTAGGCAAAAAAAAAAAAGACTAAATTGAAAAGATATTTTATGCCAGATACAGCATTTCTAAAGCATTTAAGATAAGCGTGTTTGTAGAACTCTTTTCAATGACACTATTATAAAACAGGTCACAAATAAAAAAAAAATTGATGAAAAGCCGCAATCGAAAACAACTTAGTCTCTAATTGATCCAAACCGGGATCCCAAAAAAGCGCTTAAATTTTTCAAAGCATAATATAGTATGTCAAAAGATCAGAGTTGAACGTAATAAACTAGAAAAGAGTGCCCTCTGGTGAGTTAGAAGAAAAATACCAATGCCTACAACTACATGTATTACTCTATTAATGATAAACTCTACTATTTGGTTCTTTCTCCCTTTAATTATCTATAAGCATGACCTGCCTAGGAAGGTTTTGATATTTACGTGCAGCAAATAATTGAAAGGGCTTTTCATTTGCTTGTCAATCTTTTCTACTGTGATCTGCTAAAAATAAACCAGCTGCAAAAGATCAAAAACTAAAGTCAAGCTGAAAAATGTTTAATTGAGACTCTCTAAAATAAACATGAAAGAAATTTTCTGTCTGATGCAAGATTTTCCTTGCTAAAAGTTGTGCAAATTCAAACACACTTTACATGTATCATTATATAGCGCCCTAAATAAAATATACACTATTTGACTAACTGTATATTTGGTGTAGGAGGATACAATGGATAGAAGACATTTGTATTTATTTAAGACAAGCAATAAATACACCTTTGTTACAAGAAATCTTATGCAACCAATCCTATAAGAAAAGTCCTGATCACAAGGAATCTTACTGGAGCAACAGTAATGTTCTAAACAGAATGATGGTAATAGCTGCACAACTTAGTACATTTATTGAAAATCATTGAATTGTATACTTAAAGCAGATTAATTTTATGGTAAATTACACCTCAAATCAAATTGGTTTTTAAAAAGACACTGGTAAACATAAGTTTAATTATTCAATAAAAGCTGATCAAAAATATTCCATCATTTGCTTAAAAACAATTAAAATATTTACTATGATATTCACTGTGCTTTACCAAAAACTCAAAATACCCTTCAGTGTCAAGCTTCTAATGTAACTTAGCAATCAACTGTTAATATCCCAACAGTTTATGACTGTATCTGAAATAAATGCAGTACCTACTGGAATAGAAAACAATATTAAGAATAAATACTAAAAAACAAAGTTGTTAATTCATTCCATTTTTACAAAATAAAAATATTTTTATTGTTCACTCTGAATATAAAAAGTAATAGCAACACTTAGAATATAAATAACACAGAACACAGAAGCACCTCAAACACATTAGGATGGCTATTATCAACAAAATAGAAAACAAGTGTTGGGGAGGATGTGGGGGAATCGGAACCCTGGTGCATTGTTAGTGGGATGTAAAAATGTGCAGCTGCTATGGAAAATGGTATGGTGGTTCCTTAAAAAATTAAAAATAGCATTATCAGCTATTATGATCCAGCAGTTCCATTTCTACATATATGCCTAAAAGGTCTCAAAGAGATATCTGTACACTCATCTTCATAGCAGCATTATCCACAATAACCAAATGATGGAAGCAACTCAAGTTCCATTGGCAGATAAATGGATAAACCGAATGTGATTTATACATACAATGGAATATTATTCAGCCTTAAAAAGGAAGAAATTCTTACACTTGCTACAACATGAATAAAACTTGAAGACATCATGCTAAATGAAAAAAGCCAGAAACAAAAAGACAAATACTGTATCATTCCACTTACATAAAAGAACCTAGAGCAGTCACACTCATAGAAACAGAACACAGAATGGTAGTTGTCAGGGGCTGGGGTAGGAATAATAGAGAGTTGTTGCTTAATGGGTATAGTTTCAGTTTTGCAGATGAAAGAGTTCTGTATTTGGCTGCACAACAATGTGATTATACATAACATAAAATCTGTTAATACCATATATCTGGATAAAAACAATGTTAAATATTTTGTTGTATACTTCTAGTAATTCCTCTATGCATATATGTGCATTTACTAGTCAAACACATCCATTTCATCTACATTTTTTAAAAAAAATTAGGTGTTATACATAGTGTTTCATAAAATTTTTTCAGTTTATAATTTTTTTTTTTTTGCAGTTCACATATCCTGGACAACTTTTCATGGCAACAAATCTACACCCTCACTCTTAACAAAGGCACTGTTCTCCATAATTGATTAAAATAATTCCCTATTGATAATGGAATAACATTTATTGATTTTTCCTGGTATATGCTGTGACAAATAGTCCTGTATAAGATCATTTTTGTCAACTCAAGGCCATTTTTGTAAATTCAAGATACAATCTTTAAGTGAAATTACTGAATCAAAAGAATGAATAAATTATAAAAAAATAAGCACTTGAAAGAATTCTGAATTTTCACTGAAATCTTTCACTCTAAAAAGAAAACTGAGGAGATGAAGTAAGGTCCTCACACAACAAATTAATGAGAAAAATAAGCCCAATACAAGTCCCCATTTCTAGCAGTATCTTGTAATTCCCAGGTCCATTTTCACACATTCATTCAATAAGCATACATGGGCACTAAATTGGTCCAGCTTTACGCTAGGCAGAAGCTAGGGATACAGCAATACACATGATGTATTCACAGACCCCACTTTCAAATAGCTTCTATCTGTTGAAGACTGATGGTGAATGAATAGTTAGAATTTCTCTAATTAAATTCAGTGAGTTGAATGACTTCTATATTTCAGGAAGGCTATGCCTATTAGCATCCTATCAAAATGAAAGCAGTTCAAGTAACCAAATACTAAAATCAAAATCCAAGATTATTTGGATATTATCTACTCTACCAGCATACATGTCATGATGCAGAGTTACTATATCTGGAGGATTCTTCCTCAGTTTTGAAATAATGTTTGTGTTAAGCGGCTTCTGGCGTGGTTTCAATGGTCTCTGCTCCCTGGTATTCATGTACTGGTGTAATTTCCTCCTCTTGGGTGTGGGCTGGCCCTAGTAACTTCCTTCTAATGAACAGAATCAACAAAAGTGATGAGACATCACTCTCATGATTAGTTTACAAAAAATTATGACTTTCATCTTGCCAGCATGTTCTCTCTCATTTTCTCCTTCTCCCTCTAATGAAGCAAGCTGCCATGTTGTGAGACGCTCTATGGAGAGGCCATGTGTCAGAGACAAGAGAGGCCTCTGACCAATCATGATGAACTGATGCTCCAATCCAATAACCTACAAGGAACTGAATGAGGGAGGAAGCAGATCCATTTTTGTCAAGCCTTGGAATGACTGCAGCCTGGGAGACACCCAGAGCCAAAGGACCCAGCTAAGCCACATATGTTTCCCTAACCTACAGAAACTGTAAGATAATAAAAGTTTTAAGCCACTAAGTTTGGGGAAATTTGTTACGCAGCCATAGATAGATAATTAACACAATTTTAAAATCTGTTTTCAAATAAATCTTTATCCAAGAAAGAGTCTGATGAAGGAAAAAAAAATATTATATATATATAATATTCTCCACTCCACAAAATTTCTATCCATTGCATAGAATTTTGTTCTCCATTTCAAAATATTACAACCCTCTATTTCTTCCATGGTAAAAGAATTTTTAATTTGACAGGTGGCCTCTCTCTGGCCTCTTCAGCTGCTAGCTGGCCATGTGACTTAAATATTGGCAAATGGGATACATGCATAAGTGTCATGACATCTTCCAGAAACTATCCATAAGGGATAGCACATAGGCACCTTTTGCTCTCATACTCATCCCTTCCTCTGTCATGCTGCCTAGTATAAAAATACTGCCATCTTAGACCATGAAGTTGAGGCCAGAACAGCAGAAAAACAGGAAGAGCATGACAGGAAGAGCCAGAATCCGTTCAATACTGTACATCAGTACATGGCACACCACAAGCGACCCTGAACTCCCTACCTGAGACTCTTCCACAAGGGAGAAATAACTTGTCTTTTTTCCAATCACTGTTTTGGGGGGTTTTCAGTTATTTACAGTTAAAACTGATCTTAACTAATAGAAGCACTGAGTGAACCAGAAGACACTAAGCAAACAGAACCACTGTCTCATACAGCCATTGCAACATGGGAAGATAATATGCTGCTCTGTTTTAGTCAAGTCTGAAGAAAACTGTAAGTTGTAAAAACGAACAGACATTATAGCTAGTCAGCACTGAGAAAAATAAAACATATACACAAACTAGCATGACTGGAAATGAAGAAACACAGGAAGTACTTTATGAATTTCAACAGTGGTAAAATTATAATCACCCTATAAAGCCACCAAAGTATCTACAGACCCAATCATCCAGATAGATCAATATGCTCAAAATGCTTTCCTTTTTCTACTGCTAATACACTGAGTCACCCAGCTCCAGCTAAGCCAGTAATAACCAAAGACCTAAAATATACATTTGGATATTCTAGTGTTTTCTGTGTCTAGTCTTTCTCATCTATTTCTATGTTACATTTCTGTATCAGTTAGGGTACAGTCTAGGCTCTTTCAAAAAGATCAAATACACATCAGCTCAAATAAGATAAAAGTTTCTGTCTCATATTACAGCCCAGAAGAAAAAGCAGGGCAAGCTGGCAGGCCACTCTGCTCCCTAAGGTCATTCAGAGATTCACATCTCTCCATCTGTTGCTCCACCACCCCCAGGTCATTATCCGCATCTGCATGGTAAGCTGGGTCATGCTACATCCCCGTTTTAACCCACATAAAGAGAGAGTAAGTTCCGGACAAGTGGCTTTGTTTTCAAGAAGACAACTCAGAATTGCACCAATTGCTTTTGCTCATGTTTAGTCACATGGTCACAAATTAGCTGTACAGGAAAACTGAGAAATGTCATCTCCATCTGAGTAACCAGGTGCCTGGATAACTGCTGGGAGTAGAGAGGGGGCTGATGAGGGCAGGAATGTGGGAATTTGATACTAATGGGAAGAAAGAACTCAATATTAGGGGCCAATTAGAATTAACATAACTTCAACATATATATTGGGGTTCTTTTGGTGGGGGGTAATTAGGTTTATTTATTTATTTACTCTTAGAGGAGGTACTAGGGATTGAACCCAGGACTTCACACATGCTAAGCATGCACTCTACCACTTGCGCTATACACTCACTCCTCATATTGTTATTTTAAGGTAAGCCACCTTTCATCCTTTTTGCAAAAGAGTAAGATGAATGCTAACTCTCAGATGAAAGTATTAAAAGAGGACATTTAAAATACAAATTATAAAATTAAGCAATATGTAAAAAATTAGAGACAACACATAGACTTTAATCTTGTACATTTACTTCTATAAATTTATTCTACCAATTTATTTTCCCATATCAAAAAAATGGTACACATACAAGGTCAATAACTGCAGTGCTGTGTATAAAAGCAAAAGATCAAAACAAACTAAATGTTCATCAATATGAGACTGGTTAAATAAATTACAGGACATTCATTCAACGGAATAGTTTAAATACTAGAAGAAAGGAATTAGAAAGCTCATTAGATGCTAATATGGAATAATCTTAAATCTCAAAAATATATTAGTGAAAAAGGCAATACACAGAACAGTGTGTTTATTATGCTAACTGCTACCAATTACATAATAAAAAAAAACAGGATACAGAGGCCTCTCTCAAAGTGGTCACATTCAACTGGAGACTTGAATGACAAGAGGGAACCAGCCATGCATAAAACTGGGAAAAGAAAAGAGAAGCCAGTGCCAAGATCCCATTGTAGGAATGAGTTTGGCAAAATCAAGGTATATAAAGAAAGCCAGATAATATAGGTATTACAGGCTATGGTAAGAAATTTGAAACGAAAAGCTCAAGTAGAGTTTGAAAGAGCATGGGAATAATTCACCGTGATGGCAATTTTTGAAAATCAATCGGCACAGACACTGTCAGCACAGACAGGGGCAAATGTAGGAGGCTAGAGACCAAATCCAATGCAGTCCATTGCAGTGAACTCAATACAAGTGATTGAACAGAAGTATTAGGCAAAAGTAAGTAGAACTGAGCAAGATTTCAGAAATAAAAAGGACAAGATTTGATAATGGACCAAAAGTGTAGTATGAAGAAAAAGATCTAGAGTGAACCCTAGGTGACCCTGGATGGACTGTGATGTCATTTCCTGAGATGAGGAAGACCAAAGGAAAAGCAAGTAAAAACAGTTCTCAACAGAAGTGCACGGAGTCTTTGTACCTAACAACACGGCATATATTCATAACTTTTGAGTGATGAGATAATTTCCAATAACAAGAATTATTTTGAAGACTGCATTTATTATTGGCTCCTCACATTGATTTTCTATTTCTGAGACCTAAGGGAAAAATATTAACAGTATCACCTAACAGTACAAAATTCATTTTTATCAGAGTGCATCTTAATCAAATGTACTGTTAAGTTGTAGCAAGAAGTCCTAAATATCTAAATTTAGTTATAAAAAATAGCAAAATAACAAAAATCAAAATTAGAATCGCTTTTAAAGTTAGTATTTAATGAAAGGAGGTGAAACAAAAGCATTCTATTTATGGAATGGTATTCTGGCTTTTCAATATGTTGATTCTTCAGATCTTTAACAATGTCTGCTGGTTTAAATTCATTTCGGTAAATATTTATTATACATCCTGCTGTTGTGATCTATGCAATAACCATCTTATCCTCAATGCAGTGTTGAGAAAATTCTTAGAGTTTGAATAATGATCAACTCTTCCAGAAACAGCCAGATCCACGTTTACATTTTTAATTTAAATAGTGACCCTCTTATAGAAATAAAAACAAAATTGAGTGGGGAGGGCATAGCTCAGTGGTAGGGTGTGTGCTTAGCATGCACGAGGTCCTGGGTTCAATCCCCAGTACCTCCATTAAAAAATAAACCAACCTAATTACCTCTCCCCTAATTAAAAAAGAAAAAAACCACAAACGTAAATAAATAAATAAATAAATAAAATTGGCTTTTTCCTCCATAAATAATCAAACTTAATATGGACTCATATCACACTCAAAGGGTAAAGACTAGACAACTAATGAAATAAAATTTCCCCTGTGGTATGAGACCCACAAAATATTGACTGCTTATTATCACGATTAAGTGTTAATAGGAAGTATTTTCCACAAAGTCATGCTATAAATAACTCATTTCCAATGGGTACTTTGATAAAAAAACAAAAATCTATGATTCACAAAGGGAGTAACAAATTAGATCTTGGCATGTATGACAGCAACCCATACTTTTGCCTCTCAAAGAAAAATGTATTCTATAAACTTTCAAGATATATTCTAGTTACTGAGAAAATGCATGATAAACAACTATAGCCTGAGAATAATGCACAATAAATGTGATTAACAGTGGTTACCAAAAGAAAATGGAATTGGTGAGAGATAGGGGCAGTCATTCATTTTTCTTTATGTATTTGTACAATATTTAAAAGTTTTTCACAGTGAATGTGCATCACTTCGGTAATTTTATTTTAAACTTAAATCTGGAGGGGGAAACAGCTGCAGCCTCTGAGAAATTTAATGCTCAAATAACAGAACTGCATCTTCCCTGACAGCATGCTATCATGAATTCACAAATACAACACAGTATGTCAAACAGTTATAAAATGTAAATGTTGACTTCAATTGGAATAAGTGAGTCACAAAATCTTTATTAAGCCTTGTACAAACTGAAAGTAAACAGCATGTGGCCTTTGGAAGACCTTCTAAAATTCAACAATATTCTTTTTAAGTTTTGCAGTAGACAATTGTTTCTTAATCAGAACTACATACACCCACACGAGGTTTGAGATACTCTGTACAGTCATGAGACAACCTTACTTTAAAAGCAAATTACAGAAAGCACAAAACAACCTGATGTGAGGGACTAGTAGATGAGCAATTCAATCGAGTGCACAATTAGGTGTGTATAATTTTCCAGGTTTTGGCAATGTGAAAGGATGTGTCCTGATGAGCTGGGCATGCTGGACAGTTGGGTAAACAAGCAAGTTGTGTAAATCAGCTATGCCAGTGAGCTAATAAGCACTAGTGAGGTGTGACATCCAGTTGTACAATCATAGCTTTATCTGATGTGGAGTAATTCCTGATGCATGGTAATGATGGTATGAAAGAACAAACGCTTTCTTTGAATTCAGCTGTTACCTCTGAGCTCAGTGGTTATAATTTAGACCTACATTAACACTCTCAACTATGTAAATAGTACTTGCTAGCTTTACTTGCTATATAAAAGAAATAAAAATAAAATAACTCAGCTCATTATGCGCTCTCTTGTAAAACAGTGAAAAAACCCAGCACTTCAAACTCCAAACATAAACCATCCCACCACCTAACAATGTCAAAAGCCAGCATGACAGTACAGCTGGCTATGTCCACAGCTTACTCAGATCTACAAGGATCTCAACAGAATATTGAGGGTATCTGAGTTTGGATCAAAGCCCTTGTTACTAGCATGCCCACAGGTTGTACACCTATGTAACAAGTAAAGGAAGCCTCTTACAACAGCTGAAAAGCCTGATATATTCATGTTCATTAGAAACAGCACAGTAATGAAGTCTGACATACACAAAAAGATTCAGGAAGTGTCGCTTCAAAAAATAACAGACTAGATAATTCAGACCATTCCTTCCACTGAAAATAATTTAAATAGCTAGAAATAATATTTTAAATGAATGTCCGCTTTAAGGCATCAGAAAGCAAAAAAGATAAAGACATATGAGACCACGATGTAGAAAAAGAAAGAAACCCAGAGAGGGTGTTCTAGCTTTTCTCCCTGTAGTATCAGCCAATTTCAGAAAAGGCAGCAGAGACACTGAGAAGCTGAACAGTTTTTAACAGACGTATTGAGTTAAAGGGGAAAAACTGGAATTGAGAGCCTTTCCAAGGAAAGGGGGCCCTAGTTAAACACCCCCCACCCCAAAAAACAACTCAGCCTTTGGGCTGGAATCCTAAAGGACTGTACACTAGCAGTAAAGATGAATCAGAAATAGCTGAAACCTGGCACTGAAGTTTAATACTGAAATATCTCAACAAAAAATGATAAGGTAACTGATGATTGCCATGGCCCTAACCTATAACAAAAAGCAATTATGTCCTTTCATACATGATAATGATCAAGTTATCTAATGCAAGTTTTCTTCAAAGAAAATAAAACACATTTTCTGTCAAACAAAAATAACTGGACAATCAAAAAAAAACAGTAGGAAAAAACAATGTGATTAAACTCCAAGCAAAATAAGAGATAATAGAAATAGAAATAGATCTATAGAAGATCCAGATAATGGAGTTACAAGACACAGATACACAGATTGAGGATATTGGCAAAGAACTACAAAGTAAAAAATATATAAATGAAATATGTAGTAACTGAAAGTAAAAATTAGTGGATGGGTTTAGTAGATTTAATTCAGCTGAAGAAAGTAACTAAAGAATGGAGAAACAAGGAATAAAAAATTATAAAAATGAACATAAGAGATAAAAGGGATAGAGTGAAAAGTCTAATAGTACATGAAATTTGAAGTCCAAAAAGAAAAGACAGAGAATGAGGTAAAAGTAATTTTTGAAAAGATAATGGAACTATAACATCAAACAACAAATCAAAAGAACACAACTAAGCTCATGATGGTAAAACTGCAGAAAACCAAAGACTAAGAGGAAAAACTCAAAAGCAATTAGAGAAAAATATCTATTATCACGCAAAAAAGCACCAATTAGACTAACAGCTGACTTCTCAACAGAAACAACGAAATCCAGAAAATGATAAAATGGTATCTTCAAAGTACTAAATGGGGAAATACTAGCCTATCTATAATTTTATATCCAGTGAAAATCCCTTTCAACATTTCAACACACTTTCAGACAAGTATAAAGAGGATGGATCTATAACCAGAAGACCCACTCTAAATAAAATTCTAAATGGGATTCTTTCAGGTATATGCAGATTCACTCTAAAGGCAATTTTAAAGTATGTTCCCAAGGCATATGTGGAATCTTAGAGATGCAGAAAGGAATGAAGAAAGTAGAAAGATACGTAAAACAAAGAGTAAATATAAAGGTAAATCTAAATGAATTACTTATGAAACAATAACAGTAATGTCCTGTGTGGCTTAATTAAATACAGAATTGAAATACATGATAACAGCAGAAAAGTGGAGAGTGAGTTTACTGGAGTTAAGAGTGTTCTGAGATCCCTGCATTTGAAGGAGAGCTGAAAGTGCTAATGTATACTAGATTTGATAAGTTAAGGATGCATGTTTTAATCCCTACCTTAGCCATAAAAGAACAACAAAATAAGGTATAACTACCAAGATAATTAATAAGGAAATTAGAAAAACGAAAGCTAATAAATCCAAAGGATAGAAGAAGAAATTTTAAACACATAATATAAGTGGAACCAATAGAAAGCAAATAGTAAGATGGTAGATTTATACAAACTAAATCAGTATTTACATTAAATGTAAAAGGGTAAATCTCCAAATAAAAAACAAAGATTGTTATATTTTTAATGTTAAATGACCTCTATAAAATAGTATAAAAATATCAAATAGACCAAATCTTATAAACAATGTATTAAATATAAGACCTCCGGATTGAAAAAAAACTACAAAAAATTAAGAAGGATTTGCTATGCTCATAAATTGGAAAACTCACTATTGTAAAGATTTCTATTCTCTTCAAGTTGATCTATGGAAACAAGGTAATCCAAACAAGATCCCAGCAGCTTTTTAAATAACTTCACGTTGATTCTAAAATTTTTACAGAAATACAAATAGTGAAAAACACACAAGACAAGCTTGAAGAACAAAGTAAAAGGACTTACTCCACCATATCACAACTTATCATAAAGCAACAGTAATCGAGACAGTATGATAGGAGCACTGGGACAGACAAATTAACTGGATGATTGAACAAAGAGACCAGTAACAGATGCCTACACATATGACCATTCGATTTATGACCAGGATGCAGTGTAAAGTGGTGGGGAAAAAGGTGGCCCTTTCAATATATGAAACTGAATCAACTGGATATCCAGAAAAAATGTATGACCTCTACTTCACATGAGAAACAAATACCATTTCTAAGTAAATATTAGATCTTAATGTGAAAGGTAAAAAATTTGCTTCTAGAAGATTATATAAGAGAATATTTTCATGATCTTAAGACAGGGAACAATTTCTTAAACAGCTCAAAAAAGCACTAACCACAAAGAAAAAATGGAAAAGTAAACTAGATTAAATTTTAACAGAAGACCCCATTTAAGAGAGTTTTAAGAATAAGAACAGCAGTAGCATAGGAGACAACATTTGCAACACATATCACTGACCAAGTGCTCATATACAATATATAAAAACCTTCCATAAATCTAAGCAATCCAATAAAAAAAGTGGGCACAAGAAGCAAACTGGAATGTCAAAAAAGAAAACAGCCCATAGCCAACAAACATATGAAAAGATGCTCATCATCGTTAAGTAATCATGAAAATGCCAATTAAAACCATGATGAAATACCATAAGCACCTAACACAATGGCTACTACTGAAAGACTGATAAAACCAGGTCTTCGGAGAGATGAAAGAACACAATTTCTCACACGCTAGAGGGAGTGTAAATGAGTGCAACCACTTTGGAAGCCTGTTAATCGGTATCCACTAAATTTGAAGGCACCTCACAATTTGCACTCTATGTTATATACCAACAGAAATGCTTGCACATGTGCAATAATAAGACTGGTAATAGTAGACTATTTGTAATAGCCCAAAATTTGAAATAATTCAAATATCATAAAATGTCAAAATATATTGCGTTATATCCAAACAAATGCTAAAGAGCAATAAAAATAAACTGCAAGTCCAAGACAGATCACCCAGATATACTGCCATCATGATGAGCAAAAGAAGCCAGACACACAAAAAAACATGCCCTAGAAATATGATTCCATTTATATAAAAATTTCAAACAGGCAAAATTAATCTATACAGTTAAAAGTCAAAATAGTGGGCAAGGAAGGAGAAATTAGTGACTGGGGGGGAATGAGGAGGCTTCTTGTGCATTGGTAATGTTCTATTTCTATATCTGAGTGGTGGTTACATAGGCGTGCTCACCCTGTAATAATTCATCAAGTGATACATTAATGTGTGTACTTGTCTGTAAGTACATTATACCCTCAAACTTTTTAAATTAAAAATAAGGGGAAAAAACAAAAAGACAAAGCCTCAGCAGGTCCCTTGCCAAGTTGCAGGTTCCACTCTAGAATTTATGAGACGAACCAGAGGATCATTTAGTAAGTTACTAAGGACCTTGGAGCTACATTGTAAAAAGTGTGCTTTCAGCACCTATTTATATAGTATGTAAATCAGACAATGGTACAGATTTCTTGCTGTGTGACCTACTGCAATTAAATAAGAAAGGTATCAATCTGTTCATCTCAGAAAAAAAACTTTTTTTTGAAGTATACAGTATTTTAGATATTTTAGACTGGTACAGTTTAAATCGAAGATGCCCTTGGTATGTCTGGAAAAATCTAGGACTTTATGTAAAAAAAAAAAAAAGAAGTATCCCATATCCTGATCACACATTAGATGCCAACTCATCACACGCTAACTGCAAAGACTTTGTCTACTTCAACAGAAGCGGGGCATTGTATCTTCATCTCTCTGGGGCACTTCACAAAGATATTAGCACCAAAACACAAGAGGGAGATGTTTTTATGTGGCCAGGGGCTCATTTATATTTTTGAAATGCACAAACTTCACTCAAGGAGAGTAGCACCTAAGTTGATCACTTTGAAAAAAGAGCATATCCAACTCTTAGCATATGTGGGCCAATAAATTTAAACTCCAAAATAAACTCAATATATCCATGTAAGGAACTGTAAACACAGTGACAACTGGAGAAAAATAATTAGGAAACTCTCAGTTTGAATAAAACAGGTTAAGAAAAGAAAATTCTGCTACCATTCTTGTCTTAAAAAAACAAAGATACTATGGGAAATGAATGAATACATACTTATTTACTTCAGGAGCAATGTGTAACAGTTAAGTGACAATTTCTATTGATGTTTTTACCCTAAAAAAACTGATGATGCAAAGAAATGGACACTTGTATGTACTTCATTTTTAACTTTAATTCCAGCAAGAATAATGATTTGATAAAAAGAAACCGATGAATAATGAGTATCAACAATCTAAGTTTGAGATAATAAAACTTGAGAATCAGGGTTTTTTCAGTCAGCACCATGTCAAACAAAAACTGACAGCAAGGAGTCTTTGCAGCAAATGTGATTACACGCTTATGTGAGCTGACCTGAAAATACTTAATGGGGAGAGCTACAGAGTCACTAGCAAAAAATTCTTTATTTCTCAAATATCATTTAATAAGAGCCACAAAAATCACTGAATCAATGAAATTTAAAATATCTTTCAAATATTCATAACAAACTCTAAAAATTAATTCTGTCTCTAGTATAGATATATTTATCAAACTGTAAATATTTCAAAGTTAAATACCTAAAACTCATGAACATTTTATAAGAGGTGCAAGAACATATCTTTGGACAAAATGGCATATACCATCCAAAAAGTTAAACTCTACTAAACTTCTTTGGGATTATGACTGGCTCAACCACTCTCTCTACCAGCTGCATATGAAATAAAACTTTTTTTTTTAGTAAACAAAGAGATCTCACCACTTCTTGTTTCTGGGCTTCATTAAGTTTTTCAGTCAATTCTTCCAAAGCCCTTTTTGTTTCAGCATCTGACCTACACAAAGAAAGAAAAATATTTTATATTAGCTATTTGAGGAAATATATATAATTTGTGAAATTTACATCATCATAATATGTTATCACATAATACTCTGCTGCAGTGGTTCTTAAGTGTTAGCCAATATATGAAACACCCAGAGGGCTTGTTACAAATACAGACTGCTGAATCAGCAGATCTGCCATAGAGCCCAAGAATGTGCATTCCTATAAATTCCCAGGAGATGCTAATGCTACTGGTCTGGGGATTACACTTTGAGAAACAATGTTATACTGGCCCATCACCTTCAATAAACAAATAGGCTGCAATATCTCCCATTTTGAATTAAGAAGAATGGAAGAGGGAAGGAGAACAAAACTCCTGATCTCACATCCTCTCTAGCAATTTGTAATCAAATTACATCAGAGTGTGCTGTACAAACTCTGTCCTCACTAACTTACCCCCCATTATCTTTTTTCCCATTGAATTAATAACATACCATTAAAAACATCAAATAGTACAAAAAAACTTACAAAGAAAAGCAAAGCCCTTCCTGTCTCACTCTTCCTTTCCTCTGGTTCCACTGCCCAGTGGCAACCATGTTCAAGGATTTACATTCTTAATTCTGTTGCTGGTTACCTCCATTTTCAAGTGTTTTGAAATGTTTAGCTTACTCACACTCCTCTCCAATTTCAGACAAATTTATTATTACTTTTAGTTCTTCTATTGGCAATCTGTGTAACTTACTTAATGTATTTATACCCCTTATGAATTACTCCATCGTAGAGAATTGACGCTTTTTGTTTACATTCTATCATGCTCACATTTTAATCAGCTTTCTACTTGGATCAACTTCTTGTGCTTCTGTTTTTTCCTAGAGTTTCCCATTATTTCTGGCCATTATATGGGCCTTATTTATCATATAATTGGTATTTTTTTCCCACTTATTACTGAATCATCTATTAAGAATTTACTCCATTCTTACTGACTACATTCTTCTCAAAAGACACTTCCTGCTCTCACTTAGAGTAAATATCTCCTGGGCCTGCTCTATGTCTATCATGTTGGGAATTTCTTTCACTGACATTCTGGGTTAGTTTCACTATTTCTTGTAACCTATATCTTCCTCTTTCTTGATTACCATTTTATTTTACTTGTATGTCCTTAGGTAATTTCCTGGGAAAGAAGTGACCTTAAAAGGTAAATTTTCTAAGTCTTTAAACCTCAGAAAAATGTCTTTACTTGTACTTCTTTTTTAGCTTTTGTGGTTCCATGTGCTGCTGGATTTCCCACATCTCACTGGCTGTTCGTTCTCAAGCCAGCTCCTCTTTTTGTAGGAGACTTCTGCATGCTGGAATTCTTTAGCACTCAGCCCTGTCCTTGATGCTTTCCCTACAGTTTCTCTCTAGATACCACCCATTTCCATACTTCCAAATGCTACTTCTATAAGCCAACCACTCTTAAATTTCTCTAACAGACTTTTCCTTTGAGTTCCAGAGTAAATACCCAGCTGTGTATTTTACATTTCCACCTGGATGTCTCACAAGCATCTCAAGCCTAACATATCCAAGGCCAAACTCTTAATTTCTATACCTCAACTACCGTCACCAGTCTCTGTACTTCAGAAATGGAATAACCATCTATTCAGTTACTCAAATCAGAAATCTGAGGGTCATCCTTGGTTTATTCTCTGTTACCCCTCATATCCAATCCATTGCCAAGTCCTAGCTCTTCAGTCTCCAAAAAAAAACATCTTGAAACATCCTCGTCCATTGTGTCCTTGCCATAATCCTGGTCAAGCCACCATCTTCTCATGCTAATGCAACAGTCTTCTAATTTGCCCGCCTCAAAGCAATTTCTCATGTGGCATCCAAAGCAGGTGAGTTCTGAATTAAACTTTATTTAATCCTTTCTGAAAGTCTGGTTTCCAGTGTACTTTTATGATTCATTGTGTCTTTTGCAATGAATGTCAAGAAAAAAATTTAATTAGTAATTAAATGAGAATATTAACCTTTCTGAATCACATACGAAGTTAAACCTAATGACTTCATACACAGTATTTTTATAAACATGAAATTAAGAATTGTGGTACAAGTAAAACAGAACTGGATCCTAAAATCTTCCTCATCCACAATGTTAAGCCACTAAACTTCACAAGAAATTTGACTCCTATTTGGGATTAAATGAAGTTTCTCTGCCTTACACATGCCTCAAGGTCACAAAACTGTTACCAGATGGTACCAGCATACAGATCAGAAGATTCCCAGTCCACTACTGCATGTCCAAACGACCACTGAAACTGGTCAGCTAAAACCATCCCGGCAACTTCCCCTGTATCTTATTACACCTAGTGCTTCATTTGTTTCTTTCTTTCCAGTGTGGAAAAGTTACATAATAAAGCCACTCCAAGAACACACTATAGTAGAATGTTAATGCCAGTCTGTTGATTTTATCAACCTGTCAGAAATAAATATCTAATATTAAATTAACTAACCCTTACCAGTTTAAAAGGTTAATAATATAGCTTAGTAATACAGTAATATCAGCTACATGTGAAAATGATCTTGAACGACAGTGTACTGTAAGTGATGCAGGGTAGACACTCTGGGGCCTTACTGTCTACATTTGAATTCTGACTCCACCACATCACCCCTGTTTGATGTTCAGCAAACTGAGCTACTTCATCACTCTGTGCCCCTGCTTCCACATCCCCCAAAAATGGGGAAAATAATAAACACCACCTTGTTAGAATTGTTGCGAGAATTAAACCTAAATCCATTTGACATAAAATAAGTGCTCAAGAATATTAACTAGTGGTGGTATTAATAATGATAATAGTAAGATCTTTAATTTTTATTATTAAATTTCCTGCTTTCCTAATACAGAAGCAGAGAAGTTATGCAGAATACAGTTGATATTCATAGATTTAACATTTATAGCTTTGACTCTTTTTGCTATAGCAACACAAAACTGGTGAGTGGAATGATTTCATTAGCTGGAGTGGGAGTTAGCAAGTAAACTTGGTAAACGAATTTCAGTTCATTCAATAAGGACCTTTGTTGGTCCTTATTCACTGCTCAAAAAGGGGCAAATTTTTTTTTCTTGTAAAAATATGGCCTCCAAATGAAAGTCACCTGTCACTGCTGATGATGAAAATGAAGACAGTGAAAAAATTTTAAGTAAAGTGGTAATTCTGGGTAGTCTCCAAGTAGTGACAAAATTGCAAAGACTGGGCAGATATAAACAACTGGCTTTTGAAGATTTCAACTGAAAGCTGAAATATCAGATTCTACAATGGCTCATGTCCACTGACAAATTCCACATTATGCTTTTTTATGCTCCATTGTCAGTCACTTGGTCTCTGTCTTTCTTTCCAAAGTATTTGCAAATCTACCTCTTTGCTAAGGTTTCACAATGTCTCTCTCCATAATGTCAGCATTCCATTGTAATGAATTAAAATATTTTTAAAAATATGAAATTAATCTGTCTAACATTCATTCATGATATATTCTAAATCCAAAGGGTTTATTCTTCTAATAATTCATGCCTCCAACAAAAACCATATTCAGCTTTTACCGGCTTCTTCTGGCAAGTTCCCGGTTGAAATCATCTCCAAGGCGAACTTGTTCACTGCTGAGGTCTCGGAGGGATTGATGAAAAGCATGAAACTAATAAAGGCAAAACACAGTTATCCGTTTAGGGTTTTGTTGAATTCTTCCATGAAGATTCACTGAGAGTTAAGAATAAGAACTTGTTCTTTGCAAATAATGCCCAAATATTATGTTACCAAGACATAATAAAATTAATAAATGTCTATTCTAAAAGAAATAAAATATTTTTTCCCAAATAAAAGTTTTTAAAACTATATATAATGTTAATTATTAGCATCCTCTATAGTGCAGTATTTTATTCTTTACAGATACCCTAGGGGTCAGCAAACTTTTTCTGTAAAGGGTACAACAGCAAATATTTCAGGCTTTCAGGCTATAAGGTCTCTGTGACAATTACTCAACTCTGCCATAATAGCACAAAAGTAGCCATAAACAAATGAGTGTGGCTGTGTTACAGTAGAACTTCATTCAACTAGACCAGTGTGCCGACCCATGCTGCTGAGAAACCCTTGCCCACGTGCACAAGGAACCATGAACAAGAATGTCTGGAGCAGCACTGTTCATGATGAGAACACTGAAAACAAGCCAAAAGTTCATTACAAATAGAATGGAGATAAATTGTGATATGTTCCTCCCCTGTAGAATCATACAGCAGTGAAAATGAAATGATCAAATCTACCCACACTTCAAAAACAAAACATCAAATGAAAAAGGCGAGTTACAAAAGAAGACATACAGCATTACTCCCTTTATATAAAGTTTAAAAGCAGGCAATACTAAACAAGATATAAGTAGCAAAAATGATTTTTTTAAAAAAAATCAAGAGAATGATTAATACAGAAATCACAACAATTATAGCCCTTGGGGAAAGGAGAAGCATAAAAAAGGTTTGGGGTGTATAATAATCCTCTATTTCTTGGTCTAGGTGGTGGTTACATGGATTTTCATTCATATTCTTGTACTTTTAATTATAAATGTGTATGCTAAACATGTATGTGTAGGCTATAATTTATAATTTTTAAAAACTTAAAGTTTTGCAGAAACAACAAAATTGATTCATTTCAAAAAATGCACATTGAGCAACTAATCAGTGCCGCCAACTGTGCTGGGAAACAAGTGGCTCACAATTTAACATGGGAGACAGCCCTGGAAACAGAACCACAAATGCTACACTGGGGCATTAAGAAAGTGCACAGTCATGTGGAGCTAGAGGTCATCTTAAGAAAACAGACAAAACAGGGAAGAAAAATTAAAAAGAAAGGAGCGGAGGTAATATGGCAGATGAACAACAGACTATTCACTTAGGTTTTTGCCATCATGATTTTCCAGTTTTGCAAACCAGAATCCTAGGACTCATCTTTGACACCTCCTTTTCACTAATTCCCACCCTCCCCAAATGTTCATGTGATCATCAAGACCTTTCATTTTTATCCACCAAAATACCTTTTATATCTGCCACCTTCTCTCCAACTCCATTTATCCTAATCCAAGTGACCAACAGCTCACAGCAACATCCCTCTAACTGGTTTGCCCACACTGACTCCATTTTCTACACTAAAGCCAGAGTGATCTTTTCAAAATAATTGTCACTCTCTTACAAGGCTGTGCATTGTCTCAAGGCTTCATACTTCTTTAGCCACATGGCCTTCTTTAAATTACTCATGGATATCTTCCTTCCTTCCAAGTACTACTTCTACCTCAAATGACTTACTCAACTTTCAGATCTCAGCTCAATCAGCCTTTCTTTGGGGAGCCTTCCCTGACTGGGGCAGGTCCCTAAACTATACACTCCCATAGCCCAATGCTTCTTTCTGTCATAGCACTCATCTCAGCTCATAATTACAAGTATATACTAAGGTACTTTTTGATTGGTATCTAGCTCCCCCTCTAAATTGTAAGCTGCATGAAAAGACAAGGTTTTTGCTCATCACTGTTTCCAAGCACAAACACTGTCCCAGGACAGAGGCACTAAATAAATAAAATGAAAGAGTAAATGAGTAATGTTAGGATATTGTTCTCTGCTCTAGGTTTAACCACATAATCCACACTAGCAAGCTGCACCTACCAAAAAAAGAAAAATAAAAAACAGTCAGAAGTTTCTATAAGGTGTCTTCCAATGCACTTTGTTCTGTCCTCTCTTTATCTTATGCTATTACAAGAAAAAGCTACAGATGAGGATCCCAACAAACTCTGAGCCCTCAATCTTAAAACTAATAAAAGGCATCAAAGTCGGCAACATCTCATAGCCCTTATCTAATTAATTTAGTTACCCAAAGCTACAACAACAAAAAATTTTCAGCTCTTGCAGAGTAGTTTAAAGAAACAGAAAAAGAAATATTTCCACAGAACTAATACCTTCAAAATTTTTAGTGACTATGTAGAAAAAGTCTAGAATTCTTGCTTAATAGATAGTGGCTCCATCAACGATTCAACAATCAGAAAAACACTAGTGGAAAAATCAATAGGTTAACCACACAAAGACTAACTTGTTCATACTAAACCAAACTTGGCAAAATAGAAAGTAGCTGACTTAGGGCTTAGCGAAGAGTGAGCCAGCTGAACAAGGAAATAAAACATGTCCAACTAAACTCACTTTTAAATGTTCTACAAAATATAATCCTCCATAACAAAGTTCAAAATAAATGTATGATGATGATTAATACATTGAAAATAAAATAGTTTACTTGGTTTAAAAAAAAATCACTACAGTTACTGATGATCAAACTTGGTTAAAACATAGCCATAAAATTCAAGTGTCAGTCATTTAAATAGAATTCAAGGAATACAGACCGCAGAATGGGTACAGAGTACCTGGCCCACGTCATCAGTCTCCTGAACGAATCGGACACCAGCTCTGGACCTATTTCGTTTAATACCCTGTTGATCCCCGTAGTCCTTGAGAGGTGAGGTAGGTGGAAAATGGTGGCTCTCTTTACAAAAGAAAGAAAAGGGAGAGGATTAAAAACACTAAATGAGAAGAAACTAAAATTTTACTCAGTAAATACATGGCGACATGAATATATATACATGCCCTTAACCCAGACTATTTCCCACAGACAACCATAAACAAGTACCCTGCTGTGGCTATAAAATTCCACAAAATTGGCACTTATCTTGCCCTTAAAGTAGATAACGTGAACAACAGAAATAACCTGTAAATGGAACACATCAGAAGTTCTAACTGGCTGTACTTTTCAAAGAAGAAATATAATATTTTCTCTTACATAAAAATAATAAATTGCTAAATAAAAATAACTTTGATGACTCCCTGAGATCTAATAAAACAGAATTTTTCAAATAACATATTAATTCATCTAAAATATAAATGGTGTTTAAAAATCAGTAAAAACTAAACTACATAAAGAATAACTGTCCAATTTTTAATCATCATTATCATGATCAACAGCAATATTAACAATGCAAGCTACTAATGTTCACTAACTAAATCACCTCTTCACTGCAGACTTCTCTAAGTCTTTTCTATTCAAACATAACCCTCAGTACTGTAGGAAAGTAGATTAATTCTAGGCAAAGTATTATCACCTTCTATGTAGCCACTGAAATCTAGCTGCACACCAGGGATAAAATTCCCCTGCTCTTAGTAAGTGTCACAGGATGCTTCATAATGAGACATCTGAAAAACTATGGAGCTAGGACAAGACTTCTAACACAGAAAGTACACCACATGGTAAATCCTACTTGTGTGTTTGTTTTGATTAGAGGCAGACAATTAAATCCAGGTTTTGCCAGGAAAAGCTCTACATTGTCTACAGAGTATGGGAAGAACAAAAGTAATAAGCTCAGAAGATCAAAGTCCCATTCAACATATTTCAAAATACTCACTGTAAAATCCTAACTGCATCTTCTAACACCTTGTTTGTATGACTTTATGTATAGGCTGTATTTATCCAAAGATTATGTTCCTGACCAGGGTTCTTGGACTCCTTAATCAATAGCAATTGATAAGAGGCCAGACAAGAAATTCAGGCTAGGTTTTATCAGGACTCGTGCTGCAGCGGGAGGGAGTGAGAACAACTAACAGGTGCCCTTGCTAGCTTCCTGAGCTTGGGGGGAAGTGGGGGCAAGCTGGGCTCTCAAATTGGGTGAGAGTAGGGGTGGGTCCAGAAGTTGGGTCAGAAGGGTGGCTTAGATGGTCTGCCCACCCCCTTGGTGGTGCTATATGTGGAGATCACGCACAGTACCCTGCTTTTGCTCCAGACACCCCAGAAGTAGCAGTTGGGTTTTTGGTCTTTTTTAATCTTGTTGTTCACAATTTGCCCTAACTGAACATGCACCCAGTTATTTTTAGTCTCCTACAATTTCTTTGTATTTTGTCCCAGGTCCCAGGTCCCACCTCCAGGTCTTAGCCCATGCAAGCACTGCAGCAAAGGGCCCCAGGTCAATTACATGCATTCAGTAGGTACTTCAGGAATATTTTTAAGGGGGGAAAAAAGGGGGTTTTCAGAACATCTGAAGAGTTTACCTGTCATGGTGCCACCATCGAGGTCACTTGTACTCAGACTTGTAACAGAAACACTTCTCCCTCCTGAGTTTCTCAACAAACGTTGACTCCGCAGTTGGCCTATTGATTGTTCCAAGCTTTCTTTTAACTAAATTAAAGAATATAATGATGGGAGGGTTATTCTCTTTAAACAACTTCCAAATGAAAATAGCCTGGAGGTTTTTAAAGTTATTTCTGAACTATCTGAGTTCCCAAAGAGAATTTGTATCAGGGAAATTTTGAACTAAGTTACGTTAGGAAACATAAAAATAGTCAACATAAGTATTTTAAGAACCAATTCTAACACCTGGTTTTAAACAGCCTCTGTCACTACCTACTCCACCTTCCTATTATCAGAATATGGAAGAGATGTGTACTATCTAAGCGCTTACAAAACCAGACTGACGTGCCACCCATGCTGAGAAATGTAACAAGGCCAACACATCTGAAAAAAGAGAAAGCCTTTCTCCCTTCTAAACATTCCTTCAGAAACCCCATGTCTGCAACAAACAGGAAAGTGAACAGCTGTCACAGTGACTGCTGCTATGAGAAAAATGTGCACTGCCTAACTCTATCAGAACATCTCTTTCATTCATTCAAAGATTTCAAATCCAAGAAAACCATGTGGTCAGATGTCAGACTGATAGCACAAACTAGGGATTACAGTTATCCATATGCTCTCTTCAGATTGTTAGGGAGTTAGCCAGCAGGGGATATAAGACATCTTTTTAGACCTAAAGAACTACATTAAATAAAAACACACTAACTGCTGGGAATACTATCCAGAGCTGTACAGAGCTATAGACCTGAAAAGAGGGTTCAACTGAAACCCAAAGGAACAAAGAGGAAAATCCACACACCCTGAATTGCTGAGAAACTTCAGTCTAGATGTTTTAGCCAAATAACATATGGATCCAGAAAACAAATCACCTGTAACTCTTTAAAGAGAAAGTCACACACACAAAAAAAAAGAATGAAGTTGATTTCCTTGAAGAGCTGTGTAGGAAGAAAGTAGCCTCGGCTGAAGGGAGAACACAGCTGAAACAGAGTATGAGTCACAAATGAGTAAATTCTTCATTTTGGTTGTTTGGATTTAGGTCTGCTGGAGAACCAAGTTCATGAAAACAGTCTGGATTAAAAGAAATACAGTTAGAATTTCAGGAATCTCTCTCTATTGCTGCTCTCATTTCTGGGGGGAACAAAAAAAAAGCTAACACTTCCATACCATCTCTCCTTGCTTGTCTAAACTGAGATATGTGCAACCCCATCCCGCCTGAGTGTTCTCCAGCTGTAGGACCGAGACTATCAGTCCTGGAAACATACAGATGAGGCCTGGGAGAACTAAGGTCAACCTGGAGAGTAATTTATCCACAAGTAAAATAGAACTATTTGTAACATATACGAAGACAAGAGGTCTTACACAGTGAACATAAAATAGCCTATGAGTTATCTATGACAAAGGCTCAGAATAAGATTAAACAGTGTAAAAATTAAAAAGCTCAAATCTAAACTGTAACATGAAAAAAAGACTAGAAATGTAAAATGACTTTAGATCACACAAGTCAGTGACAGAACCAGCTCTACTAATTTTTCCTGTGTTTATCTTTATTACTCACATCTTTCAAGCTAAGCCTGATGTCAGTTCCACTTTTTCCTCATAGTTTTTATTTGTTTGTTTTTTATTAACTTAAGTATAGTTGACTATCCCTTTGGAAGCAAAGTCAGCTGTCATCTCTAATTATTGTTTCCTATTATTGTAGCCCTTTATAGCTCTGGCTATGTTTAAGATTTTCTCTTTGACTGTCAGTGGTTTTACTATGCTATGACTATGGGCAGTTTTATTTGTAGTTATTCCATTTTGATCCATACAGAGTATAGAATCTGTAGCTTGGTGTCCTTCATGTGTCGTAAATTTTCAGCCACATTCTCTTCATTCTTTCTGCCCCATTCTTTCCTCTCACTCCTTCTGGAAATCCATTTGCATTTAAGTTGTATCTTTTTACCAAATCTCATTTGTCATCTATGCTCTTTTCTGTGTTGTTCATCCTCTCATTCCTCCATTCTTCTTTTTGGAATTACTATGCTGGCCTATCTCTTAATTTATTAATTCTCTCTTCTATTGTATACAAGCTGTATACAAGCTAATTAATCCATCTGTTGATGTTTTTTCTAATTTATTTATGTTTGCTTATTGTGGTTATATTTGTTTCTGTAATTTTCATTTGATTCTTTTTAAAGTTTCCAATTCTTTGTCAAAATCCTCAATCTTGTCCTTTAATTTCTTGAACAAGTTAATTGTATTTCTTTATGTTTCTGTTGTCTGTTTTTTCCCTTGATTTTCAGTCACTTCTTAAGCCTGAGTACTTTTATCATTGATAGACTTTGTATATGAAAAATTGTAGAGATTATTTAAAGCTCTGTAGGATGATACCTTCCTTCAGAAGGGATTTGGTTTTGCTTCTATCAGGAAGTCAGGCTAGAGTCATGAGGAAACCCTAAGCACCTTAATTCAATTAGAACTGAGATGATTCATAGCTGGGCTTCTGTCCCCATTAGGGTTGGTCAATTTTCAGCTTATCACTGCTCTTATTTTCAGTTCACCATTTTTCCTAGATTATCACTCTTAGAGATCTCAATCAAAAGCTAGAGGGTTCTTGAACCCCAATTTTGGCCTCCCTAGCCTCTTTGAGTCTATCAATAGCTCTAATTCTATCCTGTCTGCTTCTAAGCCATCTCTTTTGAAATCAGCTTCTGCCTTGATGGAGTAGGAGTCCCAAATGCAGGACTAATCCTTCCGGACTTCAATTTTTGCCAGATCTTGACTACAAAATTCCTCACTGCCTTGGTGGTTCTCTGATGAGTTCATAATATTACTTTTTACATTTTTTTTCGCCTTTCCAGTCATTCTGAATGGGAGAGTTAATCCAAAATAATCTTATCTACCAATGTCAGAAGGAGAACTTGCCAGCATTCTTTTTATGTGGGCTTATTTGCTAACAAATCCTGAGCTGTAACTAAAAGCTGATTAATAGGATGAATTTTCACACACACACACTAACACACACACATATCCCTGCTAACAACAAAAAACTCACCACAGAATATATGGAAAAATATTGCAGAACAAGAGAAATTATTCATTATCCCCAAAATCTAGCAGGAATAACAGATGTTGGAAAACTAAACACTTCAGAAATAAAAGAAGAGGTTAGACAACCTCTAGTTGGCAACTTCTATTTGGCAATCTCATTTTTAAAAATCTAAAAAGATATACCATAAACCATCAAATAGATGAACAGGCTAATATATAAAGACCAAAATATAAAAATGAACTATAAAAGGTAAGTAAGTGAAATAAAGATTTTTTTAATCATTCCTACAAATACCAGGGCAAAAACAGGTCTTTCACCTAAGATACAAAGCTAAATATGCAACAGAATTAAAACCTACACTTAAAAGTAGCAGATACTGCACAAAATCTAATCATGATATACAAAACCAATTTGATAACTTCTAATATACAAAAACAAAGCGATACAGAGATATAAGATTATAAAAATTGTTCAAAACTCTAGGATTTTAACTTCTAATTAGGTACAAAAGCAAGCCAAATTTGAAATTACATAAAAACAACACTAATAAAACCCAACTGAACATTAGTTTACTATGATGGATGATGCTGTTTTGCTGAAACCAAATCAGTGCTTCACACAGATGGTGGTACTGACTCCATGGTGCAGATTCTAAGAGTTAGCATGAATACCTCACCAAGTGTTTAATCCTTTTCCCCACTTTCCCCTCCATGAAATACTGCAAAACCAGCATCAGAGAACATGCTATGACATATTTTCACCTCAATTTGATATAAATGTACTAGTTACGTATCAGGTTTATTCTTTCACCTCTATTCATTTAATATTAGACTAAAACAATTGAAGCATTACTGCAATGTACCAGTATGAATAAAAGTAAAACTTGGGCACTGAAATTGAATGGCAGTACTTGTTTACAAGGTGGTTTATCCAAATTAAGACATGCTTTTAAACTTAGAAGTCAAGTTGAGAACTCTCTCTCTAGCCAAAGATAAAATAATTTGAGAATCAATAAAAATATTAATTACAATGGATTAAAGCACTTCAAATACATATAAATTTGTGAGTTAATGATACTCAAGGAGAAAAAAACATCACTGGTCACCAGCAGACAATGCTAGGGAAACAACTCATTATTCTGGAAACCAGTAAATATGTAAAAAAAATTTTAAAGCTATATAAGCTTTTAGATTAACATTAAAATATCAAATTTTAAAATTCTCATAGAGATCTCTGAAAGCCCTGTGATGTCTCTATCTGAAACATTCTGAATTGAGACAAAGTATAAGACAAGCTTAATGAATTAAAAAAATATATATGTAAAACTCAAAAGGACTAACTACATTTCAAACCAAATGAAAGGAGATCATTCAGGCAGCAACGGGTTCGCCAAGTAAGAGATGTGATCATTAAAGACATCATGATTCAGAAGGACCAGAGGGGAGTCTGGCAGTGCTTTCCTCAGCTATACCACTTTTGCTTCTGTTCCTGTCAACTAATTTCATACCCTAACATTCTGAGGATGAAGTAAGATCATGTATATAAAATAATTAGAACAAGGCTTAGGGAAAATTAGTTTGTTCAGTAAATGGTAGTTTGTATTATAAAGATTACAGATAATGAATATAAGAGCAAAAAATTAATGAAGAAATGGGATGTTTTAATCTAGACAAGCTCTTTAGAAGAATTTGTCATTCCCTAAAAATGACTTCAAAGAATTCCTCTGGCTGTATATCTAGAAAATCTTAAAGAGCAGCAGTGTCAATATTCCCCCAATCAGCTATTTATTTATAACCCCACCTGTAACTCCTCCATAATAGAATTCAGATTTCACTTCCAGTATTATTACATTTATTTGCTGCACTTCCACTTTTTTGACCAATTCCTTTTTTATTATTATCATTATTTATTTTTGTAAAGTAGCATGCAGGTTTATCATTGGAATACAAGGAAGTATCACAACCATACTCTTCACTGTTTGTGACCAATCAGCAACAGATTTCAAAAGCAGTGCTCTGTTATTTACATAGTTGTGTGGACTGAAGAGCTAGCACCCAAGTTTGTCCTTTTCGCAGTTACTCATCATTAATACACTGTGTTAATTGAAATTTGAATTATGTTGTTTGGGGACTAGTGTTATTTGACCAAAAGGAAGTAATGAAATTCATGCACACACTAACCATGCACCAAGGACCGTCTTCTCTGTTCAGAGTCCTCAAATAGCAGCTCCATGCATTCAGTGGAGGTTTTATATCTGTACTCAGCGGGAGAGGACGCTAATCTCTATCTCACCTGGGACCAGAACTCTGGTTTGTTGGTTTAAGTAAAAAAAATATTGACTTTCCAAAATTCATTAATAGCAAGCTTCTTGATCAATCTCTGGGAAGGTAAGGTTTCTAAGCAGCAGTAAACAACTAAGAAACTAAGCACTAACTCCACACACAGAATCAAGAATGCCTAAGAAATAAATCATATTCAATAAAATTTGGCTTCAATAAGACAAGATGAGAAAAGGCAAAGAACCATGTGTATAAACTTCTTTGGTCAATTTATAGTATCAGCAACTGTTTTACTAATACCAGTGTATCTCACATACACATTCTCAACAAAACTAATTCCATCCTTGATTGAGCTCATTGTCAGAGAGGAAAAAAAAAAAAAAGCATGCTAAAAATAGTCACAAGGAAATTCTTAAAAGATATCTACCATTACTTCCACAAAGAGACCAGAATAAAAATAAAGTAGGAACAGTGATTACTCAAATATAATAGCTACCAAATATTCAAATAATTAGCTTACATGCAAATGAAAAACAAAATTTAAAAAAAAAAAAAAAAACACCCAAACAAAACAACAACCCTGGTAAAAATTCTAAATGCTGCAATTTAAGGCAGCCTTAAATTTTGGAAACCATTTATAAAAGATCCCATTTAGTTTTTTCAGATACTTTCTTACTCCAAATTGTCCTTTCTTTTCAAACTAAGAAAATAAATCCCCTAATATAACATAGATAACAAAAAATACATGCAAATTAGGTCATGAATAGGTAACTGCCATCAATCACTTAGCTGCATGGTTGAGCAGAAACTGGAAACATCTGAATATTTCGTCTAACATTTAGTTTTGTTTTCACCTGACAGTAAAGAGTTGGTATTTAGCAATCACGATGCACACAGCACTGGTGACTATGGAGACAGTTGGTGTTTAGATTTATCTATAAATTTAGATATATCTATAAAGTTGACATTTTTAAAAAATTGAAGTACTTCGATTTACAAATGTTAGAGATCAGCTTGGCAAAATCCAGGACAAAAGTAGAAGCAGAAAAAAGGTCATTTTAAAAATCTTGTCCAGGATAATAATGTTACCCATAGGCATAAGCGCTTTCTGCTTGATTTTCCTTCACTGCCTATTTCTCCACAGAATGCCAAGGTTGATTTGGCAAAAGACTACAAAATAGATTGGTTGTAGAGTTAATTCTATCAGCTCTATTTTGCCTCCTTACAGTCTATTTATCTCCTATTAAAACTAGAACAAAGAGAAGGAAGAAGGAGAAGGAGAAGGAAGAGGAGGTGGGAGAGGTGGAGGAGGAGGAGGGGAGTTTTATAAAATCAGAGAGCAAATTTATGGTTTGTACACTTTTCTGGTCTCACCATCTGTTGCTGAAATGTATTTTTTAAATGACTGCTGCTATTTTATTTTCTATTTACCAAAAAGATCATTAGATCTGACTGCTATGCCTAACCGCTTTCCAGATGCTGATTTATGGAAATATAAGTCCATAGTAACATTCTTGAAATTCATAAACCCCCTTTCAAGTGATACATCATATTTATCTATGTAACTACTTTATTTTTAAATGAAATCTCATGTATTCAGAGCTCATATATCACACATATTCTAACCACATTTTTAAAAGAATTTTTTAAATATCCCATATAATATTTTGAATGTTAATAAATGAGTGTGCATGGAAAATGGAAGGTGCTCTTAATAGTACATTACTATATTTTAGGTTAGCAGACAATATAGTCATGAACATGAGAGGGGGAAAAGTAATATTATGTATGCAGTCTAATTTAGCATTAACTCTGAAGTTGAAATAATTGGATACACCTACCACTGTGAATGTTACGACACATTATGTTGTTTATAGTCACAATAATACACAAGAGACTGAAGTTAGGCCCGAAGAATTCAAGGAAAGAAAAGTAACAATACTGAGTGCCTATAATGTACAAAGCACTAATATTAAGAACACAGCAAATACTTGAAGACATGGATTATTGGATGAATTAAAGAAATAACAAGAACATACATGCTTAGCAAGTGTCTAAAATAGTGTAACCACTTTAATAAATGTTAGTTATAATGAGGTATATATGATTCTGTTCATTTTTCAGATTAAACGCAAGTTCAGAAAGGTTTAGTAAGTTGCCCAAAGTTATTGAGATGGTTTCTAGTGGAAAAAATCAGGATTCAATTTTAAGTCTGACTCCAAAGTCTACATTTTTCCACCAGTCTCAAAGCAAAATTTTGTAAAAAATTATTCTCCTATCCAGTAGTTTCATGAGAGATTTGGCAATACAATTTTAAACATAAGACTCTAAGAACCTAATTCCTAAGATCTGAAATATATTTACAAAAAGAAGGTCCTAACAGAATCTGTTTCATTACAATTTCTTACCTATAGACTCTTACTACTTAATGTTAAAGTTAAGTAGTAACTTAATAACTTTAAGTTGTTAACAGTAGAGTTACTTAACATTAAAGTTAAGTAGTAACAAAAGACTGAACAGTTCTCACCTTTAAGACAATTAGTAGAACTCAGCTAGAGAGAAAGGCATGGATGTTACAAGCAGCCTGTGCCCGACTCTAAATCATTATTAACACTATCCTTCTGGGGTGTCACTAAATACATTTGACAACTGAAACCCACTGAATAGAAAAAAAACCCTGGACTTTCTGTTATTTAACATTCAAATTCTTCCAAAGTTCATGTGCCAGATGGTAACATCCTATTATTCCCAAAGGGAAATTTTAATCAGAATACTTAATTAGAAGAAAATTGCCTATAAATGCAAACCTCTAAGCTCTAATTTGATATTACTATATATTAACCAATCTTTACCTTAAACATGTACTTAATGAACCTGCTGATTTGAACCAAGAGAACTGTATTTTTCTTATATCCCCAATATTAACTACTTTAGCCTCATCAGCTGCATTCCAAATTTCCACTGCAGAAGGTATTAGCTTTTTATGTTGAATATTCTTTCTTGAGGGCATGCCATTTTTATAGCATTAACATAAAAACAGATCTCTCCTCTCATGAATAAGAACACACAGTTCCAGAAATATTTTAAACACTAAGCTAATCAATTGCACTATTTAACACAGGAGTATAATATGTTCCAAATCTCCACAGAAAGCTTTCAAATAAAACCTTCCCCACAGGTCCTCTTTGACCCAAATGTTCTCAGACCTCCCAACAAATTTACAGCTTGAGAAACAACCGGACATTGTACCAGCTGTAATATTAATGACTTGCCTGAGAGTGGCCTTCTGGTTTTTAATCAATTAACATAATCTCCAAAATCTAGTTTATCAATGTGAATTATTAACCCTTCAAACTCTGAATCCAAAATCCCAACTATCAGAAATATAAATCCACAGCATCATGAAAATGCAGGCAACCATGGCTCACTGAGGTAAGTGAATCCTGATGCTGGGTTCTGGGATAACATCCTAGCCTTGGCTCCATCACTGACCAACTGTGAGGCCCTGGGCAGGTTAGTGACCCTTCTGTGCCCCCAGTGTTTTTATCTTATAAATAAAGATAATAATAGTATCTAGCTAACAGAACTGTTGAAAGAATTAAATGACTTCATACAAAAAAATAGTGCCTGTGAACTAAACTTATGCAGAAATTCCCAAAGAGACTATGAAAAGGTAGGTGCTGCTCCTCTTTGAAACACCACACACCCCACTGCTGATCCTCTAACGCTGCTCGACTCCTAGTAGAGAAAGGCCTTCACATGTAATAAGCAAAAAGTTAAATTTAGGGTTGGAGGTTATAAAGATTCAAGAAAATAATGAAATTATGTGCATCCAAGGAAAAGTAGTCAAAAAAGTGACTCATGACTCTTGATTTGAATACAACAGGAATAATTCTCACCATTCTCTTGCTGAAGGAGATCATCTAAGGAGGAACACAGTGCATCAAATATTTATATAGCCCCTCACTCACTGGCAAGTTATCTTCACAAAATTAAACCCCAATAAAATAACTGTTTAAGTTCATGTACAGTTGACCCTTGAACAACACCAGTTTGAACTGCACTAGTCAACTTATATGCAGATTGTTTTCAATAGTAAACACCACAGCATACATGATTCAAGGTTGGCTGAATCCACAAATACAAAACCAGATACGGAGGAACTACAGATAGGGAGAAATCTCAGACACAGAAGGCCGACTATAAGTTATACAAAAATTTTCAACTACACATAAGGCCGGCACCCTAAACCCTGTGTTGTTCAAAGGTCAACTGTGTAACACTTACATCCATTTCCTGAGGTTTAACAATAGTATCATTTATAAAGTCTAAGCTAATAATAAAAGCTCTTGTCTTCCCTAGAACAAAACAGGTGATCTCATTTCCTAGGAAATCTTTTATATTTTAAAAGAGAAACAGTAATTTCAATGAGAAAATGGATATTTCACATGGTGAAATTTTTTAACAGTTGAACATTGGTTAAAGTGGATTAACCCTGTCATAGGATGTTTAAAAAAAAAAAAACCAGATTTCACAGCAAGAGAACTTGCATGAGTTGGAGCACAATCTCAAAAAGAAAGAAAATAAAAAAAATTACTCTCCAGGGTCCCTCCCTAAACAGAACACACAATGATTTAAAAAAAAAAAAAAAAGAGCATAATATTACCATGTACTTAAAGGACTTAAAGAATATAAATAGAAAGACTCAGATAAACCATGATAGTTGGCACATTACATACCTTCCCTTTGGGGCATGCTCATTTTACTGCTGCATTTCATAACAATAAATATTTTAATGCTAAGAAAGGAATTTGCATTGAGGAGCCCAACAGAATCACCTGTTTTGAGAAATACTGTTTCTGAGCTGCACATCTTCTCACAGATTATGGCATGTGCTCCTCCAGGTAGCTTACAGGTGGTAGGGTGAAAATCATTGCTCTATTGAGGGAGTATAACATAAAGCAGTGAGTGACAGACATCCTTCTCTGTATGCTGGGGGAAAACATCATCGAGAACCAACCATTTTTTTTTTTAACATTTTTTATTGATTTATAATCATTTTACAATGTTGTGTCAAATTCCACTGTAGAGCACAATATTTCAGTTATACATGAACATATATATATTCATTGTCACATTTTTTTTCTCTGTGAGCTACCACAAGATCTTGTGTATATTTCCCTGTGCTATACAGTATAATCTTGTTTATCTGTTCTACAATTTTAAAATCCCGTCTATCCCTTCCCACCCTCCACCCCCTTGGCAACCACAAGTTTGTATTCTATGTCTATGAGTCTATTTCTGTTTTGTATTTATGCTTTGTTTTCTTGTTTTTGTTTTTTAGATTCCACATATGAGCAATCTCATATGGTATTTTTCTTTCTCTTTCTGGCTTACTTCACTTAGAATGACATTCTCTAGGAGTATCCATGTTGCTGCAAATGGCGTTACGTTGTCAGTTTTTATGGCTGAATAGTATTCCATTGTATAAATATACCACAGCTTCTTTATCCAGTCATCTGTTGATGGCCATCTAGGCTGTTTCCATGTCTTGGCTATTGTAAATAATGCTGCTATGAACATTGGGGTGCAGGTGTCATCCTGAAGTAGGGTTCCTTCTGGATATAAGCCCAGGAGCGGGATTCCTGGGTCATACGGTAAGTCTATTCCTAGTCTTTTGAGGAATCTCCATACTGTTTTCCATAGTTGCTGTACCAAACTGCATTCCCACCAGCAGTGTAGGAGGGTTCCCCTTTCTCCATAGCCTCTCCAGTATTTGTCAATTTGTGGATTTTTGAATGATGGCCATTCTGACTGGTGTGAGGTGATTACCTCATTGTAGTTTTGATTTGCATTTCTCTGATAATTAGTGATATTGAGCATTTTTTCATGTGCTTATTGATCATTTGTATTTCTTCCTTGGAGAATTGCTTGTTCAGGTCTTTTGCTCATCTTTGGATTGGGTTGTTTGGTTGTTTCTTATTAAGTCGTATGAGCTGCTTATATATTCTGGAGATCAAGCCTTTGTCGGTTTCACTTGCAAAGATTTTCTCCCATTCCGTAGGCTGTCTTTTTGTTTTACTTATGGTTTCCTTTGCTGTGCAGAAGCTTGTAAGTTTCATTAGGTCCCATTTGTTTATTCTTGCTTTTATTTCTTCTAGGAGAAAATTTTTGAGATGTATGTCAGATAATGTTTTGCCTACATTTTCCTCTAGGAGGTTTATTGTATCTTGCCTTATGTTTAAGTCTTTGATCCTTCTTGAGTTGATTTTTGTGTATTGTGTAAGGGATTGTTCTAGCTTCATTGTTTTACATGCTGCTGTCCAGTTTTCCCAACACCATTTGCTGAAGAGACTGTCTTTATTCCATTGTATATTCTTGCCTCCTTTGTCGAAGATTAGTTGACCAAAAGTTTGTGGGTTCATTTCTGGGCTCTCTATTCTGTTCCATTGGTCTATATGTCTGTTTTTGTACCAATACCATGCTGTCTTGATGGCTGTAGCTCTATAGTATTGTCTGAAGTCTGGGAGAGTTATTCCTCCAGCCTCTTTCTTTCTCTTCAGTAATACTTTGGCAATTCTAGGTCTTTGATGGAGAAGCAACCATTTTTAACGAAACAAGAATTTGGGTAAAATGAAGAGGAGTCTCTAGACCAGACAAGGAACGGCCTGAAGCACAAAAGGAAAGACTTTCGTTTTCCTGTGTCCTATTTTTAATATGAGCGGCTTTGCATTCCATGAACTTGCAACTCTGATGGAAATGAAATAGCTGTTGGGTTTATTTACTTCCCATATATAAAACCACTGCCCCAGGGTTCAGCATTATTCAATTCTAGGCCTACCACAGAGGCTTAATGCCACAGAACAACTCACTTTGTGTTTTAAACACTTACCTGTACAAAAGTTTCTCTATTACATAATTTTATTCCTCAATTGCTCAATTCAAAGGAAACTTGCCACCATATGTAAGCATCTAATATTCAACACGACAAGGTAGTTTGTTCTCTGCTACTAGTTAATAATGTTTTTAATTTTTTTACTAATAAGCTTAAGAGCAAAGAATTAACTCCCATTATTAATAAGGTAGGTAAATCTAAAACATCTTATGAGCTACCCAAATGTACAAGATCTATGGCTCCATCTGTCAAATACAACATAAATCATAAAAACTTTGTAGATGCAAGAGTTTATTTTCTAAATGAAAGTAGTAGAAAACATTATGAGAGAAAAAATGTTCCCTGTGCTCAAGCAATTAGCTTCCAATTACAAGCAAATAATGATGACTATACTTCTGCTTTGTAACAAGAAAATAACAAACCGTCGATTAAACTTGTAATTTATGTGACAACTCAGTGCAGCACAGATATATATAAAACTATCATTATAGTACACATGTAAGACTAGGCTTATTAGAGTGTATACTCATAATTGGAAACATGAAGGAATAAATTTAACTGGTTTTCTAAGAGTTTACAGAGATGAGTTAGCCAATCCTAAAAGAAGGAAATGAAGTATCTAGAAAATTTTTAAGCACACATACCCTTTAACTCAGGAACTTAATATTCCCAAGAATTATACATGATTACACACAAAAACATGTGTACAGTAATGGTCATTGCTGCATTGTTTATATCAGCAACGACCAAAAACCCAGATGCATCTATCCTATGGAATATTAAAACTATTCAAAAGAACGAGGTGGAGTTACTGTGTCCTATGAAAAATGATATAAGATACATTATTAAATGAAAATAAGTTGCATAACATATTTCATATGATGCTATTTTTTTAAGCAATCATATGCACACTTATACCTGCATAGAAAATGTTTGGAAAGATACACAAGAAGCTGTCAAAACTGTTACCTCTTTGGAGTGAAACTAAAAAGGGCTATAAGATAGGAGTTTTATTATTTATTTGAGAAATGAGCATGTCTTACTTCAAAATAAACCATCCTTAAAATTCTTAACTCCCCACGAGGGGTATCCATGGTCCAAATTTAGTCTCAATTTAATTTATATCCTGAATCCTTCCCCCTCTGACTTAAAGCTTTCAAATTCAGTGGAATCTAATCTATATAAAGTTGGCAATCCATCTGATAAGCTAAATTTAAACTACAAAATAATAAAGCAGTCTAAAAGCTAAAGATGCTCACAATGGTCATCCCCTTTATCTCACATCCTTACTCCTCAACAACTGAATTTCCAAAAAGGTGGTTAGGAGAAAATGCAAACATATGTAAGCATTCTTACGTGTTCTATAGCACTCGCCTGTCCATTACTATAGTCGCGATACCGTCCAAGCATCTGGTCGACTTGTCGCAAGTTCCGACTAGTGTCCTTAAGGAAAAAAATGGACTTTATTAATTGTTCCAAACAATATTTTTCCCAATCAGTCTCAGCAGTATATCAAACAGGTAGCTCCACCATTAACAAAAGGTACAATTTATAACTATGCTGGATATCACTATACTTAATAAATATCAAATCTTAATGATATCACTGACAGAGAAGCTCAAATCTGTCCACAATTTACTTGTTTGAAATCTGAAGCACATAATTTCAAACCTTATCCAAGGTTCCATAATAAGTTGGCAACAAAACGGTAAGCTGAAAAGAATCCTCGTTATCAATCTGTGCACCTCAACTAATTCACACCCTCTACAGAATAGGAATCCTAAGAGAACAAATCCAGTAGATTGTGTTCAAAAGAAGCAAGTCATTAGGATCAATGTTATTTCAATTATTACTTCACCTCAGAATTCAATTAGGAGAAAAGAAAACAAAGTATCCTTTAATCTTTATTTATAAACAACAAAATTTAGTTCCAATTACAATAAAAATGGTTTCCACCTAAATATGTTAGATTTCCTCGGAGAGATGAATGGAGGCATTTCTTTCAAAACTGTATACTTACTAATGTGTCTCATTGGTGGGAAAGTAAAAACTTTGTACTGCAAAACTCCATTGTCACGTTAATTCAAATAAATTTAAAAAGAAAAAGCCTTCTAAGTCAAATTATGGTCTTTCGATCAGAAATTAGCCTCTTCTTATCTAAGTGTACTAACCCAAGCAATTGAAAGCCAAAATCCATGCTTATCCAGACAAAGCAGAAGAGGTTAAAAGGTAGGAAAAAAATTCTATTTCTGAGTTTTCTTTTTCCCAGTGTGACCGTGACATTCTTCCCTCATCTTTTTTTTCCCAAAGCCCTTTCTATGGAGAATATGTAAACTGCCTCCACTCACACTTCCAAATACTGTCAAACATTAGCCTCCAAATAAAAATGGAACCTCAGTATCAATCATCCATGAGTAATTTACATACCCAAAATATAAGCAACTTCTCTAAAAGCACATGTCCACAAGAAGCTAAACCATGGTAATTCCTACTGGTTTCACTCCCACAATATTTTATTTGGAAATACTGCCTTATCCCAAAACACTTCCACAACCCATGTATTTCAAATATCTTTAATGACTGTGTTAGGTAGAAATAATAGCCCCCAAAGACTCCAAGTCCTAATCCCCAGAACCTGTGCATTTGTTTCCTTATATGGCAAAAGGGATTTTTGCAGATAAAATAAATTAAGGATCTTGAGATGGGGAGATTATCATGGATTATAGGGTGGATGCAAGGTAATCACAAGCATCATTAAAAGTGGAAGAGGGAAGTAGAAGATAGAGTGATACGATGTAAGAAGGACTCATCCCACTCTTACTGGCTTTGAAGAAGAAGGAAGGAGCCACAAAGTAAGGAATGTGGGCAGTTCTAGAGGCTGGAAAAGGCACAGAAAGAGATATTCCCTTAGGGCCTCCAAAAAGGAATGCAGCCCTGTTGATATTCTGATTTTAGTCAAGTGAGACCAGTGTCAGATTCTGACCTACAGAACCATCAGAAAATATATTTCTAGGTTTTCTTAGACATTAGTTTTGTAGTAATTTGTTACTGCAGCAAGAAAATACTAATACACTGACTGAAACTATTTCTTAGCTTAAACTAGTTAAAATCTATTGCATGCAACCATCGCTAAACTAACCTGTAAAGTACTCGTTATAGTGTTGACCTTCTCAGTGACATCTACAGTAGGCCGACTTCGAGCTTCCCTGTGAATTGAACTGGCAGCCCTTCGGCTCAGTCGATCACGAGACCGGAAGTGGTCTGAATCACTGGAGGATTCTGCCATTGATGTACAAAAATCCTTAAAAAGAAATTCATGTAAGGTCAATTAAATGGTAATGAGGATAGAAATAAGAGATTAACTATTTACTTCTTGATCTTTTTAAGTATTTATTACATTAGCCCTTGGGCATATCATAGTTTCTACTACACAGCTTGAAAACACAAGTCACTTCTCCATGCAATTCTCCCTACTTTGTCTTTCCTGCTTTAAGAGAGCAATTCCTCAGACATTTTAGTCATATTTACAACTCCAAATGATAATAAGTCGCTTAGTTTTATGCAATGCTCCTAAATTTTAAAATCTCTTTCACAGGCAGTATCTCACATAATCCTACCAGCAACATTGTAAGGTATATGAGACACACAGGTTAGTATCTCCACAATAAAAAAAAAAAAAAAAAAAAAAAAAAAACAACCCACAGATAATCTCCAAGGCGAGGACCTATAGGTCCCCATATTAGTCCAATGTCCATTCTACTAAGCTATGATAACATATATATCTTTAAACAAAAATACAATACACACAGAATGACCTAAAATAAGAGAATTTTATTCAGTGTACAGTGAATGCTCTCATATACCTTACTTTAAAATACAATAGAATTAAACAAATGCTCTACCAGAGGTACAAATTGTACAATAACAAATATGTGAGAAGATGGCATCTTCAGTATTTCCACCAAAATAGAAAGCCAAACATCTGGAATATAATTTCATCAGTAGAAAAGTCTCCAAATACGCTTTCCTCCCATCCTTACCTCAATTTTCAATTTAATGCAAAAGAAATTATTTCATGCAAGGCAATCTCAAAAGTTTCAGAAAACCTTTTATAGAAGTTGAAAAATGAAATATATTTGTAACCAAAAAGCATCAGAGAAAATTCAGTTGATCAAAAGTGAAAGCTTACTGAGTATTCAAATAATTTCATTTTCTTCTTAATGTAAGGTTAGCAATCTTTATTTTAACATTAATTGATACAATCTCCCTAAAATCTATACAGTCATTTTTTTCTGGCTCTTTATATACAGTGTGATGAAACCTCTCTTTGATAATCAAGAATATTCCAGTATTTCTGAATTATTCTGAATGCATCTGGGAAGTACATGACCATACATCTAAAGCCAAGATAAAGGAAATTTGCTAAATATATATGTAGATTCTAGAGCATTTAATGAAAGTAGTTATGTTTTTTAAATGTTAGACAAAATAAAACTAAATAAAAAGATAAGCAAGGAACCTTGCTGTGAGATCAGGTTTTTCAAAATGAAATACAGTCTGTCCTCATAGCATCAGAAGAATGAACAGAACATCCAACTTTTTCAAATTAGCTGAGACAGCATTAGAGAACACCTGTCAGATTCAAGCCTCTCCTCTGCCCAGGCCTCTCAACTTCCTTCCACACTATCTTCTCTGGTTCTTGCCCCCTTCTCCTGTCTAAAAGTACAAAGGTATAGTACCCACAGTGTAGCTCCCTCTGTCATCAGGAAACATGAACAAGAGACAAAGGCTGAAGCAACTGTTTAGCTATGCTTTTCCAGGATCACAACTGTTTCAAGTCCAAAAGAATAAAATTAAGAAGAAATCTTAAATGTTAGGTTCACCTAATTTTAAACTTAGGAAGTGACGTGTGCGTGCACGTGCATCAGAGCACACATAAATCTGTGCCACATGACCTAAAGTCATTTCCTCTCAGTTAAAGAACTTTCCAACATTTTCCACTAGTGAAAACAAGTAAAAATCAACATTTTCTGAGAGCCTGCTACATGCTCAGAACTATATAGATGCTCACACAGACAATCCAGTTTAATTCTCATCACTTATTAAAATGGGCATCATTAACCCCTAATCTAGAGGATGCTGACAGGGAGATGTTAAGTAACAAGTCCAACTCCATACGATGACTGGAAGTAGCAGACCCAGGATGCAGACCCGGCACCAGGCTTCTCTACCTTCAGTATGCTCTTCATTCCATCTGCTCTGCTGTCCCCTCAAAGCTCATTGTAAACAATCTGAACAGTCAGTAAAAATGATTAAAGGCATCTGCGGGCCATGGCCCACACGTTTCTACAGGCTCCTCAACCCCCTTCTCATTTCATTTAAGCATAAAAATATTGGGGGGAGGGGAGGAGTGGGAATCACACAGTAGTATGAAGTCTTTATCAGGCATCAGGAAAAAAGCTAAGTGACATACCTATGATACATATAATAAAGAGCCCTGAAAACAAATCAAACCACTGGCCTCAGGGTAAAGGGGTTTTTATTTCCTTATTCCCTCTATCTCCTGTATAATGGAAAATAATAATTATGCCTGGATCTGTCAAAATTCTGTAGCTAAAAGCATAGTAAGTTTCATTTTAACAAGTTACGATTCTGGAAACTAAATTGGAATTAAGATAAAATCAGGCAGAATAAAAAGATTAACATTGAAAAAGTCAGGTGTTAACTGTAATGATTGTTAGAGAGAATAAGAAACAAGATAACTAACTCTGGGCTAACCTAAGTTTTGAGTACCAAAATTTTAATAATAATCAGTTATATGTAACTTCAATGGATATAAATGGTATGTCAGACTCTTCTAATGAGCAGACAATTGAATTTCAACTTGACTACAAATAATGATAACTGAAAATTGTATGGTTATTTTTTAAATAATTTGGAAAAAATGTTTAAAATATAAAATAGTACAGAGACTAATATAATAAGCATGCATGTATCTATTACCTAGAACTAATAAATAATATCATTCTTTTCTATTTCTATTACTCTATTATTCTTATACTATTGCTATCATCTTACTTTCCAGTTATTTTATAAGAATATATTAATATTATTTCCCATTCTGACATGTGTGCTTCTAATATTTTTAATAAAATATTTAGAACACAAATAAAGTCCTAGTATCTTTCCACCCTACTCTGCACCCAGGACTATTCCTGCCCCACCTCCTCTGAGATAACTACAAGAATAATTTTGTGTTTAACTCTCCATACCATATTTTTATACTTTTACCACAGGTATATTACCTCACAGCCTTTCTTAATGGAACATACATTACTATCAGTTGATAAATATTAATAAGTAAAGATATGGGGTATTGAATTTAACTTTAAAACAGAAAATCTTAGCAGCAGTAAATAAAGTTAAGAACAGCATTAGCTAAATAATGTGTAACTGTCACATAATACAAAAAAAAAAAAAACTCTCACTTACCCCTACTAAGGATTACATACTTTTAATAAGACAAAATCACACTTTCCAGCATGAATTTCACTAGTTCACACACAGTCTTCAGCTTTTAATTTCAATTACTTTGAGCAATAATTATATTCCAATTCCTGTATCTGATGGAACTCCTGTAGAAATATCAAGATTTAATTTGAGCTATATCTGAGAATTTTGCATGGCTTTTTTTTTTTTTAAATAGCATGATACATTCACCAACTATCTAAGGACTTTAATTTCATTAGTGTCATAAATGTTGAACTAAGGGACATTAAAGATTCTGATTATAATAAAAATAGAAATTAGATTAATATTTCATTGTTGATAAAAACTTAGCACTTTCTTCAACTATTACTGATAATTCAAAATGTCAATGTGTCTCTCACAGCTAACAGAGCACCTGACCCTAAGTGTCACAATGCAGAAAGCAGCTACGGTAGAGGTCCAACATTACCAAAAGATGCCAAGTCTATCAACAGCCAACACCACCACCCTCTGAGACACGGACTTGATGGAGGGAGAGAAAAACAAATGAGAAAGAAGTGGCCACTAGATAGAGTTGGCAAAAGGCTTATACCATATCAGTACAACCTAGAATAAAATGTATGGAGGGCCATGAAAATAGCTCCAGAGAGCCCCTTAATATAATTGACTAAAGAAAAGAAACACAAACCAGTTAGTGCCAATTATACACTCTTCATTCACCATTAAAAATGTACTATTTTATGCTATAATTTTTTTTTTAGTTTGAAGTATTGTTTATCCTAATATCAGTAATGAAAACTGATCAGGACTCTGAAAACCTTTTCCCCAGTAAAACTGTCAAAGTATTAGATTCATTCCATGTTGATAAAAGAATACTGAAAATAGTCAAAGAAGAAAACAAACATGCATAGCCAGGCAAAAATGTTCTGCACAATAACCTAAGAAATATAAATTATCAATGAGATGCTTTTCAAGCCCATTAAGTTGTTTTCCTTTAAATAATAATGTCTATTGTTATCTAGGTTGTAGGGGAAGGAGCACTCCTATACTGTTGTAATGGAAATGCATAAATTGATATAAATTGTCTGGCTATCAGCAGGCATTATGTGTCAAGGGCAGTTTGCACCTTTACTAACTATACCTCCAAAATCTCTCCTCACAAAATCATCTGGCATACATACAGAAATTCATATATAAGGAAACATACTGAGAAGTTATAATAGAGAAAAAATAAAAACAGTTTATATTTCAAATTATAAGAGAATGGTTAAAATACAGTACACCCATGCAATGGAACAGTACACAGACATTAAAACCCTGTTTCTGGAAACATTTAATAGCAATGCAAGGGATAAAAGTATGAATCCCAATTTCATAACAAACATTACATGGTATCTGTATATGAATATAAAGCACCAGTATACAAATTTAGAGGAGGGAAAGGGAGACAATAAAACAGAAAGAAAATACACCAAAAGTATACTTGCCATGTAGAGTTTACAGCTGATTTCTATTTTTTCAAACATTCCTATCTTTCCTGAATTTTCTACAATGATTGAATATTCAGAAAGAAAAAATACAATATATACTTTGAAAAAAGAAAAACAAATATAAAGATCACCTTCAGAGACAGCAAATTAATAACAGGTTGACAACCTGGAAAATGTGTTTACATAAAAGCTATACATTCAGAACCCCATTTTTTCTTATTAGCTATTTCCTTTTCCTTCCTGGCAACTTTCCTGACCATAATTCCTAGTCCTCTGACTTCTACCTAGGTAGGGTCATGTCACTCATCAATTGATGAGCTGAAAAAATAGGATCTCAATGCCAATCGCTAATGTTTCATACTGAAGAGCACTGGCTGGCCAAAGAAACCGTTTATCATGAGTTTATGAACTAAAAGAATGATTTTTTTCAATTATGTATGATTCTCTCTTTGCAATTTTGTTGAAGGAGTCATGATTCACAAACTAATTCTCTTAAAGAAACATCCCGAATACTGGAATAAACTTAAAAATTGAAAGATTATGAAAATATATTAATGTGTACTGACATACCTTATACAATCAAATTCTGCTTTTGAAAAATATATTTTAAATGGTTCATTAACAATATTCCATCACAATTACAATTTGAATTCCAAAGATTAAGACTGGTAGAAAAACATCTATGTATGCTCATGAAAAATCTTCATCATTACTTTTAAAAAGTTAAAAGAAATAAATTCAGTTGGATTGGAAATCTATTCTGATTATCATAAGAAATTTCAGCATGATGTTTGTTAACAAAAGAAAATAAAGAATTGCTAAATTTGGGAATGATTAAAGAACTCCTAAAAAGCAATTTAAAGAGCCTGAATCACCTAAATCCTGGTTAAAGGTGAGACAGGCATTTCCTTTAACTGGACAAAAAAGCAGTGAATACTCTCTGCAGCTTACTACCACCTACTGGTACAACAAAATTTCTCACTGATGAGAAAGCAATAATATTTATGGTGTCTGCTTTTCAGATGCTAAGTTTCTTCCAACTAGAGAGGACTAAGATGGGTGACCTTGGGTGAAAGTCTCCAGAGTCAGGAGAAAGCTCTGGGTCTGAAAACAGATGGTACAATTCTTAGAACAGTTTATTTAGCTATTCCCAACACATCAGTATTTAAAGGCATAAATATTTTTGCTTCTGCCTTAATGAACCTTATAAAGAAGACATACAGCCACCAGAGCAAGTAATGAACCCCTCATCAATTCACTCCCACTGAGGATCTATCCATCAAAAACAAATGCACATATGCAAATCTGATCACTGCAAGAGAGTAAAACTGCATTCAACACTGTAATTTCAACCATGTAATAAGAGGACTGGCAGTGAGTCTTTACAAACTCAAGTCCACTTCTTTTGTTATTTGACCTAAAGAGTCATCAGATTGTCTCCATTATAATGATGCACATTTGTATGTATGAGAGCTATAATGTATTGATTCTCTAGTCTCTTTTCCTCAGAGCCAGTTTAAAACAATTAGGATTTGCAAGCTGTTCTATAAAAGATAAGCACCCAGCATCAGGGGTGATATTTCACAAAGGCTGACTAGTGCATGTTAAGTAGGTGATTGCTTCTGTGGCTTCCAAGTGCCTTAGTCGTCCCTGTCCGAGGCAACTGTCCTCAAAGAACATGTTCAAGGTAATGATGTTGATATTTAAGGGGGGTCAGGGAGGTGGGGAGTGTATTTTAAGCTCAACGAATAACCAAGCTTTTGAATACATTTCTCACTGTTTCAATAGCTGTAGATGTGCGAGCTTTGCCTCATCCATCCAAGAGAAAAAATTAACAAACTGGCAGAGGTTACCATGTACAAACAATTATCACTTGTACCCGTCTTTACAACAGTGCTCCTCTGTAACTTAATCTCCTCAAACCCTTTCGGTAAATTCATGTAAGATCAAAGTCGACTGTCCAGTCCAGCAGCCAGTTCTCAGTTAAGTCAGGAGATAATGTAAGGCATAGGAAACGGAATCAAAGAGACATGACAGACTCATGCAGTAATCCTTTACTGAACTGTCACTATATCAGAAATGAAAGATAAAAGCAAATAAGTCACAGTCCATGATGGGCGAGACTCATATAAGTTCTACATGTGGTGCGCTAAGTAACAGGACAAAACGCCAAGGGAGTCGGGTCAGGAGTCTTCCACCCATCTGGAAGGATGGGTAGAAGTCTGACAGATGGATGAGACAAAAAAAATGGGATCCAGTTAAAAATCATGTCTCCAAGGAACCAGAGAAAAGACAAATAAGCAGAGCTCTCCCATCCTTCCAGCAGGTCATGGATTTAAAACTGTCCCCTGGAGTGGAGATGGGGAGGGGATGGGTGAGTAAAATCGTTCTCAGTTGAGAACTTCTTACTTAGAGAATTAACATCAAATACATAGCTCTCTCTCCAAACATACAAGATTTGACTTTTTTATTGTAAGTTCCACTTATATTTCTGTTGCTCCCATCCCTTTCATCTCTCCGCGGCTCTCCCTCCCCACCCTCCCTCCCCTCATCCCTCTCTTTCACACTCACACACCCCACCCTGTATTCCATGGATGAAGCCAAGCAGACTCAGCACCAGGCTCCATTTTGCTCTCCTTGCTCCAGCACCTCAGAGCACAAGGGCAGACTCACATGGACCAGGGCCCATCAAGCAGAGAGCGGGGGCATTTCTGGAAAAGGCTATGGGGCAATCAAAACGACTGCTTACTCAGACACAGGAAAAAAACTAGTCACTGTTTAATTATATGCAGGCCAGTTGTTAAAAATCAGTGCAGTTTTAAAAGAAAATAAAGTTACTTAATAACCCTTTCCCTAACTCACCAGCGGGATGACAACGATATTTTAGATTACACACCTACACAGATTTCCAAAATAAATGAGGCAGTTTACAAAATTGAATTAAACATAAAACATATCAAGATTAAAAAAAAAAAAAAACCCAAGAAAAAAAGAAAAGAAAACTTACAGAGAAACGGATGCTAATAAACAGGAGAGGGACTTTTCACTTATAGTTAAGCCATAGAATTGCATTCTCCATTTGCTAACAGATAAATACAAACTACACGATTCCCAAAACAGCAGACAAGAATGAAGTCCTCTGGGGCTGCAGACAACCCCTAATAATTGTCCAGACTGCCCCAGATTGGGCAAGAGATCAGCCTAAGGAAAGACACAACTAGAATCCCTGAGCTTCTGACAACATTTCTTTTAAATCAGAGGATGAAAACTGGAGAACTACAGACATAATCCAGCCAACCAACATGTACCTTAAAATAATGCTCACTATGTTACACAGCTTCCAAGTGGCAGAGTTGAATCTTGAACTTTCCTCAAGGCCCAGATTCCTAAACACGTATCCCTTCTCATTACCAAAGGCACTATTCATAGTTCCGGACTTCTCCTAACTCTTTACTAGCCACCATAATGGTTTCTCTAACTTTGAGTCTTTTCCTATCCATTCCAACCTTCACTGACATTCCATTGCCCATGTGATTGAATCTAGGTTCTTGAATAAAGAATTCAAGACCCTCAGCAAGCCACCCTTCTCTTAACAAAAGAACCACAAGATAGAAGGCCCACATTCAACTGTTACATCAGCTATTTTCTCCTACCACTTCCTTCCCTCACTGATGTCATTAGTTCTGACTAAAATGCTGTCTGCTGTCGACTACTATCACCTATTTAAACTCTGCTGGGAAACAAGCTGCTGGAAAACAAGCAACTAGAAAATAAGCCGCACCTAAATTTCCATGAGTTTAAAACATTGTATTCACACTTACTTGCTTAAAATGCACATGCTTGCTTTGTTCTAATGTTTTACACAGTAATGAAATTTGTAAGGAGAAATCCTGAGATTAACCGTAAGGGCATGAAGGAGGGCAGATATTTCCTTAGGGTAAAACAACGGACAGTCCTGGAAAGCCAGATCGTCAATTAACAGAACTTTGTTCTGGCATGAAAGTATGCTGTTTAACCTGAGAGAAGTATTTGCTAACTCGAGATGTCCCAGAGGCAATAACAGGATAAACTTAGAAAATTTGCATACCCCCCCCCAGGGTGACTGTTCCTGGAAGGGACAGGCCTGAAATTAATCAGTTAACCAGCAAGTAGAACTTAGTGCTTATCGCACAGAATATCTAAAGCCCCACCTCTTTGATCACATTTTTTTCTGAACTGTATGTATATGCCTAATAAATATGATGTTGACCAGGCTTTCTGAGCTCTAGATCCACGAGATCTTGAGTCCCCTGGTCCCATCTTTGTTTTTTACTTTGTCTCTTTGTTTCTTAAGTCTTGCATTGCTCAGGTCCCGAGCTGCGCTGGACACAGCAAAATTCCACTCATCTTTCCAGATGTAGGTCATATAGTACAATCTCAGTGACGACTTCCATCTCCAGCCAGAAGTGATCTTTTCTCCCTCTGCATTCTTATAGCTCTATATTTATACTAAGATATTCATTAAACATGTCCATGAAATGTAATTATTTGTAATAATTCTTTTTCAATTTCTCAAATATGTTATGCTCATCTCACCATCAAACGTATGCTGGATTCACCGGCTAGCATATTCTTCTCATCCCTATTCCTTTGACTAACTCTTACTTTTCCTTCAAGTCTCAGTTCAGAGGAAACTTCCCCTAGAAGCCTTCCTTCACTGCCCTAACCCTCACCCTGGGCCAAGTGCCCACAGTGGACACCACCTCACACAGCCCAGAGATAGTTAACTGGCTATTTACTTGTCTGTCTCCCTACTAGACTCTAAATCTCATCAGAAGTTCTATTTACTTTGTTCATGATTGTTCAACACCTACTCTAGTGCCTGGCAATGTAGTTGGAACATTTTTTAATGAATTTACAATTCAATTTACCATATTACACTGTCTGATTAATCCAGAAACAAATTTCAAAGTAAGAACTTTGCAATTGGTAAGTACTAATTAAATAATTATTGGATGAAATAATTCTTGCTTTGCAGTAAATAACCTAGATTATCTTAAGTCCTCAAATAATATGGACTCAACTGAAAAATAGTACAAAAATAGTACAAAGATACATGATAATATGTCTATTACAAAGTAAACAAGGACAATTCATTAATTATGTTAAAACTTGTAACTGAATCAAATCTTGGAGATTTGCTTGAATTATTTCAAATCATTTTATCATTGTTATTTGCATCTACCTACATTCCTCTATTATTTACCTGTACTGTGAAGCTCTATACTCCATCTTTTTATCATCTGTGTTCATTTTCAGTACTGTTTTAATGTACCAACTGGTGTTTATTTGAAAACCCATTTTTGCCATTTAAAGCCTTCATTCTCCCACCATTAAGCCCTTTCCTCCTTTCTACAATCTATAAAATTGTCCATCTCTTCTTCCTTTAAAATAATAATCATAGTACATTTCTTCCATGGTGTCTCTCTTCATTAAGAGCCTAGTTCAGGCTTAGTTTTGATTCACCTATCCATTCGTCTATGAGCTCATTCATTCATGAGCACCTGTTTCATTGTAAACACTGCATAAAGTAGATTCTAAGAGTTCATCAATGACATGGATTCATGAAACCACAAATACTCCCATCTCCCAAACAACCCAAGCACCAGCACTGTGCAGACCTACAGTAAGGGTTATATGAATTTCAGGGAGGTGTTAGTATCTGTGAAAAACCTAATAAGCCTCTTAGGATCATTCATAATTACTGATAATAAGACACCGGAAAATAATTCATAATTATTGACAGTAAGACACCAGAAAACAATTGTTGATGATAAGACAAGGTTAGAAAACTAAACATTCAGAAAAATATTTGCATTATATTGAAACCAAAGGCTTCACTGTATCTCTAAAAACAAACAAAACAAAACAAAAACTGAAAAAAGAACATTTCAGGATAAAAGCTGCAAAGGATAAACAGGCAATTCACAGAATCCAAATGGCCCTAACAAACGTGTAACATACTTTACTTCACTAATTAAAGAATTGCAACTTAAAATAATGATAATTCTTTTTTAACTGTTTTGTACCTAGGAAAAAAGCTCTCACTACCAGGGCTGACAACTTGCACATCTTGCTGTAAGAATATTAACTAGGATAGCTTTTCCAGAGAAGAATCTGGCAAGCAAAAATAAGTAATATGCATAGATTCTACTTCTATGATTATTATCCTAGGAAAACAAAAGGCAATGTAAGTATACATCTTAAATGCACACATATGTAAAAGAGTTTCATTGCAGATTTATAGTAGCAAAAAAAAAAAAAAAAACCCCTACAGATCCACTGATAACTGATACATTAAACGTACCTAGTCATTTAGACTACTGTATAGCAATTAAAAGAGACAAAGTAAAATTTTGTGCTGACATAATAATTACAAGAAAGAAAAACACATTATAGAATAGTATGAAGATACTGAAACATTTCCCATGAGAATCAACCCAATGACATTAGTACATGAGTAACAGTGAATCTACTCTAGATTATTTTTATATTATTCCCAAATGTGTCAAGCCTGCAGCTGAAAATTTCTGGACTAAATTATCTTATCAGGCCCCTCCAGTTCTAATATGCTTTAATTCTAAGAACTTTTTATGTATATATCTTGGACAAAGTGTTATTACAAGGCCCCAATGGGTCCTCCTTATATGTTTAAGTACCCTTTATGAAAATGAAATGTGAAAATGCTAAATAGTGCCCAGAATTTTAAATCTATGTTGCAAAACCTAAGTTAACACTATATCCTTGACTATCAATGACAATGCATGTTGAATATGTGCATTTTATAGATATTGCAAATATAATTATCTCTTATTTCAATAATAATGTAAAAGGCATTACATCTTGAAGAAAACTAAGAAAGATAATAGAACCCTTTGAACATTTAAAGAGATGAATAATGGTAAATTTTGCTTATATGGTACACAATCTAAAATACTAAACGTAAACCAAATCCTATTAGAGGGCAATCAGAGATCACAATGTAGCCCCTTTGTAGTGGGCAGGACTGGGATTTGGAGTCAGAAGACCAGGGGATGAAGATCACTCTTTTGGCTCCAGAACCCCAAGCAAATCAAATAACCTATCTGAGACTCAATTGTCTCATCTGTAAAATGAAGGTAAGCATAATAAATGTACTATATGCATAACATGTAAAAGGTGCCTAATGCAGTGCCTGGGACAAGATAGGGTCTCAAATACTTGTCTGCTAGAAACAGGTGCATCACTGTTGCCTTTACTGAGGTATCTTGAATTTGTTCTCTTGAATTCTTGTAAGACTGCATGTACAACTATCCTATTTAATTTTGATGCTACATGTTAGAAAGAGGTTTCTTGCCCCCTCAAAAGCCTATTTGTTGACACATTCTTTTCCACTATAAATATGCAAAAATGTGTTATCTCAGAAACTCAGGGAGAAAGCATACTTACAAAGCACACCCCCAAAACTCCGTGTTGCTGTCCTCTGAGCTCAGTGCTCTTCTTAGGCACATATGCCTGCTTCCTATCATTTCTTCATGAGGTTCAGGGCAAAAGGCCTAGTCAAGTGGATGATCTTTGGTTGCCCCTACACTTTCCCCAAACCACCTACAGATAAATGAAACAAGGGGGTAAAACACACCTACAACCTTAAATTTTTTCAAACAAGATAAAAATAAGCTTACCCTCACTATGTACAGTTTATGTACATATCACAGAATATATCACATCAGAGAACAGAGAAAATGCTCCTTGGGTCATGCAAAAGTCCCACTGAAGTCACAATAATTCTTCATTTCCAAATGCCCAGCCAGCGTACTCCTCACTGGTGACTTCCGGCCACACCTGGTCATCCCTTGGGCTGGCCAGATCATGTCACAATGTGAATCACAGCCCAAGTCTATCCCTAAGCATGTCTATCAGTGGGGAAACTAAATGAGGCAGGTAATGAAATTAATATGTTACTTCTGAACTTACTGGTTCAGCTGTTATCTCTAAGCCAGCAAATGCACTAAGTGCGAGCACTCCTAAAGGAAACATTTTACAGGCTGTCCAGTTCTTCCCACATTCAGTATTGCAATCAAGTAGGTAAAAGTAAAATGTCTTTGATTGTAAGAAAGAACTGTGGACAAAAATACTTCTAATTTTTTGTGTCTGCTTTCAAAGCAGTCTCTAAGAATCCACAGAAAGTTATCCAGAGAACTGGTAGTTGTCCACATAAAAAGATCTGGGAAGAACACATCTATAAATATCTCCAAGGGTAAAAAATGGTCTGGAAAAGTTAATCCAAATCAACTGTTAAGATAGAGTTCAAAGGGACCCAGGCCATGCAGAGGCAGAGAGGATACACGTATGATTTATACCTCACTCTTTTAACAAAGCAGCAACCTTCCCTCCATGAGATGAGTCATAGACACACTCAAATTTTCTCTGGGCCGAGGGAGGTGGGCGTCGGGAAGCCAGAGACGCCATCTCCTCCAACCTTAGCACTCACTACACCCACCCACAGCCCTACCCCCCATCTCCGCGAAACATGAAACTACCAAAACTTTAATCTTCTATCTATGCTGCTCAATAGTTATTGGCCATATGTGGCTACTGAGTTCTTGAAATCTGGCCAGTTTGAACTGACACATGCTATAAATGTAAAATAAACACTAGACGTAGTACTATTTTAAAAAAAAAAGTTAAGGATGACTACATGTTGAAATGAAAACATTCTGAATATATTGTTTTTGTGCCAAAGTATTAAAATTAATTTCCCCAGCTTCTTTATTACTTGTTTAGCGTGGGTACTAGAAAATTTTAACTTGTGTGTGTGGCTCATACCATGTTTCTATTAGCACAGCTCTGAATAATTAATAAAAATAAGTAACAAATACTGAGCACTTTCAATGGGCTAGGCCCTGTGTTAGATACTTCACATAATACTTGGAACAAGGCTACAAAGAGGCTTTACAAGACGTCTGTGGAAGTGACTGAACTCCATCAAACCAATAAAGGATGCCGGTGGAATTCAATATCAGGTGTTCCCGTGAAATAACTCAAATAAGGAACTATTAACAGCTGGCTTTGGGGCAACTCCCACGTTGGCAAAGGAAAAAGTCACTAACACTGCGTTCCCAACAAGTACAAAACGTCAAATTATATTCCAGGCCAGGGAAGTAAACACCAGAATGAGGCCAATCTTCTTGACAGCTCAAGCTTCGTAGCTGCCACTGGCAAAACAAGATGCTCTCAAAAGGAGGACGATGAAGTTCAAATTCACTGTATAACTTGGCCAGGATCTGACTATGGACACCCACGCCGAGGGAGGTGGGCGTCGGGAAGCCAGAGACGCCGTCTCCTCCAACCTTAGCACTCACTACACCCACCCACGGCCCTACCCCCCATCTCCGCGAAGCTTTGGGGTCCCCACGCCTGGGACGAGGGGAAGCGGGACCTAAAATGTACACGATAAGATAGGGAAGTGGTAAAGAAAAGGCGAGGGGGCGGCTAGGGCAGGTACCTGAGACAGAAGAGGACCCCGGTTCCTTAATGCCAGATCATCGCCGAGGCCTTACCCGGCTCCCCCGGCCACCAGAGACCCAGAAGGCGTAACTGACCGGACGCTGCGACGCAACCGACTCTGCTCTCCCCAGACTCGCAGCTATGGCAACTTGAACTAGCCGCCCAGCTGAAGCAAGTGTACAGGGCCCCACTGCTACCGCTTGGCCTTCTGGGAGTTGTAGTCCCTCTCATGCTCCAAAGCAAGGAGTTACTAAGGGAGAGAGGCCCTAAGAGAAACTACAATTCCCAGGATGCCATACGCCGGGTCTTCGGGTGACTTTCCCGGAAGAAGCCCGATTAGCGGCACCTGAGTCCCTCGGCCGCTCCCTCTTGCCCTGATTTTTCTGTTTTAAAGGGCCAGTAGCTACTATAGGAGACAAACCCAGACAGTTACATGGGGATAGCCTTACCTCTAACGCTAACGTAATCAGGAAAGTCTACGATATTTAGTTTTTTAAAAATAAGAAAAATTCAAAGTAGTTGCAATAGTAATGTAGACTATGTTTCTTTCACTCCTTGAGGAACAGGGAAGCGTAGTTTCCAGCGGTAAATGTAAAGTTCCCCTTAATACCAGGGCCCAATGTCTTTTTCTGAAGGTTTACAAATTCTTAGAACTGGAAGGGAACAGAAACGATTATCTAGTCCAACCATTTAGGCCTGGAAAGAGTGACTGGTCTAAAACCACATAGCTCGTTAATGGCAAACCCAAAGTATACGAGGCTGTCACTTCATGACTGCTGCTACCTTCAGTCTAGGGTGTCCTCTCGTCGTCATTCTAGAACATGAGAGAGACATATTCCACGTAGAGAAGTCGGCTTCAGTCATGAAAAAGCAATAATAAAAACCTCAACAAATAACTGAACTTTGGAAAAGCTAAGAAGAAGTGAAAATCAAATTATGTCAAGCAGAGCCCTTTTCCCTTCTGCTCTGCCAAAAAGACCTTTGATTTTTTTCCTCCTCAAAACTAAAATCAAATTTCACTTTATCTGTGAAAGCTTCACTGGCTACCTCAAGAAATGCAAGATCCCATTTTTAAACTACAGACTTTCCCTATTCTAATAATTCCATACTGTAATTATCCATTTCCTAGTTGGTCTCCTCAACTAAGTCCTTCAAACAGAGGGACTTAATCATGTAAAATCATTCTCCCTCTTCTCAGCCTTTCCTCACCTCACATTTTCCCTTCATCTCTCCCTCTCCCTTTCTCCCTTTCTCCCTCTTTCTCTCCCTCCCTCCTTCGCTATCTCTCCCTTTCTCCGTCTCTCTCTCTCTCTCTCTCCCTCCCTCCTTCGCTATCTCTCTCTCCCTCTCTCTCTCACCGCTCCTTGCATCTACCTGCACACACACTATCATAAATACCATTCAAATATTTCCTCTGGCTAACACTGAGAGGTAAAAGCTATTTTATATTCAGTTTGAACTTAAAATAATTCTTCCTAAGACCTACCTATGTATTTGCATCTATCTTCAAGCTGCTTGCTCAAAGTTGTATTAAAGAAAAGACTCCACTTGATACAGAAATTAAGATAATTCAGAACAGCCTTAGACTTGCCCAATGTACATGTGGAAGCATAACTCTGTTTATTTGTTAACATTTTGATTTTTCAAAACAAATACATTCATTCATTTAATTCAGCAAATGTATGCTGAATCTTTCTAGGTTCCAGACATTGTATTAGACACTGAAGAAGAAATAAAAATGCGTCTTCATGCATGGTCTTTGTCTTCATGTTGCTTAGAGTCAAATGAGGGAACTAGATTATTAAACAAATTATTACAAGTCCAGGTGAGAGTACTGCATAGGTTTCTATGGATAGACATAAAAGAGAAATTTCCTGAGGAAATGATATCTCATCAACTGCAGGAAGGATGACTACCAAAAAAGCTAACGTAATCTTCATTAATAAAAATTGATTTTTCCACAACCTCCCTTCCCTGCTCCATTCACATTTAGAGAATTGTATTAAATTCTGGGGACCCCATTTTTAAAGTGCTATTAACAAAACAGAACAAAATAAGTTGATACAACTGGGACTGATGGGTAGAGAATCAGATTTGAGTTCATTATGGTGAAGAAATTTTAAAATACATTATTAAATTTACAACAGCTTTCTGTCATATGATGGGTTCTAATACACAGCTATGCTATCCAGAAAAAACATAGTGAACTCAGATCATAGAATCTTTCTCCTGTTTAACAAAAGAGATAAAATAAGGCCAATAAAAAAGATTTTACATAAAATGTGACTTGTAAACCCCCAAATGATCTTTACTGCCTTTAACTGATAAGACAGGCACACGTTATCCAGCCCCAAAACCACACTCAAGCTGAATCACCTGAATTTATACTTGGAAAAAACCCCAAGGGCTATCACCTGCAGCACACAGTCTTCTTTTGCAAACAATGTAAGGAGAGGCACAGAGAGGCTACATGATGTATTTGATTTGCTAGGGTTGCCATAATAAAATACCACAGGCTGGGTGACATAAACAACAGAGGTTGATTTCTCACAGTTTTGGAAGCTCAAGTCCAAGATCAAGGTGTCCCCAGGTTCAAGTCCTCCTGAGACCGCTTTCCTTGGCCTGCAGATGCTTGTCTTCACTCTTTGTCCCCATGTGGCCTTTTTCCTGTGCAGACAGTTACCTGGTGTTTCTCTGCTTATAAAGACATGTCATGTTGAATTAGGGCCACGCCCTGATGACATCATTAAACCTTAATTACCTCGTTAAAGGCCCTATCTTCAAATACAGTAGCATTGAGGGTTAGGGCTTCAACGTATGGGTGGAGAAATGAGGGGAACACAATTTAGTGCATAACATCATTTCCCCAAAATTGCCCTACCCGGGACCAGCGCTATCAATGATCCTCCCACCACACAATACCTTGATAAAAGCAGATGTGGCAGATACTTTTTACATACAGCACCCATATGGCCCCTTTACTGGGCTCGATCTTACTCACAGCATTGGGCACCCGAAGCCTTGTTTGTATTATACAAAGCCCCTACCTCTCTGACCATGGCCAACTGGACAAGGGGTAGATACCGGAAACAATTGGGGCTAATCATGCTTTTTACAGTTGGGACATTTAATACTTTACCTGAAGAGTCTTGATATACAGGTAGAAGCTGAGCTGTCATAGTGAGGTGACCATCTTCATCTCTGTTCAAGGAGAAACTGCAGAGAGAGAAATATGTGAGGAAAGCAGCAGGGGTAAACTGTGCAGCCCCAGATGAAGTAAGCCTGAGAGAACAGAGCCTTGGTTCCTGACAACTTCCAGGTTCCTGGCTCCAATCCCACGTGTATGTTCATAAGTATTATTCCCACTTGTATATCCTGGACTTGTGTCCAGGATACACTAGAGGTGGCTGGAGGTGATTAAATACACATATTCTAGAGCCAGACCACTTGGGTTCAAATCTTAGCTATAATACCTAACAACTACGTGACCTTGAGCACATACTTAATTACTCTGTGCTTTCAGTTCTTCCTCTGCAAAATGTGGATGGTAAGAATAGTACCTAATGTGTAGGGTTGTTTGAGAATAAAATAAATTAATGTGTGTGAAGTATTTAGCCCCGTGCCTAGCCCATAGGAAGCATTTAATATAGGTTAGCTGGATACACACTATGATATCTTAAAATCTTAGTTCCATGAACATTGGGACCTTCTTTATTGTTTTGTTCTAGGTAGTTAGAACAAAGAGTATACCATGTTGCTTTGTGATGATTTCCCTTTGAAATCCAAAGAGCTTTGACTAAGATTACACTTGGGAATCCTAACGGTCCAGCCTGTGAGATCTGAGGTACTAACTTCACATCTAATTTTTTGAGCAGTTTCATCAAAAACACTTTTGAACCATGTCAAACATTAAACAACTAGACGGGTGAATCAATAAAGAGGTTCTGGGATGGGGCTAGTCTGAAATCATTGGCATGATCCTTATAACTTAACTCATGTAGAATGGATAAGCTTTGAGAAGGAAGACACCTATTGCATGACAAGCTGCAAGGTGGCAGACAGAAGAGTGCTATTTCAAATAGAAGCTGTGTTTCACCAACACCATGAAAACTCATATTACTGTGAAACAATAGCAGAAAACTGATTATTTCTATGTGACAGAAAAACATATTTGAAATACTAACCGAAAGTTTTTCCAAGTATTTTGTCTCCCTTGGCTCCCTCAGCTACCTGTCTCCATTTCATCCAGCTGAGCTCTGCTATGCTCATGGCTCAGAGAAGGGATGTGACCACAGGAAGTAGAAAAGGAGAGGAAGTGAAAGAAAAAAAGAAGAAGAAAAAGAAGTAGTCTCTTCATGATGTTTGAGCGTTAAGCATATAGATTCTCAAATTATACTGGCTACATAATTTGTGGGTCCCAGTGCAAAATGAAAATGTGGGGTCCTACTCAAAACTGATTGCAGATGTCAAAATGGTAAGAGCACAACATTAAAGTAAGATAACGGCTTTCTGAGTGGAGGGTTCTGTGCAATCACACAGATCACAAACCTTTGAAGCCAGTCCTCTTTTCAGAAAGGAGTTGTGGTATAAGCAAAGAAACAGGAAGAAAATATGAACCAGAGTAGTCCCCACTCAAAAAAAAGGTATTCTGCCCAGAAATGCGATAGAAAACAGAGAAGAGAGCCTTAGAATGGCAGGCTGGGGGCTGGAGGAAGACCTGACGGTGTTCGAAGAAAGCCCTCGTCCATAGAGCATCCAGCCTCCCTCAAGCAATGATTATTCATAGCCCGAACCTTGCTGACCAGCGCATTGGCATTAGGGGAGGATGTCCCTTCAAAGAGTCTGCATTCTGCCCAGTGATTTTCCAGCCCAAGTAATGACCATCTGTACCACTAGACTTGCTTGGTTTCATGTAGCCATAACAGATGGTCAAGATCCCTTGTAATATCACAGGACAATTATAAATCCTAAGAAGGAAGATGGAGCACCAAAATGGGGTGCTATGGGTAAAGTCAAAAGGAAATCCCCAATATCCTGATTTATTTGGACTGAATGGCACTAAATCAAAATTCTCTTTGAACCAAGACAGTGGTGAAAGCCACTCTCTTTATACCAGCATGAAATGATCATAAATGGTTGTTGCACCATTTCTGCACCAAGTTTTCAAGCTGATGCAAGTCTAAGAAGAGTTGAAATAAAAGAAAAGATATTGCAAATATGGTACTGCCCACTACCCCACTACTCAAAGAATCATCCTCAGCCATTCATTGTGTAGAACTGTTGATCCCGTAATAGTCTTTCCAGCCACACACTTCCTAATTATAGGTATTTGCCATTGTCGAGAACATCACAAATAAAAGACACAGCAATTTCTATGCATTTAGATAAAAAACAACTATTAATGTCCAAAACCAAAACTATAAGACACTTTTTGCAGCTAAATAATATAGCCTATGTGTCACTTTAATGGTCACGTTTTGAAAAAAGACAAAACACATAGAGGAATTCATTGCTAAATATCACTTTCTGATATTTGGACCATGCTAATGGTTCTCCCACAAAAAGGAAAATGTAATATTCTATAGCCGTTCTCATTTACCTGTTACATTTAAAAGGATTTTTTGGCGTGTATAATGGATCTGAGTGCAAACATTCTCTATTTAAACTGATTCATCTTATCATCTAATGTGTTTATTTGCCCCAGGTTTAAAGTTATGCTAAGGAAAGAAAATTGCCTTATTGATTATCATAGCAATTTGTTGAGCAGGACATAGAACATAGAAATTTGTTGATGGCTTGTTCCAATTTGCTAAATTGAAAGAGGTTGACAAGAAAATTTTGCCGACATTATGACTGCCACAAAGCCAATTTTTTGCTGTCTAAATCTTGATTAAAACGTTACAGATTTCAGCATATCACTTCTGTTTCCAGCAAAGATGAAGTAGCAGAGACCAGATTTATTGTACACAAGAATCAAACACAAATACAGGCAAAATATATGGAACAATGCTTTTCAAGACAGTAGATAGCAGACAAAGAAGGACAAAGAGACAGAGAACAAAAAAGGCAGGCCTTATGACTGCCACAACTTACTGGAGAGACTTTCCAGGCCATGGTGCAAGGAGAATGAACCAGGTAGAGCCCCACGGATGTTCTGAACTGAGGAGACAGAGCTGAGAGTCTGGGAAGACCAACGTAGCTGGAGTTTGCAGAACAAACCAGAATAACTCCAGAGAACTCCCTGGAGTGTTTAGCAGAGTATGAATCATCACATTTACGTGAAGAAACTGAGGCTGGAAAAAAAAACACCTAACAAGACTGGAGGGGAAAAAGTACTTGTAGCTCATGGGACCAGGAATAGTGACTATTCTCACCAGCCAGACTGAAACACCTCATAATTCATGGAGCATTAGGTAGAGTCTTGCCTCAGGGGTGGGGAATAATTAGCACCACATTAAATGCTACTCTGGTCCCATCTAAGAAACTTTGAAAGCAAGATCCAAAAATATCAAACTATTCGCAAGTAATTTAATCATATGTGACAACAAATCTCAAGTTTATACAAAATCAAACAATTCAGCACCAAAAGGGGTAAAATTCACATCAGCCATCCAAAGTTATCACGCATACAATGGAGAATGAAAATGCAACCCATTTAAAGAAGAAAAATCAACTACTCTAAACTGACCCAGAAGTGAAAAAAGATGCTGGAATTGTTAAACAAGGACATTGCTGTGGGTTGAATTTTGTTCCCCAAAAAAGACATCTTGAAGTTCTAACACCTGGTACCTATGAATGTGACCTTATTTGGAAACAGAGTCTTTGCAGATACTCAAGGTAAATTGAGGTTATAGTGGATTAGGATGGACCCTAATCTAATGACTGGTGTCCTTATAGGAAGAGAGAAATTTAGACACAGAGACACACAGAGAGAATGACTTGTGATGACAAAAGAGAAATTGGAGTGATGCAAACCCAGGGATATTAAGGATTGCTGACAACCATCAGAAGCTGGAAGAGGCAATGAGATATCCTTCCCTAGAGGCTTCAGAGAGAGAACACTCCTGCCAACACCTTGATTTTGGACTTAGAGCCTCCAGAACTGAGTAAATTAATTTCTGTTATTTTAAGTCACCAAGTTTGTGGTCCTTTTGTTTCAGCAGTCCTACAAAACTAACACAGACATCAAAACAGTTGTGTTTTAAATGTTCAGAGAGTTACATAGAAGCAGGGAAAATATGAGAAGGCCCCACTTGAACTTTTAGATATGAAAACTTCACCTGAGATGAAAAATACACTAGTAAGATTAGTGGCAGATTAAGCATTTCAGAAAAAGAAAAAGAAAAAAAAAGAAAACTGAATTTGAAAACATAGCGAAAGAAACTGTCCAAAATGAAAAACAGAGAAAAAAAAAAGAAAAAAATTTATGGAAAAAGCACCAATGAGTTCTTTGTGAGACAATTTCAATCAGCCTAATATAAGTGTAATGATTGGAGTCTCCAAAGGAGTAGAGAGAGATAAAGGGATAGAAAAATTGTGTGAAGAAATAATGCCTGAAATTTTTTCAAAATATATCATGATCAAATGGGGTTTATCCCTGGAAGGCAAGATGGGTTTAACATTCAAAAATCAATGTTGTTAAAATGGCCATACTATGCAAAGCAATCTACAGATTTAATGTGATCTCTATCAAATTACCCAAGACATTTTTTATAGAACTAGAACAAATAATCCTAAAACTTACATGGAATCACAAAAGAGCTAGAATTGCCAAAGCAATACTGAAGAAAAAGAACAAGACTGGAGGAATAACCCTCCCAGACTTGAGACAATACTCCACAGCAACAGTAACCCAAACAGAGTGGTACTGGCACAAAAACAGACATATAGATCAAAGGAACAGAATAGAGAGTCCAGAAATAAACCCACACACTTAAGGTCAACTAATCTTTGACAAAGGAGGCAAGAATACACAACGGAGAAAAGACAGCCTCTTCAGCAAGTGATGTTGAGAAAGCTGGACAGCTGCATGTAAATCAGTGAAGTTAGAATACTCCCTCACACCATACACAAAAATAAACTCAGAATGGCTCAAGGACCTAAACAAAAGACAAGACACTATAAACCTCCCAGAAGAAAACATAGGCAAAACATTCTCTCAACACAAAACTTAGCAATGTTCTAGAGCAGCCTACCCAGGCAGTAGAAATAAAAGCAAAAATAAACAAATGGGAACTAATTAAATTTAAAAGCTTTTGCACAGCAAAGGAAACCTATAAACATAACAAAAAGACAACCTAGGGAATGGGAGAAAATATTTGCAAATGATGCGACTGACAAGAGCTTAACTTCTAGAATATATAAACAGCTCATAAAACTTAAGAAAAACAAACAAACAACTCAATACAAAAAAATGGGCAGAAAACCTAAAGAAGCATTTCTCCAATGAAGACATACAATTGGCCAATAGGCACATGATAAAATGGATGAACATTGCTAATTATCAGAGAAATGCAAATCAAAACTACAGTGAGATATCCCAACACAACAGTCAGAATGGCCATCATTCAAAAGTCCACAGACGATAAATGCTGGAGAAGGTATGGAGAACAGGGAACCCTCCTACACTGTTGGTGGGAATGGAGTTTGGTGAAGCAGCTATGAAAAACAGTATGGAGATTCCTTAAAAAGCTAAAAATAGATTTAACCATATAATCCAGCAATCCCACTCCTGGGTATATATATATATATATATCTGGAGGGAACTGTAATTTAAAAAGATACATGCACCCCTATGCATTCATAGCAGCACTATTTACCTTGGCCAAGACATGAAAACAAACTATATTTCCATTGACAGATGACTAGATAAAGAAGTTGTGGGATATACATATATATATATTATATATATATATATAGAATACTACTCAGCTATAAAAAAAGAATAAAATAATACCATTTGCAGCAATATGGATGGAACTGGAGATGTCATACTAAGGGAAGTAAGCCAGAAAGAAAGAATAATACCATATGATATCACTTATATGTGGAATCTAAACAAAAAAAAATGAAACAAATGAACTTATTCACAAAATAGAAGATTGTGCTCGCTTGGGTAGCACATATACTAAAATTGGAACTATACAGAGAAGATTAGCATGGCCCCTGCACAAGGATGACACGCAAATTCATGAAGCATTCCATATTTTTTTCAAGATTTGCAGATACTAACTAATATATATAAAATACATAAACAACAAGTTCATACTATATAGCACAGGGAACTATGTTCAATATCTTGTAGTACCCTATGATGAAAAAGAATATGAAAAGGAATATACGTATGTATATGTATGACTGAAACATCATGCTGTACACCAGAAACTGACACAACATTGTAAACTGACTATACTTCAATTTTTTTAAGAAATCCAGATACTGAACTGTTCCAACAACCTGATCTTTGAGATGGCCTTTTCTTAAAGTACATACAATAAAACTTTAAAAAAAATCAATCATTGTGATTCACTACATTAACAAACTAAAAAAAGAAACTGCTGACTCATCTCAATAGATGCAGAAAAAGCACTGACAAAAAACTGATGTCTATTCCTAATTAAAAACTCTCAATGCTCCCAGGATATGGAACTCACCTGGGCAGGCACCGCGGCTGGGCTTGGCACACAGGAACCATGCAAGAAGCCCTCATTGCAGAATACCCTTCGGTTCCACCTGTTGGTCAGAGCTGCCCCTGAGCATCTCAGAGCAGAACCTGACTAACAAGTGGCAGCTCCTGGGCAGGTCTGCGACCCAGGGCTTCACGGTGCGCCGCCTCTCTCCGCCTGTTCTTCCAGAGGCTTCCAGCATGGCGGCCTCTGGCAAGACAGGGCGCAGGGCCCGCGATAAGATTCACCACAAGGCCACCCACGACACCTCAGCCGCAACCAGCCACCGGACCAGGGCTACAACCAGCGACCAAACCAGCGCCACAGCCACTGGCCAGACCAGCGCATGCCCAGGTCCGGCTACCTGCGCGGCGGCCTTCCGTTCCAGGTGGGCGGACGGAGCGCACCGGCACTTACGCAAGGGCTGCGACGCCGGGCGAGGGGGCGCTAATGCACCCAACTCCCCGGCTGCAGTGCTGGGGTGCCTCACTGCGGAGATCTCAGAGCTGGCGGGAAACGCAGCCGGGGACAAGAAGAAGATGCAGATACCCCACCCCACGCCACCTCCCCCTACCAGCCCCAACTCCCGGCACCTGCAGCCGGCCATCCACAGCAATGAAGATTTCAACAAGCTTCTGGAAGACGTGATTATCTCCCAGGGAGGCGTCGTGCCCAACATCCAGCCCAAGCTGCTGACCAACAAGACCAGCACACCCAGCTGGCAGAAGGTATCCACCAGCGGCAAGAAGTCCTCCCAGACCTCCAAGGAGTACGGAGGGAACCTGCTCCCCACCACCAGCACCCAGTCCTCCCCTCCTCACCCCTCCCCCAACAAAGGCCCTTTAAACCCCTCACCAAAAGACCTTTCAGAATAAATGCATTATTTTTCCATGGGGCGGGGGGAGGGGAGCCTCTAAGCAAATGAGAAAAGGAAACTTTCTCAACCTAATACAAGGCATCTATGGAAACTATCGGTAACATCATATTTATTTCCTGATGAAAGAACAATTTCTCTCTTATGATTAGAAACAAGATGATGTCTGCCCTTATTCTTCCTACTGAAAATTATACTGGAGTTTCTAGTCTGTGCAATCAGATAAGAAAAAGAAATGCAAAGCACCCAGATTAGAGAGGAAGAAGTAAAACTGTTTTCAAACAACACAACTCATTTATGTAGGTAATCGAACAGAATCTACCAAACAGCTTTTAGAACTAACAAGTGAATTTAATGACATTGCAGCCCAGCTGTCAGATGACTTCAGCCCTAGCTCTCATTTTGTTTGCAACTTCACAGTAGACCTTGAGTCACAGCATCCAGTTAGGCCACTCCCAAATTGCCCCACAGAAAATATGAGATGATGAATGTTATTTTAAACCAATACATTTTGGGGCTATTGATTATGCTCCAACAAATAACTAATACAGGCATTGCAAACCTGTTCATTCATTTAACATTTACTATTTACTAACTCTGAGCTAGGCACTGTTCTTGGTGTTAGGGACACAGTGGCCAAAAAAAATCAGTAGAGTTCCTGATTTCATGGAGCTTACATCTTGATGGGCATGGGAGAGCAGCAAGAGGCAGGCAATAAATGAGTAAACTAATCAGCAATAATGACCAGTGATAAGTGCTTTGGTAAACTAATATGATGGAGGTGGGAATCATTCCTTTAGGCAGGATTTCCAGGGAAAACCTTTTGAGGAGGTGATGTTTAAACTAATACTTGAATGATGTGAAGATTTGGAGACAGATTGTTCCAGCCATAGAGTTCAGCAATAACAAAGGCCCAGACGTAGTACTAAACCCGCCTTGTTCCAGGTCCAGCAAAGTGATGGTGAGGGCCCAATCGTGAAATACAGGGATGAGCAAACTTGGCTTCTGGGTCAAATCCTGCCCAAAGCCTGTTTTGGTATAGCCTACAAGCTAAGAATGGCTTTGACACTTACTACGATTTATATAAAGTTGTATTTTAAAAAAAAGGAGGAGGAGATGTGATAAAGATTGTATGTAGCCCGAAAAGCCTAAAATATTTACCATATGGTTCTTTACAGAAAAAGTTTACCGGCTCCTATAGTAGGACTTTATTGGTCAGTCTAAAGAATGTATACATAATTTTATTTTTTAACTTTTTATTTCTTCTTTTTATTGTGGAATAGTATTCCATTATGGCTGTATCACTGTTTGTCTGGTTTTTTTATCCATTACCTAGTGGAAGGACATTTGAATTGTTTCCAGTTTGGGGAGATTATGAAAAAGCCACTACAAACATTGAAATACACATATTTTAAGTGTACAGTTCAGTGAATTTTGGTAAATGCATACATCCACGTATGGCCAGTCTACTTAAAATGTAGAACATGTTTATAACCCCTGTGAGTTCTCGCTTGTCTTTTCCCAATTTCCATCGCCATAGCTTTCCTCGTCCCAGAAGTTTATACAAATGAAATCATTATAGTATGTGAGTTGATACTCCCTTTACCGCCCAAGAATTGAAGGCTTTTAAGAGGGAAATTGGCACAGTCTGATTTCTATTTTAAATTATCTTTTTGGCTACTGTGTGAAGAATGCTGAGTAGACGATAGTGTGCCACTTTAGTATTCTTTTTCTTCCCATCTTCCGGGGGAGGAAATGGCTCGTTAAAATTCCTGGGCAGACCAGAATTTACAGGTCGGCGTCAACTCGGTATAGCCGGGCTGGATTCAGACTCCCATTCAAGGCACTCGAACTGTTTCTGCTTTCCCGGTTCCGCCCAGCAGGTGGCCCCAGAGCCCGGCTGCTGCCCTGCGCCTCCCAGTCGGCGCGCTGCCGCGGGAGCCCGGCGCTACCGGGGGAGCCCGACGCCGCCGGGCGACTCCTCGCGGCGATTCCGGCGCGTGTGGCGGCGCGCGCCCAGCGGTCTCGGTTTGCGCTGAAGTTGCGGAGCCGCAAGGATCCCCAAGAGTTGTAGCGCCTCGGCTTCGGGCGCACCTCGGGCCGGCGAGCCATGTGTGCCCGCCTCAGACCCTCAGCCGAGGCGACCTGGGCCAGGAGGAGCTGAAGTTGTGTAGGACCCGCGGCCGCCCCGGGACCATCGGTTCCGCTGGAACTTCTCTGGATAGAGGGTGCGTGCGGGCGCATCCCGTAGGCAGCGCTTTTAGGAGGCTGCCCGCGCGAAAAGGTGGCCCGTCGGGTTAAGAGACGAGGAAAGGAGAGGGCTTCCGAACTAGGCTTTGGGTTGAAGTAAGGGGAGGTTGGAAACCAAAGGGGACCGGTGTTGAGCGGCGGGGAACAGACGGAGCAGGCTGCGTGGCTTGGGGCAAGGAAAGCCAAGTTAGCAAACTTGTTTGGCTGAGGAGTTGCCTAGGGATACGCAGCACTTGACAACCTCTTCTTTCCTCTTCTCCAGCCTCCTCCCAGGTGCTGAGGTCACAACCCCATCCAGTCCTCCTTCCTCCCACCCTCTCTCTCTCCCTCAGCCTGGGGGAACCCGAGGCGCAGAGGCTGAGAATGAGGCGATAGTGGAGGATGGAGAGATACAGCCTTGGAGACCCGAGGAAAATGAGGCCGACGCCCCTGTTACAGCTGGCGCTGCTTCTTGCCCTGGCCAGGAGCCTGAGGGGGAAAGGGTGTCCGTCTCCGCCCTGCCGGTGCCGCCAGGAGGACGACTTCAGAGTCACCTGCAAGGATATCCACCGCATCCCCAGCTTACCGCCCAGCACGCAGACCCTGTGAGTACCTGGGAGAGGAGAGGGTGAGACCCAGCGGCCAAAGGCAGCTGGGAAAGGTGGATGGAAGTGCACACACAGAAAGAGCTTGAGAATAGGCCAAAGGGTGTGGGTGGGTGTGTGTGTGTGTGTGTCTATGAAGAATAAAAACTCCATCGACCAAACTTGGGATTACTGACACCCCAGTTATTTATAACACAGATGAAGTTAACAAAACTTTAGTACAAGATGAAAAGTGAGAATTGTTCTTTCTAAAGAGCTGCTCTTCTGCACTTTGCCTGCTCCCAGACCTGGCTGAATCTTATTATACTTCAGATGTAAATAATTAAGATTAATAGCAACTCAAGAATTGATCCTTTGGGTGATGAAAATTGCAAAAAAAAAAAGTGTTTCAAATTCTAGTCTTTCTAGATGGGAGAGGTCTCTTGATTCATCAAGTAGTTGACAAAATTTAATCAGGGCTCTCTTTAAAATACAATCGTCACTCGGTTTCCATGGGGAATTGGTCCCAGGCCCCCTGTGTATACCACAATCCAGGATGCTCTATGTAGTATTTGCATGTCACCTAAACACATCCTCCTGTGTGCTTTAGATCATCTCTAGATTATTTATAATACCTAATACAATGTAAATGTTATGTAAGTAATTCTAAATACACTGTAACTCTACATAAATCATTGTATATACGGTGTAAATGCTATGTAAATAGTTGCCAGTGTGGGGCAAATTTAAGTTATGCTTTTTGGATCCTTCCGGAATTCCTCACCCCCACCACCCCCCAGGAGTATTTTCAATCCAGGGTTGGCTGAATCGGCAGGTGTGAAACCTTTCCATACAGATGGTCGACTGTATACCCTTTATACTTTGTATGAAGCTAACTTTGTATGAAGTATCTGAGTTAATACTCAAATGTGAACCACCCACTGTTAAAGTGCATCCAAAAATCTCCTTGGGAGTAGGCATGGTAGAGGTAAAAGAGATGAAATTTCATAAAATGCATGTTTTATCTGTGTGTTAAGTGTTACCAAATTAGAAATTTGATGTTAAATAAGTTTTGTGTATATCTTTTCCTTAATAGACATTTAGATCAATGATAATTGAATGGATAATTATAAAAAGACCAAGGGAAGAAGGCTTTCTTGAGTGGTTAAAAATAGAACAGTAAGAAAGAATAGTAAAAACAATCTAGGTTGGTTAAGCCCAGTTAATGTGAGAAAGCACAGGTTATAAAGAAAATGTAGATAAATGGAAAGCAGTGGTGAAGTTGTATGTACGATTTCCTCAGAAATTTAGCTCATAGAAACAGTCAGCAGTAGGTTATGAGTGTTTCACCACAGGTGTGTATTTCTGTGCTGAGATACCTCAGTTTCTTCTCTCACCTGGATTAATTAATGCAGTGACCTCCAAACAGTGCTTCAATCTCCACGCTGACACCATGGAATAGAATATGTTCTCATCTTCTTGATTAAACCCCTACTTTGACTCCTCGTGGCTCCCATGATAAAACTGTTTTGTACAGCCTACCAGATCCTTTAAGACCTAGCCCAGTCTTTCAGTCTTCAGGGCTCCTTCTCTATCTGACTTTCCATTCCTAGTGAACAGAATTCCTGGCATTTTCCCCAAAGTTCTTTACTCCCACAACTGCCTTCCCTCCCACATTTTATTCCCTCTGCCTAAAGCAACTTCTCCCTTTTCTTCAACTGGCTAATGCCTACACCAAGGTCCAGATTAGGGGTCAACTTCTTCAGAAATCCTCTCCCGACCCATGATCCTTAGGCTGGGTGAGCTATCTTCCCCCACAGCATTCTGTGTGTGAACCCTATCCTAGCCCTTACATACAGCTTTTCTGTAACTTGTTACTTCTCTGAGTGCCTACCCAAGCAGGACAGTTAGCTTCTCTAACACAGGGACCCTATCATTCAACCCTGGAACTACTTTGGTGCTAAAAAAAAAAAAAAAAAAGAGGGAAGGAAGGAAGGAAAGGAAGAAAGAAAGAAAGAAAGAAGCTCGTTAAGTGAATGAATGAACAAACAAATATACTGGTCTCAGATTGTCCCCTGTGTGATGGGGAGAAAGAAGGCCAGAAACATGACGACCTCAAAGACTTCAATAAAGGCAGCAGAATTTCAAGAGCCATCAAAGAGAAATGTGGCTCTGACAGTGGAAGAGACGTTAGGGTCATCCTGTGTATAATTCCGCCAAGCAATGAGGGAGAAGGGAAATGTTGGAGAAAAAGCAATGGAACAGGAGTCAGGAAACACGTTCTCTTCATCCCTCTCTCAGGAACTGTGAAATGAGGTGAGATGATTTATTTGGGAGGACCCAAGTTTCCTTTAGGGTAAAAGGAGGGGTTCCATTAAGGTACTTTATGATGCCAGTGATGCAGTGAGACGAGTCTGAGGGAATCCACTGAATCACAAGGGTAAGAACTGAATTAAGACAGCAGTAGGAGGAACCTGACCTTGAAAACAGTGCAGGGTGGGATGAGGGAGGGCAGGACGAGGGGCTGTTCCGAAGAATGAGAGGAAGAGAAAAGTCGATGAAAGGTGTAGGTAAAAGGGTACGCTAATTTCAGCAATGACCACAGCCATGTGCAGAAGTAGCACAATGATTTTCAGATCTTTGGGGGGCAGTAGAACTCTTTGGTGAGAGGAGAGCTTTTGAGAGCAGTCAGTATGTAAAGCTAACGATCATGCTGTGTTTGTGCCTGTTCTCAGTACTTTACACCAACTCGTCCATCGAATCCTCACAGAATCCAACTGAGCAGATGATTTTATTACTCTCCTTGTATAGACGAGAGAACAGGCACAACAGAAATGAAGCAATTTGCTCACTGTCACACAGCTCATAAGTGGTGGTGCCGGGTTGTGAAATACCACAGAGCTGCACCCTGAAACCCCTGCTCTCAGACGAAAGTGGGTCTCCCCCGGCCAGCTTTTGCACAGTATGGCCATGAGCCTTTGGAGAAAGAAGTCTGAAAGCTCGTGATGTCCAGTAAGCCACAGATAACTTTGGGGGCTGTTGGCCTGAGAAATATGCAAGAACTCAGAAAATAGAAGGTTAGGAGGAAAAGAAAACAGAGAGACAAAGAAGGAGGGAAAGAAGAAAGAGAGGATGTGAGGGAAGGAGGAAAAGAAAGACTATAGCTAAGTTATATCATAGAAGGCGTTCTCTGCTGGAACAAATCAGATCTTTGTCATTAAAAACCTGTTCTGCGTGGTAACCCTCTTTTCCAAATATAGATGCTGTTTAACCACTGCCTAACCATTTTTCAAATTATTATGGTGCTGAGAGCAATTTTTCCTAGCCCTTCTCTTTTATCCACTAGCGTGATGCTGAAAAGTAAAGAGATTGCCTTTCTTTACCACCCATACACCTGCCTGGTGGTCTGGTGTATGGGTGGGAGAGACTTACACTATTTGTGGGTCTCACTGAAACAGTGGTTCTGAATCCTTTTACCTACTCCCCCACCTCCAAATGGGCATGATACATTCTCAGTATAACAGTGATTCTCACTAGGTGAGAACTGAGGAAGAGCTGGTATCCCTACCCTCCAGTGGAATATTCTAGACCCTTTGATGTACAGGTAGTTTAAAAAAGAATGCTCCCAATTGAGAATTACTGATTGAGGGGAACTTAAATAAAGCAAGAAGACTAAAATTAAAATGTTACATTCTGACGTATAATTATAGATCATATTGTCTCAACCCCAAGGATCGCAAGACTGACCCATCACTCTCATTCAGAGAGTTGCCATTTGCTTCCTCTGTGTATGAGAGGCCATTGCTTCTCTGAATGAGGAGGTGGATGGGGTTTGACAGCTATTCCTGATTTGTATGGATTCTTCCTCAGGAAAGTTCCGCCTTACCTTGCCGTGTCCCTTTGACTTACCTGCTTTTCGTTTTATGATGTTGACAGCCACCGCCTCTACCTGCTCCATCCCCCGTCTTGAGAGTCTAGGGTTTCAGTGGCGTGGTGGTTTGTCTGTCACACACGTGTGTGCCTTCACAATGCTTCTGGAGTTGTTGCACCCGTTGTTTGCAGGTTCCAGATTTTGCTTCAGCGTTTAGTCATTTGTGTGCTGTATCTGGGGCTCTAATTGATGGACTATCCTGGTGTTTTCCAAACTGAAGAGAGTCACTCACCATCTTCAGGGGTTTCACCCTACCTGTGTTCGACCTGTGCTATTATTCACTCAGTATCTTTAGGTTGACTCACTCCTTTGACTAAAGGAATTTTGTTTAGAAAGCTGAAATCACGACTATAAATGAAAAATTAGCATGACTTGCTATAAATAGGAGGTAACAGACAACCACACACAGTGAAAACACAAATGTAATTATATTCTAGCTCAAGAGTATTGTCTATGAATGCTCTGAGCCTGAGGCTGCCTTCTTTTTATCATAAAGGAAGAGTAGTAAGTGTTTAAGAAATATTGAAGAAACACCAATCCACCATGGTGTCCTTGGTGGTATCAGAAGGACTGAAAGACAGTGGAAAAGGGAATCACTTTCTCACTGTGTGATTCAGTATTATTTAATGCCATGCAGACATTTCACCTAAAATAATCTTATGTGTCTGCAAATCACAGCAGTTCCACACTCAGGGAAATGTGGATGAATTCCATATGTCACAATTATTTTGGTTACAATCAGTGGTCGTAACCTGAATAACGTTGGGTTCTTGACCTAAAGAGAGGCACTCTGCCTCAGCACCCACATGCTGCCCAAGCACAGACCAATACTTGGTGTCTGATGAAGGCGGCTTCACTTTGTGCTTTCAGGCTCCACGATCTATTCTCTGTTGCTCTGTGTGAGCTTGTGTGTATCACTCAAGGTTTTCGTTGGTAAGTAATGGAAAACCCACTCTTTCTAGCTTAAGGAGGAAAGAAATATTTTGAAAGAATTATATATAATTTACAGAATCATTGTTGAGCCAGGCTTTGAAAATAGGCCCAGGCCCATGGCAGGCAGGATGTTGGAGCCACAGCCAACCATCTGGTTGGAACAACTCCATGGACAATACCGCAGTTATAGCCGCAGGACATCTGTGGTGCTAGGCACCCGGTTATATAGCTGCCCGGCTGTCTGTGTGCAAACAGCAGTCATTTCTCAATTGTCCCTGCCTCTTTGAATCAGCAGCCAGAGGGTGATATCCTATATGAGAGCATCTGATGGTCTGCTGTAGGTTACCTGCTGAGTCCTAGCTGCTGGGGGCAAGGAGAAGGAGGAGGGCCCCCTCCCACTTTTGGTGTCAGTAGTGGGAGATGCAGAACTGTGTCCTTCTAATTAATAGTGCACCAAATGAGGAATTTCTGATGAAAGAGAGACCATAGGCCCTCAGCACTGCTCGTCACTTCTTCCATTATGCAAATGGTTATAAAGCGCTGGCTGTATCCTAGACACTGTGCAAAGTTCTGGATTTGGTGGAGAATGATGCCAATGTGTCTCTGTCCTCAGGGATTTCACAGTCTTGTGTGGAAGCTGAATATTCACCAAGTAATCACATAAACATATAATTAGAATTCTGTAAGTGTGCTGAGTGTACTTGGGGGGGAGAGCTGACTTAATGGGTTCAGAGAAGACTTTGAGCTGTACCCTGAACTAGTAGAAGTGGGGCATAAGCAGTTGCATGGGTGGCGGTGGAGGGTAGGGAAGCACTGTTGCAGGAGATGGAGCTGCTCATTTGAAGAGCTTAGAAGAATTCTCACTTAAACAGTGAAGGCCTTGATTTATTCACTTGGAACAAAGACATTGATGGGCAACAAATAATACTATATACTTTATAGCATGATACAGGTCAAAGTGAATTCTGATGTCTGTGGGGCCAACTTTTGTGTACGAAAAAGACTTCTGAGGATAACTGGTTTTAAAAATAAATATTTGATTCATTAAAGCAATAAATGTAAAACCTAAGTTTTTCTGAGTTCTCCATATATTTATTATTTTATTTGTAAATCTAATTAATTGTAAAAATTACTTTAAGGAAGACTTTATAATTTAATAATATCTTAATAAGTACCTTAATAAGATAATAAATAGTTTAAATGAATACAAATTTAATATATTTTCTTTTAAAGCACTTGAATGTTTGACAAAACTTTCCAAATGCTTAGAACATTCTAGAAAATCTATTAAATTAAACTTTATAAGTACCGGGAATCCTAAATTTTTAGGCATCCCAATGCTATTTATAGGGAAAGGAGAGTGAAGTGGTTAAGAGCACACTCTCTGGAGTGAGGTCGTCTGGATTGAATGCCTTGCTCTACCATTTCCTAGGTATGCTTTCAGGAATGTAGGGAAGAAAAAAAAACTGCCCCCCTACTTTTCTAAGTTCTCAGCTGGGGCCTCTGTAACAAAGAAGACAGATTAACAAGCGACAAGCATACGATTTTATTTAATATGAGTTTTACATGACAGGACACAGAGCCTTCCTCAGGAAATGAAGACCCAAGAAGCTATTAAACCCGAGCATCTTTATGCTAGTTTTGACGTAGAGTGGAGTTTGACAGGACAGAAAAGGGTCTGAGCTAACTCTAATAAAGGAGCAAAGTATAAGGTCTGTTGATTCAGATTCCTCTCGGGGACAGGGATGTTCCCTTCCACCAGGTATAGGGAGGACACTTCTTACAAGGAGATCGTACGACCTACTTTAGGGGAAAGGCAGGAAGTCCTCTCTGCACATGCTGTTTCCGAAATTCGTTAAAATATTCAACATGCCAAGGTGTTGTAGTTTGGGGTAGCGGGTCCTAAACCCCATCAAGAGCATTGCCTAATTGCTCTGTGCCTTCGCTCCTTCATGTTTATAGGAAAGATAATAGTACCTGCCCCCACTGGATTGCTGGGAGGTGTGAATCAGCTAATGCTGTTAAAGAATAATTTTCAAAGACAAGTAAAATCATGACTCTCCTGCAGCTGTAAATCGAACACATTAAAGACTGTATCTAACTCATTAAGGAGGGTATTCGTTTCCTAAAGCTACGCTAACAGAGCACCACAAACTGAGTGGCTTACAATAACAGAAATTTATTCTTAACAGTTCTGGAAGCAAAAAGTGAGAAATCACAGTGTTAACAGGGCCATGTTCCTCCAGAGGCTCTAGGGAAGACTCCTTCCTGCCTCCTTCAACTTCTGGTGCCTGTGGCAGTCCTTGGTGCTCCTTGGCTTGTAGCTCCAATCTCTGTCTCTTTATTCACATGGCCTTCTCTCTATGGGTCTTTGTCTCTATGTATCCTTTCCTCTTCTTGTAATGATCCCAGTCGTAGGGTTTAGGGCCCACCCTAATCCAGTATGACCTCAACTAATTAAATCTATAAAGACCCTATTTCCAAATAAGGTCACATTCTGAAGTTCCAGGTGGACATGAATCTGGGGTTGGGGGACACTAGTCAACCCATTACATTGAAGACACTGGTAAGATGTTGCAATCTGCTTAAAGGGGAATCCACAAAAATCAATGCATTTATAGATCAGGACTATTGAAGTGAATATGTTAATGAAGGCAAAACTAACTTTTTTCATGTGGGAAGTGGAAGGAGTCAGTTGAAGCTCTGACAGGACAGAATTTGCGTGTCTACAGACAAAATTATTTTGTATTACTATCAGTTACCTACAATCTACAGAGTGTAAAGTAGCTCTCATAGAATCAGACTCAGAATGTTTGGAAGAATGAGCTCTCAGTCAATGCCTAATTTTCCACTGAAGCATGATTTTCCCCCTACAATATATATGGAATGCTTGGAACACTTACTGGCTCACAGTAAATATTTACAAGTAAACTCAGTAAAAAACAAAAAAAAACTTAAATCATGGGTTGAGATAAATTACTCAGTTCTGCCTTTTAAACTGGTATTGCAAGTCCAATCTGTTAGATATTCCATCAGGCCAAGTTTAAATAATACAAATGCTGAATACTGAAAGTACCAAATATGTACTGACTATTCTTAAACTCAACACAAACATATTAATACTATAGGTCCGATTTAGATTCTCATTTCTATTCTCAATTCTAAAATTTACCAGGCTAAAAGACATTTATTCATTAAATGAGTTGGTCTTCCTCCTCTAATGAACTCCAGGTCTTTATGGAATCATATACTGTCTTCCTAGGTTCCTTGTATTTAGGGTTGCCCCGTCTTAAAGGAACCTTCTCTTACACTTGTTGTCCAGGTATAATTAATGGCATCCCTTTCACTCTCAAAGGTCCCAATTTGGGGGATAAATTGCTCATTAATCTTACTAATAGACCATAACGTCCAGAGGTCCATGGGACATAGTGGGACATTTTGAGCCTTGTGTATTGTTACCATAACTGGGAGACAGTAACTTAAAAAGGGGTTGGTCTTTCAATACCACTGCAAAATCTGCAACCCCCAAAGGTGCAACCCCAACTGAACTTCGTTTATTTTTACTGCTTCAGTTGAATTTTGCATTTCTTTGGTTCTCTTAAGATAGTTGGTGTCTTCCCTTACTGCAGGAGCTTCCTACAATGCCCTCTGGGCTCCACCCTGGCCCTCTACTGTCAATTCTTCGCACAGCAGCCAGAGAGAGCTTTTAAAATGTAGATCAGTTCATGTCCCCCCTCTACTAAGGAATTTCCAGCAGTGTTCCTTGTTATCTCAAGATAAAAACCGAAGTCCTTACGGTGGCCCAAAAGCCATTACATGATTCGGATTTTCTTCATTTTTCCAATTCTATTTCCTGTTACTCTCTCTCTTAATCCAGCTTTGACTGCATTGGGCTCCTTGCTGTTCTTCACACTTGTCGGGGTTTACACATTTGGTCCTTGCCTAGGTCTCAAACATTATTCTCAGATATCACTGTGGTTACTCCTTGCAACCTCCTTCAAGTTTCTGTTCAAATGTTACCTTCTCAATAAGGCTTTCTTGGTGACTCTAAAATGAAACACTCCTGCTTTAAAAAAATTTTTTAATCCATAGCACTTGTCACCTTCTGATATACTATATATAATTTGCTTGTTTTTATGTTTCTTATTTATGTCTTTCCCCACAAAAATATAATCTCCACCAGGGCAAGATTTTTGTTTTGTTTTGTTTTGTTTTGTTTTGTTTTGTTTTGTTGTTTGTTTTATTTGGTTATATATCCCCAGTGCTCAGAAGAGGCCTGGCATATAATTGGTAGTCAACGAATATTTGTTTAATAAATGAGTGAGTGCATGCATGAATGTCTCCAGAGGCACTTTAATGTCATCCCATTGAGTTCTTTGCACCCTTTTGTAATTCTTTTCCAACTCCTTTGGTTTTGTTGCCCCGTTAAGGCAGATGGAATTCTGCCTTTGTTTCATATTTTTTCTTGGCTATCTGGGACACTAGTTCTTTAGATACTGAAATGCCATCTGAGGAGGGTTCCACATCTCTCATTACTTGCTCACATTACTAGAGACATGTTAAAGAGGTCCTTTGGACAGCCGCCTCCGAGAAGTTGTCTCCCAGTGCTTCCTAATTTTCCCAAGGTGGTACTCTAAGCAAGAGGAAAGTGGAGGAGGGCCCCGGGGTACCTGGGACACCCAGAAGGAAACCAGGACAAGCAAGACATGTGAAGTCTTTGGTTTATTTTTTTTTTTAATGTAACTTCCAAAAAATTACTAAAATTTTTCATTCTTTTCCATCATGTATTTGTTTTCCATACGGTTTCTTGTAAACCTTCTTGGAGCGTTTCCTTGTACCTTCAGGTTAATGCAATGCTATATTTGAATGTCTTAGTGACTTGATCCACAGAAGTGCCTTGAAGCTCGAAAGGCCAGCACTGAAGAAGGCCAGTGAGGAAGTAGTTTGGGAGGCAGTGCTGGGTGTGATTAAGGGCCCAGCCTCTGATCAGACCAGCTCTGCAGAGGCCAAGCCCATTCAGTCCTGGCCTCAGACACCTGGATCCAGAACGGCTGGTTATTTCTCCTGCATGAACAGATCCTGGCTATCCTGGGGTCTGTCTTCTTATAGCAGCTCTGTAAAGTAATAGACGTAGAAAACAAATTCACAATACTTAAAATGTGTTGTTAAATGAGTGAATTTTATCTGTATTTATCAATGAGTTGAAACGTTTTTTTCCCTGCAGAACTAAGAAATCTGATTATTTTATGTTTCTTGTTTGAATGAAGTATGTTTGTTACCCTTCAGATTAAGATTTATTAGCCAGAGGTTCATAGGCTTCCTGGGGGCTATGATTGTTCTCCTGGAAATCTTGATAATGTGAAAATTTGTATATAAGTACATCAGTGCATTGCTGAGAGAGCCTCCAACTTTTCTCAGATTTTCAGAGGTGTCCTTGACCTCTAAAGAGTTAAGAAATTCTGTTTTGGCATAATGTGGCATTTTTGTGTGACTACAAGTATACATTTGATATTAACTATAACTCTTTATTATAAATATTTTTATTTTACTACAAAGAATGCTCAACCGTATTTTTTTTAAACCTTCCTGACCTTTAAATGTGATTTTTTTTCTCCTGAATGTATAATTACGGTTACTTGTTTTCTGCCTCACACTTAGCCTGTTCTTTTGAATGGCTCTTCACACAGAAGTTCACTGAATGTGTCTATTATTCAAGTCAGTAGTTTAAAAACAGATTTTACAAGTGTCTAGTGCCTCATATCTGACATTAAATCCTCCACACTGACCTCGTTTCCATTTTCACGGAAGCTGGGCAGTCTGCTTCATTACTCTCTGGCCTTCCAATTACTGCAATTAAAAATAATTGAAGAAAATTTTAAGTATGGGCAAAATGGTCCCATTTGTCCAAAGCTACAAGTTGGGTTTTAAAGGGTTCAATTTAGATGTCAGAGATTACTTCCTTTGCTTCATTTCTGTATGAATCCTTAAGAACATTTGGGGTGTTTAGAAATGTTCAAAACAAATTCTTTTCCTAAAATTACAGAGCAGGTATTTGTGATTTTTAAAGCATCTTGTAAATGTTATTCTCTTACACATAGTGACATGTAAATATGTCCTAGATTTTTTACCATTGGACTATTTTACCATCAGAATAATCCAGAAATACAAATATTTCACCATCATCTTAACTAAACTTCCCACACCCCTTTTGCACCTGGGAAGAGCTCCCTGTGTCCCAGTTTTTCTTTTAAAAACACAGTCTCTCTATTTATATGATACATGAAGCTTTTGGATTACATTTTGCAAGCATTAGCTTAATTTTACCCACACCCGAGTGTTATCATAATTACTCAACTCCAGTTAGGGGATTGAAATTATCTCTTCTTATTGCCAGGTACTGTTACTTTATATTTTGTTATTTCAATCTTTCTGTGAGCTGTGAAACTGGAAGGCTAACTTTGGGGAAAGGATCTGCTCATGAGATTAAATAGGCTCTAAAGGGTGGGTGTAAATGAGGGGCTCTCCAGTAGCAAAGTCTTCAGTGGGCTGGCTGACTGCTCTGTTTCCTTCTCAGCACCCTTTTCAGTTAGTTCTGGCTTCATGGCCATGGTCCAAAGATTTGGGATGACCAGCAATCTTACCTCTAGATAGGTAGCATGTTAATCTAGTTAATTTTTCTTCCTTCCTTCCTTTCTTGTTTCTTTTTTCAATAAACATTCATTAATCACCTGTTATATACAAGTACTATTCTAGGCATTGGAGATATATGATAAATGACCTCCTTGACCTTACATTCTAGCAGAAAAAAATAGCCACTGAAAATAAATTAAGAAATAAGTAAGGAAAACATGTAGAATGTCAGATGGTTGTAAGTACAATGGAGTAAAGTAAAGGAAGTGGGGGAGATGCTGGAAGTTGCATTTTAAATGGTCAGAGGTGGCCCTACTGAGAAGGTGACATTTGAATAAAGACCTGAAGGACCTAAAAGAAACTAAGCCAGGCTGATATCTGGGGTGGGGGGGAATCTGAATAAATGCAAAGACCCAGAGTCAAGGGGGACATGAGAAGAACATGCATAGTATGTTTAAGATGTAACAGGGAGAGAAATGTAGCTGAAGCAGAGAGGGTTCTAGAAAACAAGGTCAGAACAGTTATGGGGGACAGAGCATCTTGTACTGTGTAGATCATTGTAAGGCATTAAATATACGTGTAAAAAATAAATGTTTATTTGTTTTGTTCATCTTTCCAAATGAGATAAGAAGCTAGTAAGGATTTTGACCCTCCAGCCTCAAAATTGCATGAACTGCTTGACATTTTACTAGGATCACCCTGGCTACCGTGTTTATTAATGAAGTGAGAAGCAACAATGGCTTGAACCAGCTTAATAGCAGGGAAGATGCTGAGAAATAGTGCATCCTGGATTTATGTTGAAGGCAAAGCCAATGGGATTTTCTAGCAGATCATGTGGAGTCTGAGTGAAAAAGAGAAATTGATGATGTCTTAGCCTGGAATTCTCTAGGAAGGAGAGCCTATGGGAGAATTCTTTCTGGGGAGTATGATTCTAGGGAGCAGAATGATGGAATGGGGAAGGGAAGCAGGGAGGGAGGGAGAGTTTGCTGCTGCTCCAAGGAGATGGTTGCTGATCCCATGGGACTACCTGAGAATTCAGACAATAAGCATCTCAGGATCCTTGCTCTAGGAGGGAGGAAAGGGAAACTTTCATCCATTAATTCTTATCCCCTGTAGGTCAATGCACCAACCTTCTAGGTTTTTTTGTGCATGAATGATAACAGAGTTTCTAGATATTAACAGAAAAGCCCGAGGGTGGAAGGTGAGAGGGGTGTGATACAGGGCTGAGTCGCAGCACTGTCAGCTTGCACCTGGGTGAAGCTAGTTGGCTTCTGCATGAACTGGTGGCTACAGCACAGCTAAAATAGGAGATCCTCTCACATAAGGCTGAGAGGATCTCAAGTGATGTATAAGACATTTCCAGTGTGGTTCAGTCTTTGTACCACTCAGATCTTCCCAAGCTTTCCATTATAATTGGCCCCCATACTAAAATGTGGGACTTTCAGATTTGTACAAACAAGATGCCCTTACTTCTTTCCTGAGAGAGAGGGGTATATAAGTCCAGTCTGCTACAGAGCCTTCTTCAAGATGCAATCCTTGCAAAGACATAATGCAAGAGAGTTTGTAAAATGAGCTACAGCCTCCCCTGTTGTGGTTGATCCCAAGTTTGTAATTGATAGTCATCATCTCTTGGCAACTCCAATTCCAGTTTTCTCTCACCCAGGGCCAGCACTTTGACTGCCCAGGGTGATTGCCTGGTAGAAGGACCCAGACTTGCACCTTTGAGGGTTCTGCACCCTTAGTTTTCTTGTTGCCCCATGCTTTCACTCACCATTATCACTGGCCACAGAAGAACCACGATATGTCACAGTGAATCCCTGGACTCTAGACATACTCCTCACAGCTGCTAATGTGATGGGTAGCGGTCACCCTGGCTTCTCATGGTTCTGTTATTCCCAGCGGTAGAGAAACTCCTTTATATGCCTATTTATCCACTGGTATGAGGAGTGCAAATGGCCAGGTGGTCATTCAAAGCATCAGGCCCCCTGTGTTTTATTTGGTAGAAGTAATCTTTCCTTCCAGGGACTAAGACCTCTAATCTGGCAGGAATAGAGAAGTTCAAATTCTGAAAGCAGGTCACTGCAGTGATGGTACAGGGGTCAATCATGCCAACACCCGTAGGTCCTGAGACCCATGAATTCTAGCTATAAAAACATAATAGCGTAGATTTTGGGTATTGGTTCAGCATGTATACTTCATTAGGTCAAATCCCCAACCATGCAGGCCTTTATCCCCAAGTTGGAACCTTAGATGAGCCTTCAGTGGGTCAGTCCACCATTCTATAGGGAGTCTGCTTCTGCAGGATGGGGTACATGGTTGGACTAGTGGATATGGTGGTCATGTGCCTTTTGTTGTGTCCTCCCTGCCATGAAACGTGTCTCTTGGTTGAGTGTTATGTTGTTGCAGTGCTGTACAAAGTTGGTTGTTGCAGTATTATGTAGGATTTCATGCTGGTAGATCAAGCCCTTGAACAGTGGCACTGTTAGAGGTGTTGAGGTCAGGGAAAGCAAACTCAAATTCAAAATAACAGTTCCTTTTAAAATGAATCACTACTTTCCACAGGGTGGAAAGAGTCCAATGTAACCAGACTACCACCAAATGGCTAACTGTTCTCTGAGGAAAGCTGCCTTATCAAGGGTGCAGCATAGCTTTCTACTATTGGCAGGTTGGGTACTCACAAAGGCAGTATCTTTGATGAAGACTAGCTTGATGAAAAGGAACACATGCTTGGCTTCAATCCCTGTCACCATGGTCATTACATTCATGTCCATTGCACCAGCATGGGTTGACATCCACAGAACGAGCCATCTAGTCCACCTGGTTGTTGAGAATCACCTCTATGGTGGCGTTGTAGAAGCTTCCTTAGGGCGATCCAACCTCCCTTTCAATCAGTGGATTCCTGGTTTCAGAGCTATTAAAGTGTTGTTATTGTTTTTTTTAATGTACATTTTAAATTGGTGAAATACAGTCACTCTTGATGTAGTTCAAACATATTACTAGAGAGAAGATTTTGCTGTAATGTTAATTTTTAGGTTTCAGTTAATGCCTTGATGCCAGAAAACTTAAGTATAAACTATAATTATAAAAACCTCTAGTTCTTCAGAGTGTTTGGATTTCTGAAAATTGCTATGATTTTTATCTACTGTGATTTATTAATTCAAGTTACTTTTATTACATCATAAGAGTTCAAGCTATTAATATGAATTAAATGGGTTTTGTGTACTGCCTTAAAAAGCCTATCCCTGTTACGTTGTTTTCTTTTGTTTAATTATGTTTTGCGTGTTAGCTCTATGTCCTGCCCCATGTTATGTGTTTTCACATATAATAGCTCACTTAGGACTCACAGTAGCTTTTTGAGGTCAGTGTTTGACTCCACTTTAGGTGAGGAATCTTAGACCCAAAAGTGTTGCCTCTCTTATCTTTTATGTCACAACCAGTAAGTGAAAGAGTGTTCAAACTCTAAATCCAAGGCTCTCTCTACTGTTCTGTAGCTATCTTCCTAAATCTGGCCCTTTCCCACCACTCCCCTCCCCCTGACACCTCTCAATTCATACAATGTACCATATGGTGGTATTTAGTATTCATAATGTTGTCCAATCATCACCTCTAGTTCCAAACTATTTTCCTCATCTCTAAAGGAGATCCTGTACTAATTAACCAGTTATGTCTTATCCCCCCCTCACCATAGCCCCTGACAAGCATTAATCTGCTTTCTTTCTCTATGAATTTACCTATTCTAGACATTTTATATAAATGAAATCATACAACATATGACCTTTGTGTCTGGCTTCTTTACTTAGCATAATGTTTTTGCTTTTCGTCCACGTTGTAGGGATAGAAGGAGTGTGAGTGATCAGCAAGTTGTCCCATGGGAAAACAGATGTAATAGGCCAGGGTTTGTTTACTTCCAGGATTCTTCAGGCAGGTTTATTTCTAATACACCGATGTTGAGAGCAGCCCGACTCCTTGTCTAAATGCCTTACGCCTTAGATACGATAATCTGAACACCAAAAATGTCCACACTTACTTTCAGAGGCTTAGAGTTACGAAACTACTTTCCCATGTCAAAAGGTTTTCAGAATACCTATCTTGTGCGGGAGAGTGTTTCTAGCCAGCTGGCTGAAGAACACCATGCTCTTATCCCTTCTGGATCCCACGGCAATCTGAGTCAACACTTCTACAAGGAGGTGACTCAACAGCAATGCATTAGCCGTTAGCCATAACTCTTACCCTTTTAAGAGCCGATATTTACGCAAAGGACTTTTCGTTGTTATAGGGAAACTGCAGGACTCAAACAATATCTGATTTGTAATGGTGTTTCTTATAATAGTATTTTCTATCTCCATTAAACTTTTTAACCAATGTGCCAATAAAGAAAATTTGCTAAGAATAAAAAAAAGGTTAAATGAAAGAAGTAGGTTTTTCTTCCCTTTACGTTTACTGGAGCTTACTTCTCAGCTGTTTCTTCCCAATGCTCTCTGGACTTGGAGGCAGAAGATACGTGGTCAAATTCTAGCTCTCTGCCAACTCACTGTGCAGGAGACTCTATTTGCTCAACTCATAGGATGAACAAACTAGTAAGATGTGGTTATGACAATCACATGAGGTGGTGCTAGTAGCATGTATATGAGACACCTGGTTAACCAGAATAAAGCCTCAATCACAGGTTAGCTGTTATTACTAATGCGGTAGTGGGTCTGAGAGCCTGTGAGATCTGGCCTGATTCAACCCTCGATGTGAGCATAATATCGGCATGCGGAGGGCAAGCTTCCATGCAGGAACCATTCAGCAGCTGTTTGGCTGGAGGGTTGTGCAGCTTTATTAGGAAGAGAAAACACTTGTCTGCTGTGCAAACGGGACATTGTAAAGATTTTCAGGATTTTTTAAATCTTCTTCTAGAGATACTCATCTGCAGGTTGTTACTGTTAGGAGGGTAAAGTGACCAACATTCTAGCTGGGAGGGTCTCTATCCCAAAAAGGCCGTAAATCTGTAAGAAGGATTTGTCTGTTCTGTGTCAGAGTTTGGCTGAAAAGCCTGTTAGTATTTCCAGACTCTCCAGATGCCCCTATTTAATGCTTGGCTGGCCTTCTTATGTAGCATAACCAAGTTGCCATTTCACAACCATCCTCAGTCCCTGGAATCTAAAAACAATAAAGCCAGAAGCTCTGAAGTGTGCTCTGTGAAACATGAGAGAATCTATTAAAGTTCTGTCTGATCCAGGTCTGTGTGACAATAGACATTCTAATGTACTTATGAAGAATTTCTTTTACTCTTAAGAAACCTGGCACTTTATAGAAAGTATGTTATCTCATGACCAAAAAAAAGAGAAAAAAACAGGGTGACTTGGAAAGGCTATGCTTTCTTTTTATATTGTACCCAGTATCTTAATTTTCAGTAGAGGCAAAGTAGGGAGGGAAAGTAACGTGGTTAAAGCTATGACAGCTAAAAGGCACAGTGAGGAGTGAGGATGGAAGTTTCCCAAGCAATAAGGAAATTATTTTATGACTGTGTGACAGGACTGTTTATATAGTAAGAGTGGTGAATGAAAATGGAGATTGTAAGTCAGGAGACCTTCAGTAAGTTATGAACACTTTAGCAAGGTTGTTAATCTTGCTGTGTCTCGCCTTTTGTTATCTGTTAAATGAAAACCATGGGATGGCTCTGTCCTGCCTTAGAGAACTATTGGGAAGATCAAGGAAGTGATTGTCCAAGTGTACAAGGGAGTCCTCGTTTTTTAGGGACAATCTTTCTCATTCAGCAGAGTAAAAAATATTGGGAGTATGTTTTATCAAATATTTTGGGGAACACAGATTTATCATATAAGGATTTGGAGGGAGCTAGGCTGTAAAAACAAAGAAACAAACATATACTTGATTTGAAAGCATCCACACCCAGTTTCAAACTCTTGCCGTGGTTTATGAAGCCTGTGTGATCTGTCCCTGCTTCTCTTTTCAGGCAGATCTCTTAACCAGTTTCCCTCCACTTCTGTCACTGCTCTTATTTCAGACAGTTTTCATCATTTTTATATTCTAAATTGTATATGCATTCTGCTACTTTTATACATTTTTGCACAAGCTATTCCTTCTCACTGGAACACTCTTTATCTCTACTCCTTTTTCATCTGGTTAACTCTTTGCTTTTTAAAATTATAATAAAATTTTCATATGTAAATGTACCAAAAAAATAGCAATGCAGATAGCTATGTATTATCATCAAGATTAACCAGAAGTTAACTTTTGGTCTTATTTGCTTCAGCTCTCTCTTTTATGTTTTAAATAAGTAAAATGTTATGGAAACAGCTAAAGCTCTACCGCTATCCTATCTTTTCCTTCCGTCCCCACCTTTAGGTCAAGATACAATTCTGTTGTCTTTTGCCTTCTGTTATTGCTGGTAAGAAATCTGCCATCACTCTGACTGTCCTTCTTTTGGTAATTCCTTTGTCTTTGACTTTTATTTACTTTTAAGGTCTCTTTGTCTTTGATGTTTTACTATAACGTGTATTATTTAATTTTCATTTATCCTGTTTTGAACTTATTGTCTTAATCTTTATCTGCATTTCAGTATATTTGTTTAGTTAGGTAAAATATACACATGGTAAAACTTAAACGACACTAATGGGAAATTGCGAAAATGTAAGTTATTCTCCATCCTTCCCCTTAAGTTCCCTAAATTCTCTCCCCTAAGGCAACCACTGTTCAGAGTTTCTTGAGGATCCAACTAGACCCAAAAGTCCGTATTTTTAATACATGTTTCAACTAATTTTGATACAGTCGTCCACCAGGCTTGGGGGACCTGTGACTCTCATCCTTCTTGAAATTGTTTCTTCCCTTGACATCCTTTATGCTGATTGTCCAAAGTCTCTGATAAAGTCTGTCTTCTTGACTCATGCCTCTTGCTTCCTCTGACAGGTTAAGTGTGGGCATTCCCTAAGGTGTTCTCCTTGACCTTCCTTTCTGTCTGTCTTCTTCTCTGCCAATCCCTTTCAGACCCATGCTTTATTCAGAGAATACACTCATATTTCAGGCTCTCACTCCAACATTTTAACCTCATCACAGACCATTGTTTTTTCCTACTTTTTAGACATTTCTGCCTGGGTGTCTAGAAGGACCTTAAATTCAACATCAAAAACAAACTCCTTTTCCTATCAACAAAACTGCTCACCCATCTCTCTTTCCTGCTGTCTTTACAGCCTCGCATCATCACTGACTCTTCTGCCTCTTCAGTGTTACTGACCTCTGAAATGTCTCAGTCACTCAGTGCACTGCAGCTTTATTTTTGTTACGGACTTCTGGACACCATTTTCTTTTTTTTTTTTTTTTTTTTTTTTTTTTTTTTTTTAGTTGGGGGGAATAATTAGGTTTATTTATGTATTTATATATTTTTAAATGGAGGTACTGGGGATTGAACCCAGGACCTTGTGCATGCTAGGCACGCACTCTACCACTGGGCTGTACCCTCCCCTGCACACCACTTTCACTTGTGGTTCCCATGCCCCTGCCTGTTGCTTATCAGCCTCTTGAAGACAAGGTCTGTATCTTCTTCATTTCTGTGCCCTCAGCACCTTGCTCTCTCTCTGGCACAGAGTGAGTGTTCTATAGGTATGTTGAGTCCATGGATACAGGAAAAAGCTCAAACTTAACTTGGCAGTTGAGATCTTCCATTTTTCTGATTTACCAGTTTCTTTGATTTAGGTACCCACTTACCCCTTGCTTCAACCAAACTGAACTAGTCACTACTCTCCTGCATGTACATTATATATTTTGTGTAATTCCTTTGTATATGATTCTCCTGTTTGAAATACTTGTTGTTCCCCAAACTGCTTATCAAAACCCTACAGATCCTACAAGTTCCAATGCCTCATTTTCCACAGACATTTCCCAAATCTCTAGAGCCCTGGGTTCCCACAGCATTTGGAGTCAGAGAATGCACCTGTCAAATGTATGAAGTCACAGGAGAAGACTTTTCAGGTTATCTAAGGCAAGCCTGTATAACTAAGAGAACAGAGACCCAGAAGGATAAATGTTTTGCTCAGGCCAGTGAGCCAGAGCCAGACTTAGAAGGCAACTCTCCTGAATCCCTGTTTCAGAGCTATGCTGCCTGTGCAATTATTTGATCTTCTCTTCTAGACTGCTGGTGCCTAAGGTCAGGAATTGAATTTTATTCAATTGTGCTTCCCTTATAGTATCTAATCAAGTACCTTGCATATAGCAAGTTCACAAAATTATTCTGGATTGAAATGAACTTTAATGTACTGGTTAATTGATATTTGTAACTAATAGCCATCTTGTCCTAGCTTCCCTAGAAAACAGAGTTTGAGGCAGAGGTCACTTGCCAATGTGAGAGTGAGGAAAAAGGGACATAAGGCCCGGAGGGCTGGGAAGCAATGCTCTGGCTGCTGCTTCCTCCCCAGTGAATCAGGAAAACTCTGCAGGTAGTGGGGCAAGTGCTTCTGCACCACTCCGTGGGGGATCTGTGGACTGGCTCCGTGGAAAACCCATGTTGTAGGGCAGTTCATAAGAAGACATTTACCCACAGCCTCCCACCTCTTGTTTCCCATTGATCGAAGTCATTCCTCTGCACTTGGAGTTGTGTCATCTGGCCTATCTGATGGCTCCTTAGAAAGCCAGATTCCATGCCCTATTAGAAATCTTCTCATTTGAGTCCAGAATAAAAGAGGATGTACATAAGATGTGTCCAATAAAATGTCCCTAACCTAATCCTGTGATTGTTCCTGCATTCGTTTCTGAAGTATGTTAATGCTAGAAACGCAGGATGGGTGGCAGTTTTCTTTAAGAGAGAGGATTGAAACAGGAATAAATTTTAAATGTTTTATACAAGTAAACATTTATGAATAAGAAGATTAAAAGTCAGGTTGAACAAGTTCTAATTTTTCTCTCTCTTAATCAAGAATAATTTGCAAATTCATACAAGGCTTTTAAAAATCACTTTTTTCTCCCATGATGTAATTCTAAATTAAAAGACCTATAAACTCCTCTTTTCATTAAATTATACGATTTAGTGCAGAAGAGTCCATCCTTTTACTCTCGCTCTCTATTGTCATAACGCTAATTTGTATCTTTAATGAAGGTTGCTCACCAGTGCACATAACAAAAAAAACCACTTAAGGAGGGAAAAGAATTCTTTTTTTTTTCAAACAAGTGCTTTTACCTACTTACCAAAAAGACTTGAAAGCTTGGACACACTTCAAGAGCCTCTGAATATTTTTCTTCAGCAGAAATTCCAGCCCAGACGTTTCAATAACCCAGGTTTGTTTTCAAAGAGGAAGTAAAGAAACAAATTTTATAAAGACCAAAATTTGAAAGCAATTAATGATGACAGGTCCAAGGATTTTTCTTCATTTTATTATTAACCCTACCACTCTTCCCAGATTTTATTGTCAGTATTGGAGAAGAGAAGGGGGAAAGAGTGTGGGAATTGAAGATAAAATTCAACATAAAGGGGATATTTAAAAGCTGTGTTCAGAGTAGAGGAAGAATAATTAAAGGATAAGTAGATGGCCAGAGGACCATGTAAAATTAGCAGATAACAGCACATGACAAATAAGAGCGTAAGGAAGATTCATAGACTTTAAACTTTGAAAAGAGTTTTGCAGACCAAGTTCAGCTGACATACTGGTAGAGAAGTTGCTTTGAATTAATTCACACCAACAAGTTCAAGGGCTTATTACATCCCTGGGTGCTGAAGAGATTCCATCATCAACCTCTGAGGGCACTATGTGGAATGTCTGAGGAATTTTGGAAAATAAGTGTTGGAAGAAAAAGAGGCTCACTTTGTCCTGGTTTTCTAAAAAAGGGGGAAAGAGACTTCTTATTTGCTGAGTCATTTAATTGCTCTGAGCCTCTGGTTCTTCTGTAAATTGAGGATTATGTACTAACTCTATTATCCATCAGAGTTGTTTTGAGAATTAAATAAGATATGCAAGCTAATCATAAATTCTAAATCAGTATAAAAATGTTAGCAATTGTTTAAATCTCTTCCTTCTTTGCATATTCATTGCATGTTACATGTACTTCTGTTAATATGTTGCATGATGGAGAAGTTTGCGTCCAGTTTCCCAGCTGTAATGTGAGATACTCAAGAAGACAGACTATAACTTCTTTTTTTCATTGGACCCCACAACCCAAAACAGTGATTAGCACTTAATGGGTGTTTAATTAGTATTTGCCGATTGAGAAAAGATTAAAAAATAATCACAGCATGCTATGCTATAAATCAGAATGCGCAGGATGATATTTAACTGAGATAAATATAAACACTATAATCAGCTCTATATAATAAATTACACACTTACAGGATGGTAAAGTCCTAGCCCAGATTTCATGGTAAAAACCTCTGGGAGCTGTAGCTAACTATAAAAAGAGCCAAGAGACAAATGAAATTTCTAAAAATATTAATATTGATTTTATTAATAGTATATGGCATCCAAATCAGGAGAAATGATACACTCACTGCATTCAGCACAGGTCAAATCACATTTTAAAAGGGAATTGACAAACTAGAGTAAATGCAGGTGCCTGCCATCCAAGAAGGTAGACAGTACCCCAGGCTATAGTTTTAAAAGTTGAAAGAGCTCAAGTAGGGCCCTGGGGGAGAGAAAAATAAAAGAGAGAATGGAGCTGTTTTCAGATATTTAAGAGCTATCCAGTGTTGCCCTTGTAGGCAACACTTAGACCAATAAAAATTGTACTTCCAAATTGGATTGTCATATGTCAAATACAATAGAAGGAGGAGTGTTCTGAAGATAACAGCTGTTCAACAGTGGAATGGACTCTTCTAGAGTATGGAGAGTGTGTGTCATGATAAGCATTCAGGCACAGGCTGAATGCCTGTGGCTTAGACATTTCTTGTAGTCTTCTCTGTGCCTGGCATGGTGCTAAATGCACAATCCATATTCCCTAAATATTTTTCTCAGATTGATGCCAAGGGAAGTAATCACATTTAATTATAAGTGTATGCCTGTTCTGCGCAGTAAAGTTTAGAATTAGGCGAGTCATCCAGAGGCGTGATCTGCGGTTTCAGTTCATTGCGTACTCTTATCATTAAATTTCTGACCATGTACTCCTAAAATGCACATTTACTGATAAATCCCATGCTAAATTACTGAACGAATCAGCACATCTTATGTGTGTTTATAAAACCCTAGTGTGCTATCTTTCTGCACAACAGTGGCTCAGCATGGCCCCCCACTTTGCAGAGAACCAGTGGACCAACTAAGGAGCTGAACATACTTCTGTCTCAGATACCTGAATATATGGGATGCTTCTTGGTCTGAATTACGTATATAATCAATCTTAAAATTTTCCATTTCCCTTTTCCCATGTAGATAAAACTAGTTAGGGAGTTTTTTTTTTTTAAGGGTAAGTGATTTTCTGGAGTTTCTGTATATATTTTTGTAAGTCTAAAAAAAATTTTAATAGTCAGTTTCCTGCTGACCCTGCATGATTTTGATCCAATATTTCTATCTTGTGTCTCAAAAACAGGTGCATTCCCTTATAAATATAATAAGTTTTACAAAATTGCAACTGTGTGGTATTCTGTTGAGATGAGACATTTAAATGAATGCATCAGCAGGAACTGAATCAATAATTCTTATTCTTTTCTGTTAGACTTTCTGTTAAATCCCAAAGTACCAACTTAAATCCAGCAGTCTTGTTTGAATATTTAGATGTTCTCTGCTTCACCAATATCTTCTCCCTTTCCGGGGAGATTTGAACAATTTTTGAATAAATTATTATGCAGTACGATCCTACATATTGCCATGATTCTTCTTTATTTTTGGAAACATTCTTCTTTGGCCTCTTAGGTGACTACAACCTGCTGATTGCAAAATTTTCTGAATCATATTGCTCTGTTGTAGTAAGCCTTCAGCCAACCAGCAGAGGGAGCACTATGAGACAAGTTGGTTTTATCTTAGAAGTTTACCCAAGGGGCCAGAAAACTCCCACAAAGTCAGATCTGGTCGTCAGCGGGAAGAAGCATTGTTCTAGTAATTGGGAAAACCTGGGCTTTAAGCAATGGCACCACTAGGAATCCAATCTCTTGCCTATGTTTTCTTGGGATTCCAATGGCAATAGAGGAGGAAAAGTCTCTTGGGCTAGCTCCTCCTTGGCCACCCCCCTCCCCTGTGGCTCCTGTTTTCTCAAATCCTAATGAAATAGACCCCATGGACTGAGGTGTGTGGGAGTGGTGGGGTAGAAGGGAGAAAAGAAAAGTTTCTTCCTGTCCAGCATCTATTCACAGAATGTGTTTCTCCTGGAGCAAACACAAGCCTTAGTAACACTGGTTTTACCAAGTCTAACTGCTTTGTTCTCTGGATACCCTGAGACTAGATCAGTAACCTACTGAATCTCAGTTCCTTCAACTGTAAAGAAGACATATTATTATTATTATTATTATTATTATTATTATTATTATTATTATTATTATTATTATTATTATTTTACCATTTATTTAGTGACTTCTGTTTCCTGCATTTAATCTCATTTAATCCTTATGCCAGCCTTATGAGTCAGGTTTGATTGTTCCCATTTTACAGATGAGGAAACTGAGGCTTAGTGAGGTTCAGGAACTTAGTCAAGGCTATATAGTTAGAAAACAGTGGCCCTGGGTCTTCAGTGAAGCCTCTGTGACTCTGAAGCCCTATGCTCTGCACTTCCCTTGGGAATGGAAGAGTACTACCAACTCACAGTTACACCTTACAGAGCACTTTAATTAATATTCATTACCCCCACCTCAGAATAATTCCATGAGGTAAACAGGAAAAATGTTAACATCTGCTCCTCCCTAACCATCTATACCTCTTTAGCCCGCATTTTTTAAATATTTAAGGACTCTAAAGCTCAGAAAATGCAAAGGACTTTTCTAAGGTCACATTGATAATAAACAGAGTTGGGATTAAGCCGGCTTTAGTCCTATGATTGCTACACTACAGTGCTTTGTCACCTAGAGATAAAGAGGTCCAGCTTTGCCTCTTACTAGCACTTTAACCCTAAAATGGTCATTTAGACCCTGCAGTTTTTGTATGTGAAAAATAGATGGGAATAACAATAATAGTAATTAATACCTATGTTAACTATATCACAGTTTTATTATGAAGATCAAATGAAATAATATACTTGGGTATTTATGGAACAATTAGGCAACATACAAACAAGATAATTTTATTATTTGGATTATGCTGGAGTTAAACTATTGTCTGGCTTCTGGCAAAATTGCTAGACAGAGCGGGTTAGTGGTTAACACCACCCATCTCCCACCTCCCAAGGAATATTGACTGAAAAGGCATTTGAAGTTATATAAATGGTAGGAGATCTTCCATATTTACTTATATCTTTATGATGAGGCTCCCTATCTTGACTGTCCCATGAGGTGGTATCTACCTTGGGAATTTCTCCCCTGCATGGGACGTGGAAGCAGTCTTACTGTACTTCAGAGGGAACCTTTTTAGAGGGAAATATGTGCATGTGTCTGTTGTGATGTGGAAGATATGAGGAGCATCGGCAGGAGCAGGCAATTGTTTCCTTGCCAGATTTATTCATTCAATTTAATATTTTTGAATGCTAACACTATGCTAGGCACTGGAAATGGAATGCTGAACAGGACAGATACATTGTCCATACTCTCACAGAATGTACATTCCACATAGCTGACATTGATCAAATAATTACAGGTCTGGTAGGTGTTATAAAGGAGAAAAACAGACTTCCTCTATGACTTTAGTTGTGAAAATACTACAATGCCTTGAAGTTATTACTTATAGAGATCAAGCACATACTAAATAACTCCAAATGATTTCAAACAATGAAAACCTTGAATTTCTTAAATAGTAATTATTCTGAAAAGAAACTAGAATGGCTAATTTGGCTCTCAGTCTCTCTACAGCCAATATAAAGGAAATAAGAGATATACAACATTATCTTGACCTCACTGACCACCAGATAGCCCAAGAAACAGTGCATGCAATATGGTAGAAGGAAGGATCAAAGAATGTGTTTTATGAGGATAATGAATTCTGCTGACTTTTCCCCTTCTGGGCTATAATAATTTTGGCCTCTTTTGTAATCATACCCTGTTGGAAAGCCACATAGCTTGGACTGATTTTTGCCTACTACAGATTTTGGTTTCCAAAAGTACATCTCCATGACTAAGGAAATGGGCAGTCCCAGGTTGGCTGGCTCCATCAAGAACACTTAAAACTTGATTGCACAATTGTATGACCAACTGGGGTCTTAGCATCAACTTGAATTTTCTCATTGGCATCCAATTTTAAGGATATCATATTGCTTGGGGAAGAAAGAAGTAATAGTTATTATGATTTTCATGGACCTATGGGTTTTTGTATTGGAAAGAGGGACCTGGAGATCATCTACTTTAATCTTCTGCCCAATGTAAGAATTTCCTGTACTTGATTCATGATACTTATCCTTTATGGTAAAGAGAACTTACTATCTTGTTTTTCAAGAGTTCTGTTATCCATTCCTACACTGGAGAAAGTTGACCACCTTTGGTCTTAGATGTGTCCACTTGAGCCCCATAGATCAAATCAGAAAGAATATTGCTTCCATTAAATGACTTTCTTCTTCCTAACTATTAAATCTTTTCTAGGCTAAACACTCCAGTTTTCCCCTCCATTTTCTATACCACATAATCCTCCAAACTGCTACCATTTTGGATGGTAGAGAAGAGTAAAATATTTGCATCTCTTACCTAACATTTTTGCTGTTTCTCTCCATTTTACAGTATCAACAGGTTTGATCAGCATACCACCTGTGTCCTCATTCACATTGATAATTAAATGGCACAGAGCTACTTTAATCATAAAGATAGAAGCAGAATTTCTCCATTAATATTGCCAGATGGGGTGGCTTGCCAACCCATTTTCTGTGGTTCTAGAAAATGCCCAATAAAATAATACTGACTCTAAAATTAAGCTCTGGGTTTGAAGATGCTGCCATGCTATTGAGTCACAAGGATATATTATTTTTTTAATTGCTATTATGCTACTAATTTTAGTAACTTTGGCAGAGAGAATATGAGAAACGGGCAGTCCCCAATTTATAGGGTTATGTTCCAGAAGTCAGTTATATGGAATGTATTTTACATGTGTATTGAATTTTCTGGCTAGCCTTCCAAAGATGGTTTAACCCCAAGATGCCTGACATTGTAACACCATATCAGAAATCAGCAGCAAACCAGAATGCAGCCTCAGGGTTTTTTGCTTCACATGAACCTTAAGCACCACCAGAAATATCCTAGCATCCAACTCTATGTTCAACAATGTTTTTCTGGATTTAAACATCCAAGTGACTGTTGGAATCATCCTTCCCCTTTCCTTTCCTATTCAGTTAATGACCCCCTGCCTCAGGCAGCTGAATAAAGAAACCTGGGTCTCCCTGTGACCTGAGCCTGGTGGTGGCTGGGAGTGTGATGTGCAGTGATAAATGCCGAAGACCTTCCGGGAAAAAGCACACTATGCAGGGCTACTTCTCAGTCTTCATTGTCTACTCAGAACCCTGTTCTTTTCTTCTGTGTCAGCCTGATTTCATAGTCTCTTCATGTTCATTCTCGATCTTTCTCTCTCTGCCTTCCTGGCAGTCACAATGAAGTCTTCAGTTTTGCTCCACTTGTCCCTTAAGCATTCTGTAAGGTTTTAATGGTTTTCTAAAGTTTTTCCCCCAGTGGGTAGAAAAGTGAATGAATGAATGAATATTGTTAGAGAAGTAGGAACCATAAAGAATCTCTCTAGTAGCGTCCTTGTCCCTTAACACCCCTCCCCATTCTCTGTCTTACTTACACCTGGAAGAGAGAGGTAGAATCTCCTGTGGGATCACCTTGACCCTACTGGTGGGTCAAGTAAAATACAGGAAAAGCAAGGACAGTCCTCTCGACCTTAAAGGAAAGAAGATACTGGACATTTCTGGCATCTGACTTTTGGTAAGAAAGCTGAACCGAGCTTCTTGCAGGAGTTGGGAATGAGTCATTGAGATTAGCTTTATTGATCTTCCTTTTGCCCCCTTTCTGTTGTCACAAACAAGAACAGGTGTTCCCAACCCTTTCCGAGGCCATACCTCTGCCACCATCACCTTCTCCCCACCCTTTCCTTTGGAGACATGCTTGGATATTGCTGGAGCACAGTTTCTTATCCACAAGTCCAAGATTAAACATCTCTGAACACTGAAATTTTTCGGTAACTCGTAGAAGCAAATCTTGGTCCAAACTGAAGTGAGCTACTCATATATTTACAACAAAAATATCAGTGATCAATGTGACTGTGTTTAAGGTACAGCCCAAGATCCTGCTTGGGTGTAATAAAAGATATGTATATTACCTTTCTGAATTCTAAAAATTTCTGATTTCCAGTATATATCTGGCTTCAGCTGTTTCTGGGGAAGGGGCTATGGCCCTTTCTTTATGCCCTATTTTCCTGCATCTTCCTCTTTCCAGTAAAGTGCAGAGGTTAAGAGCATAGACTCTGGTACCGTTGGCTGGATGTAAACCCTGTCCCTGATCCCAGTTGTGTGTGACCTTCTTAATTTACTTAAGCTCCCTATTCCTCAGTTTCCTCATTTGTAAAATGGAGATAATAATAGTGCCTACCTCAGTGCTGTGAAAATTAAAATGAGTTAATCTATGTAAAGTGCTTAGAATAGTCCTGACACGTAGTAAGCACCTTACATTCACCATTACCATCATGCTTTGTCTTTTGCTGCTGCCTACAAATGTGATCTAATTCCCCTGTTATAAAAACCTACCCTTGACTCTGACTTCTCAGAGTTAACCCTCCGTCAGTTTTCTTCCATTCTCTGTCCTAAAGAGAAGACCATACTTTTGCCGTTTTTGCTTATCTTTAATTTGCTAGAATCTGGTTACTCGACTCTGTGATAACTGCTCTCCTGAGGGTCCTTGATGACTCTTAACTGCCAATTTAAAGGTTGCAGTTTAGTTTTTATTCTGCTTGATATTTCTATAACATATGATATTTCTGTAACAAATAGACCCGCCTCCTACCTCGTCTCCATTCTGCCTCTCCTGAGACTCGCTCATTAAAAATTGACCTTTTCTAGGTTCCATCCTTTGTTCTTTTTTGCACACTTACCAGTCTCCTTAGAAAAAGCTCATCCAGCATTTATCTTTCTTTGTCTGGCTTATGCCACTTAGCATAATGTTCTCAAGGTTCTGAATGACTACTTATATGGGGTATATAAAGTAGTCAAATTCATAGAATCAAAGAGTGGCGTGGTGGTTGCCAGGGGCTAGGAGAGGTAGGAAACAGGGAGTTACTAATCAAGGGGCATAAAGTTTCAGTTAATCACGAGGAATAACCTCTAGAGGTCTGCACATCATTGCAAATACAGTCAACAGTTAATGTATTAGACACTTAAAATTTTAAGAGGGTAGGTCTCAAGCATTCTTACTTCAATGAAATAAAATTAAAATTAAATAAAAATAAAATAACACCTAAAAGTTAAATCAGGAAAAAATAGCAGTTGTGTAATAGACTACTAGACGTGGTAAGTTTTTCTTAAAATTTTCTGTAAGGAAAATCAGTTTTTGACAAAGAATGCCTAATATTCATGTAGTAATAGCCTACTATAGCTTATATGAAAGATACTTATTTTGTTTTGATTAATATTAAAATAAACAAATCATTGTGTAGTTTAATAACATATTGAGCACACAATAGAGTTAACCTTTTAAAAGTCACTTCTGGTACAATCACAGTAAAGCAACACAATTAGATGCTTATTTCCTGCCACTTTATAACATTTCCTGCCCATTTCACATTGTTCTTTTAATGTTCTTCAGTGAATTATTGCATTTTATAAAAATTTCAAAGTCTCATCATAAAATATACCTCCACTGATTGGCTTATTTTAGTTCCATTTTCTGTTAACCATATCACCAGTCACATTTAGAAGATATGAGAAAATGTTATCCTTTATTCATGTGCTAATCATTCCTTTATAGAGTCATAAGAGAGTGTTTAAGTACCCTTCTAAAGGGCTAAAATTCGAAGAAACCAAAAAAGAGAAAGAAAAAAGAAAATCTCATCCAACTGAATACGTCAGCTTCGTCGGGATAATCATGACTGCCACACTTTATCACTAACCCTGAACTCTCTCTTCCTGTGCTTTTCCTGTTGCCTTCTAGACATCTCCACTCGGATGACCTACAGGAATCTCAACCTGAGTTCATCTCTCCCAAGCTCATTAACTTCTCACTCACATCCTTGCCATAACCCCAACTCCCAACCTCAAAAGAATTGCACATTTGTACTTCATTCTTGGCCTCAGTTTTGATGACATTGTTCTTCACAGGCTAGCTTTGGCCAGAAATTCCAAATCACCACCTTTCTTTACTTTCATGTTCAACTATTCACTGACTCCCATCAATTCTTTTCTAATATCATCACCAGAATCTACCTACTGCTTTAGTTAGAACTTCTGTCAACTATCATGTACACCAGTGGCTTCACACTTTTGACCATGATTAAAAAAATATATTTTACCTTGTGCCCCAGGATACAGACATATTGTGTGTGTTTCATGTTCTTTCATTTCCCTAAACTGATGGCCATGATGCCCTAAATTGATTTCACAATCTACCGATGGGTTACAACCCTGCATTTTTTAAAAACACTAACCTAGAGTAACGGCACTTTTCTATCCCCTCCCTCTTCCATGGCTGTCACAGGGGTTCAGTACATAACACTCTGTGGCATGTGTACCAGAACCTCCAAGGGCGGTGGTTGCAATTTGAAAAGGAAAATGCCCCCCACCCCTACAGGGGATTCTGATATCTCATATGTTCTACTCAGTTACCAAAACAATAATGAATTTTATTAAGCATCTATTTTTTAAACTGTATACATAAAGTACATGGCAGTGGTCAAAATAAACATGATTTACTTATTTGGCTTTTATATTCACTTTTACTCAGAGTCCTCATGGGTCCCTTAATACTCGGAGCATTTCACATCTCACGCTTTTGCTCGTATTATTCCCCTGGCTCAGAATGCCTTCCACACTCCCTGTCATCAGGTGAATGTCTGCCTTTAGCAATGTATATAACAGTCTATTTCTTTATAAAAGACAACCCAGTAGTAGGGGCACTGAGTCCAGTTTATGTACCTCTCCAGTTACTCTGTTCCCTGATGAGCCTGGTCCCAGCAACAGCTCATGCAGTTCCCACCAGCTCACCCCCTGAAGCTCTGATGCAACAGCCTGCACCTTATTTTCCTCTGATTTGTTCTGATTCGGCTATACTGGAAGTCAGGTTCAGGGTTTGTTGAAGAACAAGGAGAAAGATGAATCTGAACAGTGTGGCCTGTAAGTTGTGCAACCACATGGCTTTCTGATTAAGAGAGTTTCCATCCTGATGAAATCAGGGTCTCCTCATTCCTCTCCTACCTAGAAATGCAACACGAGGGAGCTACTGTTATGATCCCCATTTAAAAGATAAGGAAACCAGGAAACAGAAACATTAAATAATTGAGCAAGGCACATACTTAGCAAGTGGCAGAGCCTATAGTTTGAAAACATCCTTAGAAATGAAAATGTACTACTTGTCTCTGCTATTGCATAAGGGGGAAAAAAATCCCTTAAGGATCTAGTTTATACTTGGTCCATTTTTTCCTGTCTACTAAGAATATGGTCTCCAAACCCATTTTTATGCATTCTCTCAATCAGTGCTTTCAAATATATTTGTATGTGTGCATGTTTTATGGATACATACTGCTGATTAACATACCATGTAACTTATAAGACAAACACACAAAAGCAGAAATCAAGAGTATTCATTTTAAAAATTATAAGAAAAATTCTATTTTTTTCCTGCTACTCCAGAGTATTGCCTTGGACACTGCACTTTGGAAACCAGCTATAAAGTATTACACGTAATAGAAAAATATATTTTCTCCATACACGAAAATAATATTGATCTACAATCAATATTTGTTCACAGAATTGCTTTTCAAGGTGTGTTGGTCTGAATGTCACATCTCCCAGGGCAAAATCAAAGACAAGCACTTGCAGTTTTGAGATGGCTAACTTAATGATTACTAAAGTAAATTATAACTACCACAGATTATAATCTGATCTATGTGCCCTTAGAAGTGCGAGCCTATAGGAGGTTTTGAGTTTGGGGTCAGGTAGGAGTTATGGGAAGAGGACTGGATGATTAACAGCAGATAAGAGTTCTAAATAATTTGACCGCTGCCTAAAATAGCTTTGGGACTTGGGCAAAACATTTAATAACATGTCCTTTGATTAAATTGCTTTTGTGTGTATTAATTCCACTGATGTCATAATAACCCTGTGAAGTAAGTAGGGCAGATACTGCAACCTTGATTTTACAAATGAGCAAAGGCAAAAGAGGGCAAATAACCTGCCCACACAGCATGAGGTATAGCTGGGCTTCACCACAGCATTTTTTAAAAAATTAATAAAATTTATTTTTAAGAGCAGGTTTAGGATTACAGCAAAATTGAGCAGAAAGTACAGAGAATTCTCATATACTGCCTATTCCCACATATGCACAAACTCCTGTACTATAAACAACCTGCACAAAAGTGGTACATTATTTTTACAACTGATGCACCTACATTCACACATCATCACCTAAAGTCCATAGTTGATTCATTAGAGGTCACTCTTTGTGTTGTACATTCTCTGGGTATTAACAAATGTATAATAACATTCATCCACCATTGTATTATACAGGATAGTTTCACTGCCCTAAAAATCTTGTGCTCTACCAGTTCATTCCTCCACACCCCAAACCCTGGCAATCCGTGATCTTTTTAATATCTCCTTAGTTTTGCTTTTTCCAGAATGTTTCATAATTGGAATCATATGGTACACAGCTTTTTCATATTTGCTTCTTTTACTTAGTAATATGATTTAAATTTCCTCTATAGTCTTTTTTCATGGCTTGAGAGTACATTTCTTTTTAACACTGAATAGAATTAATATTGTTAAAGTGGCCATACTACCCAAAGCAATCTACAGATTTAATGCAATCCCTATGAAATTACCTAGGACATTTTCCAAAGAACTAGAACAAATAATCCTAAAATTTATATGGAATCACAAAAGAGCCAGAATTGCCAAAGCAATACAGAAGAAAAAGAACAAAGCTGGAGGAATAACCCTCCCAGATAATACAACAGAGCTACAGTAATCAAAACAGTGTGGTATTGACACAAAACTAGACATATGGATCAAGGGAACCAAACAGAGAGCCCAAAAATAAACCCACACACCTATGGTCAATTAATCTTCAACAAAGGACCATAAGAATAAACAATGAAGAAAAGACAATCTCTTTAACAAGTGGTGTTGGGAAAGCTGGACAGTCACATATAAATTAATGAAGTTAGAACACTTCCTCACACCATACACAAAAATAAACTCAATATGGCTTAAAGACTTGGACACAAAACACTATAAACCTCCTAGAAGAAAACAGAGGCAAAGCATTCTCCAACATAAATCTTAGCACTGTTCTCCTAGGCACGTCTACCCAGGCAATAGGAATAAAAGCAAAAATAAACAAATGAGACCTAATTAAACTTATAAGCTTTTGCACAGCAAAGGAAACTGTAAATAAAATGAAAAGACAACCTATGGAATGGGAGAAAGTATTTGCAAATGATGTGACTGAAAAGGGCTTAATTTCCAGAATATACAAACAGCTCATACAACTCAGTAACAAAAAAATAAACAACCCCCCCAAAAAAAGGGCAGAAGAGCTAAGCAAACATTTATCCAATGAAGACATACAAATGGCCAATAGGCACATGAAAAAAATGCTCAATAATGCTAACTGTTAGAGAAATGCAAGTCAAAACTACAATAAGATATCACCTCACACCAGTCAGAATGGCCATCATTAAAAAGTCCATAAACAATAAATGCTGGAGAGGGTATGGAGCAAAGGGAACCTTGTTGGTGGGAATGTAGTTTGGTGCAGCCATTATGGAAAACAGTATGGAGATTCTTAAAAAACTAAAAATAGACTTACCATGTGATCCAGCAATCCCACTCTGGGAGGAAGCGCTCATTCGAAAAGATAGATTCTCACCACAGCATTTTTGACTCGTGCACTGCCTTGCTTAACCATTTTGGGCTTCACTTCTTAAAAACAAAATATTTGTAGAAGATCTTTAGATTTAACAGGAAAATTGTGAAGATAGCACACATAGTCTCTATGTACCCCACACTGAATTTCCTCCAGGTTTTGGTTTACTAGAGCTGCCGTAATAGAGTACTACCCACTGGGCGGCTTAAACAACAGACGTTTATTTTCTCACAGTCTGGGAGGCTAGAAGTCTGAGAAACCCAAGATCAAAGTGCAAGCAGCATTTCTTCTGTGGCTTCCCTTCTTGGCTTGCAGACGGCCTCCTGCTCACTGTGCCCTCTCATGGTTGTCCCTTGATCTCTGTATTGTCTGTGTCCTCATCTCCTTTTCTGATAAGGGCACCAGTTGATCAGAATAGAGCCTAGTCCATTGACCTTATTTTTAACTGAATTACCTCTTTCAAGACCTATCTCCTGTAACAGTCACGTTCTGAGTTACTGGGGGTGGAGACTTCAAAGTATGAATTTTGGGGAGATACAACTCCGTCCACAACACCATTTTATGAATGCCTTATATTATTATGATATATCTGTTACAATCAATAAACTAATATTGATGTATTAATTAAAGTCCATACATTGTTCATATTTCCTTCATTTTTACCTAATGGCCTTTTCCTGACCAGGATGCCATCCAGGATACCACATTACATTGTGTCATTGTTAATGGACTGAATTGTGTGGAAATTTTTGTGTGGAAGCCTTAACTCCCAATATGATGGTACTTGGTGGTGAGGTCTCTGCAAGGTAATTGGATTTAGAAGTGGTCACATAGGTGGGGCCCCATGACGGGATTGGTGTCCTTCTAGGAAGTGGAAGAGAAACCAGAGCTCTCTCTCTCGCTCTCATTTGTCTGTGAGGACAAATCAAGAAAGCTGCCATCTGCAAGCCAGGAAGAGAGCCCTCAGGACTCAAGAAACAAATCTGCCAGCACCCTGATCTTGGACTTCTCAGCTTCTAGAACTGTGAGAAATAAATGTCTTTTTAAGCTACCCAGCCTAATGGTATTTTGTTATGGCAGCCCAAGCAGAAACAGTCGTCGTGTCTCCCTAGGCTCCTCTTGATTTTGACGTTCTCAAAGTTTTCTTGGTTTTAATGACCCTGACAGTTTTGAAGACAGTGATCAGGTACTTTGTAGAATTTTCCACAATTGAGACTTACCTGGTGTTCTTCTCATGAGTAGATTGAGGTTGTGGGTATTTGGGAGAAAGACCACAGAGGCAAAATGCCATGCTCATCAAGGGTCCCTACTACCAACATGACATCACTATTGATGTTAACCTTGATCACTTGGCTGAGGTAAGGTATTTCCAAGTTTCTCCACTGTAAAGTTATTCTTTCTCCCACCTCAATACTGTGCTCTTTGGAGGGAAGTCACTATGTGCAGCTCACACTTAAGAGGAGTTAAGGATTTTCACATTTTTTACCTGTAAACCAGCAGGGACTGGTGTAAACCAGTCATTTCTGAACTAATTGATAGTGAGTTTTTTCCTCATAATCAATGAGAAGTGTTGTTCTGATTTAAAAAGAAGTCTGTGTTCACAGAACAGGGTAAGAATGTAGGGTCACTTAGGTTCAAACCTGTTATTTTAACCTCCTTAGCTCTCACTCCAAACTGCAGGACTACAAAAAAACACATTGTGAATGTAGGGTGATGTAATGGTCTACCTCCTTGGAAGTTGGCCCTAATAATATTAATCAGACAAGGACAGATCCCCTAACGCCTGTGTTCAGACTCAATTCTGAAAGCTCGTGGGGGTCTCTTTTTCACACTGATGACAGAGATTTGGATGCACCACACTATTCAGTAATCGGTACTCAATAATTATGTTGCTGATTAGTTGCATCTGACAAACACAAGAAACTCTTAGTACCACTTTCTATAACTAAAGGATGAAATTTACTAGAAATTTTACCTTCACTGCAAACGCCACTACGTAGTTTATTTTTTATCCCAGTGTATGACGCATGCGTTGAAATTCTACCGACATGAATATGTAAAGTAAGGCAAACCAAAGGAATGTTAAGTGGAAATTGTTTTTAGTCTTGACCAGAGATGAATTATTCTTGAAGAATTGCTAGTTGTTTCATATCAATTTTCTATTTCCTGCATCAGCTTAAAGGTATCCACATCAAGAGATTCTTGAAAGCTCCAATTATCCTAGGAATAGTAGACATTTTTCGCTTTAAATATTGGAACACTAATTAGTTGTCCTTTAAGCAGATTTCTTTTTTTAATCATTATAAAAGCACATCTGTTCATGATATACAACAATGTATTCATGCAACATCAAATTGTATTTTACCCATAAAAAGTCCTCAGAGGACACAATTTTGTTGCTTACAAACTAATTAAGTCAAGTTTAAGCCCTATTAAATATGATTACCTGGACAACATATCGACATTTTTAAAGGAGAGCTCTACAATGTTAATTTAGAAGAGTGATTATAATTAATAACTTCCACATTCTCAGATTTTTTAAACAATGTAACCATACTTTTATCTTTTTATAATTTATGGAAAAAGAAACAGATAATCTTGTCTTGAATATAGGAAGATTTTTTAAATGATGAAGTTTCTGGGGTTTTCAAGTTGACAAAATGTTTTTTAATAGCATTATTTGCTTTGTAGGCCACTTTTATTCATACACACACTGGCTATACTCTGCATAGTAATTGTAGGTTCTTTATTACGGAATATTTAACTGCATAAAGATGCACAGTGTACTATAACAAATACCTACCCCCAAGAAAATTGTTAACAAGTGTGGTTTTTATCACATATGCCATATCCACAAATACCAATAGGATTGTTTTGTATTTTAACATTTTATGTAATGGCATCATATTTCGTATATAATTCTATAGCTTACTTTCTTGACTCCATATAAGAGTGCAAGAGAAATTAATGTTGATATATGTACTCTAGTTCATTTCAATGGATAGTATCTTATCGCATAGCTAAGTCAAAGTTTATTTATCCATTTCCTCATTAATGGGCTTTAAGTTGTTTCTAAAAGTTGACTTGTGAAGGATGCTGCGATGAACATCCCTGTCTGTATAAGTTGCCTTGTGCCGGTTTCTCTGGGGAAAGAAGACTTGTCGAGTTTTAAGATATGGTAAACTTCAACCTTACCAGACATTGCCCAAATACTTTTTGTAATGATTGTAGGGAAATTCACTCCTAAGAGTAGTACGTGAAAATTCTTATTTCTAGATATCCTGACCATATCCTGAGACATTAAATATTTACCAATCTGATGAATACTTTTCTTACTCTCATTGTCCTTATGACTACTGAGGTTTAGCATTTTTCATACTTACTCAGCATTTTAACATTTTCTTCTGTAAATTATTTATTTATTGCCTTGTCTTTTTATTGCTTCAAGGAGCTCTTTATGTATCTTTAATATTAATACTTTGGTATACAATTAGTAAATATCTTTTCCCAGTCCATCACTTGCCTTTTCACTTAATTTTTAAAATATGTAATGACTGGGAAGTTATAATCTAGTCATTTAATTTTATGCAATACTTTATTATAGAGATAATTTAAATCTTGGTGTACAAATGTATCTTTAGTTTCCTTCCAATCAAATCTAATAATTTTCTCCATTGAGGTCTTGCATGTCTTCCATTTATTTTTAACTATCTTAAATTTTCTTTTTATTTTTCTGTGAGATTTTTAAAATTATATTTTCTAAGTGACTTTTGCTGGTGTATAAGAATCTATTGATTATTATATGTTAATCTTGTTTGTACTAACTTTGCTGAACTCTATTTTCCCTACAGAAAAAAATATAAATATGATAGTTTTATTTTTCCTAATATTAATTCCTTAATTTTTCTTGTCTTAGTGCATTGATTAGGAACTCCAGTACAGACTGAATACTAGCATCCTGTCTTCTTGATCTTAAAGACAATGCTTCTAAAGTTTTCCCATCACATATGAAATTTGCTATATTTTTAGTTGATGCCTGTTGTAAGGTGCATTAGTCAGGATTTAGCATTAGAGGTGACAGCAGCTTACCCTGATTAACTTACAAACCCATTGCCAAGGACACCATTACAGGTGTTGCTGCCTCATGGCACTGAGTGCTGGTTCTATTGTGTTCTCATTGCCACGGATACCAGAAAAACTTCTCAACTTCTTTATTTCTTATTGTCACTTTTGCAAGATTCAAAGGCCCAAATGTGAGCAACCAACTAGCTAAAGCTACAAACTAAGCATGATTGTGTTGGGCTTTTCCTTTGCCTGAACTGTCAAGATTGTATGAGCTTCATAAAGTGAGTTGGAACCCCTTCCTTCCACCCTTCCTCCCTCCCTTCCTTTTCTTCCTTTTCTTCTTTCTTTTTTTCTGGAATGACTTGTACAGGAAGAATAGTATCAGTTTCTTGAAAGTTTGGTAAATCCATTCAGGCTGGTGTCTTTTAGGGGTGGGAGATAGAAAAAAAAGAATTTGATTACTATTTGTCTGTTTAGGTTTTCTATTTCTATTTTTGGTCATCCATTTTTTTTCTAGAGACTTAATAATTTCATATAATTTTAAAAATTTACAAGGATAAAGCTATTCATAGGATTCGTTTAAGTTGTTTTTATAAGTTTGTACAATATGTGTGGTTGCAGCCTCTTTTCCATTCCCAGTACAATTATGTGTTGTGCTTCTTCCCTTCTTTTCCCTGATCAATCCTGCTAGATGTTTGTCTATTTTATTTTCTCAAAGAACCAGCTTTTATATTAGTTTATATTAGTTTTAACTTTAAAAATTATGGTGTAATATTTATGGCCTAAAAGGAATTATAATTAGAAATTTTAATCATATGTAGTAATTTCTAGGAAAGGGTTTACTTCTTTGTTTCTATGATACTGAAAAAGCCCCTGGAAAATATGAATTAAGATTTTTTTTTCTATGTAGTTCTTGTGAGGAGACTTTTAACAGATGTACATGATTGTGGAGATGTTTAAGTGTTTTGTTTTGTTTTGTTTTGTTTAATGAACATATATTTATACAGGATTTGTTAGAGAGGTGCCATTGTGATAGGCATTGTTACCACAAATAGAACCATACATGCCCTGTCCTCTAGGAGTTTTCAAGCCAATGAAAATTTATAGCCACTCTTTATGGTCCGCTATACTCTGAGTCAAAGGCTTTATTAATCAGTTCTCATGACACTGGGAGTGACTTCTTGGGAGAGTGACTGTCTGGACCTCACAGCCAGTGAGCTTGTATTCTATCCTTCAGAGCTTTCTTTTCATACCAGACCACACATATGGCCCAAGGAGTGAATTTACTCTGCCCTTTTAGAGTCCGAGAAACATTGTTTAGTGGTCTGGCAGCGTCTGTATTTACTTGACTTGATTTGGGGTAGAGTATAATCCTAGTTCTTGATGAAAGGATTTTCATGCATTAACCTTATGGGTCATGAGATTTGCGGGATTATTTCCACTCACAAAGTGATTTGTGGAAAAAAATGTGTATGAATCTTTAATTTAGGATTAAAACAGATATTCCCACAAGAGATGGGTCTATAAAATTCATCTTAATTTGAGAAATGCAATAAATAAACATTTCTAAAATATCTTGTTGGTTCAATTCCTTCAATCCAAAAGCCAGTTGGAGATCTGTTCTGTATCAAGGTTCCCCAGCCCTCTTGTAAGAAGGGGCTGTTTTTCATTTCCTTGCAGCCCTGAAGAGGAGTGAAAACAATGTCAGGGATGGTCCTCCTCAGAGCCCTACAGGGTCTGCCCCTCCGGAAGTGGTTGTCTCCCCAGGATGATCTGAGCTTATGGGACAGGCCAGAGAGAATGGTCAAAGAGAACATCAGTAGCCACTCCGGGACTATAGAGGGCTCCTGGCTGAGTCACATGATGCCTAGTTACAAATATCTTGCTGTTGTGTGTCAGAGTCCAGAATGGTGGGGCATTTGTGTCTAAGGGAGATAAAGGAGAATCAATGAGATCACATGTATGGGAAGCCAGCCAGTGACTGAAAAATAGTCTTTAATAGATAGATTTCTTTCCATTTCCTCCTTCTCCTCTTCATCTCATCCTTTGCATCCCCTCTGGACTTGTGCTATAGGCCCTAAATGTTTGGTTGGATTATGGCAATATACAGTTAATGCTAGTAGACTTCAACCTGCTCCAACTGCCACAATTCATACAATTCATCAAATGGGATCAGGGTTGGCAACGAAACTAAGCTGATGGACTTTGTCATCGTAGAATTCCCACACCAGGTAGGAGGCAGAAAATGACTGGGAGACATGCTCACAGTTCCTGCAGCTATTAGCCATGGTGTGTTAGTGGAACACAATCTCAAAAAGCTATTTCCCAAATGCTTTCCAAAGACCTGGTTCTCCACACAGTTTTAGCCAGCTGTAATGGCAGGGAGAATCTAGAGTGTCAGAAAGAGCAGAATTTATACTTTAATTTTATTTTGGATCAAATGTTCTTTTAAAACAAACCTTCACCTGATCCTAATTTTCATTTCTATTCCATAGACTGGTGATTTGAGTGTCGGGGTTGGAGTTCTTAGAATCTGTTTGTGTGGTATAAATACAGAAGTGGTCTGGTTCTGAGTACTAGGATCATGATCAGTGTTTTGAAATAAACTCAAAACCTGTCTAAGTCACATGTTATTTTTTGAAGCATAGAAATTGGACTTTGCAAACGACCTAAATCCCTTTGTTTGAGAAACTTTAAATAAGCATTGAGTTTTCTTGCCATAAAGTTCTGCACTGCATCTAGAAAGCTTCTTTAAAAAATAGCTCTGAAAACCTGAGTCTGGCAAAGAAGTTGGATAGTTGAAGGAGAAACTCTGTTTTGTGGTAAAGGGGAACAAAAGGAGGGGGAGAAGTAATTATTGTCAATTTAAAATTTTGTATTAAATTTCTAGTGAATGAGACTGGCAAAAATTTCAGTTTCTTTTATCCAAACATAGTTACAGTATTAGATGTGTGTTAGAAATCCAGCATGTGAATGCCACCTCCTTAAATTTTAATAGCACAAAAGATGGGAACAGCAAGGGAATAAGGAAATAAACAGAGCACAGGCTTTCACAGTTGATGGGATGCCAAGGGCACTTGGGAGTTACAGTGGTAAGCTAAGAAAGGAATTAAATTTGGGCAAAGCCTCACTTTTACTCACGTTACAAGTTCCAACCAGTTCTAATGTTCTGCTAACATTTTGTGATTTTATGGGATGGTAAGTTTGGATGGTGGAGGAGAGGGACTGGGTATTACTGAGAGAGACCCCAGTGGAGTTCTGAGTAATCCAAGGGCAGCTTGAGGGCACTGGGAAGACATAAGGAGGGGAGAGAGTGCACAGAGGGAAACGCGCCCCTCTTTCCAAATAAAGTCAGCAGTGTGTGGCACTCCAGAGTGTGATTTCTCAAAATGCGGTCCCAGGACAGCTTGCATCCAAATTACCTGTGAACCTGTTAAAAATCAAAGTTCCCAGATCACACTCCAAATCATTAAAATGAGAACACTAGGAATGGGGCCTGAGACTATGCATTTCAAACACATAGCCTAGGTAATCCCAAGGCATTCAAACTCCTGTTTGAACCTGCATGCCAAAGAGTAAGTCAAAAGTAAGTAAAAAAATATATGTTAGAAAGGAACCTACGAATACCATACACAAAAATACCACCAGTGAAAATGGCCGCTGCTCGGGCTTCCCATAACTCTTAGGTCAAGATCCCCTCTGCAGTTGCCTTCAGAGTCATTAGGAAAATTTCGAATGTAGAATTTCTGGAGAATCTCTAGTGTATAAGTGAAAGAAGGGAAGACTTGCAAAATACCAAATAAGTGGTAATGTGCCATTTTGGGAGACAGACTGGCCAGGGCTGGTTTCGTGTCTCTCCATTTCCCATCTGGGAATGTAATGTATCATCCAGCCAGACTGAGCTGACTGCATTTCCCCAAATGGACCACGCTCTCCCCTGTCTCCATGCCTTTGCACTTTGCTGTCCCCTCTGTCTAGAATGTCTTTCTCCAGGGGGCAGATTCCTATTTGCTTTTTATGTCTTGGTTCAAATGTCACTTCCTCTGGGGAGCCTGACCACCCCAAATTCCACATTGCACAATTCTCTGTAACACTCAACACCCTTGTATTGAATTACTTACTTGTCTTTCCCATTAGCCCATGTACTTTTCAGGACCATTTATTTATTTCCTCTATTTAGTACAGAGCTTAGTTCATGAAACTTGCCCAGTAAATGTTCTTTAAATTAATAAGTGACTTAATATCTTGATGTCCCAAAACATAGTGCCTAACCTGCATGTTCCAGTAGCATGAATATTTTCACTACACCTTGTATAAGATTCCATTTAGAGTAAGTGGGAATTTTAGTTTAATAAATGATCAGTTATTCAGTAGCGTGGATTAATTCCGCCTTTGTTTTCCCAAGAATGGGAGAGGAGCTACACCCAAAGAATAAAAGGAGGCGACATGGGTAATTTTGACACAAATTTTAGGGTTAAACTGTTTCTGAGTGCAGCCACGCAATGAATGGGTGAGGGCTATGTAGGGACACTCAGTATGGAGGAGTTGATGGTGGGGCACAGAGGTGTGAGAGTGAATCTGGGGGGGGGGGGGAGAATGCAAACTGCTTATTTCAAAACTTTACCTGGAGGTGGCCCTGCACTAGGAGTGGAGGGAGAAAACTCCCATCCTGTGATGGCTATGGCCTCCTCATGGTTCCTACACACGAAACTCAAGTCCTAGTTCCACCATGTGAGTGAATGAAAGGCTTTGGGGGGCCTGGCCTAAGAATTTGACCACCCTAAGGAAAAATGCATTCAAAATCCCAGAAAATAGATTTATAAACAAACTTTTGAAATCTAACCATCTCAGAAATTGAACAAGGCCTAGATTAGCTTTTTCTGGCAAATCAACTTAGTAATGAAAGCAAATTATATTTATGCAAAGATCAGGACTATGGAGACACACGAGGCACTTTAGGAGAAGGAAACTAAATGAAGTTTGAAGGGCAGGAGATATTCAAATGAAAAATTTCATTTCTTAAACAAGTGGTAACAAAATGACCAAATTTTCTGAACCCCAAAGCAGACACATGATTTTATAAGTCATATAACGTATACATTGGCCCACTCCAAAGAATCAGTGGCATAATCAATATATAAAGAGTGACTCAGCTGTGCCAAAATACAGGCAAGATTGAATACACAAGAAAATGTGGATGGTTTAGTGCAAGCCAGTCACTAGTTCTATAACTCATTAACAAATATTTATTAAGTATGTGTGTGTTATAATTAGACACATAAGAGATGTTTAATAAATATTATTGAATGAATGAATGGACATCTACTATGAGTCAGGTACTGTACTGGAGCTGGGAAATAGTCCTATGACATATATGGTATTTATTCTTATGGACATTGCAGTGAGATGACAAACAATTAAAAATGTTATGTGTAGAAAAGGAAGTGCCAGCTTCTGTTGGAGCACATAGCAAATGGGTTTAATCTAAGTCAGAGGGTCAGATAAAATATCTCTATGGAAGGTATAAAATAAATACAATACAAGAATGTGATGTTCAACACAGGAAATGTAGTCAGTATTTTATAATAACTTTACATGGAGTATAATCTACAAAAATATTGAATCACCATGTTGTAACACCTGAAACTAATATAATATTGTAAGTCAACTATACTTCAGTAATATAGATAGACATAGAGATATAGATATCTCTATGGGAGAGTGGGAGGAAATATAGGAGGCGGTGTAAGGCTGAACAGGTAGTGTACTGCACAAACCCTAGGAAGTGCCATTCACATATTAATTGGTCCTGGAGAAAACACTAAGACAGAATGGTATATGCAATGACCTGGAATGTAGGCGTATAGCATATGCAATCAGGGAACTGCAGTCTAGAGAGGCAAGATAAATTCAAGCAGGATGAACGAAGGCTGAAAGGAGCAGAGAGTGGCTTGTTCAGGGCAGGTTAAGGATTTGGAACTTGTCTAAGGGAAAGGGAAGCCAGTTTTGAGATTTGAGTTTTGGAAAGAAAACCAAGCACCCCTGGTTGAAGGGTGAAGAATGTTTTGGGGGGTGGCAAGAGTGAAAGCTGGGGAAGAGTGAAAGCCTGGGCCACAGTGATGGGAGAGGCTGTCCAGCATATGACATATAGTCAACAAGATGGGCCAGGTGATTGGGTGTGGGGATTAAGAAAAAGAGAGGAATCAAGTATGTATAGTGGGTATGAAATATTTTTTTAAAAAACCTAGATGTGCAAAAATTATTTCTCATATTTAAAATAATTTAAATTGAACTTTGAGCCTCTCTCTTGCTCCTCTGTGGCTCCCTTTCCACACATTTATAACCTGAGAATTTACGAAGGGGTCTAATACCTACCCAGAGCAAAGCATTCTGGGAGACCTCTTGAACCTCCAGTCCACACCATTAAAATACCTGTTATCCAATCCATGGCAAATGGACCACAGATGTTCTTTACTGAAGCTGGGAGACCCGTGCATAGGATGGAGCCTCCTAAGCTGTTCTAAGCAGTCCTGGGTCTTGGCTCCTACCCAAGGTGTTAGCAGATGATGAAGTGAAGTTCCTACTCTAGGGGCCAAAGCCTTGCAGCCTTTCTCTTACATGAGAAATTCGTCTTCTCTCTCCCTGCACCTGAAGGCCCTTACTCTGTGCCTTTCCCCTTTTGGACACCAGATCTCTTCAAGTAGTTTTTTAGAGTTCCTTTACTGGCGTCCATGAACTTGGATGGAAAAAATATTACGTTTTAATTTTCACAGATGTCTAACTATAGTTGAGTGTATCCTTCAATTATGAATGTAGGCAGCAAACCACAGTTGTGGTTTCACAGATATTTCCAGACCCTGTTGTTGCAGGTATCTGGAAACACAGTTTGCCACATCACTTCTTAGACAGTTTTTAGCATGTTAATAAATCCACATGCTAAAAATCATAAATCTCTTTTAATATGTTTGTGACTGTATTTCAGTATATTTGGTTTCCTTTATAGTCCTATATATTTTATTTTAGGCATTCAAAAGCATTGTCAGTCTGCCAGAGATGTCTTCCAAGCTTTTGGCTTAAACATCTTGTTGGGGATATTTATTGAGATGAGGAAAATTGGAGAAAAGGCAGGTTTGGCGCTGAAGTGGGTGGGCAGAGATAATATCATGAGTCAGATCATAATAAGGTATAGTTAAGTTCAGTTAACCTGTGAACTCAGTGTGTTATAGGGAAACACAGAAAACTTATCTGTAATCCAAAACTTGAAACCAAACCTTTAAACCAAAGCTAGACTTCTGCTTAAAATATGCAGAACTATCAGTGAAAACAATCTTAATATCCAGGGCAAAGTTTATTTTAAAAGCCATTTATACACTAAGTCTATTCTTTGAAATGGAATTGATTGCCCAAGAGAGCTGTTTTTCTTCCTCTCAGCTTTGTGCTAACTAAAAAGACTCAACAGTACAGATATTACTTATTAAGTAGTCATTATGTTTCAGAGGAAGCTTGTATAATAATTCTGCTAATTACACCTAACAATTTTAACTACGTAAATCTTTTGAAAATCTCGTTAGGGTCAAAACGACTTTATTCTGCAGATGTGCACACACATACACAGTTTCTCATTCTTTGTATCAGGCTGAAATAAATGGAATTGCCATTCTTGGTCAAAAATGGTTGAATGTAAGTTGTTTTTTATGGGTTTCATACGGTTTGACCTAAAGTTCTGGAACAGTACCTTGGGATCTCTGATAAAATAAAAGGAAATCTCTGATACTCTTGTCAAGGAACAACTCAAGATCAATTCAGACCAGAGAGACAGACTGATAAATAGATATTTTTCTTTCATTTCACTGTAAGATACATGTCAAATCTGAGTGCGTAGGATTTGAGATCAAAGAGATCTTGGTTTATCTATTTATCTGATAAACTCTAGTTGGTTATCTCACCATTAAGCCAGACACTGATAGAAGCAAACTAAAGAAACCTTGTTTCCTTTAGCTATCACCATCCTACCCTCCCACTCAATCCCTCTCCAGTCCTGAGAAACCACTAATTTACTTCCTGTCACTATAGATTTAATAGTCTGGAATTTCATATGAATTTGATCATGTATTTGGTGTTTTGTGACTGACTTCTTTCAGTTAACATAGTATTTTCAAGGTTCATCTGTGTTGTAACCAAGTGTCAGTACTTCACTGCTTTGTGTGGCTGGGTAACTTCCCATTGTATATACACATTTTGTTTGTATCCATTTGTCTGTTGATGGGCATTAATGCTGTTTCCACCTTTTGGCTATTATAAATTATGCTGCTATAAACTTTCGTATTTTTAAACAATGAAGACGCAAATTTAAAATGGTGAACAAAACTTTTCCTTACTACCTTACACAGGATTGCTTTAGTGAGACTCAGGTTTTTTCAGTTACTGGGGTGGGAGAGGATAAAAGCATATGCCTCAGAGAGTTGTCATGAATATTCAATGACATTAATGTGTGGAAACTGTTTAGCAAAGTGCCTAGCATATGGTAAAATTTCAATGGTAGCTGTTGACTTTATGGTGGACCAACCCCTCATTTTAAAGCTGACAATGCTGTCACCCAGACATTCTTGTTCTCCTCACAACTCCACCCTCTCTTACCTCTGCATGGGTTTTATTCTCAGACAGCCTTGCAATTTGGTGGCAAATATGACCTTAGGTGCTCTAGGCTTACGCTGTCTTCATTGCTAATGATCCTAATGAGAAGATTGTACCTTTGCCCAGAGATTTGTGGGTGGTGAGCAGAGTGAGGGGTCAGCCCCACTTGAACCACATGGAAAGTATTTATAAAACAGGGTTTCTGTTACTAGAAAACACAGATCTAGGAAAGGCAGGCTAGGTGGACAAGAACTATACCTACCACAGTTCACTTCAGTGAGACAAGGTGAAAAATGAAGTATATGTGTGGTGGTTGTGTGTGTGGAGGAGGGGTGTGTATGCACACATATGTGTTTGTGAACTGTGACTATGACTTAGATGAAGTCTAAAGCAATGAACTGGAAACCACAAAAATGATCAGTTCCTAAAGAAAAGAAGAGGAGAAGAGTGAGCACTCAAAAAAAGTTCATTTTCATATTTGCATTCAAATTCCTTCATTTTACACTATTTTGCACAATACCTTATTATTTAATATGTGAGGTCAAATTCAACACTATGGATTAGAGCAATCAAATTAGTATTCCTGTGACTGCAATGATCAGAAACCTATCTCAAATTACCATTTGATGAAGATAAAGTTGAGAGTTGAAGGTAGGCATGCACCTACCTGGAGATCACAAGTCCAAACCAGATTTCTGTACCAGGTGGATGCAGGTGAATGAACCTACTTGTATTTGCATAGACAAAAACAGACAGGTACACCCATGAGATTAGATCCTGTAATATAAAATAATAGGAAAGGTGGAACTCCTTGAACAAGATTCCATAACAACTGAAGCTCCAAACACATGGGCAGGGGGAGAGTATAGCTCAGTGGTAGAGTACGCACTTAGCACGCACAAGAGAGAGGGAATAAAATGAAAGAAAGGGTCTACTGGGGATCATAGGCTGAGAAAGTAGAGTTCTCTGACGAAGGTGGTACATACTAAGGGACAAAACATGCATAGAGCAAGATGAGTGGGCTTAAAGAGCTCCCAAAACCCCACAAGATACCCTGCAGTGACAGGGATTCTTCCAAACAAGCTAGCTCTTCAAGAAGTTATCCTTCTGTTTGACAGACCAGATTAGAAACTGTGAAGGGTAAGCACCTTAGGCTCTCAATCTGCATCCTCTACAGAATGTAAACTCCACGGAGGCAAGGATTTTTGTCTGTTTTATTTATTGCTATATTCCCCAAACCTAGAGCTGCACCTGAGAAAGTGGATAATAAATATTTGTAGGATGGATGGATGATGGAAGAGAGATTATGGCTAAACCACCCCATTAATATACTTATATGTGATACCCATACACACAAAACTTTATATTATTTGGGGCCTTGATGTGAACTGAAAAATCTTCATGCTATCCCAGAGAACCTGTCTGTGCCTTTACATATTCTTATACATTATTCTGCCACACCCAGACAAACACTTTTATTTATAAAAAACAATTTGATAGGATTTATGCAAAAAAAAAAAAAAACCCTATTCAAATAACAAAGAAAAGGAACAAAACAAATAAAGATCATACAAAGGACACCCACCAAGATATTTTTACTGTTATAGAGCAAACAAAACTTGTGATCAGACTTTTCTGTGAGTTCACAAAACTTAATGAGATACAAAGTCTCAAGGTAAAAAGAATATGAAAACATTAAAAAATTTTTAATTAATTGGCAGATCTTGAAGTGAAAAAGAAAAATAAAATTATCATAGAAATAAAAGCCTTGATGGGAACAGCAGAGTTGCCAATGCTGAAAATACATTCAAGCCATTTTAAGAAAACTGAGCAAAATGGAATAGAAAAGAATAAGGAGTAGAGAGGGGAAAATGTAAATAAAGAACACAGATGGAAATTCAACAGGTACAACATATGTTTTAAAAGACAAGAACAGATCAAATGGATTCCCAAAATATACCAATACATGTCAAAAAAAAAAAAAAGAAAGAAAAGAAGACTTGAATCTGTAGAATTAAAGGGCACAGTATTCTAGCAGACATAAATATTTACTAATACCCATAGGCAATCTGGTATTTAATGGATTTCAAAGAAAAAGAAAAAGAAAAAAGAGTATCCAAAGAGGTGGCACATAAAGATCTCATCTTAAAAACTAAAGAATTAAGGTAACTTCAAATTTTCCACATCCAGTGCTAAGAAGAATAGAGTCAGATCTGAAAAGTTCTCAGGGAAGTAAAGTGTGACTCCAAAATTAAATACCAAGACACACTAAGAACCTTAACTCACTGTTCAGATCTGCAGTAACTTTTTTCAAATATGCAAGAACTTAGGGAAATACAAACTATATGAGTTTTTAAAAAATAATTATCAAACTTAAGCCAATCAAGATACAAATTTACTACATATAGTTGTCAACTGAAATAGATGCACAGCCTTAAAGATGAGAGTTATGTTTTATTTGGCAGACATTTCTGAGGACTCGAACCCCTTCCAGCCCAGGATGCAGCCTCTCAGATCGCCCTGAGGCACTGCTGCGAAGAGGTAGGGGAGGCGCTAGGCTATATAGGAGCTTTACAACAAAGACCAGGTAGTTGGAACAATAAAAGATTACTTGTTATCTAAAGAAAACCAGGCATCTCAAGTTAAAGAATTTAGTGCTGCTTTTCTATGTAAGGGAGGAAGCAAACATTTGGGCTCATTGAATTCATTTCTTTGACAAGCATCTAGCTATCTAGGGCCAGTATCTTGTCCTTCATTATCCTGAGTCCCCTCAGGGTGCACCATTGTGAGTGGCTGCAGAGGCTGGGCTGCAGGCTTGTCTTCACTGGGGGGTGGCGGCAGCTGCTGATGACTTGATGCCTTCAGCATTCTTTGTTTACTGATATGGTTTGTAGTATTTTTCATTCACGTAGTGAGAGGACCATCCGTGAGTACAGAGTCATTTTATACGTAGAACTCAGGTTAAAATAACTTGGGGGAATTACAATTATAGAACAGATTTTAAATGTAATAAATTATCACTGTAGAAATAATGTACTAATAAAAGCCAGAATCTAGAGAGAAAAGAAGATGGAGATAGTGTAAGTATACTGATTTCCTTATCTTCAAAGTATGTTTTTAAGGCTGATCTAAGATCAAGTATATAACTAAACAAAATAAGTGTGGCAGAAAAGGGAAGCAAGCAGGTGAAAGAAATGGAAAGTGTTTCACTCAGAGTGAGACATTAATAGATACTGGTTAAAGAAAGAGAGAACTTACTCTGTTATATGAAATTGTATTTTAGAAGGTGACAAGAAAGTTACTAGAACTAAAATTGGACCTTAAATCTTCCATATTATGAGAAGGAATATGCACACATGCAAAATAAACCTAAGAAATCACAAACGAATGGTAAAATAGTAAAAACAAAGTTTGAAAGACTTCTGCTTTCAGGAATATTCACAATAACACTCACAAAGTATGCACATAACATGAAGCACTCCTACTGAGAAAAACTGACAAAGCAGGGTAAAGAAATTTTTTAAAAATCTCACAGCCATCAAGGCAGTAAAGAATTGAAACAAAGAGGAGGAAAAGGTAACCGAAAGAGGCGAATCCCAGGAGTGGCCCTTGATTCTGGAAGAGGTGGTTAAAGGAGAAGGTGAGCAGAGGTTTTGGCTAGATGGGCTAGGTGGTTAAAAAAAATTCTCACTCTAAGTTCTGTCAAGGAGGGGTCTCTGATAAAGCCCCACACATTGAGTTGGGATCTCAAAGGGCTTCACCTAAGAATAAAGAGTGACTGGAAGAAACTTGGGGCCAAAGTACAATTTCAAATCATCTCAGGCACTGTAATTGGGTTAAGGTGATCTAAGTTTGCTGGTACACCTAACCACCTGCCAAAGGCAAATGCAAATTCGTGCTGGAGGAAGTTAATTACAGGCCTCAAATTACTTCAATATTTTTTTTCCGTGTACAATGTCCTGCACACAATAAACGATAACTAGACAAATGGGAAAAAAAAGATGATTTAATTCAAAAATCAAGAGAAATAACAGGAATAGAAATGTATGAACAGGAGATTCAGAAAATGAGTTATCAGACAACAACTTTAAATTTTTTAATAGAAAAGATTTTTTAAAACCCATTCTTTAATAAGATGACTAAAATTGATAAACCCTTGATGAGGCTTATCAAGAAAAAAGAATCAGAAATGAAATCGGATATATCACTACACAGCTTACAGACATTTTTTGAATTATATTATTTAAAGATATTATTGACAACTTCATGTTCCTAAATTTGAGAATTTAAATAAAATGGGACAAGTTTTTAGGAAAAAATACAACTTACCAAAACTGACAAAAGAAGAAATAGAAAATCTGGACCGATAAACTTAAGGGAATTAAAAATCATAACAAAGGCTCACTGTAATTTCCCCAGGATTTCCCCACTCTCTTTTTCCACTTAATTTTTTTTTTTTACCACGTGCTTGTGTGATGTTTTTTCTTTTTTTTTTTTTTGAAATATTTTTTATTGAGTTATAGTCATTTTACAATGTTGTGTCAAATTCCAGTGTAGAGCACAATTTTTCAGTTATACATGAACAAACATATATTCATTGTCACATTTTTTTTTCTGCTGTGAGTTAACACAAGATCTTGTATATATTTCCCTGTGCTGTACAGTATAATCTTGTTTATATATTCTACATATGCCTGTTAGTATCTACAAATTTTGAGCTCCCAGTCTATCCCTTCCCAGCCCCCTCCCCCTTGGCAACCACAAGTTTGTCTTCTATGTCTTTGAGTCTGTTTCTGTTTTGTATTTATGTTCTTTTTTCAGGTTCCACATATGAGCAATCTCATTTGGTATTTTTCTTTCTCTTTCTGGCTTACTTCACCTAGAATGACATTCTCCAAGAGCATCCATGCTGCTGCAAATGGTGTTATGTTGTCAGTTTTTATGGCTGAATAATATTCCATTGTATAAATATACCACATCTTCTTTCTCCAATCATCTGTTGATGGACATTTAGGCTGTCTCCATGTCTTGGCTGTTGTAAATAGTGCTGCTATGAACATTGGGGTGCAAGTGTCATCCTGAAGTAGGGTTCCTTCTGGATATATGCCCAGGAGTGGGATTCCTGGGTCATATGGTAAGTCTATTCCTAGTCTTTTGAGGAATCTCCATACTGTTTTCCATAGTGGCTGCACCAAACTGCATTGCCACCAGCAGTGTAGGAGGGTTCCCTTTTCTCCACAGCCTCTCCAGCATGTGTCATTTGTTTCCACTTAAAATTTTATTTTCATATTTTTGAGAAAGCATTCATTATGGTATGGGAATGTTTGGGGATTTTTAAAATTATGAGTACCTATTTCCTATTTCTTCACTATTTTATTTTACTCAATTTTATTAAACTCTCCTATGATTTACTTTTAAGGATTATATATATTAGCTACTCAATTATATTTCAAACCATAGGAGTGCAGACCATATGGCATAAGAGTGAAGGAAGAAAATGAGGAAGGAAGGAGACATGGAAGAAGGGAGAAAAAAAGAGAATTGTTCTGATTTGAATTATTTCTCTTCTGCAACCACACACTTTGCCATCTATGCATATAGCCTTCTGACACATAATAGTCATGAATAGTCATGGATGTTATTAAGTATGAAATACGTTCAGAGAAGCAATATCAAAATGGTTAAGGTATGTGTGTGTGTGTGTGTGTGCATGCGTGCACGCATGTGTGTGTGCACACATGGCCATATAGTCCTTGAGCAAGATCCTTGGACAAATTACTTAACCTCTAACTTTCAGTTTCCTAATCTATAAAATAAAGATCATCATGGTACACCTCCCATATCGTTGTAAAGATTAAATGAGAAAATACGTATGTTAGTACAGAGCCTAGGACATGGAAGAATTCTATGAATAGTAGTTATTATTTATAATTATGATCAGGGAAAATAAGTAAAAATATACGTGACTCAATTTTAGGTTTTAAAATGTGTTCTTGAGGAAAAACTGAAGTCAATCTGTCTTTTTAATGCTTATTTCCTAGAAATACAAATTTTCTGTACTAACTGGTAGAAAAGAGTATGGCCATTCTGGGAAACTGTTCTAAGTTGGCCTATCTGGTGACCTATGAGTTGATCAAAACATCAGACTTTTTTTTTAAGAAAAGAGGGTGAAATAATAACTTAGCCTTTCTTAAAAAAAAATATACTAGAGACTCTGCATCCTTGCCAGTCGTCTGTTACACAGTTTGTTGAGACTGCCCAACATTGTCTGGAATTTCCAAGCCTCAGTGCTGTAAAAATAATTCACTAGAACTGTCCTCCGAATAGTTTTATATTGTGTACTTACTGGACACTGCACTTTGGACTATAATATAGGATAGACATGCTGGAAATCATGTTGGGTTCAGTGAGAGTCCTGCATACAGCCTATTTTGTCATAAAGAGCACCCCCTGATGTCTAAGGAATGGTGTTGGTAGGTTCTAGAATGTACGATTACTGGAGCACATTTATTGCAGCAAAGAGGGCAGTTAAGAATGGCTGATGCAAACTCTGAAAAACAAGGTTACTGAAGTTCCAGCATGAACCTTCAAGAACCCTTGAGGGGGAAAACAATTACTTTCACAGGGAACTTTCAATTGCCTGCTCTCTGATGTCTTAACAGAATAGGCCAAGTTCAGTTTTTTTTCCTCCTTGTCTCTTGGCTAAACAACCACAGAAAACTGATCCTTTATGTAATTTTAGGACAAAAAAGTTATAGTTGATTTTGGGTGAATTCATTTTTCACTTCAAGGATTGAGCTCCAGATCATCACATCAAAATATATTTTTTTTAAAAAGCTAAAATTTTAAAAAAAAGCTAAAATTTTTGCTCTGAATTTTCTTGAAAGTAAATTCTACTCCAATTATGATATGGGATAAAATATTTTGGTATTGATCCTTCTCTCAGTCAATGAATTAAAACATAGAGAAGCACTATTTTTAAATCATGCTAGAAGATAAATGTTAAATTCTTTTACCAATGGTCTTTTGTTTTGTGAAACCAGCTTTTCTATATCCAAAGTCATCACTCAAAAAAGGGCTTTACTGAAAAGTGTTTCTAGTCATTCTGAATGAAACTACCTCAGACTGCATACAACCTCCAAGATTCTGATGTGTTTGGATTTCCCATCCATTTAGACTGTTTCATTCATAACAGAAAATCATGTGGTTTCATTTTTATTGTTTTTTTAATTGAGAGGATTGTCAGGAGGTAGAATGAATGCTGATGATGCTACATGGAGACAAGTCATTTCTAGATTGCCTCTTTATGAGTTATTAAACCCTATGATTACCCAAGTTTTCAAGTAAATTTGTGACCAGGATAGAAATAATAGTGGGAAAGAACAGTGGACCTAAATCATAACTTCTATCATTCTGCAGGTGCTTATTATATCAATTCCGTTAGCTTTATCTTAGCTTGGGAAGGTTTACTATGATAAGATGTGGCTATTCTGTTGTCTTAGTAATATGTGATATATATAAAATTCCTAGGACAACATCTGACATATGTAGGTATTTTGGTTATCTATTGTTGCATAAAAATTTAGAGGTTTAAAACAACCATTTTATTTATTTTTTTATTGAAGTAAAGTTGATTTACAATGTTTCAGGTGTACAGCAAAGTAGTTCAGTTATATATATATATTATTTTTCTGATTCTTTTCCATTATAGCTTATTATAAGATATTGAATATAGTTACCTTTGCTATACAGTAGGTTCTTATTATTTATCTCTTGTATATATAGTAGTGTGTATTTATTAACCCCAAATTCCAAATTTATCCCTACCCCTGCTTTCCCTTTGGTAACCATAAGTTTGTTGTCTATGTCAGTGAGTTTGTTTCTGTTTTGTAAATAAATTCCTTTCTATCATTTTTTTTAGATTCCACATATAAGTGTTAACATATGATATTTGTCTTCCTCTATCTGATTACTTCACTTAGCATAATAATCCCTAGGTCCACCCATGTTGCTGCAAACAGCAAAATTTCATTCTTTTTATGGCTGAGTAATATTCCATTGTTTATACATACCACACCTTCTTCATCCATTCATCAGTTAATGGACATTTATGTTGCTTCCATGTCTTGGTTATTGTAAATAGCGCTGTTATGAACATTGGGATGCATGTGTCTTTCTGAGTTAGTTTTCTCTGGATATGTGCCCATGAGTGGGATTGCTGGATAATATGGTAATTCTATTTTTACTTTTTTAAGGAACCTCCATACTGTTCTCCATAGTGGCTGCACCAAACTACATTCCCACCAATAGTGTAGGAGGGTTCCCTTAAAAACAACCATCTTACTATATCTAATGATATTGTACATCAGGAATTGGGATAAGATATAGCTGAATCATTCTCTTGGCACTGTCAGAGTTCACTCAGTGGTATTCACATGACAAGTGGTTGTGGCTAGAGAGTCCAACATGGCTTCCTTCATGTGTCTGCTGCTTTGGTGGGGATGACTGGATGCTGGTCTCAGGTGGGACTTTGACTGGAACTCCTACACACAGCCTTTCTGAATGATAATTTCAGGGTAGCCAGACTTTTTTCATGAAAATTCAGGGCTCTCTAGGAAAATATTTGAAGGCACCCAGGCAGAAACTGCAAGATTTCTTTTAATCCACCTCAAAATCCAAGAACATTATTTCTGCTACATTCTTTGTTCAAGGAACCAAGGAAAATTTGTAACCATCTTCTTACTATCACAGTGGACCTCAGTAAATCTTTTTTGCCCTTCAGTAGGAGTTTCTACATTATCTTATTTTCATTATCTTATCTTTCCAAGTAACAGGAATAAAAAAGGGGAGCAGGAAACATAATCCATAACAAAGAGAAAAACAGTTAACAGCAACAGACTCAGAATGACAGAGATGATGGAATTAATGGGCAGTGACATAAAATGTCATTATAAATCTTCTAAACAACCTCAGGAAAATAAAATAGTACTTTAATGAGGTGAGAAATGGGAGAAATAAAAGAGCCAAATGGAATTCTATGGTTAAAAATATAATACATAAAATGAAAAAATTAACTGAATGGGCTTATTAACATTAAATACCACAGAAGGAAAAAAATGAGACCTTAAAGACTTAGCGACAGAAACTATCCAAAATTTAATTCAGAGGGGAAAAAGGATATAAAAAAATGAAGAGTGCATCAATGATCTGTATGACAATGTCAAATCATTTAACAAACATACAATTGGAGTTCCAAAAGAGGATGAGAAAGTGAATAGAAAAAATGATATCTGAAGCAGTAATGATCAAAAGTTTTCCAAATTTGATAAAAAAAAAAATCTACATGCACAAATCCAAGAAACTCTAATGAACCCCAAAAAGAATAAACAGAAAGAAAACTATACCAGGGCACATCGTAATCAAATTGCTGAAAATCAGTCTTAAAGAGAGTATCTTAAAAACAACTAGAGAAAAAATATACAGACTTCTTGTCAGAAACTACACAGATTGGACTGCAACAGAATGACATTTTTAAAGTACTGAAAGAAAAAAACCATCAACCTCAAAATTTTTTTCTCAGTGGAAATATCTTTCCCTACTGAAGGCAAAATAAAATCTTTTTCAGATAAAAGTTGAGCAAAGTCTCAATACTGCTAATTATCAGAGAAATGTCCATCAACAGATATTTAGCTAAAAAGATATGGGGTGTGTGTGTGTGTGTGTGTGTGTGTGTGTGTGTGTGTGTGTGTAATGAAATATTACTCAGCCATTAAAAATGAAATGGTGCCATTTGCAGCAATATGGATGGACCTAGAAATTATCATACTAAGTGAAATAAGTCAGACAGAGAAAGACAAATATCATATGATATCATTTACATGATAAATCTAAAATATGATAAAAATGAACTTATTTACAAAACAGAAGCAGGCTCACAGACATAGAAAACAAACTTATGGTTACCAGGAAGGGAAATAGGTGGGAAAGGATAAATTGAGAGTTTGAGATTTGCAGATACTAACTACTATATGTAAAATAGATAAATAACAAGTTTCTGCTGTATGGCACATGAACTATATTCAATATCTTATAGTACCCTATAATGAAAAAGAATATGAAAAGGAATATATGTATGTATATGTATGACTAAAACATTATGCTGTACACCAGAAATTGACACAACATTGTAAATTGACTGTACTTCAATTTAAAAAAAGTTGAGCAAAGTTATTGCCAGCAGACCTGCACTTAAAACAGCAACAACACATTAGAGGAAGTTCTTTGGGCAGGAAGACAATGATACCAAATGGAAATTTGTATCTGCATAAATTAATGAAGAGCAGCAGAAACTGGGGTAGGAAGAATGCAGTTTGAAATCAATGTATAAGAGTTAAGATGCATGCACACACACACACAAACACAAAAACCCCAAAACAAAAAGATGAAAGGATGCAAGCACAGAAAGGAGAATTAACTTATTAAAAACTATTAACACCTGAAATGCAAGTTGGGAATTGGAAGATATTTTTGGTCATTTTTCAAATAAAATTATTTTTCTTCTTCCTGACAACAGCGACAAAAACAAAAAATAAAAACATACACATTCACATACATACATATACACATGCAAGCACCCCCACTCCTCCTTCAAATATGTTTGATCCTGGTATTTAACATTTTTTAAAATTGATGTACAGTCAGTTTATAATGTTGTATCAATTTCTTTTGTAGAGCATAATATTTTAGTCATACATATACGTACATATGTTTTTTTCATGTTCGTTCTCATTACAGGTTACTACAAGGTATTGAATATAGTTCCCTGGTATTTAACATTTTTGAATAGAAGATATAAATGATAAATCTATGCATACTATCTCTTCAGTGTCTAGTTCATTGTCCTGATTGCTTTGAAAGTTCCTTTAAGCCAACAGTCTTTTCTCCCTGAATAAAATTCACTGACAATACTTTGAAATTTTAACAGGAGTTGGTGAATTTATGAACAGGCAGAGGAATGTTAATGTTATCCTCTGCCAAAGCTCACATTGCCATTTTAAGGAAAGCTACTTTCAGAACAGTATACAGATGACACGTGTTCACCAAGCTGCTTTTATCTGGAAGTACAATCTGAATGCCAGCTATGTTTATGGGCATCATTTTAGATAAGACCCCATACATTGTAATTCCTGACATTCATTCCGTATTTTGCAATATATAATTCACTTCCATTTCTCCTCATAATAACTGAGAAGGGTGGATAATATTATCACCCATTTTAGGTTGACATTTGAAAAGCCCTGACTCCTAGAGCATCACCCTGCTTCCTTCACGGACACTTTTAATCTCCAGGTTCTGTTGTAAACTGCAGCTTTCAGGATTCAGCTTAAGTCAATTCCTTGGAGAGGACTTTTTATGCACTTGCATAGACCTGGACCCTTCCTTCATAGCACTAATACAATGATAATAATACAGTTACTTAACTACATTAAATATTGTTTTTTTGTTTTTTTATGTCTGGCTCTCCCACTGGCCTCAGCTTTATGAAGTCAGGACCTTCATCTGACTTGTTCATCTTTGCATTCCCTGAACCATGCCTGGTGCTGGGAACACAGTAAGCACTCAGCAGATGGGTAGCACTAAATATGTGTTGATTCTTGAAGTGCCTCTAGGTCACAACTTCACAGCAAAGAAAGGAGTCTGTCTGGTTACCCAGTTTCAGAAAGTACCACATCTATGTGTACTTTATAATGGAAGGCTTGCCTGAATAGCTGACTGCTATTACTTTATTAGATGAACTTAAGTCACTCAAACTTTCTTCAGATTATTTATCCATAAAATAACAAAATTTAGAAAAATATACGGGTTTTAAACAGTGCTCCTCAAAGCCTAAAGGGTTCCACAGGGGTTGAGGAAGAGAGTTAAAGGGAACAGTTTATATATTTTTATTTAAGTACCAAGTAAGAACGCTAAACAAGTTAGACAACAGTCCAAGGATAAGTCTGTAATAAAATTTCCCCAATAATATTGAAGCTGCACTGTCATGCTCCCTAGGAAATTAGAAGCAAATGAAATTGAGTAAAAATTTTAACACATAATGGAACATAATAAAAATATATAAAATCTCTGAAAGGAAATAGAATGACCTCCGGCAATCTGATGGAAGAAAGCATCCGTCAGGCAGAGGATAGACTGGCCGTGAACACAGAGAAAAAGTGGAGACACAGATGAGAACTGTGGAAATTGCCATCTAGTCAGTGTCTGGGACAAAAGAAACTTAAACCAACAAAAGCCAAGTGTTCTGACCCCACAGACAAGGTCATTCCCTGTAAGAAGGGGTGATGTTAGGCTCTCTGAGCCTGAAAACATTTTTTAAAAAATGAGTTCATCTCCCTGTTTCGGTTGATTTCATGCTCTTCAAGTGATCTTCTGTCTTGATTCCCTGCAATAGTCTGCTCACAAGGAAAAATGGGCATGGCACCATGAGTGTTCTGGTCCACAGGACAGATGTATTTCCCATCCCTGATTAATAAATTGGCAGATACGAACTAATATATATATAATAAATAAACAAGTTCATACTGTATAGCACAGGGAACTATATTCAGTATCTTGTAGTAACATGGTGAAAAAGAATACGAAAATGAAGATATGTCTGTTCATGTACAACTGAAGCATTATGCTGTACACCAGAAATTGACACAGCATTGTAAATTGACTATACTTCAAAAAAAATATGTATATACCAAAAAACAATAATAAATTGGCAAACTAATTTATATGTTTTTGTTTCTTAAAAAAAAAGCTTACCTATTGTTCACTATGTGCCAAACATTGTTCTAAGTGCTTCTGATAGTAAGTTGTCAGATCTTCGTAGCAACCTTATGACGTATTATCATCTATATTTTATGCTTCGCAGAACAGCAGTTGAGTGTACTCAAGAATCTGATGTCTTTTTGCCTGTGATTGAAACCCTGCCCTCCTACTGAACAGCTGTGTGGCTTTTAGCAAGCCATCTAACCTTTCTCTATCTCAGATCATCGTCTAGAATGGGGATAATAATATTACCTAACTCACAGGGCTGTTATGATGATGTAATCGTAAATGTAATGCACTTTCATAGTGCCTGGCATGTTTTAGGTGTAAACATAAATACCTAAAACATAGGTGTTTATTATTTTCAATTTAGACCCTTGTTGTTTTAGTCCGGGTTCTCCAGAGAAACAGAATAGATAGAAATAAAAGCAGACAGAGAGACAAGGATTTTTTACAGTAAGGAACTGGGTTACAGGATAGTGGAGGCTGAGAGGTCTAAAATCTGCAGTCGGAAAGCTGGAAACACCAGAGAACTGATGGTATATTTCCAGTCTGAGTCCAAAGGCCTGAGAATCAGGAGAGCCTCTGTGTAAGTTCCAGTTAAGTCTAAGTCCAGTTCCAAAGGCAGGAGAAGACCAATGTTCCAGCTTGAAGACAGGCAGAGAAAGAATTCTTTCTTATACAGCCTTTTATTCTATTCAAGCCTTTTGTTACGTTGAACAAAAGAAACCAGACAGAAAAGAGTGGCTAATGTGTGATAACATTTATGCAATGTTAACAAGAGAGCAATCTGTGGTGACTGAAGTCAGAATAGCGGTCATCTTCTGAGACGGACGGGGTTACTATTGGAAAGGGGCACAGGGAACTTCCTTGGATGATGGAGAGATTCTATATTTTGATCCCGGTCCTTGTCACATGGATATATGTGTACATACATGTAAAGTATAAGTATATTTATATGTACTTGATAAAATAAAAATTTGTATTTTAAGATAAGAACATTTGAACATAAAATTTTTCTTGGCCTTTGGGCCTCCTCCCTTCCCTCTGGTGTGCGTTGCACATCTGCATTACGTGCTAACCAGACCTCCTCAGTGGCAGAAATACCTGCTAGACCATGAAGATCAATAGTCTCCTTTTGGCGCCAGCCACGTAGTTCTTTAGGAGGTAACATTCCTTCCTCAACATAAGGGGTCACAGTGACCCACAACTCTCCTGTACGTGTAGACATCTTTGGTGAATTTATGTGCAGTACCAGTATATCATTTCCCTTAAAGATAGTGATCGGTGTAGAACAGACTGGCCACCCAACCTGGAAGAGACTGGGATGCACCTAATGGAAGCTTAAATACTTAACTTAGGACTTACTAATGTTACTAGCTATATTACTTATATTCTGCCAATTTTACAACATTATCATTTCTTGCATTACCAAATGTCTGACTGAGCCTCAGATAAAATTAATGATAAGGTGACTTGAAGCCATTGATTAAATATATAATTGTATAAGATCAATGATTGTAATAGTGTAACTAGGGAAGAAGCAACAAGAGGGAACCCTGTCCTGGACCGTAACAGACTAGTAAGACAGGCCGTCCAGAGGCTTTTGCCTACTGTCATCAGGGCCAGGTCCAATAAGCAGCTCACTGAGTGGCCTATCAACGAAATCCTCACCTGACCTGGGAATGAGCATTCCTAGCATCGTGGGACAAATTGGTCACAAAATGCCTCCCACAACTTAGTCGAAATTAAGACCAAAATGGAAGGGATTGCAAAATAAAGAATGTTGCCCACTATCCAGTTCTACAAGAAACAAGTGATTAAGGCCTGCAGTCACTGACCTACAGTGCACCTTGAAAGGAATTCAGGGCAAAGATCAGGATGAGGCACTCTGTGCTGCTCTGGGAAAACTGGCAGAGCAGACCTTTAGATAGTTGAGATATTTTCAGGGGGAAACTTTTCATGAACCTGGATTCTTGCATCTTCTCATACTTAGAAAAGCGCTGAAACCATTAACTAAGGTGTCTGTTCCTCATGACTAGCAGCAACCTTCTACTGAGATGTGTGTTTGATTGCATGTACGCCCTCCGCCAAAATCACATATGTGCCGGCCTCCCCCTTTACCTCTTTGGAGCAATTCTCCAAGATCTCTGAGAAACTGTCTCCCGGGTTTTCATCCTCAGATTGGCTTGAATAAAATTTTCCCTTTCTTTCTTAGACTGACTATTGATTCAATTTTTCGTTGTTTTACTTACATACACTTATAAGTATATGAGCAGATATTTAAGATTTGTGCATCTTAAACTGGACATAAATTATACTTCAAACTTGTGGGAAAAAAATTGATACAAAAAGTATCTCAAATAAGGAAAAAAACCAAATTAAATGTACGTATTTTTTAATCCAGCAACCTAAACCAAGCCTTGTGAATAGAATACTCTCTCCCAGATAGCATAAGCTGGACAATTTTCATAAGTCAAAACTGTCAGGCCGTTTGCTTGAGTTTCTAAGTCTCAGATCACAAAAATTAAAGCCCAAATGGAAACTGTCCCACACGGATGACTCACAGTTGCCTTTGGAATCCAGGCACTGCAGTTTCACACCTTGTGTTGTCAGCATCACCTGGTATTTTTGTTCTGTTTGTAAATAATTCAGCAGCAACACTGACTAAACTCCCACCCTACCACCAAAAACAGAAAACGCAACATAGTAGAGATTAAATTTTTTTATACTTAAAAATACAATCGCTGTGTAAAGAGCCCCAAATATTTGACCGCGTGATCCTCCTGGGTCTACATCCCTGATTTTAATCCCCATGTCTGTGCACTCTCTCACAACTCACCCCAGGGAGAAAAAAAAAGGCACAATAGTGAAACAAATTCACCAATGAGAATTTCTTCTCACCAAAGTGAAAACAATGGGCAGATGATAAATGTCCTATCAACTTTGTCCAGTTTATCAGTCACAGCTTCATAATATATATGTATCTGGATCATTTGCACCACCCCTCTTTTTCTATTACCAGTGCTTTCCAGCACTTTTTTATGGTCATGTTGACTAGTTCGGTGTTATACACTTGGCACATCTCAATGAAATACTGGTTGATTGATTGACATGAGGATTTAATATAAAGGAGTCCTCAGAGATCTACTGTACGACATAGTGCCTGTAGTTAACAGTAATGTATTGTTCACTAAAAATTTGTTCAAGCAGGTTGATCCTGTTAAGTGTTCTTACCACATGTACAAAACAAAGAAAAAACAAATGAAAAGGGGGATACAAGGAAACTTCTGGAGATGCTAGATATGTCTGTTCCTTCTAATGTGGTTTCATGGGTGCATGAAACCTGTATGTGTGCATTTGTCCAAACTCATCAAGATTGTATACATTAAATATGTACACTTTTGTATGTCAGTTACACCTCCACAAAGCTGTCAAAAATAATATTCATGTAATTCTGAATAAAAGATACTCTTTCTTCTAAATTTCTTTTTAAATTAAAAAAATAAGTAAATAAAAAGGAGTCCTTGAAATACTGACTACGATATTAAACAAACAAGCTTGGTGCAGAATCACAAAATATTCTCAGCCTGATTGCCAAGAGATCAAAAATATGACACATCCTTGGGAAATCTGGTGTTTCTGGACCACACAAGCTTAGCCATGGCGAAGGAGATCAGCAGGGATTCTCAGCTCAGGAGAGTCAGTCTGGCTCATCCACTCAGACTTCACATTCTTTATCAAGTAGGGGCTGAAGTGGGAAACCCGAAGCATTGATTAATTAAAACCCACACCCATGTGTACACCCCTCACACAGACGATGAAGGTATGATTCTGGAAACCTTGTAAAACACCAGATGTTGGAATGTTGATTGGATTTCCATGTTAAAATTTCAGTGAAATGAGCCTACCGTCATGCAAGATTACTGTGAAAAATTTAATTGCGCAAACTGTTCCTTTTGGAACATGGTGAACTATCACTCTCTTTAGCAGCATTAACCAGATTTCCCTCCCCCATCGCTACTGGCAGGAACAAAAAAGACAGTACTTAAAACTGGATCCTATTCGGCAAAATCTTCGAGTCCTTCAGTGGCATTTCACATGCATTTCTACTTCTACATTATAGCTTCCAAATGCAGATATTTGAGAAATATAAACCTTGCCTTGGCAAAGCCCAAAGGAAAGATTTGACTCTAAGTCATATTTTTACTGATCATTCTTGGTTAAATGAGTCTTAGAAAAATAAATTAAATTGCATCATCAGCTTAAATATTTATTCTCTCTTGTAATTCCCATATCCTAAAGCCAACATCTTTAACTATTAAATGTACATACTCGACTTAAGATATGAAACTATAGCTGAAAACTTTTTTCCCCATTGAGTTATGTGTGATGCGTTAGTCACTAATAGTAAATACTGGTACTATTTGTATAAAGTAAATTTTCAGAGTTTTTTTTAAAATCATATTTTAGAGAGAATAATCATTGCCTTCTTATTTTGAACCATCAAAGGCAAACAAAACAAAAGAGTCTTTTCAGTACCTGGTGTATTTTCATATGAAATAAACAGGACTTTGATGCTAATTCTTTGGACAATAGTGTAACAACTGGAAGCTTTGCCAATGTTCTTGTCAAAAGAATATATTCTTAGATACGTATTTTTCTTTTTCACAAATGTATTCTGAAAGTAAAATATTTTGGCCAAATAATCAGTCTTTTCCTTTTCTCTCTCCCATCTGCTTTTAAAGCAGTCATCACAGTGTTACAAGATTCTTTGAATAAAAGTTCTGCTTTTGAAAATGTAGACAATGGAAAGAACATCCAGCTATTTGTCCCTAGGTGAGGGGACAAAAAAAGAGAAGCTTTTTGATGATAAACATTATCAGTTAGCTCCCGTTACAACATTACTGCCTAACGAAACAGCTGCGAAACCTCCTTAAGGGTTGAGGTTCATGCATTCTGGGGTCACCTAGGGGTCAGCAAGGCATCCACATAACTCACTCTCCAGAGTCCTCATCTTATAGCAAAACTGTTGGGGAAAATGGAACACAGGCCCTGTAAATAGACATGGTATCTCCATTATGTAATCAGCTAGATGCTAGGGCCTAGCCAATGATTTTTGCTCTTTATTAATAAATAGGAAAATAGATGCTTTGGGAGGAAACCCTTCCTTCATGGCTTCATAATGTTAGTCAGGCTAATAACATTTTTAAAACTAAGGAAGAAATTGAAGGGAAAAAAGGTGAATTTTAGAGTGAAAAGACAATTTATAACAAAAGTTTAAAAAAATGTATTTTTAGCTCATTAATGAGCTTATTTTTCCAGATTATGTACACATTAGTATGGATAGTCCCAGGTAAAATGTACAGGCTGCTAAACTGAATTTGGCAGTTTATATGCTCAGTTGCCATTCTGATCATTCATTCAACATTATTGAAACCAATCTTCTGTCTCGGGCTGCATTATAATCATCATAATATTAACTAGGTTCGTTCAATAGATAGATCACTCATTTTCATTTTAGGTTAGGATTGCTGACATTCCTCCCCTTCACTTTTGCTTAGGATTTATTGAGCATATTGTATTATTGGTAAGACAACTGTTCTGAGATATATAATCCTTATTGGTCTGTTCTTGTGGGTGGCTTTCTTTGGTGAGAAATCTGGCTATCTTGTTTGTGGAATTAAGCAAAATGTTAGCATTTCAAATATTTTTTGTCCTTTAAAACACATTCTGCTGTGTAAGGGGAGGGAAAAAAGTCTTTTCCTTTAAACTCCTACAGGTTCTCAGCTAAGGCTCTGTAACTAAAGACAGATTAACAAGAGAAAAGTGTACAAATGTGTTTAATATAAGTTTTACATGACGTAGGAGCCTTTATGAAGAATTGAAGACTTGAAGAAGCGATTAAACCTGAGTGCTTCTGCAGGGAGGGTAGAGCTCAGTGGTAGAGCACATGCCCAGCATGCACAAGGTCCTGGGTTCAGTCCCCAGTACCTCCCTTAAAAAATAAAGTAATGAACTTAATTACCTCCCCCTCAAAATAAAAAAGTAAAAAATAATTTTAAAATAAGTACCTGAGGATTTTTATCTAGGTTTAGTGAAGAGTAGAAAGTAGTGGGGAAATGTGATAGGACAAAGGGGTATCAACTAATAGTGAATGAGGGGAATTTTAGCAAGGTCTGTTCATTCAGAATCTCCTCAGTATCCCTCTGTCTCCCGAGATAAGGATGCTCCTTTCCTCTGGGTATAGGGAGGGCACCTCTCTCATGAGAGTCTCATGACTTGCTTCGGAGGGTGAAAGAGGGTCAGAGAATCTTTCCTGCACCTGCTGCTTCTCCGTACCTCCAGTTTAAAATATTTATTATGCCAGTGCATCATGTTTTGTGGTAGTTATGTCCTGAACTCCATCAGCTACAACTAACTCAGTAGTAGGAAAAAGATCTTTGTTCTAACTTAAAGTGTGTATGTGTTTACGTGTGTGAAAGAGAGAGACTCCAAGAAACATGTATTATACGTTTCAGAAATGCATACGTTGGGAAAGGATATAAACATTGTCTGACCCTTTAACCCAAAGGCTATTAAATTGCATTTAGGTGCTATTTCTGCTCAGAAACCATTGTTACTCTAATTTTCTTTTTATGTAAATATAGGTCATTTACTTTTGAACACAGGATAAACCCCAAAATGTTTAGCCAGTGAAAGTTACAAAGCAGGTCCGCATTACCTACAAGTAGTGTGCACAATCTTTGATGAATATGCCCTCAATATCCATGCCTTAGGACATTCTTTATAAGTAAGACCATCTTTGAGCTTGAGAAGCACGGTCTCTTCAGGTGATACCCAACTGGTGTGAATCTTATCCTCTGTTTTCCTTTGGCATGGCCTAGTTTTACTGGGAGATTTTAGTTGAATGACTTGTTATTCTTCTCTCTTTTTAATTTCAGAATCTTAGGTCTTGGCCAACAGGCTTTTAACCAATCCAATTAAGGGAATGTAAATGGGAAACTTGTGAGGGAGGACAGGTAATTTATGGGACCTGAATTTCTGAAATCATATTAAGTCACACTGCACTTCCTGCTGAATCACCAAGGGTTGCAAAGGACTGACAGTCTACCCTACGGTCATTCACATCAGCTCCCTTACCCCCAAGTTAATAGGTCCTTTTATAAACTAATTTGGCTCTGCTGATGCTTTGATTAGACAAGTTACAGGTATATTTCTTAACAGACAGACATGATGCACTGGATAACAGGAACGACTGTAAATAGGTCTTAGTGAAGTGGTTGTAAGGTGGTGGGGAAGGGGACTGTTCTGTAGTCCTGTGATTAGGTCTCAGTCCTTTAGTGAGCCTATGCCCCCAGACTGTGAGCTTCACAAAGACTTCTCAGTTTTTTCTCTCTCACTATATAGGACAGGATGGCTAGCGTGAGCTGGAGTTGGGCATTTCCCTTTCCCAGGCTGGTTAGGCTCCAGATGACTAGTTTCCCCTGGGGGCAGGTCTTGTTAAGAAGAACAGAGTGCTCTGATGTGCAGTTGACCCTTGAACAACATGGGTTTGAACTACACGGGTCTACATATACATGGATTTTTTTCAGTAATAAATACTGCAGTACTACATGATCTGAGGTTGGTTGAATCTGTGGATGTGGGATTGCAGATACTGAGGACTGCCTGTAAAGTTATACACAAATTTTCAACTCTGCAGGGGTCAGCGCCCCAACCACCTTGTTGTTCAAGGGGGTTGTATGGCCAGATGGTTTCCTTTCCTCTCCTTTTGCAAGAAGCACAAAAGGATTTTTTCCTGATACTTACTATTAGAGCCCGGTAGAACTCCTGGTGGTAAATCTCACAAAATTGTGGAGGTCCACTTGTGACTTGGTTCTACTGGAGTTTTCGACTGTCAGAATTGTCTGCACTACACCTCCAGCAATTTGTCAGTCACAGTTCAGGTTTCCCTACTCTGGCATTGGCTCCCCTTGTGGCTTCTGCTCATGAGTCTCTGCTCAGGGAAGCCAGGACTCCCTATGTTCACCTGTCTGTCTCTCCTATCCTGGGGACAGTGGTTTGCCATATGTCTTCCTTTCTCCTACAGATCCGAGAAGAGTTGTTGATTTTTCAGTCTGTCAGCTTTTCACTTATTGTTAGATGGGAGGGGTGACTTTCAGGCTCCTGTCATGCAGAACCAGAAACCAGAAATTCTAAACATATTTCAACCACTGCAAAAGTTAGTAGTTCAAAGAGTATATAGATTGAGGAAATAGATTACCAAGGAATAACCCTGCAGGCCTAGAAGTGAAAATACACAATTTTAGCCTAATCTTTTTTAAAAGGTAGTAAATGGATGATGTATAATTACCAATATTTAAATGGCAAAAACAGACCCATGGAGAAGATGACAAGCACGGTGAGGCACTGTCTTTTTGCAAAGTGAGTTAGGACAGTAGGTACACCCTTTCCCATATAGAATTCTATTCAAGCAATTGCTCTAACAAAGTAAGGAAGTGAAAGATGGAGCATCTAGGTGGAGAGACATACCGGAATGCATAAAGATGTCTCATTGCATGTGAGGAAAACAGTCTCAGCCTTCTGAAAAGTATCCAGAAGAGCAAACTGGAGGGAAAGCCAGAAACTTTAGGTTGAATATGCAACAAAGATGTCACAGTCCTGAGAAGAATTAGCATCTTGTGAGTCATTTTATTTCCAAACTGTAATAAGTTGATGATAAGATCAAGGTAATAGTTGATGAGGCCTTTGCTTGGACAAAAAGATTATAATCTTAGCACTATTTTTAATCTTTAAGATATATCAACTTCATCTCATCCTCTTGATAAATTCTTAGTACATACTGTGGTGGCATTCCAGGATATTTCCTCTGACGATGAATTCAGTTGTCCTGACAAGCTTATGAATATATTATATTGCCTTTCCACTTACAAGCTGAATATGATGTTGTACAGGCATACTGTTTTACTGCTAATTCAAAGACAAAGTTTGAAGATTTATTGTCTGCATTGAATCTCACTCTCAATTCTTGTTTCATTGGGAGAAAAATTGTTTTTCATCGAGTGCTATTTTTGTTGATTATGTGTGATACAATATATTGTAAGGACTGTCATGCTTCTAATAATGTGTTCTATATAGTTAAGGGGGGTTACTAGAAAAGCCTAATGATTAAAGCTCTAACTATGTAACTGTTATTTTCATAGGAAATTTATAGAGACTCATCTGAAAACCATTCCCAGTCGTGCATTTTCAGATCTGCCCAATATTTCCAGAATGTAAGTATTTTTTTTAATATAAAGAGAAGTTTGCAATTATGACATGTTATTTTCTAAATGTGTTCTATCTAGAAAAATACTTGTTATATATTGTACTTGCATAAGTCAATGATATCTATGTTTCCAATATATATGAAGTTTATGTACAAGATGTTTACTTGATTTTGTTACATCTTCACTGCCTAGTTCCTAAGTGGTTTTTTAAAACTAAAGTACAGAATTTAATTCTTAATAGTCTGAAGAATTTAATCATTCTCGATGCATTTTGATATATCTTGGGATATGGCAAAACCTTAGCTGGAGTCTTTACCTCTAATCTGTCTCTCCTACTTACCAGTTCTTGATTCTCATTTCACCATCAGCACAGATGTTTACATTTTATCATAAAGGTAGCAAATATTTCAGGCTTCTCACTTAAAAATAATTTAAAATAACTCTAAACTGTAGAAAACTGAATTACTATATACTCAAGAGTGAGGAGAAAAAGGACTTCCATGTTGCATTGACAAAGAGAGTATCTGTGTATGCAGTGAATCAGGTCTTCATTTAATGTAATTGATTCTGAGAAGCAAAGCAGATAATTCAGAAACACCAATGACAATACAATCAGGAGCTGCCTGTGTGGACTCTGGCTACATTTTTTCAGTTCGTGACCATTTATTGAGTGACTGTTGTGTCATTTCAGGGGCATTTAAGCTTTTTGGTTGTCACAGCTAGAGAGGGGGTGCTCCTGACATAAGGGGTAGAGGCAAAGGATATGCTAAACATCTTACAAGGCATAGGATGCCCCCTGCCCAACACTCTAGTCCAAAATGTCAATAGTGCTGACACTGAGAAACCACCCCAGCTGAACATCTCTGCAGTTTTTTATTTTCCTAACCAACCCTTCCTTTCTCAAATTCTCTCCTCCTTTGGTTTCCTTGATATTGCTCTGTCCTCCCTCTTTTTGACATCTTACCCTGGCTACTCTTCCTCAGTCGCCTTTCCTGACTTTCCTATTTCACTTCATTTCATTTCATTTTGTTCACTTCTTTAAATACCAGTTCTTTGTTTATTTTGTCCTAATTCCTTTATTCCCTCCCCTCCTTGAATAAATCCTTTGGCTTTGCAATTACCTAATACAACTAATTCCTAAATGAGCATCTCTAGGCCTGACTTGTTCCTACAACTCAGGCTTGTATTACAGACTTCCTTCCAAGTAGCATCACTTTGATGTCCCACAGGCACTTCCAACAGCATATCCAAAATAAACTCATCATCTTCCTCCTAAACTGTTCCTTCTCTTCTCCTTTTAACAACGCCACCATTTAGTGGCCTATAAACTAAAAACCTCAAATTCCCCTTCAGCTCTTCCTTTTCCCTGACCTCCTCTATACAGTTGCCTATTTGGCTATATTCATTCATTCATTCAACAAATACCTATTGAGCCTTCTTTGTGCCTGGCACTCTGCTAAATGTGTCACATACAACAGTTGACAATACTCATGGAGCCTCCGGTGTCCTTCCTAAGAGAGTGATAATTGCCATGATGGGGGTCAGTTAAGGGTCCTGTGGGAACTCATATAAGAGGTCTATTATCAGGATGGGGGTGTGGTCAGGGAAGGCTTCCTGGAGGAAATGGTGCCTAATTCGCTGTCTGCATTTATCTGGCCAAAACGCAAAAGGTAGAAAGACAGTTCCAAGCAAAAGAGAAAAGAGCTGTCAGTGAGATTAAAAACAAGTTTGTTGAGACTGGAGCTTAGGCTGAGATTGGGGACAGTAGAGAAAAAACTGTAAGTGAATACAGGGCCTTGTGAATCATGTGAAGGAGTTTGACATCTTCCCTAATGACCAAGCCACTGAATGATTATAAGCAGGGAAGTGACAGATCAGATGTTTTAGAAACATTCCCTGGATGTGCTGTGGGAACGGGGCAGAAGTAGAGCAAGACTTGAGACAGGAAGCTAGTGAAGAGGTTGATACAGTGCCCCAGGGGAGAGGGGACGAGAACTGAATGGTGATGGCTGAGTGGGAATAAAGAAGGGTGGCCGGCTTTGAGAAATAAATACAGAACAGACAGACTTGAGAGTTGGTTGATTTGGAGGTGGAGGGAAGTAGAGAACTTCATCGACGTTTCTGACTAGGACACCTGTGTGGCTGATGAGCCTCTCTGCTGAGGTAGTGAGGTTTTCTGTGCATTTGCTGTGGTGGTGCGGGGGTAAGTCAGGAATTCAGTTTGAGGCAGATGGCATTTAAAGTGCATTTGAGGTATCAAGCAGCTGTGTCTAGTGGCTAGCAAGACATAGTGTTTTCATTCATTCATTCAGGAAATATTTATTCAGTCCCTAGTATGAATCACCCATTGTTCCAAGACATAGGGACCCAGAAGGAACAAAGGGACAAAGATCCATCTCCCTGTGGAGTTTACATTCGAATGAAAAGAAATAGACAAGGAACCAAAATAAATAATATTAATTCAAAAGTGAATAATAGATATGGCAAAAAGGAAAAAAATCAAAGTAGAGTCAGGAGGTCTGGAAGTGCTGGGTATTACGTAAGGGCACTCAGGAGAGATTTAAGTGAAGACTGAGACTGGAGTCATATTCATTCAGGTGAAAGGAACTAGGACCAGGTTTGAAAGGCAGTGGTAGAGAGGAAGAGGCTAAAAAAACTGAAGAAAGAACAATTTTAACTGAAGAAAGAACGATTTTAACAGGATGAGATCCCTAAGGAGGCAGGAGGGAATGGGGTCCAAATAGATGGACTGATCTTCTACAGGAAGCTGGGCACCTTTTATATTATAATTAGAAAGTTGTAGTAAGAGATGGGACAGGTGGAGGTAACTTAGCAGGTTTATTGGAGGGGAGCTCAAGGAATTCTCATCTCAAGGTTTCAATCTTTTCTACAAATTATTACACGATTACCTACCAATATTGAGGGTGGAATGGGCAGAATTAGAAATCTGAGAAGGCTTGAGATAAAATGGTGGGCAGTAAAGGGAGAGTTGACTGAGATATACAGGATATTCAGGCAGATATGAAGATCCTGATAAGGATCCTGTTAGGGAGACTGCTAGATTCTCCAGTCTGGATTAAGAGACCCTGAATCGCATCAGAACACTTATCACTCTATATGTTAATCCCGTTTACCTGTCTGTATCTCCCACTACTGTGAGTTCCCTGAAGCTCGAGAACAACTCTGGTTGCTCCATGCCCATTTACTGACATACAGTCATTGTTTAATAGATATGTGTTAAATGAAATCGTACACACATACATGAATAATAGTTAAAGAGCTGGCATATCTAGTGGGCAAGAGAGAGACCATGGTATCCTTAGGTAGGTTTTCGTGGGATGACACAAATTATCCCCTTATTCTGGCATCATTATTAATAGCACCTTGTTTTAACTCACAAAAATATCCTATTTTGGATGATAATTATATGGTTACCCTAGGGATTACATAAGACTTACATGCTAAGAAAAAATTTGAGGAAGAGGTGGGATCTGATTTTTCCTGGTTATTAAGAGGGGATAAGCAAGCAGGTAAACACATGTTGTCTTTGCAGCTAAGCTGTAAGAGCCTTCTAAGAAGGCATCATTCATTTGGAGAAAATGAATCTTCAGTTGTTATCACATGGGTTGAATGACTGTCCCACTGAAAACTTGAGAAAGCTTTGCACCTCCTAAACTAAGAAATTCAGGAGAAAATTTGGAGCAATGAATATGATGCAAAATTAGGAAAACAAGTTTTCAGCCTTCAAAAGTAATCGTCCTTTGGATGGCCCAGCCTCAACCATTATAAATCCCTGTGACCTCTACACAGTAAATTAATATTTTTCAACACCTAAGTTTTTTCCCTCTATGTTACAGATACTATATTTGGGTCAAAATAATTTATGTAGTGTTATCCACAAATGTCAATGGCTTAAGAGACCTGATAAATCAAAGGATAATTGTTTAGATAATACGTAATTCAAAACAGAAAGCACAGGACCTTTAAGAATACACACAATACCCATGATAAAAACTCAACTGGAACAGTCAGCACTCCTCTTATAAACATTGTATTAGTGAAAATATTTTACTGGCAGATTTAATTCAAACTATAGGCCAGTGGTTTTTAACCCTGCCTGCACATTAGAATCATCTGGGAAGCTTTTTAAAAGTAAAAGTGTTTGTCCCATCCGTCATAAACTAATTAATTATTCTGGACCAAATCGTAGACATCTGATGTTTTAAAATCCTCCCAGATAGTTCAGTTTTATGGCCAGGGTTGAGAATCTCTGCCCTGGCTACAGGTGGACACCATCTGTTAATCATTAATTTTTTTTTCAAATGTCATAGAAATGCCTCTCAGTGAAAAAGCAGTCATTGTATCTGGTTGCATTAGTCAGTCTCATTACAAGATGAAATTTAAGGAGACTTTGAAACATCATTCCCTATGTATTCTTGACAAGTTGTATTTAGAAGGTTCTTTTTCCTCCTTTTTAGTGCTTAAAACTTTTATCTGTGCTACCTTTGGCTTACAAAGTTCAAAACAAACCTTGAGTTTTTAACTTCATCAAAATCAACAAGAGAGGTCTTAAGAGAGTACACAGTCACCACCCTATGGAACATTCCGCTAGAGAATTGTGGCTTTCCCTTCATTTTCTTTGAAACTACATCTCTATTAGGGACTCCATCAAAAATGCCTCATTCATTCGTGTGTTCTTTTCTAACATCTTTCATTTTCTGATATTTTGAGTAACTTACCTATTCATTCATTTACTCATTCTTTCATTCAACACATTTATTGGAAGGCTACTACATGCCAAGCACTATGAAACATACTCAGAATTCAGTGTCCACCAGAAACAGACACAGTTCTCCATTTCAGAGAACCTGCAATCTCAGGCGACAACGTAAATCAGTTATCATCCCAACAGTTGCACCCTTTCACGGTGATAGTTAGCGAAAGGAGAAGTTCATGGTGCCATGAGGAAATACTATGGGAAATCTGACCTAATCAGTGAATTTGTGGAAAGCTTCTACAGGAAGTTATCAGTTGGATGAAACCTGAAGGACGAGTTGGACTAATTGAGACTTGTGAAACTTCAAGGTATCACAAGATCTGAAAAAAAGTAGTCACTAATTTTAATGTGATTAGGGAGAAACCATGAGACTTGTTCACGTTGCATGATCGGGGAAGCCCCTGACAAGGAAGTTACATCAAAATTAATAGCATGTCTGGAGTTTACAACCCTACTAACTTTCTTCTTTGTCTTATATTTTTGTGACATTCAGCTACTTATCAATAGATGCAACTCTGCAGCGGCTGGAATCACATTCCTTCTACAATTTGAGTAAAATGACTCACATGTAAGTACCATGGAAAGTGCAGCATAGATCCAAACCACAGCCACTCTTGATTGATAATTTGGGGGGCTCCAGATGGCAATCACAGCTGGTTTCTAGAACGTGGGTCAAAACTTCTGCTTATGATTAAATTCTTGTTCTCACTTTTTTTTTTAAACAGAAGGAATGTTTATTTTTTTAATTTTTTATTGATTTATAATCATTTTACAATGTTGTGTCAAATTCCAGCGTAGAGCACAATTTTTCAGTCATACATGAACATATATATATTCATTGTCACATTTTTTTTTCTGTGAGCTACCATAAGATCTTGTGTATATGTCCCTGTGCTATACAGAATAATCTTGTTTATCTATTCTACAATTTTGAAATCCCGTCTATCCCTTCCCACCCTCCGCCCCCTTGGCAACCACAAGTTTGTATTCTATGTCTATGAGTCTATTTCTGTTTTGTATTTATGCTTTGTTTTTGTTGTTTTTGTTTTTTGGTTTTTTCTTAGATTCCACATATGAGCAATCTCATATGGTATTTTTCTTTCTCCTTCTGGCTTACTTAGAATGACATTCTCCAGGTGCATCCATGTTGCTGCAAATGGCATTATGTTGTCGGTTTTTATGGCTGAGTATTATTCCATTGTATAAATATACCACAGCTTCTTTATCCAGTCATCTGTTGATGGAATTTAGGCTGTTTCCATGTCTTGGCTATTGTAAATAGTGCTGCTATGAACATTGGGGTGCAGGTGTCATCCTGAAGTAGGGTTCCTTCTGGATATATGCCCAGGAGTGGGATTCCTGGGTCATATGGTAAGTCTATTCCTAGTCTTTTGAGGAATCTCCATGCTGTTTTCCACAGTGGCTGCACCAGACTGCATTCCCAGCAGCAGTGTAGGAGGGTTCCCCTTTCTCCACAGCCTCTCCAGCATTTGTCATTTGTGGATTTTTGAATAATGGCCATTCTGACTGGTGTGAGGTGATACCTCATTGTAGTTTTGATTTGCATTTCTCTGATAATTAGTGATATGCAGCATTTTTTCATGTGCCTATTGATCATTTGTATGTCTTCCTTGGAGAAATGCTTGTTTAGGTCTTTTGCCCATTTTTGGATTGGGCTGTTTGGTTGTTTCTTATTAAGTCGTATGAGCTGCTTATATATTCTGGAGATCAAGCCTTTGTCGGTTTCATTTGCAAAAATTGTTCTCACTCTTAATTTTATGAATTCACCCTAATTCTGACTTACATGCTTGGAAGCTAAAGACAAAATTAGAAGTCCTCTTCTAGAATTGTCATTTCATTCTATTACTACTGATTTTATTGGCGTGAATATCAGTGAGTCAATAAATATTTACTGACTACATACTGGATTCCAAGGCCCATGCAAGTTTCTGCAAAACTAACATTTTTTTCCTCAATTAGGAAAGAGAAATGTAGCCTTGTGTGACTACAACAGGAGGGAAGTTAAGAGCTCTGGCTTTGGAGTTGGTCAGAGTCGGTTTAAAACCCTGGTTTCTTTGCCTCCTCATTATCTCTCCTTGATGCTCCCTGGTGGTCTGGTGGTCTGGTGGTCAGGGCTCAGCGACCTCATTATCTAACCTTGGACAGATCATGTACTCTTTCCTAATCTCAGTTTCCTCATTTGTGAAATAACAGTAATAAGAGTTCCAACTTAATATTGTTACTACATAATGCATGTAAGCTTTTAGCACAGTGCCTACCACATAAAAACCAGACAATATGCTTCATAAATAATTATTGTTTTTATTTCTGTAGTACCTTATAATCTATAAAAAAGCTTTACATAAATAATCACATCACATTCTTTTAAGCAGCCATGTATTATGAAATATTAGCTCTATTTTCTTGATGAGGAAACAAAAATAGCTATCATCTATGGATACCTAGTATGTTCCAGACATTATGCTAAACATTTTATGTACTCTATTTATTTAACCTTCAAAAAACAACCCCATGAAGTAGAGATTATCATTTGTATTACTTATTTAAGAAAAACATAAATGTAGAGAGACTAAATACGTTATTCTAGGCCACACAGTTACTAAGGGAAAGGGCCAGAATTTTTATGTCATAAATACCTGACTCAAATATTCTTTCCCTATCGGCTACAGTATGCTACCTTCAAGAATACTGAGGCCCAGAAAGTTGCCTCCAGCTATGGTAGGCAAGCTTACATCATTAGATCAACCATCAGTCTGAGGACAACTATAGGAGCTGGGGGAAAAAATCTGTTTAAAGGTATCTGAGTGTTATAAAGGCAGCAAGAACTGGAGGGGAGAGAAGCAAACCCCCAAAACAACATCTGATTGTTCTCCTCTTGAAGTAGTTTCTGAATTGTAAACAGCAGTCGGGAAGCTGACCAGAGGTTTCAGCGGTCTCATAGAGCTAGGGAAATAAAAATTGGAGCTCAAGGCTTGCTAAGTAGATGATTCCTAGTAAACACCCAAGGATTTTAGCTGGGATCCCTAAAGAGCTTCATCCTAGAAGAACAGGATAATGGGAAATAAGATCAGCCCTCACAACGACTAAAGCCCAGGTTTGAATCAATAAAAAATAGCCAAGCCTACCAAAAAAAAAAAAAAAAAAAAGAATTTATGGCAGAAATCAAGAGATGAAAATAGACAACAGAAAACAATCCACAGGAGATTTAAATGTTGGAGTTATCAGACACAAACTTTAAAATAACTATAAGTAATATATTTAAAAATTTAATTGACAAGATAGAGAATTTCAGAATAAAACTGGAAATTATTTTTGAAAGGATCAAATGGAAACTCTAGAACTTAAAAATTCAATAGCTAAAATAAAACCTGAATACTTGAGTTTAGCAGCAGATTATACACAGCTCAAAAGAGAATCAGTAACCTAGAAGTTAGGTCAGAAAAATTTATCCAACCTGAAGCATAGAGAGCATAAGAAAATAAGGAATATGTGGCACAGTAAAAAATCTAGCATAACTATAATTGTATCCTAAGAAAATGAAGAGACTAAAAGAAGCAATAGTTGAAGAAAATTTTTAAAATTTCAAAATTCATGAGACATCAAGTCACAGATACAAAAAGTACTGCAACTCCAAAAGAATAAATACAAAGAAAACCACATCAAGGCACATCATAGTTAAAAAAAAAAAAAATTGCTAAAACTCAAAGAAAGAGAAAATTGTAAGAAGCAGCCAAAGGGGAAAAAATACACAACATTTTCAAAGAAGGAACAAGATCGAAAGCTGACTTTTCAACAGGAATAATGGAATCCATAAAGCAATGGAAAGATACCTGCAAAAAGGAGAATAACAAACATAACAACAGCAAATAATCCGCCAACCTAGCAGGAAGATTCTTTGAAATTGAAGACAAAAGAAAGACATTTCAAGGAAACAAAAATTGAGAGAATTCATCACCATTAGGCTCATACTAAAGAAACTGCTAAAGGGAATTATTAAGGCAAAAGTAAAAAAATAATCCTGCATGATATCATGGAGGTACATGGAGGAAATGAAAACAAAAGGAAAGCTAAGTATAAATTAGCCTTGACTGTACGAAACAAAACAACATGTCCTTTGGGGTTTAAAATACAGGCAGTCTTTGCTCTGCACCGTAGTGCTGGATCATAAAGCTGTGCATGCCGAAACTGTGCAAAGCAATCTTAATCGATGAAAAAATATAATTGTCTTGTGACTCAAAAATTCCTGTCAAAACATTAAAATCTCTCTTACTATTGTTTCTTTGCTGCACTTCCATCTTTGTTGGTCAATTCCCTCTTCCAACTGTTCACTTTTACAAAATGTCGTGGATTTATCTCTGAGAGACATGCAGGCAACACATCTGCACACCTTATCCTTTGTGCTTGAACTGTGTAAAAGATGCGCAGTGACCAATCACCAATGACTTTGAAAGAAGTGATGTAACAGATTGCCTATCATGATGTGCACCTGCTATTTACATAGTGTTTCGTGGACTGAAGAGCTGGCAGCAAGGTTTGTGCTTTAGGTAATTACTCACAATGGTAACTGAAACTTGAACCATGTTGTTGGAGCCAATTATTATCTAAATTTAACTAACTCATGATAACTGAACTTCATGCATAACAAGGAACCATGCAAAACAAGGACTGCCTGTATACATAGAATTCAAATACACAATAGCAAACAAAGGTTGGGAGGGTTATAGATAGTGTTAATGTATTCTAAGGTTCTTGAATTGCCTGGGAAATGGTAAAAGTACCAACTTTTGTTAGACTTCTGCAAATAATGAATAAATTAATCCATAGGGTAACAACTAAAATAATTGTAAAAGAATGGATAAATAATAAGCTAATAGTAGTGAGGAGTGGAATAATAAAAAATTAATACAAAAAGGACAAGAAATTAGAAGAAATAACAAACTTCTAGAACAAACAGTAGATTTAACCCCAAGTGATCAGTATTTGCATTAACTGCATAAAAGGACTAAACACTCCAATTAAAATACAAAGATTGCCAGGTAGGCTAATTAAAAAATTTCAACTGTATCCTGCTTATGTGTATGAGAAACACACTATAAATATAATGATATAGAAAAATTGAAAGTATAAGGATAAAAATATTAACATGAAAATAACCAAGAGAAAACTGACATAAATATACATATATATATATATATATATAAAGCATGAAACCTTACTATATATAAAAATACAGATTTTATTGTGATAAAGAGGATTACTACACCAAAAAGATATGATTCTAAATTTGAATATCTGTAAGAGCATAGCTTCAAACCATATAAAGCAGAAAATGACAGAACTAAAAAAAATAAAATAGGATAAATCCACAATCATAGTGGGTTTTTTTTAAATATAACTTTATCTGATAGAACATATATACCAAAAAAATAAGTAATAATACCAGTAAGAAATGAATAAGGATGGAAGATTTGAACAACATAATTTACAAACTTAACTTTATTGACTTATATAAAGTATTGTATCCAACAATTAGTGAGTAGATATTCTTTTCAAGGAAACATAAAACATTTATCAAAATTGACCATATGCAGAGTGTTGAAAGCAAGTCTCAGTAGGTTACGAAAATCAAGCATATTCTCTGACTAGTAAACAATACACTCTGAATAACCATGGATCAAAGAAGAAATCACAACAGGTGTTATAAAACGATTTTAACTAAATGTCAATAAAAGTATGACAAATCAAAACCTGTATGATGCAATTAAAGTCATACTCAGAAGAAAATATATAGCTTTAAGAAAAGAAGGCTGAAAATAAAAAATTTATGTATCTTTCACAATAGATTTCTAAAGAAATGGTGAATTAAAAGCAAAGAAAGTAGAACATACCCAAGAAAACTGAGAATTCAGGTGAGTAAGGACAAGAGTTAAAATTTAAACCCAAATCTCCAGACTCCAAATACAATGTCCATTTATCATACCATTTTGCTTCTCTGCACCTCTCACCAAAAAAAATCAAGGCAACTAATTTGTAATAAACCTCTCTACAAACCCTGTGGCTCATAAAAGCAACTGTTTTATTTTTATTACAGCCTTTTTCTCATAAAGATTCTGGTTGTTAACATTTCTCTTATAAATGTCAATTTTCCCTCTCTGAGCAAAGGCATTAACTTCCTAGAGCAAAGGAAACTATTAAATACAATGACTAAAATGAAGATTAAATTGAAAATGCATTTTTAAAAAGCTATTTTCCTTATGTAGATGAAGTATTGAGAGTCTAATATCTTAGAAAAGAAGAGAATAACTTATCTCGCAGTCTTCAAATTTTCCTGCTATAAATCCAACATTAGTATCTGTAAATGGTTCTAGTCAGCATGAAGGATTAATAAAGACTTAAGATACCAAAGTCAATACAGAATGATTTGTTTAATCCATAGACCACATAGTACTATCAACCGAACTTCCCTGGCATTCCTGAGCATAGAAGTAAAGCCATGTTCTTTATTTAGGAAACAGCTCTTCACCATGTAGATATTAAACTAGGAAGCACTGATTTCAGTGAATCTTGCCAGCACTTACTGAAAAGCCTCAGTGAGAACACCAGCAGTTAAAGAACATAATGTTACTCTGTCTCATGAATGTGTTTCCTTCCTCATCTGCCCTCCCTCTGCCCCTTTTTTGGCCATGTGATTTGGTACATAGACTGAGGTAGGGCCATGGAGAACACACACTTCATCGTTCCAACTTCTAATCATCTCTTCAATGCCTTTTCAGCCTTCTCCTGTCAAAACTCAATTTTTGTCCTCTGACATGGCTTCCCAATTCGTGTTTAGATTTTGTTCTGTGATGTGAATTGGGGTGGTAGAATATAAACATCTAAATTGTCTTTTTTGTTAGTGATCTAGAGCCAGCATTCCAAAGGTAAAAAGTTACCCATTCATTCATTCAGTAAATACCATAGGTTTAACACTGCGCTAAAGCTGTGGCCATTGCATCTTACAGCTAAACATATACAGGATTCAAAATGGTGGATTATTCTATTTTTATCCAAACCGTCTTCCCTTGGCCTCTCTGATACCACACTCCCAGCTGTCCTCCGACCATGCTGGTCAGTCTTTCTCAATCTCCTTTGCTAGCATCTTCTCCTTCACCACTTCTATCTAAATGTTGAGGTTCCATACGGCCCAGTCCTGTGTCCTCTTCTCTTCTTATTGTTTTCTCCCCATGTGATCTTATCTAACAATTTTCAAACCTACAGACCTAGTCCAGCCCTCTGTTTTTTAGTGTTGGGCCATTTACCTATTGGTTGCATCTCCTCAGATGTCTTACATATATCTCTCACTGCTTTAAATACCCCAAACTTAAATCTACCTCTCCCCCTGAAATCTGCAACTCCTCCAGTATTTGCTGAGCCACTAAATGGTACCTCCATTCATCTATCTGCAAATCTGGTACCTGAGGGGATTACTATGCCTTCTTTCCTCATCACCCACTTCTAATCTTTCAGCATGTCCTGTCAATTCTACTACCGTGATGTATAAAAAATTCATCCTCTTTCTCTCCACCACCACCACCCTTGTCCAAGCCACCATCATCTCTTGTTTGGACTACAGTAATTTCACAGCCTAACTGGTCTTTCCAGTTTTGGCTTCCTCTAATTTATTTCTGAACAGCCCCAGTGATTTTTCTCTTAGGATAAAATCGAAAGTCTTCAACATAAACTTCCAGGTCCAGGTCTTCTGCTGGCTCTGCCTGCCTCTGCCTCTTCATCTCACTCCATTCCTGCACACCTGTGTTCTTTAGTTCCTTGAACAGTCCGAGATCTTCCTCACCTTAGGGCCTTCACATCCTTTTGCCTTGGTCCAACTACACTGATGGGAAGACCATAGGGGGAGGCCCTGAGATTACATGGAGATGGAGAAGTAGCCAGCTGAGTGTAGCCTTCTAACAACCCCCATCAGAGCCAGGCATAGAAGCACAACCGTCTTGGATGCTCCAGATTGATCCAAACACCAGCTGTGTACCAACCAGTGAGCCCAGAGGATGCCACATCCACACAGAAGAAACTCCTGAGTTTAGCACTGCCTGAAATCCTAATCCATAAATTTTGAGCTATAATAAAATGGTTGCTATCTTAGCCTTTTAGTGTGGGGTAATTTGTTATGCAACAATAGATGGCCAGAAGAGGTGACAATTATGTATCAGTTAACAATGGGTGAAAGACACTGAGAATCTGTAAGAGAAAACTACAAGAATGGCAGATTTCTTTGTAAATTATTGAGGATCCTAAGTGATTACAAATCAATTGTTCTCAAGTTTTGCTTTGGGTAGGGAAAGTAATTAGGTTGGTTTGTTTGTTTGTTTATGGAGCTACTGAGGATTGAACCCAGGATCTTGTGCATGCTAAGCATGTACTCTACCACTGAGCTATACCCTCCCTCCCCAGCCCAGTTCTCCTCAGTTTTAAACTTTAGCTGGGATACTGGTTGGACCCAAAGGTGTACATCTCATGAAAACTTATACCTGCAAATCGATGAAATACTGGCCACTTCCATCTTCCATTTCATTTCCTTTATAAAGAGGCCAATAGCATATAGTAGATCGTTGCTGTTGTTACTCCTATTAATAGCAGCTGCCAATTACTGAATGCCTTTTATGGGCAAGCACTCTGCTAAAAGTGCTTCACATATACTGTTCCATTTAATCACACTAACCCTCAGTTTCCACTATGTAAAATGAAGATGGAAATACGTATGTCACAGGGCTCTCACCCAAGTTTACTTAGCTAAGAAATTTCAGGGTCAGGATTTGAAACCAAGAGTGTCTGCCTCCAAAACTGATGCAAATTCAAAATATCTCTTAATTAAAAGAAGAAATAATTAAATAAAGTGTTGCCCTCAGAGATAGGTTTTTACTGTTTTGTGGATATTTTAAAAAGTCACAAAAAATGAAAATTCTACAACTGGGTGGGTAGAATGTGTGATTTCTAGCATACAGTGAGATAAGACTTAATTTTGCTGATTCACTAACTTGAATCAAGTGGATTTATTGGAGGTTTCAAGAGCACCCGTCTTTGTCGTGATTATTAAATAATTAGGAAAGTAGCTGTATCTATCTTCCAGGCAGTTTGGAAAAATCATTTTATAACCTATTTCTAGTGGAAAATCTGCTGATAAACTTACATTTTCCTCAATCTACTTTAAAAATCTAAACATTTATAAACTTTCTTTGAATTAACATCTATTCAATTTTAATTCCACAGTAAATTTAAAGATGCATCAAAATCATGAATATCACCTTCCATTATAGATTATTTTTCCTCAGTTATGTAATGGAATGTTAGTGGTAAGATACTTTATTGATAATTATCAAAGTAGAATTATTAAGATGTCTCTCACTGAAACCAAGCCCTGATAATGGAGGAAATAATTTATTCTGTGAACTTCCAAACTATCACTGAAGAGTGAGTGTTAGTCCAAAAATCAGGACTTTAGAAGCTAAGGATGTACTATATACCAAGAGCTTTGACAGCCTTTATACTTTTTTCACCCAGTAATTTCACTTCAATAATTTTTCTCTAAGAAAATAAACAGAGGAGTGAGGGAAAAAGTTCACATAAAAAGCCATATGTCTCAGAATTAATTTATAGTAGCAAAAATGTGGAAACTACTCAAATGCTTAAGTCGAAGAATGGTTTTGTATGAAATACTGAGCAACCATTAGACGTCTTTTGTCATAGAGAATTTAATCCCAGAGAAAATGCTTTTGATGTAATACTATTTTTAAAAAACCAAGATATACTACAGAGAAGAAAAAAATTGATTTTCTTTGAATCATGGAACAATGGGAGATTTCACATCTTTTTGATGTGAATGTGGTTACAAGTTTTTACAATATAATTTTCATAGTCAAATGAAATAAACTTTTAAAAAATTAAAGATTCCTTCAATATGAATTAACTTTGAAATTAATACTTGATGTTAAAATACATGGGTGATTTATTATATGACAAAAGCCTGTTTATCATAAAATGTTACTTCAAAATTATTTTACCTAATTCCTAGTCCCAGTTTCCACCTTGGTACTGTCCAGCATTAAGTAAAGTAACAAAATTATGGCTTTGCCAATATATTCACATCTTCTTTTTAAACTAATTAAATAATTAGTTACTAATTCCCTATAGTTCCCAGAGCACACAGGAAAGTTGAAAGTAATAGATGCCCAATAATTATTTGTTTAGTTTTAATAACTCTCTCCCTACTCTACTCAGTAGAGTCAGCAGACCCAGTCAGAGTGGACTGCCTCCCATTTTTTGAACTATTGCCACTTAAAAGCAGACTAGAAACTAACTGGAAACCAAACCGAAGTACGAGATGAAAAGGATCTGGGACTGGCTGAGAGTTGGGTTTATGGCTAATAATCTCATTCAGTGTCCTGTTTTGAGCAATAAGAAAAGTCTAGCTATGCTGACTGGGGCAGCTTCTCTTCTCTTCAGATATTTTAACTCAGTCTCCCTGCCCAGTGCGAGACTGAAGCTTTCCCATCACCGTTGGTTCTATCTAACTTTGCAGGTGAAATGCCAACTTGACTTTATTATCACCCTCAATTCTGTCCCAGGTTGGCATGCTTCACTCATGGACTGGGGATGTTTAGGGTGTGGGCAAATATTTCTAAGGCTGAGGATCACGGTCAAATGCCGAGAACTAATGCCTATTGAATAACCGAGATGGGAAGAAAACCAGTAGTTTGAAAGTTCCCTCGTGGGAGGGCTTAAGCCTTCATTTTCCCCTCTTTTGACTGCTGCCTCCTCCAACCACCCTTCTCTGACCTTGCTGATTTCCCTTCCTCTTTGGGGTTTAGGCTGGGTACTAAGTACTGGCCACTGTGCCATTTGTATTGAACAAACCAGTCTCTCTGTTCTTGGCCCTTACTGAGAATTAACAAAATTTTCTCAGAAGAAGAAAAAACCCAGAATCTAGAATATGATGAAATGAACCTAATGTTATGCTAAATTATTCATCTGCTGGTTTGTGAAAACAGCGCACTGAGCATTGTTGTTAGACTTCTGATCTTAATGTCCATTTTATTTGAAATCCAATGAAGGATAATTAAGCAATAGTGAGTATTTGTGTTTCTTTTAAGTTCTGGTCGATAATCTCCTTTAAACATTTTTTTAAATTTGTATTTGGAGTTAAGAATTCCTAGCTTAGGGCCCAGAGTTGCCTCTGTGTAACAGTTGAAAGCGGGTCTTTTCATGCAGGGTCTTGGCTGGGTGAGGACCACGACAGGCCAGTTTAGGATGAGTGGACACAACAGGCAAAGGTTTTGAGGTGAGGGTTTCTAAGAGTCTCGGGATATAAGCTGTTAAAGCACTGATGGGTCTTTCAAGAAGTTCCCACAATGAACTATAAAGTTATTTGCCTGGGCAAAAGTTATGCTAATGAAGACAAGGGACCAGTAAGGTTATACTGATAATAGATAGCAAGCTGAGGAGGGGGAGATGGTAGATGGTTTCTGTTCTCAGAGTTAATGCCACCCTCTCTCTTCCAAGGTCTGTTTCATATTCAGTGTCCTTAGTCAAATACCAAACCTAATGTTTTGTTTGTTTGTTTGGTTTTGGTTTTTAAATTTTTACAAACATTGCAGTACCTCCAGCCCCAAGTCTCTGATGTCTGCTCTAGCTTTCACTCCACTCAGGAGAATAACAATAATAAAACTGTCATCTATGGAGCCTTCACTGTATGCTAGGACACATACCGAACCCCTGAAAGACTATTTAATCCTCACAAGAGTCGCATGAAGGAGGTGCTATTATTGTCCCTGTTTTACAGACGAGGAAACTATGGCTCAGAGAGGTCAAGGAACTTGCCCAAGGTCATGTAGCCAGAAGGAACAGAGCCAAGATTTGATCTCAGTCCCATCCGACTATTCAGTAATAAAAAAGGAGCAAATTACTGATATATGCTACGCTGTGGATGAACCTCTCCGGCAGTATGCTAAATGAAAGAGGCCAGACACACAAGACTACATGTTTATGATTCCATTATATGAAATGTCCAGACAAGGCAAAGTTAGAGGTAGAAAACAGATCAGTGGTTCCTAGGCATGGGGGGTGGGGTGGGAATAAATTGCAAATGTACATACGATTACTTTTGTCATTGATAGAAATGTTTTAAAACTAGATTGTGACAATGGCATAATTCTGTAAGTTCACTAAAAATCATCTAATTGCAATGCATAAATTTTATGAAAATTCGCTTTCAATAAAACTATTTAAAAAAAAAATCTCAGAGCTCAGATTCTAAGTCTTCTAGTTCTTACCACCAATGATTGGATGGATTCAGGTTCCTTTAGGAATCAAGCCTTAGGTGCCATCCAGAAGGGAGTGGGCTGTAGGTCTAAGTTCTCCTACCCTCTTCACAGAAGCATACGGAGGGCCTTTATACTCTTTAACCAATCTACACATATTGAATACATTGTATTCTACCAATGAGAACCTATTTCTAACAGGCACTAATCTCACTAATGCTAACTGTGCATTTTGATTAGCATCGTATATAAACCTAAGTATATAAGTTATAGACATATACGATGTCACCACATGTGCTGAAGAGTTTTGAATTACTGATAACAGAAGAATAAACTCAAGTGAACAGTTAATACTCACTACCTCTTCTACCCCTGAAACAGCAATTGACAGAGGAACCTCATTGACCTTACTGCCTTGCTGTCGTCCATTATGTAATCCACTCAAACCCCCACTCCAGGGCCAGGTTATTTGCTGCTGCCCTCAACAAACCTTTGGAAAGGTTTTTATTTTGCTATTTGAGTCTAAAAGGAAAAATAAGGCTCTAAGACTACAACCAAGAGAAATGTTGCCCGTAAATTTAAATGGCCTGAAACTAAGTCAATGATGGGGAGGGTGGAACAGCCATCGCATCCCTAAGAGGAGGCAGAAGTAGCTTGTTGTTGTGAATGGGACTGACTCCTGGCAGAAGCAGCCCCTGGGGCACCATGTAAATGTGTGTTCTTCTCATGAACATTTCTTAAACCTGATTTATGTTGTTTCATCTTTCATAAAAACGGAAATGGATATAATACAGTGAATATGTTTCTTGCAACTTTTGCAGAGAGATTCGGAATACCAGAAGCTTAACTTACATAGACCCTGGTGCCCTAAAAGAACTCCCCCTTCTGAAGTTCCTGTAAGTATTAACTCCTCTCCATCCTACCTTATTTTTTAAGAGAAGTATGATGTAGGACTGTCCGCAGGATGATGTGGGCCAGGGCCATTATAGTGTTGTAAGGCCCAGGGCAAATCCCATCCTGTGACTTATTCCCCACCTTCTCCCATGGGATAAAGTATCAGATGAAATGATCCACATTTTAAAAATCTCTTCAAAAGTCAGCAGATAGTGCTGGGACCAGAGACATGAGGGAGAAAATACTATCATTTTCTGTAGCCTTTAAATGGGACATAACAGAACAAAACAAAACGAAAAACTCTGAGAGCCCACCAGTCAATTTTGTTAGGAAATGGGTATCACGACAATATTAGAGTGACTGTTAAAGAAAAACGAACAAACAAAAAAGGATAAAATCCAGTCTCTTGGAGGTTGGGAGGGACAGAAATGGAAGGGATAGCACTTACTTTGCCATAGTGACCCCCGTGAGCTAATGGTAACCACCACGAGAGCAGGAACCACAACATCCTTGTTCTTCGTTGCATCTTTACTGCCCAGTGCAGAGTAGGTGCTCAGTAAAGGTGTGTTCAATGAATGTACGTGTATGGCCTCAGATCCTCGGGGCAGCTTCCCTCCTTTCCTTCTTTCCTGATCACATGCATTGTAAAAGATTATGAGTGGAGAAAAGTCAATCTTAATCCAGATATCCAGAAATAATCACTATTAATGTATTATTTCATTTCTTTTATGAAATGTCTTTAAGGATGAATAGAGAAGTTATCCAGGAAGAGGAGGGGGAGGGATAGAAGAGAAATACAGGTGGATGGAATAGCATGATAAAGACACAAAGGTATGGAACCACATGGATTGTCTAGAGAACTAAGAATAGTTCAGTGTTGAAGAGGTAGGAGTGAGAGATGCCAGGAGAAAAGAAGTTATGGATGGGCTATGTGGCTGAAGAGGTATCTGGGGAGTCATAGAAATTATGGCACAAGGATGTGGCTCCTGTATGGACTTTGAGTTTCAGTCCGTCAATAATTCTTTGATATGATGGTCCCCTACTATGTGCAAGGCCCTGTGGGGAACATGTAAGATAGTGAAACATTTCCTTGCCTTCAAGAGGCTTACAATCTAGTTAAGGAAGCTATTACATATGGAATTGAAAAGTTCCTTCCCTACAGGAGAAAAATGGTAAGTGACAAATGAGAGGTACATGCATTATCTGGGGTGCAGGTAATTAGAGGAGACAGCAAAAAGGTCTTGAAGAACAGAGAGGTCCTGGTCCAAGTCCCTAATCTGGCATTTGCAGTCCTTTTCTGTTTAGCCTCTACTTAGCTCTTGGGCCTTCCCTCCCTACTCTTTCCCACATGATCCACTGTTGCAGCTGAACTAGTTTGTTTCCTGTTCTTCAGATATACCTTACGGAACCTCACTTCTCTCCTTTGTTATTTGGAATATCCCATTTGCTCTTTTTGAGACCTGCTTCCTCTTTAAATCTGTGCCTTCCCTTCTAGAAGGAGTCAGGTCAGAATTTGCCTTAGTAGGTGCATCAATGAAACTAGACTTTCCTCTCCAAGAAGACTTTCTTAAAAGGTTTACTGATAGTGACAAGTTCTCACCATGTCATGCCAAAGCATTTTAAAAAAAGAATCATTCCTTCCACTACCTACGTTCTAGTAGCTGCAACGAATGTTAAACCAACTAAATCTGAGAGGTGTCCAGAGGCTGACACCTCTGGCATCTTACGCATATGTTTTAATCTTGACATTTTGCCCTGATGACACATGTTTTAGAAAGTGAAGACATTGTCTTTGGCTCATTTCCTTCCTTGTCTGGACCTACTTGTTACGGTACTGCTGGTGACTGCCATGGGGAAACCATTCTTGGTAAAATAATGAACGCAATATAATGCAGTTTGAAAAAGGAAGCCTGGCTTGGAGTTGAGTAATCATATTGTCTTCCTGTCTCATCCTTCCCTTATTCCACCCTCCCCTCTCCGTAACACATAATGTTCTCCAGTTAAAACAAAGAAATATCGCGCGCGCGCACACACACACACACACACACACACGGAAAGAAACCTAAATTCCCATTTCTAGGTTCAAACAATCCTCAGATTCTTCTAAAATGAAAAGATGTGTTCACACTGGTGGACTGGATTAGGTTCTTATACCTTGAGGGAGCATTGTCTCTTCCAAGGGTTAGAACTAGCCGTGGTCTTTCAGACATTCAATGATTTGACCCCAGTCTGACTTCAGAACACATACTTTCAGCTATTACATTATTCTACTTCCTATGAGTTGGTTTTCCTACCTTATTTCTGTTCTTCTTTTTCTTGTACTTTAGTGGCATTTTCAACACTGGACTTAGAGTATTCCCAGACCTGACCAAAGTTTATTCCACTGATGTATTCTTCATACTGTAAGTGTGCACACATGCAATACTTGCCGATATTTTACTTGTCACTGACAAGAACTAGGGCACAGCCGTAGGGGCTGGTTGAAAACGAGTGAACCAATTGTTTCAAGGAGGAAGCAGTGATCAGCTGTGATGAATGCACTGATGGATGAAGTAAGGCAAGGACTGAGAAATGGCCATTGGGTTTAGTAATAAGGGACATTGGTGATTCTGAAAAGAACAGTTCCAGTGGAACTCTGGGGGTGGAGAAGTCTGGTTGGAGTGGGCTCAAGAAAGAATCAGAAGAGGGATTAAAGAGAGTGACCATAACAAACTCTTCTGGGAAGTTTAACTATTAAAAGACAGCAGAAAATATCTCAGTAGTCGGAGCATATCAAATAAAGAGAAAATTTTCTTAATGGAAGACACTATGGGATGTTTGTTTGCTGATGGGAGTGACTGAATACAAGTAAACTGGATGATAGTGATGGTACTTATTTTTCACAAAGCTTTTCAAACACTTTCCCATGCATTATCACATTTACTCCTCTCAACCACTTTACAAGGCATCAAAGGAAGTTATAATTTTTCCACTCCATAAATGAAGAAACGGAGGAAGAGAAGACCTAGGTAATTTTGTCTGAGCAGAATCCCAAGGAGCAGCCATGAGTGGTGCTCAAACTACTCCCTGTGACTTCTGACTGGGGCCATGCGCTCTTTTCCAAAACCCATGCCATGGTCAAGTGACTTACTAGTTGTACCGAAGCGAAAGAACATAGACAGAGTTACAAGTTTACAGTTTGTACTACAGAATCAGCAAAATGTAGAATGATAGGATCTAAACTCTTGGGATTTTGCTAGGAAAAAAAAATGCCCATGCTTCTTTGCTGAGGATGAGCTCAGTGCAAAATATAGGCCATCCTCCAGCAACTAGACTGGCATAGAAATGTTCTCCAGAAGCATCTATCTGACAGTGTTTTGCAAGTGGAGGACACTGTAGTCATACTCATGAAATAAAATCCGTTGATCCCATTCTACCAACCCTTTTTAAGGGTCCCATACACCAAGAAAACTACTTGCTCTGGACAAAGTATTTGTCAGAGATTCACAAGAACTTCTCTGTGACCCACCTGCCCCCCTTGCAGATGAGGATTGTCAGGAACCCCAGCCCACACCCAAAGCTCACTTGCTTACTACACATTTGGGGCTCCGAGTGCATGGCCACCTAGAACAGCTCTCACCACTCACCAGACCTCTGAGCCTCCAATAGCTAGGAAGGGTCAATGACACGTGAAAAGAAATAAGATAGAACTGAACTGCATCAGGTTATTTGTTTAAGTGCATATATACAGCAAGAGCCCAGCTCCAGAAGAAAAGCGTTTTTTTCACCAAATGTTTTTGTCCCTCTCTTGCAGTGAAATTACAGACAACCCTTACATGACTGCACTCCCTGTGAATGCTTTTCAGGGCCTGTGCAATGAAACCTTGACACTGTGAGTATTGCCAGTTCCACTCCTGCCAACAACTGAATTTTTATTTGGGCCATTGTCACATTTTCACAGGCCATCCAAGAACCAGACCACCATACAGTATGTGCTCTATGATCCGCCAAGGGTTTCACGTAGTTCAGTAAGAGCAGCACCTTACAGTGTGGCACTCTATAGATGACAAAATGGTTTAGGTAACAAGATGACAGTATTCCCTTACAGAAATGGCAGCACACTTTATCTGTAAAGGGTCATTCAGGTTTTACAGGCCACGTGGCCTTTGTGGCAACTGCTCAGCTCTGCATTAGGCCAAAAGCAGCCATTCAAAAGACCTAAACTAATGAGCATGGCTATGTTCCAATAAAATTTTATCTACAGAACAGGCAGTGGGCCAGATTTGGCCTGCAGGCCTTATAATGGAATATTCTGTATTCTAGTGTCCGCATGGTACAGAAGAAGAACTGGGGTTAAAGCAAATTTAAGTGACTTTCCCAAGGTCCTGAGCTAGAAAGGAGTGCTGCTAAGGGCTTTTCATACTCTGCACTCACACTTCAGCTGTGTCGTCACAACGATTATTAAGCTCCTTTGAAGGGATATTGTCTAGAAAACATAGTGCTGCTCTGCGTCATCATTCTTCCAGAGTTAGAATGGGTTCTGCTCTTTAGTTGTTCAGAAAGAGATGCTTTCTTAGGGAGATTCACAAAATGTTCTCACGAAGGAGACCTAACAGAGGTATGAAAGATAAGGTAATTCCCCAAGCCAGTAACGAATTCCCCTCTCTGATTAAATTAGCCACAAAGTGGAGCTAAGGCTAGATAGAGCTCCCTCCCCTCTAGTGTCAGGACCACTGCCCATGTTCAGGCCTAGACTGTCACCGGCTCCCTTTCTCTGGTCAGCTACCATCCAGGGGTTCTTCACCATCCACAAACTTGATTGAGTTATTCCTTAGCAAAAATGATCCAAGCCTCCACACAGCTCTTTGAAGGGGCTGTTTCCAAGTATCTCGATCAATCCATTGTGGCCCTGTGAAGCTCTCTCAACCTCTGGGATCTACCCACAGCAGAGCACTTCAGTTCATCCCCAAAGTGTAGGGGGAGCTGTCTTGAAAAGACAAGAGACTTCTTCCCAGCAACCATTTCATTTGACAACACAGCAAAGACCTGGGGTCTTAGCGTGCTCAGGCCCAAACCGCAAGCTTACCTCCCCAGTAAAGGTTTCCATTGCATCATTTCCTGCTCATCCTATGTAAATGCCAGTCTCAGTTTCTTTTCAGAATGTTACCTTCAACTTTTGGCGTTTTTTCCTAAGGATCCCGTATCCCAAGCAGCTCTCTAAAGTGAAAGCTGCTCTTTGTCTCCACCCAGCATGGTACCCAGGAGGCATTTGACAAATCTCTGAATAAGGGAAACTCAACCTTCCTGAAATCTAAAGGTGAGGATAGCATGGGTTGTCCATTATCTTTTCAGATGGTCATTTCTACAATCTTGCAAAAGTCCTTGCTTCTTTGAGGCTCAGCCTCCAACAACTATAAACATGAAAGGATATGTGTCCAACAGCAATATTCATACCCCTGGTAGGATAGACTTTCAGTCAAAGTTTGTGATCCTTTGTTCTTTCTTTCCTATGTTTTTCTTCCTTCACTATTTTCCCTTTTTGAGGCCTACTTGTTCAATAAGAGTTTTATTTAATCTCTGAAATGTAATTCCCACAAAGAATATTTTTATTGTCTAGGCCCTCTCAGCAAAGTTTGGGTAAATAGAAACATCAAATGTACAATTCTCACATCATCATAAAAGAGATCTAGTTCAGAAAAAAATTATCTATCAGAGTTTTCTCAGTCTCTGTGCTTAGTGTCCCTGTACATTGCCGTCCACCCCTAGGACACCTTAGTAGCTGGACTTAAACTCATTGTGCAAGTATTTAAAACAAAACCCCACAAAAAAGGATTACTTCTCAGTTCCCCACAACTGCATAAGATAAATCCAAGTTTTCAAGATATTCCTTCTAACACGGTCATCTCTTAAGTGTCCACACCTCACTGTGTTAAATATATAACTATTCTGTCCTCCCAGTGACTTTTGGATTAGGTATCATTTTATCATATTTTTGCAGACAAGGAAAATGAGGATAATAGAGGTTGAGAAATTCTCAGGATCATCTACTATGAAATGACAGAGCCAGATCTAATTCCAAAACTCAGAGTCTCTTGTGTGCTTCTTCCTGTATTACCAGAGTTGACGGGAGGCAGACTACGGTAGCTTTCCCTGCAATCATCACTAGCTGTGCCTGACTGTGGTCATGGCAGCCTTCTCTTAACTCGTGCCGGTAGCCCCCAGGGACCCCCATGCATTCCTGTGCCGACCAGCGTTCCCGTGGCTGGAGCTCCTCTGCCAGCAGAAAGTGTGTGTGCTTTTGGGGTGGAAAGAATTGCTTTTGAGGTCAGAAATCCTGATTCCCTGACTGCTGTTTGTCAATGAGGCTTTGGCAAATCACCTCCATAGCTCAATAAGTTGATCAGGAAATAGACGAGATAACATTTCGGTCCAGCCCCTGGAATCACTGTATGAATTAATTGGTTGCAGAAACATAGCAACAAGTTAAAACAGTAACATTTCTGCAAAATGCCATGGTCTATCTATTTTCTTAGATTTGTTTTTGAAGTTCAATCTAATTCAGTCCTCAACCATTTAAGTATTTAATCTATGATAAGCCCTGAGAATTTAAAAAAAATATATGAAATACAAATGTGAAATAACATTTTAAATAGAAAAAATGTAAAACTTGTGCATTCAGATGAATGTCTTTTACAGTGTTTGTCTTGAGAAAGTGCTCTTACTTCTCCATTATTGACATTGTGTTGACTATTACCTGAAACTCCTGTTTTTTTGAGTATATGTAGAACATTTTTTTTAATCCTTAATGATGGCAAATCTTGTTCGTCAAAGTGAATCTGCTTCTGAGAAACAGCTTAAAGATCTAGGAACTAAGTCTGGAGAATGGGGATTCAAACTGGGAAATATTATTCCACATCCAAAACAAGACATAGCGTAAAGTTGTCTTGTAGGGCTCATATGTGGGACCTGAGAACCTTCATGCACATTTCTGACACTGAAGAAATAAAACCCAACCCTCAGAGAAGGGCCAACACCACCTCTTACATGTCACTGATTTCTCTTCTCTCTGTTGCTTATAGGAAGCTATACAACAATGGCTTTACTTCAGTCCAAGGACATGCTTTCAATGGGACAAAGCTGGATGCTGTGTAAGTCAACTGTTGCCATGGACACCACTAATCACCCCCCCACTCCTACCTCCAAGAAGAACCACCCAATGGGTCAGAATACTGTTAGAGATAGGTTCTACCAGAGCATTTCTCAACCCCAGAGTTAGTATGGCCAAGACTTAAGAATAATGTTAAGAAACTTGGCAAAAGCCAACTTTATTGGATATTTACATTTACTCCAATTTTAAATCTCAAAGCTTTTATCCTTGATAAAATGGAGAGCCATGGTGTCACCTCCAGTTATCTTGTAGGAGTGTGTGTGTGTGTGTGTGTGTGTGTGTGTGTGTGTGTGTGTGTGTGTGTGTGTGCATGCGCATGTTCGTCTACTATGCATATGCAGGGGTGACTTTAATTAAGTCCAAAGCTATTCAAAAGGTAAGATTTTTCTTTCTGTTTTTTCTGACATGTTTTCAGGAAAGGTGTCAGTTTATATTTGATTCAGTCAGAAATAGCTGAAAAACCATTTCCAGCATTTTGCCTTCCCTGCAAATAATTAATACTTGGAACAGGATGTTGGCAAAAAGATAGCCGTTAACACAGGTTTCTGTCCTTGTTGTACTTTTCTATCAGGTCTTTGTGGTCCCCAGACTCTGCCACGGCATACTTTGTGTCTAAGAGCTGCTAGACTGGTTCAGCCACACTGGTGTGTGTTTCAACCTAATAGCTAATAAATGAAAATTAGCTTTAGTAGAGGCCGCTTTCCACAGTATGGTGGACTAGGTAATTTGTAGGACCTTCCTGCTACCAACTAGACCATACATTTAAAAAAATTACATTTTATGTCATAGCTCCAAGAGAAGGAAATGAAACAAAGTAACAAACTAGTAGCTAAAACCAAAGTGCTGGGTGCTTACAGAGGGTACAGTTCCTTCGGGGGCAGTTGCTGATATCAGTGGTGCCAGGAGACTAGACTTTAGTCAGTGAGAAGATGGGGAAGTGATGTAAACCAGAGGGTCTTGGCAGAAATAAATGCAAACCTCTATAGAGGAAAGAACCCCAGTGCAGGCTGCCAGATTTTTAAAATGTTGAGATCAGTTAAATAGGTGCTCACAGTCAATCACACATAGGAGAAGAAAAAAATCACCATGGGTAAGTCAGCTAAAGCAACAAACAGATTTCTGTGTTTGACTTATTTTATAGCAGTTTGAGTGTTTTTAAGCAATTACATTTTTTTCACTTCCAGAAGTTCTGTTTGCTTTTTTTTTTTTAATTTGCTGCTCATTTTGGTAATTCTATCTTTTTTTTTCCCTTTAAACATTTTATGTGTAGTTATTTTATATTCTGGAACTGATTATTGCAAAATCTGAAGGACCTATGGTTCTAACTCTGTTGTGCTGTACGGTGCTTTATTGAGAATGTAAACTATATGGGGGATCTTGTTAAAATGCACAATATGATTAAGTAGATCTGGGGTGAGCCCCAGGATTCTGCATATTAACAAGCTCTCAGACGATACTGATGCTTTTGGTCCACTGACCAAACTTCGGCAGGGTGAGGTAAATAACCTGCAGAACTATATGCAAGGGCCCTAGATGCAAAAAAAAAAAAAAAAAAAAAATCCCCACACATGTGGATTAAGTGGTTTTATTCTGGTTTTGGGATTAGGTGGTGGGTGCTGGTATGGTTCCATTCTTAAATAATAAATGCTAATAAGTTTCAAAGTCATTATACCTTGGCATGGCTTCCTAAGTTCTGTTTGAAGAGGGGTCTCACTCTTTGCCAGGCTTTTGGGTTTCCTAGTATTCTTTATCAAGTGAAGATCAGAGTACCTTTCTCTAGATTGTCTAATTGTGGGCTCATTCAAGTTGATATTAGTCATTTGTTTAAATACATAATTATAGGGGAAGTCTGAAAAGATTCAGTAGAGTAGCATGCATACTTATAGGCGTCAAATTTATTTACAGTATTGGAGAGACCCTACTTCCATCTGAGCTTTATCGTACAAACCTCACACAGTCCTTCATTTATTTTTCAACATATTTATTGAACACCTTCAGTGATCCTAGTACTGTTCTGGTCACTGGCAATACGAAGATGGGGAAGACTAATGTGCCCCATGCCCATACTGAACACACAGTGGGGTCAGCTTGAGGGTGGCAATGTCAAGAGTCAGAATACATTAGGAAGAAATGTACTCAATCCAAAATATGCATTTCAGATTGAAAATAACTGAACACTAAGTACCCCTACTTGGAGACATATGCATGATTTTCCCTAGATTGATCTCACTTTAAAAAACCATTGGGATTCAAATTTAATATTACATGAATCTAACCAAATGTTTTCCTCTTTAACTATTCCTAGAAAGCCATTATCCTTAGGGAAATGATCTTCCCAATTCAAATTTTCTATGAAAATTTTCTATGATGTGGGGAACTGGGACTTTTCAAAATAATTAAGACAGTTTGTAGTACTTCAGGTATAAAGATTTCAGAAGACTGTCACACTGTTCTAGACATCATAGTCATCAAGATGTTAGCATTAAGGCAGCAGACAACCACATTAGCAAGAGCTAGGGTAGGAACAGTGAAGAAACTTTCAGCCAGGGAGACCAGAGCTGATCATATGGCTCCTGAATTCAGTGTGTTCAACTGTCTCTTGCCTGAACCCAAACTATGTTTCCAGAATTCTGAATGGGAAAAAGGACCAGAAACCAACCTTGGCTATAGAGTAATTCATTTCTAAAACTTTTATTTTTCCTCAAGCAAAGGATTTTAATGCCCAAGATGAGGATCTGTGCTCCTAATTATTTTCTTCTTTATCCAGTCATATTTAGTCATTAGGGAGTGTCACCCTCAATCACTCTCAGTTATCACTTTTTTAAAGACAGAAATTCGGGCATAAAATTCAGACTTTAAGTCCTGCAGAACACGGTTCTCAGTATTGACTGAAAATCTGAATCACCTGAAGAGATTTGGAAGGGCTGATGCCTAGGTTTTACCACCAGAAGTTCTGGTTTGGTTGGTCTGAATGTAGCCAGAGCATGGGTGGTGGGGGGGATTTAAAAACCTCCCCAGGTGAGCCTGGTGCAAAGCGAACGTCAAGAATCACAGCTGTGGAGTTTGTTATCACTCTTCTTGTCCAATAGTCACATTTCACATAAAAACAGAATGAAGCCCAAAGTGAACACATGGCTTTTTTTTTTTAAATGTGGCTTTTTATATTTGATAGCACTATCTAGTGACCAAGTGAAAGCCAGGACCTGGATCCCCTGGTTCAAGACTCTTTTCTCTGTGCTCGACTACAGTTCACTGCTGCTGACTTACCAGCCACCACTAACGCTTGGTCACCCAGCTCCTCTGGCCACTGCTACTTGTTTCTTAGCCCAGGAGAATATCTACACTTGTTAGTCTATTAAAGACATGAAATACAGAAGCTAAAATATCCTGCCCTGGGAAGCATGGACTCATGTAAGAGACAGGAGGTCACTCAAGACTCAAGGCACAACCAGTAGAAGCTTCAGAGAACAGTCACACCAAGCAACAATCATTTGTCAGTGAGAACCTGAATTCACCTGTGCAGCAAGGTCACCAACTCAACCAGCTTCCAGATGAGGTCTGAGTGAGGGACACCTTGATGAAAAGGCTGGTCTGATCAAGTGTTATTAAATTCAAAGAATTGGGGTTAAATCAGGCCATGTGTGTTTACCATTTTGCTTGAAAACATCTCATGCCTGCTCATAATTGGCCTTTTGGTTGTATTTAGTTAAATCCACAGAGACTTCAAGAGATTTCCAAAGTGAATCTTCTGTACTCAGCAGACTGCTATGCTAAGTGGATCTCAGTGTAAGTCTAGGAGCCTGTTACTTTATGGCGTTGGTCATGAAGTTACCTGCAGAACATCAGAGGAGTTTAGAAACATTTTCTATTGAAAAATGGAAAAACTAACAAACAACAGAACAATAATTTCTATCCCAACTTCTCCCCAGCTTTTGTGGTAAGAGAAGAGATGAGGGAGGGTGCATTTCCCAAACTATGTTCCTTAACCTCTCTTTCCACAGTAAATTAATGAGCGTTACTTTCAAAAAAGCTACTCTTGGCCTTATGAAGTTGAAATGTACAGGTGGACTTCTTGGGTCTATTGATAGAAGAATTGGAATTACTAGTATCGAAGGAGCTCTTGGTTCCAGGGGCTCCTCTCTGGACTGGTGTTCTACAGAACACTTTGTGGGGAAAGCTACTCAAGAAGAATCCTTTGATGGTCAAGAGGCAGGCTGTGGAGAATCTAAGAGCCAGTAACGTTTCACACCATCTGGTGGTCTTCTAAGGTGAAACCTATGGAGAGATTACGTAGGGAGATTGTCTCTACCTCCCTACCAGCTTTCTCCTCAGACCATATCATGGGCTCAGTGAGAGGCTTGGCTGATGGGAGAGCTATTCTGTTGGAGACAATGGATTTTTATTCACCAATTCCCTGAATTACGGTCTGTTCTAGTCACTGTAACTATCCCTTGAAACATAGAAATCAGTGCACTTTTCACATACTTTCTTGATCTTTTTATGTGAAATTTGGAAGGGTTTAACAAATGTGGGAAGTATTTCTTAAGTGAAAATCATTTGTTTCTTGATTTTTAGAAGTCTAGCTCTGATATTGGGAAACTTTTTCTAGAAAGGGCCAGATAACAAATATTTGGGGCTTTGTGGCCCATATGACCTCAGTCACAGCTACTCAACTCTGCCATTGCAGAAAGCAGCCACAGACAATTCATAAACAAGTGAGCGTGGCTGTGTTTCGATAAAACTTTATTGACAAAAACTGGTGGCAGGCGGGATGTGACCAGATGGTCATAGCTGGTGGCCCTCTGGTCTAGATGTAGGTATTCAGTGCAGCTGTCCATTATATGATGAGATACGTAGTCTGTTTCTCCAATTCCTGGTAAAGGTTAGATTCAAGCATAAGATAAAGATAAGTATATGGATAAAAATACTTTAGGCTTTGAAAGTTCAGATCCAATTATAAGATAAAACAAAGATCTTTTTTTTCTATTGAGTATTTTAAATCCAAACTTAAATCTCTGCTCCTGTTGTAAAAGTGTTCCATCTATTCATTCCACCCTACGTTTCTGACTCCTAGTTGATGGAAACTAATTTTTTCTTAGGTTTATGCTCTTGAGTAAAAGGTATCATGTAAATTTAAGGTAAACTGAAGACGTTAATCATGATAAGGAGGCCTGGAACTAGAGGAAGATAAGGGTTGAGCTGTAGATGGAAAAAACAGAGGTCAGGTTTCCATAGTAATAACGAAACAGTATTCACGATTGCAGCCAAGCTGGACAACTTCCACACTGAGAACAAGCACTGATGCCTCAGCAGCAGCTGGGTAATTAGTTAAAAGTTCATGAAAATCATGTCAGATTCGCGAAAGTGCGTTGTCCTATGATTTCATATGGAGCCAAGCACACTGTCATCACTCAGATGTGAAATTAATAATAACACAAGCCTCCCTTGTTCAACAGAAGTTGAACTGCTCTCAGGCACAAGTTGAACCGCACGTTCATTCTTTGGAACCTCTTTTCCACCCTCTGCACACAATCTGGCAGGGAGAGGTGTTCCTTATCTCAGAATGTCTAGTCCTCTGTGTTGCATTTTCTATTGTCAAACTCTAGCAACAAGCTACTATCTGACAGTAAACATGTGGGCAGGGAAAAAAATAGCATTTTGATGTGCTAAGAACATACTGAAACACTAATCGTTATGAACAGAGAAGTCAACACAATTCATGTACTAATTAGCATCACACATTAGATTTTTACAAGCAAAACACCGCAGCTTGGAGCCCTGGGAAAAGATGACGACAGAGAAGATTATAGGATTAAGCAGGCTATTATTTCTCATGGAATAAGTGTTCGAACAGTTTGTAGGATATGCTCCAAGGCCGGCTTTTTCCTCTGCCTATCGAAACCTGGAGCATTTTCTCACTTGTTACTGTTTACAGACAGGTATCCTGATTTCTGCTACCAAAAGGATTTTCGTGGAGCAAAGAGGGCTGAGCAGGGGTTCTCCGTAATTTTCCAAATAACCAATGCTATGAGAGGAAAACACCGTTCCCCACAAAAGAATTCCCATGAGCAGCTCACAACATAAACAGATGCCAACCCGCTTCCCCTAAAGAGATTATGGAAATGCTGGCTGAAATTCTATCTAGGAGCTAAAATGTGTATAAAGCTCCCACGAGAGCAAAGCTCAGCAGCAACCACAGCTTGGGTCATACTCCTCCCTCTGACACCTCCGCATCCAAACATAGTATAGAGGGTGCCTCGAGCTAGGAGTTGGCCAGCAACTGGACTTTCACTTATTCAGCCAGCATGATTTACTGAATGGCTGTTCTGTGCCAAGTGTGAGTCCAGTGGGGAATCATGTGAGCTGTATCTGGAATGGTGCATTCGTCAGTGGGATATTCTTCCCCAATTCATTCCTGGCCATCTTCATTTTTCTGCCGCCCACACTGTTCTCTGTAAACTGTGACTTAAATGGCACTTTACATGACACTTAACTCAGGGCAGGGCTTCTGAACTGCACCCTTCCCTCCTCCAGTATGAAAAATCTGGCATATATTTTCTAGGAAGAACTTCATTTCTTCCAAGAAATTCTCAGAGGCGTAAGTCCTCCAATGAGCAAAAAGGTGTTGAACATGCACACGTAGCAGTGTCTTTATTATTTAACAGAGACACGAGTTCTTTTCTCGTAAGTCCTTCCCAGTACCTTGTATTTAGAAGTCCTGCGTTTCCATAAGTCTTTCCTCTCATTGCAGACTCCAAGACTTTCTACCCTTTTAAGTTCATTTACATTCCTCTTGTCCTTGCAAGAGATAGTTTAGATGATCGCACATACACCCTCCCTATAAAATAATCATCGTCTGGAGTAGGTTACCTACATAGCCTACCAAGATTTGTGATTGATTTACCCAAGCTGGCTCACAGAATGTGGATTCCAGAGGAACCAGAATAAATCAGGGTCAAGGAATCAGTTTAACTAAACTGACCTTCCCAGTAAACATCATATGACAGATGGGGCTGATGGAAACACTTTGTCCTTGGATATTAAGGCTTCTGCAGATATATTTCCTCACCCCATCCCCTTTGCTTCAGATGGAAGGTAGGACCAGCAGTCTGAACCTAAAGTTAAAGCTTTGTGGCATTATCATACTCTAATAATAAGATAGCCCTCCAAACTGCTAAAGGCAGAGTGACGGTTTTATTTTTAAGCACCTAATTATCTCTAAGAGATGACGTGCCCAAACAACCCTGTTGGTTTTAGAGAAGGCACCCTCCCCCAAGACTCAGTTCATCTCCGTTCAAGTTGGCTGCACCCTCTCTTCATCCTCCTCCTCTCCTCCTGGACTCTGGCTGGCTTTCCCAGTTTAAAATCTTCTGCAGCGTTTCTGGTAAACTACAACGCTTATCTACCAGCCTCCTTATCCTTGGGGGCGTATTGAATATCAGCTGAAAACACTGCAGAATTGGACAAGCGATTATTTAGTTTTACAATAATTTCTAATGATTAGAGCAAACCAATTTTCACTTGCGGCGGTCAGAGATGAACAGGAAAAACTGAGATGAGCTCACTAGTCCTTACTTGGTTTTCAAAAGACTGGGAACAGAATGTGATCTGCAAGTTGCATGGTCCAAATAATACAAAACGAGATGCTAGTCAGCGTGGCACTTCTGCTGAGTTAGTTGTCTTTTTACAAAATCACCATCTTCTCTCCAGTTGTTTCTCTAAAGTGGCTCTTGCCTGTCCTTGCTATCACTGACCTTGAACTCTGTGGACACAGTGTGTCGAAGGAGAGTCAACAATGGTCAAATGATGCCTGTGGTAGAGAGCTTACACGACAGCCATTCATCCAGAAGGCACAGACTGGCTGCTGTAGCATCTTAGTGGGGTCTCTGTACATACATGAGATTAATTGATCCCCTCCATTTTAGATTTACCAAAGCCCTGGAAGCTTGGTGTCCAGCCACTACCTGAAGAGGTCATGTCTGAACTATATCCTGTGGCATTTGTAAACCAGCTGCTTGTCACTGCCACCAAAAAAAAATCCATTGGCTACCACACCATATGATGGGTCTTCTAGCTTTCATTCTCCATTACTTTTTCCTAAAAGCAAAAACATGTGTCACCCTAAGTTTAGCATAGCCCATCTCACTATTTCAGAGAAGAGGTGTGCTGATTTTTTTTTCACTCATTTATATCTTCATTCAATAAATAGTATGTATGTGTATGACTGAAACATTATGCTGTACACCAGAAATTGATACAACAGTGTAAACTGACTATACTTCAATTTAAATAAATAAATAAATAGTTACAGACGCACTGAACTTGGCACTGATGACACAGCAATGAATAAGACAGAGAGCTGAAACTCTGACTAAGGAGACAGACAATGAGGAAGCAAACAAATAAACAAACAAGATAATTACAGATTGTGGTAATACCATGAAGGAAATAAAAGAGTGCAATGAGGAAAACTGGTGGCAGCTACTTTAGATGAAGGTAATTCTCAACCTCCATTTGAGAAAAAAGTGTGAAGAATCATAAAATGTGTACCAGTATACGAGCTGTCATTTGTGCGGAGTTGTAGTACTTGTCATTTGGCTGAGCCCTCATCCTGCCCAGGAGAGGCAGACTTCATTGGTGGTTGGTAAAACGCTTCTTCCCCCGTCTGCTCCAATGAACACCAATCTCTGGCTCCGAGGCCACCCTTTCCTATTCTAAGTTCCATTCTCTACAAAGTACTGGATGGAGCAGAGCTGCTGCACCAGGAGAGGTTGAAGGCAGGAACCTCATGGAAGCACTGTTCCTGCTTTTGCCTTCTGGACAACAGCAGAGGCTTCCTCCTCTTGGGTCAGCCACAAGTAAAGCCACTGTCCCTCTTCTAAGTCTCATCCAGGGATTCAGAGAAAGAAAGGACCAGCCAATTAACCAAAGAGGAGTTCCTCTGTGAGGGCTCTGGAGAGGAATCCTTCTGATCCAAAGTCCTCATGTCATACTATTTTTTTTAATTGAAGTATAGTTAGTTTACAATGTTGTGTTAGTTTCATATGTACAGCAAAGTGGTTCAGTTATACACACATTCATATATATTCTTTTTCAGATTCTTTTCCATTATAGGTTATTACAAGATACTGAATATAGTTCTGTGCTATACAGTAGGCCCTTGTTGCTTATCTAGTGTCACACTATTCTTGTTAACCACCATCCTTGAGAATTTTCCATCATGAAGAGCAAACACCATAAAAAGAATGATAGAAGCATGATCTGTACCTAAGCAGACCTCCTAAGGGTCTCCACTGTATTCATTTTGCATCAACAGGTGACCACTCACTGACTCTTAATGACTAGGCTGTGTGGTGAGTTATCCTGAGCATATATAAATTGAGAGCATTTATAACAAGGAAATTTTATATATATATAAATATATATATATATCACATACATAAATATGTTTTGTTTCTTTAGTGGAAATAAAGCCAGTTTCAAAATCCTTAAAAGCTTTTGTCCACTTTTGGAGGTAATTTTATGTTTCAGAATCACTTTGTGACTTAAATTGCTTCAAAAATATTTTACTCTCAAATGCTCAATATGTTTTCAAAATGGAAAGATCAATGTGCCCATGAAACCCCTTCCATGAAAGATACACTCTGTAAAAATCTCATCTGCATAGCCTGCCCCCCCCCAAATAGGATTGTCAGAGAAAATGCAGGCCACCCAACTAAATTTTAATTTCAGATAAGCAGCAAACAACTTTTTAGTATACGAATGTTTCAAAAATTACACAAGGAATACTTTTATACTAAAAAACTATTCATTGTTTATCTGGGCATCCTATATTTTTATTTGCTAAATCTGGCAACCCTGCCCTAAAGAAGAGATCTGAATCTCTGACAGTACCCATCACCACTCACCACTCACCTTCACTGAATACTTGACTTAAGCCCAGTCATCAAAAGTAAATGAGAATATTGATCAATATTGAGAAACAAATTTAATTTAGTTGGTATTGAAGAGGATTGAGAAATACAGTCACCATTGGCCAGATAAATAAGGAATTAGATGACTTTTATAAAATCTAGGTATGCAAACTACATCATAAACATGCTCACTTTCAAAGACTTCTGCCAAAATTAATGTGTATAAAACTTGCATGATTGAAACCTGGAATGCTTTGAGTGCTTAAGGCAGAAGAAGGTAATGGGTTTTCCAAATTCTTAAAAATCAGTTAATAGTTAGGGAGACCATTCTCACATTTTATTTTGGTATGTATATTAATTTGCTTAACCTCACCTAATGCATTCTCTCTCTTTCTCACTAGTTACCTGAACAAGAATAAATACCTGACAGTTATTGACAAAGATGCATTTGGAGGCGTTTACAGTGGACCAACCTTGCTGTGAGTAAGACATACAAAAGGGTATTTCAGTCTTAATTTTGCTTTTTTTGGAAGGGAAGGGGCCATTAAGAGGAGCAGCTGATGTCCGTGGTTAGAGAATGTTGTTGTCTTAGATGAAGGCTTCTGCCCAGCTGTATAGGCTACTGCTAGGAAGAAAGCCCTTTTTCTTTGAGGCTCAGAAGGCCCCACACTCCAGTGTGCCATTCTGATACCTGATCAGGCCTTGGTGCAGACATTCATGAAAGCACTCTTGTGGCAGGAAAAAAAAGACATTTTTGAGCAGCTGGTGTTTGCAAAATTCTGAGACACGATGTCTACAAATAGGTGGAAGTCATTCTAGTCTTTGCAGAGAAAATGTATGTGACTGCATTGCACCATGTCTGGCACATGTAAGGAAGACTATAATAGTTTGACTCATATCTGGGAAAACTTACAATCACTGGAAAAGATGGGATGTAAACATTTTATAAAACAGCATGGAAGCATAGCTTTTTGTGTATTTCCTCTGATTTATGCCTCCACATCTAATCGCAATCAAGTTCTGTTGACTCTGTCTCCCTCAAGGCTCTTGGTCAGTGATGTCTTCTCCATCCCCTTGGTTTTGTCTTAATTTAGAATTGCATTCTTGAGCATCTAGTTCAGTCCTTGCCAAGGTGGAACACAGCACCCCAGGAGAAACATGAGACAATCCATCAGAGGCAAGAAGAAATATTAGAAGTTCCATTTACAAATAAGTGGTTCCATTTTAAAATAAAAACAAATTTAAGTTTTCTAATATTTTACATACAGATGACCACTGTCCCTCAGGAAGGCATCCCAAGGGAACAGTGAGTGACCCACAGTCTTGAAGATTTACCATCCTCACTCTTTCACTTTTAACAATTTCACTCCACTTTTTGGTCAAATGCACCCAGTTTAATGGGGCTTATGGCCTTATTTTCTTAATGCACAGGCTCTGTATAAAAGGGCAGAGTGACCCTGAAAATCTGCTGTACTACATGTGGGTTTATTTGTTAACTCATGACAAAGTACTAAAAAGTATTATGTAGTTTTCTTTTTACAAAAAGACAAGTGAAATAAAATGTTTTGACTTTTTGTGTGATTTTTTTTTTTAACCTGGAAGATTTTTTTTTAAGGTATCTTTAATTGTCCCTTTAAGATAAAGGTGATATTTCACCAATGAATGAGGAAAGTTGTTGCTTTTCTAAAGAAATTTGTGCTTTGGAAAGACCTTTAGAAATAGGAATTTGGAAATATTCCATATTATATAATTTTCTTGGTGAAAATAATGAATATTACTTATAAAAATTCTGTTTTGTTAAAATCAAAAATTGAATTTTTAACCTGTTTTAAAATCTTCCAAATTAAAAGTTACAGTGGGTTTAAAATACATGTGTATAAAATATAAAAATGAAACACCTTCACATTAGTTTACAAAAACAACTCACTGACATCTGATAAAATGAATTTCAATAAAAACATGCATTTAATTACTGAATTGGATTGAAAGATGAGTATCTTAATTTAGTAAGTACATCCAAGCCTGCCCTGTTCCACTTGTGAAGTAACTTTTTTGACTGATAGCCATTTAAACCAAAATCAAAATAACCTGACCCAGAAGAAGCAGATCTCTGAATAGCTGAATCAGAAAGGGTTAAACAACAATTTTCATAATTAGTGTAGTATATTCAATAACACTGATTTCACTTTGGTGATGTTTTTTAAAAAATATTACTTACTGGTTTTTTATATTATCCTTTAAAATATATGTTTAATGTGTTTTATAATGTATATAACATGTTATTACAGTAATGTGTATATAGAGCTGGTAAATTTACATAAGTTAAAGTGCACACTTAAACGTTTTTTACTTATGAATACATGACACTGAAAGAATTTGAAGACCAATAGGGTAGACCAGAAACGCTCGAAATGTGGGTCCACTGTAAGGTGAGTGGCTGGCCCAGAATGTACAACAAAGGAGAGACTTCCTTCACAGACAAAGTCTTCCCGTAAGAGCAGAGTTGCCCAAACTAAACAGTGTGCTTAGTGACGTAGCTGGCCAACATTCCAGTACAATCCTCTTACTTTATCAAAGACTCATACATAAGAAAGCCAATTTTACCACACATTGAGTAGCACTGCTCTAAATGACTGGAGTCTCCAGGCCTCCCCTTGCCTTCAATCTTTAAACCCTCTCTAATTCCACTCTCCTATTTGGTGTTCAAATGCAAATAGGGTCTTAAGAAGCCAATGGTGGTCTCCTATTCCCCTCAGGATACAGACCTTGGTGTGGCACACAAAGCCCTGCTACGCTCTGTAGCTTCATCTCTCACATCACCATACATCCCTGAACGATCATCCGTCCGTAGTGAAGCTTAGCTCCCCTGTTGCTCCAACCTACTTCTATGGCTAAACTCTTGCTCTTCCTGCTGCTTTGAAAACTCTACCGCTACCTTCTCCGTCTGGTAAGCACCACTAACTACTGTTTGACATTCCAGTGAAGGTCTCTGTGAAGTCATTCTTGGCCCTAATTCTCCTTAGGGAAGGATGGCCATTTCTTCCTCTAAACTCCATCACCTCTCTGTGTGCATCTCACAGCACTAGTAACATGTTTCTGTCTCTCCAGGAGTTCCCAAAAGGCAGGGGCTATGTTTGTTTCCTTTCCACAGTTTTAGTTCATATTACAGTGCCTGAAACACAGTACTAGCTCTGAAATGTTTGTGAAATAATACATTATACAATAAATATTTGAATCACACTTTTGTAAACGCTATGGCATTGAAATAGCAGCCACATTTTAAAGATATTGTAGTATGTTGTCCTTAAGGGAGGGTGTCCATTTCTCATTCTTTGGAAGTGGTAAATTAAACTACCTGTTTGTTCGTGCCACTTCAAAGTTGTTTTGAAAGTTTTGGTAAGATTTTTTTTTTACAAGGCTCTCTAACCAGGTTAAGAGCAGATGTGCAACTGCTTGAAAACGCCATTTCTGCTTCCGAGAGGCATGCCAGGTTGTGAATCGTGAATTAGATTAGGGGCTAGACCTGGAGTTGATTCCTGGGTCCATCACTAATTGTGAGATGCAAGTCTCAGTTTTCTTATTTGTCAAAACAAGATAACTAAAAGCAGTGAAGCTTAGGTAAGAAGGTAAATCCAAAGCATTTCCTATATGCTTAATATGAGGTAAATGTTACCATTACCTTCGCTTCTTCCTGACTCTTGACACATCATTATTCTTTTCCTTCCTAACCTCTCTGATCACTCCCTCTCGATTTCTCCCCCTAGAGCTCATTGCCCCAATATTTCAGTAGGGTTCAGTCCTGGGCTCTGGATCTTTCTCCCCTGTATCTTCTCCTTTGGTTAAATCATTTATTCTCAAATATTATAAGAATATGAATAATTTCTAAATTTCTGGTTTCAGAACTTAGCTCTTAGTTAGTCATCTCATCTGCCTGGAGTTTCCCCTAACTCTCCCTCTCATTCCTACCCGTTCCCATCCGTGTGGTGAAACGTCCTAGTCAGCCTTTGAAAATGTACAGTAAACATCTACTGAGCACTCACTAAGCCCAGGACTCTTCATTAGGAGCTTTAATAGGGGAGGGTCACCACTTTGAAGGGTGGTCAGGGAAAGCCTCATTGAGAAGGTGACAACTGGGAAAAGATCTGATGGTCATAAAGGAGCAAGTCATGTGACTATATGAAGGAAGATCATTCTAGACAAATGCAAAGACCCCCAGGTGAAGACACACCTGGCATGTTTGAGGAGGAGCAAGATGGCTGTTATAGCAAAGTCACATATGGGTATTTACCTGAAGAAAATGAAAACACTAATTTGAAAAGATACATGCACTCCTATGTCCACTGCAGCATTATTTACAATAGCCAAGGTATGGAAGCAACCTAAGTGTCCATCAACAGACGAATGGATAAAGAAGATGTGGCATATATATATATATATATATATATATATATATATATATATATATATATATATACCCACACACACACAATGGAGGATTAGCCACAAAAAAGAATGAATTCTTGTCATTTGGGACAAAATTAATGGATCTAGAGTATTATGCTGAATGAAATAAGTCAGACAGAGAAAGACAAATACTGTATGATCTTACTTACATGTGGAATCTAAAACACAAACAAAATGAAAACAGACTCACAGATACAGAGGAAAAAGAAGGAGAGGGTGGTGGAAGCAGGTGAAGGAAATTAAGTGGTACAACCTTCCAGTTATAAAATAAATAAATCACGGATATGTAATATACAGCATAAGGAGTATGGACAATTCTCTTTTAATAACTTTCTATGGAGACAGGTGGTGACCATTTTGTAATGCATTTAAATGTTGAATCTTTGTGCTGTACACCTAAAAATAACCTAATATTGTACTTGAACTCTATTTCAATTAAAAAAAAAAAGAAAATTGCGGAGAAAGAGTTCCATAAATGAAGGAAATGAGTTTTCAGAATAAAAATACCCATAAAGAACCCATATGAATGAAAAAAGGCTCATGGAGGTATGTCATAAAATATGACAGTGCTATGATAAAAAGAATATACTAGAAGCTTCTAAGAGGAAAGTCCTATTGTGAAGGCTGGATAAGCAGAATGCCATCCATCAGTCTTAGCAGTAGCAACGAAAGATAGAAGATGATAGAGTACACCCTTCAAAGTTTGAGGGAAAGTGATTTCCAAACTGTCTATAAAAGGTGAAGGTAAAATAAAGACATTTTCAGACATGAAGGTCTCAAAAACTTGATTTCCCATAGACTAATAGAAAATGAAGAATTCAGAAACAGTGATCAACACAGAAAAGTGTCAAATGGATTTCCTAGGATGACCAAAAAGGGAGCAACTGGGAATCTTGAGACCAAGATGTCTAATCAGGGCTGAAGGAAGTTTCCAAGAGAAGATTCTACAAAGAGGGATTGATAGATTGTCTGACAGAATTGACTGTATGAAAAACTGAGCGCTCAGAGATATGTTAAGAACTTCAGAGCATGTGACAAGACTCAGCAAGAGGTTCTTCAAACCAAATTATGTAAAAAAAAAAAAAGAGAAACAGACATCTCATACAGAAACAAAAAAAAGTTACAGAAGAAATAAAATGAAATCACACTATGCAGACTTTTAATAACCAGAATACTAGATGTGGGTTTAATCAAATATGTCCTTAAAATTAGTTCAGGAAAATACAGGGGTCAGGGGGATGTATGTGTGAGGTCATAGAAGAGAGCTAAATTCTCATCTTCCAGAGTAGAGAGTCAGTGGATGAATCAAAAACCAATAAATCAAGAAATATTTTCAACTATGCAAAGAATACCAGAAGTTGAAAGCAGTTGCTTCTGGGACATCAGAAAGCAGAATGCAGGGAAGGGCTGCACAGAGGTCTGCTGTGTGTGTTAAGCTTCTAGCATAATTTGCTTTATAAAATAGGTCCACACATTATTTTAATAAAAATTTAAATTAAATTTAAAGAGAATGCCACAAAGCATAGGAAGAGAGGACAAATGAGGGGCCGGTAGGAGGAAAGTCAGAAACAAATCACAGTACAGTTCCAGTCCTCAAATTCCAAGTATCTGTCTTAAAATGCATCTGTTAACTAATCATGCATGGCCTTGAGACATCTCTTCAATTCTTGTCTTGAACTTTTGTCAAAATGTTCATCACTTTATTTCCCCCATATCTTTTCCCCATAACTAGATTTTAAGATCCTATAGGAAATAGACTGTCTTATATTTTTTGTAATCCACCCCCTACTTCAAAAGAGAAGACAGCAAGTACTCAATAAATGTTTGATAAATTGCAACTGAATATTATATAGCCATGATTTGGCTGTGATTTGGTGTAAAAGCCAAGATTATACTGTATAGCACAGGGAAATATATCAAGCTCTTGTGGTAGCTCACAGCGAAAAAAAATGCTCATGTATAACTGAAAAATTGTACTCTACACTGGAATTTGACACAACATTGTAAAATGACTATAACTCAATAAAAAAAAGTTAAAAAACAAAAAGCCTAACTTGGAAAATCCTAAACTTCATCTAAAGAGAAGAGAACTGGAATATATATGTATGTGTGTGTGTAGATAGATAGATAGAGAGAGAGATACATACATACATACATACATACATACATACATACATACATACATACGTACGTACGTACATACATACATAGACAGAAAGATAGGTAGGTAGATAGATAGATGGATAGATACATTCATAAAGATATTTGTGAATGAATACAATTATCTCTAACAGTCAACAAAAACAGTCAAATTTGCCCACATAGTTTACCACCCTTTTTCAAGGTCATTTCTCAAAAAAGAATCTAATTTAAAACAAGTGCAACATCTAAAATGAGATCTTGTCTCCAATCTTTACTAATTTTTTAAAAGCCTTTTTAATTTAGCTTCATAACAGGTTTTACTTACGGATTTTTTAAACAAGGTATGTAATCTCATTTTCTATTTTTATACTTTTCACTTTTTATTATCTTGTTTTCTTTTCATCTTATTTTGAAAGTGAAGCTCCTGGTGTTTATAATCCCAAAGGAAAGAACACACTGAAATGTAATGCCTTCCATAATAACCAGAGTTCTCTAAGGTCTACATTATGTAACTCACTCTAATAAGCATTTAACTTACTGTTGATAATGTCTGTATTATGATAGTCCCACTTACTATTATAAGTAACTCCTAAGAAGAGGAAATCTCTGTGATAATATCCTTGAGTTTGCATTACATGTATCAACAAAAACAAATTTCAAAAATAAACTATTGTTGCTAGTTGCTGATCAGATTAATCGTTTGAAAATCTAAGAGTCGTAGCACTGCCATCTTGGTTTAGAGGAAAATAAGTCTTTTATGGATTTCTTTTGACTCTTAATGTTCTTCACTAAGGTCAGACTAATTTATGGCTGAAAACTTGTGGCAGGGTTCTTTCTGGCATGCCTGAAGTCCACATGCGTGTTGAATACATGAGTTTCTAGATTTGATTCCGGGCAAAATTATTTTTTTTTATTGAGGTGTAATTTACATACAATAACATGTGCAGTTTTAACGTGTACAGTTGGATAAGTTTTGGCAAAACTGTGTTACCCTACCTCAGTCAAGGCTTAGAACATTTTCATCACCCAGAAAGTTCTCTCATGCCCTACCCACCCATAGACAGCCACGTATCTTTTTATTTTTCTAGTGTAAAAATCTAGGCGGGAAATTGTCAGGTCACAGGATGGATGTATATTTAACTTTATAGGAAATACTGTCAAACTAATTTCCAAAATGATTGTTCCATTTTCTATTCCCACCCGTGAAGGAGGAGAGTTTTACACCGGCCAAGCCACTGTATCATCCATCTTTTTTATTCTGGCCATGCGACTGGGTGTCAAGTGATATCTCAATGCGGTTTTACTTTGTGCGTCCCTGATTATTAATGATGTTGAGCTTTTCATGTACTTGTTAGCCATTTTTACATTTTTCCTTTGTCAAGAGTCTGTTCAAATATTTTATCCATTTTTAAAATTAGAATATTTGCCATTTTATTTTTGAGTTGTGGTCCTGGGCAAAATTTTTGGCCTGAATAAAGTCCATTTTTTCGTCCTACCAGTCCTCTGTTACCCCTAGTATTTCCTTTTTTGCTTTCTAGGGAGAAATAGCTAATCTGAAACAAACGCACACAGGGTGTTCATTTACTCCCTTATTCTGCAGGCATTTTTGCTGAGCACCTACTGAACTCCAAGGCCAATTGTAAGAATAAGATCCAGCCTCTACTCTGAAAGAGGTTACAATCAAATTCAGGAGAAATGTGAATAAGTAACTCAAAGTTTAATGTAAAAAGAGCCATAAGAAGTATTTAGAGAATCAAGATACCATTGCGGGTTAGGATGACCAGCAAAGGCCTCACTAAAGGACGTGGAATTTGGGACGGGCTCCAGATGAGGGCTAGAATGGCAACAGACGAGAGTTACAAGAGAAAGAACAAACGCAAGTCTACAGGAAAATATGGGCTATATTCTAAGAGCAACAGCAACAAACCCAAAAAACGTAATTTGGGCCAAAGGATAGTGTCTGAAGTGTGTTGTGTTGGAATCATATTGTGGGGAACAACACCTGACTTAGCAGGGAAGGGTGACCCACTGAAGGGTTACCATGGGGATGTGAGTAATAGCTGCATAATCCATTACGGTGTGTGGCCCTCTTCCACTCACCTCCACATCTTCTCTCCTTGGCCTCTGCCCATTCTGGGCCCCAACTATATCAACCCTGGGTAGCTCTGTCCCAGCCACTGCACCCGGACCACTCATCTCTACCTGGCTGTTTGGCAGGCACTGGACCTCCCTCAGAGGGAGGGACACTGAGCTTACCGTTCCTCGTCCTCCTTTCTGTGCCTGCCAGCAGAGCCTTTGGAGCAGCTCTCTTGGAGAGGAAGGGAACCTCCTAGAGGTGGAAAACTGGAGGAGGTTCGTCTGTTAGGCTGCTCCACTCTCAGGCTGTGAAATGAGCTGCAAAGACAAACAGACCTCTCGCCGTGCCTGGCTGGGGCACAGACAGACGCGTGCCAACGGAGCCGGGTTACTGGGGAAGCACCCAAAGCAGATCATCCTAAGTCACACACCCTTGTCTCCAGAGGCACAGCAAAGGACAGGGTCTGTGACCATTTTGTGGAGTCACTGAGAGCTGCAAGGAAGGTCAGAGAAGAATTTAGAGAGAAAGAGCTGATGATTGCCTTTCCAGAGATGTGTGCGTGCCAGCTTCTTGCTAAAAACAAAAGGATAGTCTACTTCAGCCCCAGGAATCTTCAGACCTGAGGATTTAGGTCAACAACTCAGGATACTTGGTTCCCCCCACATCCGGATTTATTGACCAGTAGCATCTCTTACTACCTAGCCATTGATATGAGAGAAAAAGGTTGATATTTCAAGTCACAACAATCTCTAATGATAAGGTTACTTTTGACAGCTATTGAGAAATTTTCAGAACATTTCCCAAGTAGCAGGATGGCTCTGGTAGGAGAGGGGTGATGGAGTTACTGCAAAGATCCTCAAAGTCGTGCAAACCTTTGGGTTTCTTCAATTGGCTGAAAGCACAGCAGCTATCATCCTCAAAACATTTTTACTTTAAATAAAGGGAAGTTCTCCAAAGCCCAAAGCCACCACTGTCCTAGAGCATTGGCCTCAAATGATCATGCATTTTACATCAGGGGACTTAGTCTGAATACAGGTTTTTTTTTATCCATGCCAAGCCAAAATGTAAACTAGGATGATTGCAACTCTAAGACAGAATAATTCACAGTTCCATTAACTGTTTTTTGTAACTCGGTTTTGCCAAAGTTAATTGGTTAAGGGCTTTTTACTTTGACCAAAACTGATAGAACATAAAAGAATTTTTGCTGAGTCTGAATTCCAAGAAAACAACACTAGAAATTTTTGAAAAAAATTAGAAAAAAAAATCTGAACCAAGTAAGTTCTGAACTGTTTAATTAACAAATCATTGCTCCTTAGCCAAGAGCCCTCAACAGTAATGGATCTTCAGAATAAAAAGCAAGTCAGAGCACACTTTTTTCTTTGCAACTTTAAGTGTAAATAAATCTACCTTTTAGGAGTGCCTACTGGTCTCAGTGCTAAACATTTCTACATAAATTATTTTATTGTATACTATCAACCCCAGAGGAATCTGATCTCTCCACACCACTCCTCTTATAATTTCTGGTGATTTGACACACATTAAGTTTCAATTATTTGTGTGATAAAAGAAGAGAAATGAGATTGCCTAGGCCCAGAGAGATGAGGCAAAAATCACGTGTACTCTGTTGTGTAGCGAGTTTTACTCAATGATTTTATAATTAACTAAAAGATGCTGGCGACAGGCTGATAGAAGGGGTGAATCAACCTGGGATTGATTTTTTTCAATAAATAACTCACAAGTGTAAATCAAGAAGCAGTTTACAGTGTACAGTTAGGCACTCAATTCTTCCCAAGTAAATATGGCTGAGTCTTCTGGGATTTTTACTCTTGGAGCAGGTGGAAGGAAATAAGGCAGTTAAGGGTTTTCCTGCTGACACACTATCTCTGCCAAGTTTCTGAAATCCACTTTGTTAATTATGTTCTGCTTCTGAGTCTAAAGGAAGCAAAAACTCTAAAAGAAAGTGGACTTCTCATTTCTCACAGGTGGCACTGAGGCTGATCCTATGCCGCTATGGTGATGGTCATTTTATATGTGTGCTGGGGGTAGGGGGAGAGGACTCAGCACGAAGGAGAAGGATAAATTTGTGTTTCACCATCTGCCTATTGGCACTAAAGTTCCTCTCGTTATTGTGAGGAAGAGCTCTGACTTTACTGAATTACAGTATACAGGTAGCTTATCATTTACGATCCATTTTGCTGAGACAGTAAACTCCAGGAGATTTCATAGGTCATAGAAGCTATAGGCTGAAATGAAATGTAATTATGCAAGCTCAAGAGGGAGAAAAAGAGGATAACAGTGATATTTGAGTTACAAGGCAATTTTGTTTGTACACAGAGACTTCAAGAAAAGATTGGTAATTTATGATCATCTGAATCTTTAGACAGGCATTTTCTTATTAATAGTAGGAGCCTTTTTTGAGGCTCAGCGATGTGCTACGTTCTTTACAGAGAGTTTATCACCTTGAGTCTTTTGAACTATTCAATAGTATGTGTCATTATCCCTATTTAATAAATGAGAAAACTGAGGTGCAGAGCTGTCAGGTAAGTCCCCAAGGTCACATGGCCGTAAGTGGTGACGTTACGATGCAAACCCAAAACTAACTCAGAAACACTGTCTCTTCCTAGCACATCAGGTCAACCCCTTTCACATAAGATTATTCTTGCCCCTGTTGTAATTCTCCAACATTGCTTGATCATTTTCTTAAATTTCTCCTTAAACCCCTCCAGTTCTTGATCATCTTAGTCTGAAAAAAGCCAAAGTCCTCACAAAAGCCTTCAAAGACCTATGCTGTTTGTCCGCCAGCCTTGACTCATTATCATCACCTCCTACATCCTTCTGCATCCCTCACTCCAGCCACACTGAACAGGTCCCCCAGGCATGCTGTCGCCTCACGGGTCATGTGCTAGCTGTTTCCTCTGCCTAGGGTGCTCCTTCCCTAGGTATCCATGGGGCTTGCCCCTTCACCTCCAAGTTTTTGCTTAATTGTAGGCTTCTCACTTAAATCTTCCCTGAATTCCCTATTTAAATCGGAAGCTGCTCATCACTCTTCATCCCACTTCCTGCTTTATTTTCCTCTGCAATGCTTATTACCCTCTGAAACTCTAGACATCTTAGACATTTACTGACTTCGTAAATGTCTTTCTCCCGCCATTAGTATACAAATTCAGTACAAGGGATTTTTGTCTGTCTTTCCCTACAGTTGTAACCCCAGTGCCTGATACCATGCCTCGCACATAGCAGTGGCTCATCGAATATTTGATGAATGATGAGTAATTTCAAGCCAAAGCAATAGATGGGGCAAGAATCATTTTACATTTCTGTTCCTCAGTTGTTTGTCTTAACATTAAAGTTACAGTAAAAACATCTCTTTTTATGGGTTCTCTGGAAATCAGCAAGCATAGTAGCTAAGTACTACGTGTGAACAACCTACAAATTTATGTTGCAAGTCAATCCTCATTTGAAAAAATGAAAGACAGTTATTTGTGGGCACTGACAGCTTTAAGGGATTTTAAAGTAGCATAATTAATCTTAAAACATGCTAACAACTTATATAAAATTAAGTTGAGGCAGATGTCTTCCTGCCTCTTCATCGTTGCTTTTGGATCATCATCCCTCATCCTCCGTAAAGCCTTTCCCCAACTTTGACTCTCATGCCCTCAGACATTAATGCCCAAACATCTTTCTTGTTATCTATGAACTCCAAAGTCATTCTGTCTCATTTCTTGAAGATTTCAGCTCCTGACTCACTGTTACTTCTCTAACACTGCTGCTCTGTAATTTTTGGTGATTTCAATGTCCATGTGGATCTTCTTTCCTATACCTTGGCCTCTGACTTCCACTCCTCCAATAAATGTGCCCTCTGCTTGACCTCTAGACTTCACTTCCATGTCTTACCAATGTCATTACTAATGACTACAAACCTTTCATAACCTCAATCTCAAACATCCTGCTGTCTTTCCATCTGTTTTCTTCTAATACATTCATTCCTTTAATTCTTTGGTCCGTTTAGGAGCTACAATCCATTAATAATATTTCACTGCCTTTCACCTCTCCTGTATCTTCATTCCTTCCTTGTGAAGCTTAAATTCCATGATCCATCATTATAAGCACTGACTTGCATACACAGTCAACTAACTACCTTGCCCCACTCTCTTATCATCCTTGCCTGGGAAAACCCTACCTTGGTGAAATCTAATTACCCATCGATGTGGGCCCTGACTTTCAACAGGTGGGCATGACATTGTTTCACTTTAAGTCATTCACTCCAAGTGGGTCCTAGGTGCTGTAGCAAAAGCACCCCATTTACCTAGCCGCTCTCCCACTCCCCTGAATGAACATGTCACGCCTCCTCCCCTCTTCTCAGTACTCTAGTCCTTCTCTCTCATTTTCACGCCCAGTTGATCATCTTGACTTCCATTTCATTTAGAATAAAATCAATCAGAAGAGAATTCCTCATGCTCCCATCACCACATCTACTCATCCTCCTCTATCTATGTCCACATTCTCTGTCATCTCTCCTGCATTTTAAGTCACTTTTTAAGGCAGTAGCAGCCCTCTCCCTTCTGTCCCATAGCATCTATATTTTCCTCTTTACTGGATTATCCTCCATCAACATTCAAACATGTTATAGTTCCCCCCAACTGTAAACAATATTGCTTTAGCCTATAGGTTAAAAGATACCTAAGAGACATAGCAATCAGCTGCAATACCCAGTTCTGTTTGGATCCAGCCTCTCTTGGAACACTGATTGAATGTTTGTTGACTTTAAAGAGTTATTATTATTTTTAGGTGTTCTTTTATCTTAAAAAGATTCTTTATCTTTTAGGGCTATGTATCTATTTTTAATTTAATAATATATTTTATCTGACCCAATATATCAAAATTATCATTTGGACATGTCATCAATATAACATTATTCATGAGATATAAAAAATGTAATGAAGAATGTGATGTATGTAATATAAAACAGTTTACATTTAAACATGCATTTTTTATTGAGTTATAGTCAGTTTACAATGTTGTGTCAATTTCTGGTGTACAGCACAATTCTCAGTCATACATGAATATACATATATTCATTTTCATATTTTTTCAACATGAGCTACTACAAGATGTTGAATATATTTCCCTGTTCTATACAGTATAAACTTCTTTATCTATTTTATATATACCAGTCAGTATCTGCAAATCTCAAACTCCCAGTTTATCCTTTCCCACCACCCTCCTCCCCGGCAGCCACAAGTCTGTATTCTATGTCTGTGAGTCTGTTTCTGTTTTATATATAAATTTTTTTTTTTTTAGATTCCACATATGAGTGATATCGTATGGTATTTTTCTTTCTCTTTTTGGCTTACTTCACTTAGAGTGACATTCTCCAGGGCTATATATTGAAATCTTGTAATTTAAAAATATCCCTTCAACTCCCTGTCTACTTCTGTGTCCTTTTGCAGGAAGACATCAGAAAAGAGTTGGCTAGAATTCTAATTTCGCTCCCCTAATCTCTGTTAAGTTCGTGCCAATCAGATTTTCACCATGCCACCAAAACTGCTCTTTTCAAGGTCACCAGTGACTTCCACAGTTGCTAAATCAAGCGGCCAATTCTTAGTTCATGTCTCAGAAGCATTTGACTCTGTTGATGACTTTATCCTCCTTGCAACACCTTCTTCTTTTGGCTTCCAAGACACTACTCTCTTGGTTTTTCTTTGCACATCTGATTGCCCTTCCCAGGCTCCTTTTCTGGCTCTTCCTCTTCTTTCCTAATCTCTTGTTGTTGGAGTGCCCTGGGGCTCCACCTTTAATCTTCTTTCTACCTCTATCTTCATCCACGTCCTTGGTGATCTCATCTACTCATATGGCTTCACATAATGCCTGTGATATACCTTAATAGATATCTCCAAACCAGACAACTCTCTCAAATTCCAGACTTGTAACACACTGTCTACTTGACACAGCCACCTGGATGTCTAATTGACATCTCAAACTTGGCCTGTCCAAAACTGGACTCCTGATCATTCCCTCCAAACCTGCTTCACCTGCAGCCTTCCCCATCTCAAGAAAGGCAACTCCATTCTTCTAGCTGCAGACCGTAAGTCATGGTGTCATTCTTGACCCCCTTTTCTCTCATACCTCATATCCTATCCATCAGAAAATACCATTGGTTCTACCTTTTAAATCTATACAAACTCCCACCATTCTCAGCACCTCCACCGCTACCACTCTGGTCCAAGGCACCGTCCTCTCTCTTGTTGGTCTCCATGTTAGCACACCTTGCTCCCTTTGGCTTACTTCCAAAGCAGTAGTCAGATTGATCCTTTTAAAATAACTCAGTTTATACCATTCTTCTGAAGGCTTCTGATCTCATTCTGATGAAAAGACAAAGAACTCCAGCCACATCTGATCTGTCTCCCCAGGACCTTTCTGAGTTCTTCTCCCACATTTCCTACCTGCTCCCTATTGTCTCAACTCCAGCCACACTGGCCTCCTTGCTTGTTTAAAAATACCAGGTACACCCTCACCTCAGGGCCTTTGCAATGCTGGTCTCTCTGCCTGGAATGCTCTTCCCCCAGATATAAACGGGGCTCTCTCCCTCACCTCCTTCAGACCTTCACTCAACTGTCGCCTCAATGAGGCCTTCCCCTCACTGACACCTCCCCCTGTCTCTAATTGTGACCCTGCCTCTGGGCTCTTCCTCTCCCCCATTCTGTGTTACTCTTCTCCATGGTACTTGTCATCATCTAATATACTATGTGTTTTGCTTTTTCATTGTAATTGTCCCTCTCCCCCCACTAGAATGTAAGCATGAGAAGAGCAGGAATTTCTGCACGTGTAGTTTACTGCTATAGCCCTAGCAGTAACTGTACTGGAGACACAGGAAACAATCAGTCAATACTCATTGAATAAATGCATATCCTGGTTTTAAATTCTTTTAAACAAATAATTAGACAAACTCACTGTCTGGAACTTATAGCCTTTAGGCCTTTGTTATTTTTAATTCAGTATTAATAAATTAATTAAACTGCCTTTTAAGCAGTAAATTAATCTTTCTGCTCTTAGATGTATTTCATTTACCAATTTACAGATGTGACTACACATTTATAATGGATCAGCTTCTACGTATTGACCTTTGGAAAAGCCCACATTTGTTACAAGCAAACAGAGGAGAGACATGCAATTGCTGCTGAAACATTGGCAAGCTGATTAGTATTTATTTAATTTGCAACTTAATTCATCAAATGTTAGTTGTAAATAATAATAACAAAATATCTCACAAAAAAAGGGAAATTTCAGTGTTTGATGTTCAAGTATTTGGTGATTCTAGAGCACATAATTGCTTCTGAAGAGGAATTTGTTCTTCCTATGACATCAAATATCAGTTGGCTCGTCTTTTTTTCCTGGCATCATTAAAGTTTGGTGATATTCTTGCCCGGTACATAACCCTGCAGGATGTACTCTCTCCAAATTCAGGTCCTGTTACTTTCATTAGACACTTAACTGGAGATGGTTCCCATGACCTAGACGATTAGACTTCAAACTATCTGCCAAGCACAGCTCAGCTACGGTCTGCTTTGTGAGTAAATACTTGCTAGAGACAAATTCTCATGAAGCCCAGTGCCCATTGCTTGATGAGCTCTTTGTGGAACGTGCCAGAGTCAATAAGAAAGACGGGGGCCCTCCAGATTGAGGGCTTCCATCCATATGGCTGTATTCATGAATGAACTCAGGTCCCTTAACCGCTGATGGCTACTCTCCATAGTCTTCTCACTCTAAAAACAAAATTGAAAAATTTAACTATATTTTAACTATAAGGGAACTATATTTAATACTTTGTAATGACCTTTAATAGAAAAGAATATGAAAAGGAATATATATATATGTATATGTATTAAAGTCACTATGCTGTACACCAGAAATTAACACAATATTGTAAATCAACTATACTTTAATTTAAAAAAATACTCAAGCTTCATGTTTATAAAAATCAAGTAGCAACTTCTTGCAGCCTTGAACCCTGAGAATATAAATCTCAGCTAAGTGTAATTACAATGATATGGAGCAGAAGTTTAAATATTGGAATTCATTCGCTAATCAGTCACTACCAATTACATGAAATATTTAAAATATGGTTATAAAAATAAGGAATAAGTAATTAAATATTTAATATTTTAATTGATAAAATATAAAATAAGAGATTTTAGGTTAAATATCTGTAGTCCTATTCAAACTATTATTCAATGCAAATAAAAATGGTGAGTGAGATATGTAACCTGGACTCTGTGGGACTGAAAAAAAGAACACAGAATGTCACATTAAAAGCCATGAGTTAATTCTGCTTTAGTAACTAATGCTAATATCTACACTGTCCCCAGCCTCACCCCAACACACATTGTTTTCAGAAGTGACTTGAATCTCATTTCAGATTGTTAGTGTAGATATGGTAGTTTTCTTTCCAGGAATATACTTACAGCCTTCTAAAGAATTTGTGGCAAGACTGTTCTGAGTCATGAATTCACCGTGTAACTGGTTATGACTCCCAAGTTCTGCATCCTTAGGAGAAGATTTTCACATTACTGGTATTGATCCATATCAATGAGCAGTTCATCAATCCTAAAACCCCAGTCCCCAGAGACTGAGAAATTTATGTCACTTTGAGCCTGTTCAAATTTATTTCTCTTACCTCTTGAGACCCTTCAATAATTGTATGGTGTAGTTTTCCAGAGTAAAATTGACATCTGTCTCTGATTCCAGGAGTTTGCATGTATTGCAATGGGTGATACTGAACTATTACTTGTATTGATAGATACTGGCATTCCAAGCAATAAAAATGGGAGCCCCTTGCAACGTATCAAATTAGAAGCAAAATCTCCCTCCTTAGACCAGTGAGTGGCTGTATGTGAAAAACTCGAGTACATATTTACTCTGAGCAGAAGGAATCATGCTGTCTCCCCATGAATCTCAGCCCTGTTTGACCTTCTGGCCAAGAACTAGAAGGCCCTGGCTGCTCAGCTCTCTCTGAATTACTCTGTTCTCTCCCTCCCAGAGACATCTCTTACACCAGCATTGCTGCCCTGCCATCCAAAGGCCTGGAACACCTGAAGGAACTGATAGCCAGAAACACTTGGACTCTGAAGAAACTTCCTCTTTCCTTGAGTTTCCTTCACCTCACACGGGCTGACCTTTCTTATCCGAGCCACTGCTGTGCTTTTAAGAATCAGAAGAAAATCAGAGGGTAAGTGGCAGTATCTGGAATAAGTGACAAAAGGCCTTGGTGGAAATTGAATTAATTTCTAGGTTTGGGGAAGAAGCTTTATGGTTTTAAAACCACGTGGGGAAGAATTTGGAAGCATCTGACAGAAACATGAAATTCATGGGACACGATGACTCCATAGGCCAGGAGGCTGCAGATAAGAATAAGGCCAGAGTCACTGAATCGCAGCAGAGGAGGGGAGGAGATTAGGTGATGATGCAGGAGACACAGGAATGACCAGATCATGCAGAACCTTCTAGAGATTACACAGACGTGATTTCTGGCCTCCAGACACAACACGTATTTGGTGCCACAACTGTGAGGACTAATTCAGGAACAACGCACGCGTTGGGGTTTGTGCCCCAGCTCTGCCACTTCCTAGCTGTGTCATTCCAGCTTAACCTCTCACTTAACCTCCCTGAGCCTTCGTACATGGAGATCATAAATGCTGCCACTTACAGAGGTTTCGAGAAGATTAAATGAGAAACTGGGTTAAAAACACCTATCACAAAGACCTGGAATGTAAGCTCTCAATAAATACTAGCTATAATATGTGTAATTTTATAATCAGGCTGTGAAAGAGGGACGGCCTTCTTTTTCTCTCCGTGCTTTCTCTGAATCTTGTCTTCACCTTCACTTTTACGCTGCGTTATTTCCCCCTTTATGTCTCATGCAGTCCCCTGTTCTCTTAACAACACCTTCATTTATCTCTTACTCTTTCTCTCAGTTTCTACATATCATCTGCTGGGTGATTTTCTGCACTCATACTGGCAGTTGGAAATAAGTTGGGATCTAGCTGTGGAGGCAGAAGCAAACAGGAAAGCTGAGTAGCTGTGCAGAGGCGGCCAGTGTGGGCATAACACCTGCAGAAAACTAGGAGTGGGGGGTGGGGATGCTCTGCTGATACCACGCAGCCCTGAGCAGGAAAGGGCCAGGGATGGGCGGGAGGCTGAACTGCACCTCGAGGGCCGGGTCTAGATTTTTCCTTCATCTCCAAGCAGGTTGGGACAGGTAGTCCGTCAGGCATTTTACCCAGAGCTCAACAGACCAATCTGCTCAGCAGCTGAAGCTAGTTAAAGAATCCCATTTGACGTCAGTCTGTTGGGCTAGAAAAAAAAAGAAAGAAAACTTTCTTCCATAAGCATGCCTGCACGATAGTGTTCAGATAGTCATTTGTTCAATAAATGTTTATTGAGCATCTATTATGTGTCTGGCACCATCCTAACCACCACAATGACCAGGACAGACAAGAGCCCTCTTGCATCTTGTTTACATTCTAGTAGGGGAAGTCAGAAAAGAAACAGCAAAGGAATAAGAAAGTATCAGATAGTGCTGTGAGGGAAACATACACAAGGGTCAGACAATTTAAGAAGACGAAGGAAGGCTCTTCTCAGGAAAGAACATTTGTGTTTAAAACGGAGTAATGAGTAGAGGTAGTCATGAGTGTTTTAGGCAAAGGGGACATGGAGTTCTAAAGCTCTGAATAGGAATAATAATAATGGTAACAATAACTAACATACACATGGCACTAACAGGTGCTGTTGTAAGAGTTTTAAAATAATAAGCTCATCTAATCCTTTAACAACCCTATAGGAAATAGATACTGTCGCTATCCCATTTTACAAATGAATGAACCAATGTCCATAGACCTTCCCCAGGTGAAACAGCTGGAAAATGGTAGAATCAGGTCCTAACTTAGGCAGACTGGCTCCAGCAGCCATGGGTTTTTTTTTTTTTTTTTTTTTTAATCACTGCTGTTCTTGAACTGATTGCTGATGAGAGATAAGGGCCAGTGTCCCTGGACCACATTTGGAGAGGGGAGAAACAGGAAATGATGCAGGAGAGACAGGTCTGACCAGATCATATAAAATCTTGTAGAATTATGTATATCATACTAAGTGGTAAGAGATGTGGGGACCATTAATGGATTTTCAGCAAGTGGTGACTTGTATCTGCTGCCTTGCAGAATCCTTGAGTCTTTAATGTGTAACGAGAGCACTATTCGGAGCCTGCGTCAGAGGAAGTCTGTGAATGCTTTAAATGGCCCCTTCTACCAAGAATATGAAGAGGATCTGGGTGACAGCAGTGCTGGGTACAAGGAAAACTCCAAGTTCCAGGATACCCACAGCAACTCTCATTATTATGTCTTCTTTGAAGAACAAGAGGATGAGATCATCGGTTTTGGCCAAGAGCTCAAAAACCCCCAGGAGGAGACCCTGCAGGCCTTTGACAGCTATTACGACTACACCGTGTGTGGGGACAGCGAAGACATGGTGTGCACTCCCAAGTCGGATGAGTTCAACCCGTGCGAAGACATAATGGGCTACAAGTTCCTAAGAATCGTAGTGTGGTTTGTTAGTCTGCTGGCTCTCCTGGGCAACGTCTTTGTCCTGGTCATCCTCCTCACCAGCCACTACAAACTGACTGTCCCACGCTTTCTCATGTGCAACTTGGCCTTCGCGGACTTCTGCATGGGGATGTATCTGCTTCTCATCGCCTCTGTGGACCTCTACACTCAGTCTGAGTACTATAACCACGCCATTGACTGGCAGACAGGCCCCGGGTGCAACACAGCTGGCTTCTTCACCGTCTTTGCCAGTGAGTTGTCGGTGTATACACTGACGGTCATCACCCTGGAGCGCTGGCACGCCATCACCTTCGCCATGCGCCTGGACCGGAAGATCCGCCTCAGGCACGCCTGCGCCATCATGGTTGGGGGCTGGGTTTGCTGCTTCCTGCTCGCCCTGTTCCCTTTGGTGGGAATAAGCAGCTATGCGAAGGTCAGCATCTGCCTGCCCATGGACACTGAGACTCCGCTTGCCCTGGCCTATATTATCCTTGTTTTGTTGCTCAACATAGTTGCCTTTATCATCGTCTGCTGCTGTTACGTGAAGATCTACATCACAGTCCGAAATCCCCAGTACAACCCAGGAGACAAAGACACCAAAATTGCCAAAAGGATGGCTGTATTGATCTTCACTGACTTCATCTGCATGGCCCCAATCTCATTCTACGCTCTGTCAGCACTTATGAACAAGCCTCTCATCACTGTGACCAACTCCAAAATCCTGCTGGTTCTCTTCTATCCACTTAACTCCTGTGCCAATCCATTCCTCTATGCCATTTTCACCAAAGCCTTCCAGAGGGATGTATTTATCCTGCTCAGCAAGTTGGGCATCTGTAAACGCAAGGCTCAGGTGTACCGGGGTCAGAGAGTTTCCCCAAAGAACGTCACTGGTATTCAGGTCCAAAAGGTAACCCAGGACAGGAGGCAAAATCTCCCCAACATGCAGGATGACTATGAACTGCTTGAAAACTCGCATCTAACCCCAAATAAGTGGGACCAAATCTCAAAAGGGTATGAGCAAACAGCTTTGTAAGCTGACAGCAGTAGGGGACTTAGGCTAGTCTCCTGAACATACACATCCCAACCACTGACACACTCCGCACACAGCTGACCTAACCCTTCTGCAAGTCATGTTCTATGGGGCAAGAGTTCGTCTCTGGAGAGGGACTAGCATTAATCTAATCATCACCTCCAAGAAGGAAGAGGCCGTATCAGCATGTCTGAGCCCAGGTGATATCAAAGTAATCTATACTCTCTAGAAGATTTGCTTGATGCTAAGTGCAGAGATGACATCATGTAAAATGCTTAATAAATACCAACTGAGCTCATGTTGGCATTGAGCTTTCTCACTTTTATATAGCATTTCATACTAAAGATTCAGCAAATGGCAAATGTTATTAACTTGGTTGGTGACCAAAAGATAAAATGGGCCCCACATTGGCTCAGTCCAATTTCACGTTCCCTCATGCATCCAAAGAGAGTCTGAGTTCCTTGAAACTGGAAAGTCAAACATGACATCATGCAAGGAACAGCTATTCTGAGACACGAAGGAAGGGTAAGGCTTAGCTTTGAGTTGTTTTTTTCTGGACTCTGAGACATAATCATCTCTTCACAAGAATCTACCTGATGTGATCCAACTGTTATGTGTTGTCCTGGAAAAACTGGCAAGATTTCAGCTGCTGTGGCTGAGCAAAGGCCGAATTGCTCTTCTTGGCCAGTCTTCTGGTATTAAAGACGTGAACTCTAGGAAGTATTTCTAAATATCGACAAGTGGGAATTATGAGCAGGGTGCACTAGATCACCCACTGATTAGTAAAGCAGGCTGGACACCGGTTAACTGTTGGACCTTGGGTGAATTAGTGGGCCTCGGAAGTCTGTAGAAATAAAGGAGCCTGATGGCCGCTTCCAGTTTTAAATCTCTAAGGTATATCCCATTCCCTCAAAACATACGTTGTCACCAGAAATTGACACCACACTGTAAACTGACTACACTTCAATAAAAATATATATATTACAAAAAAAATACACTCGTGACAAAGAGAAAGAAAAACAGTAAGGATGCAGAATCGGTTTTTCCTGTCTTATAGAGCTGCCGTCTCCTCTTCGGAGCCTAGACATATGACCCAGGAAATTTTGTTTGTTTCATTTTTTGGTTATGATGTCTGAACCAGAAATTCTACTGAGTGACCATATTGAGTTGGGGCTCAGTCAGTCATCTAATTACTAGATCTACAGAGCTATGATTATCAGGCCAAAAACAGACTGGCATTTATATAATAGAATAAAAGGTGGTTTTACAAATGCTGGTTATTTGGTTACTACTTCTCTGTGCAGAGTTAAGAAAACATTTAACTTGTCTTCAGGGATTGGTTTCTTTACTTAGCCATTTCTGACCCACAGTACAATACTAAAGCAATCAAGAGAGGTTTCTTCTCTCTGAACCTGCCAGCTCTTTCCAGCCTTGTTGACCACTGGACATGGAATCTCTATTCCCCAACAGTCCTCCCTTACTTAAAACAGGATTTTTACCTATAGATCTACTCTCTAGGTTATCTATCAAGGTAGCCCCTTAATTTCATCCCAAGCAGTAACGGCATTTGCTTCTCAATGCTCAGGAACCACGCTATGAATTAAAACCAAACCGTGTATTAAAAGTTTTTGTTGTTTTAAGTCTGTGGAGCAGGGTTAGTAGGCCCAGTGGGTCCCCAGATATGGTGACCCCAACTCACCTGGAATCTCTCAATAGCCATACCTATTCCTGATTATCATTGAGACCTGGATGTCTGAGTAGAAGTATTATATACACCGAAAATCATGACTTATCCACCAGTTCACTTGTAACTAATGAAATTAAACAAATGTGTTACTTTTGACATGTGTTTCTCAGCTGTGCCATTTTGGAATATCATGTCCTGATAATTAATATGCTTTATCTTGAGTAGCTGAAATAATGCTTTGGAATCAGTCCTAGAAAAGTAACCTCTACAGGATTGTTGCTAAAACTTGCATTTGCAACATGAAATAAATTTTCTTCCTATGAAATGATTGAAATGATTGTGTTGAGTCCTAAAGTATTGCTTTTTGTAATCTGTGAGCTTCTTTTAGGGCTACCACCATATGTGTTAAAAGTAAAGATGGGAAAAAACTGGCACGTTGGCTAATAAATCCATATTAATAAATAAATCTTTGACTACAAATCACTTAAGTGTAACATTGTATCTTGGTTGTAAATGGTCTTTATGTGAAAAAAGTTTACTCTCGGCAAAATGAATTATGATTCATTGACAGGCAATGAATCTAAAAGAAAACAAATGATTAGTATTGAGACTAGGAGTTTATATAGTCCTCTAATGAAGATAATAAATCTGAAAGACCTGGTCAGAGTTCAGTTTATCTGGCAACTAGCTAAAGATAGACCCAAATACCAACTGAGCTCATACTAGTGATTTCAACTATCTAAAGATAGACCCAAATCAGTGAGGAACAGTAGTCTCAGGCCAGTCACAATAGATGTCACAAAATTCATGCCCTAAAGTTTATGCATGTTGTTCAAAGGAGTATCTCTCAAAACACCCTCAAAGTTTGACCCTTGCTCTATTGCTCCATGGCTAACATACTGCATATCAAAAGCAGCCAATTAGAAGAAGAGAGTCTATTACAGGGTAGCACCAGGAGAGTGGCAATAAAGTAAAAGTCAGGGCAAGAAGATGAAACTGGAGTCTTAAGAATTAAAGACAGTAACATATTTGAGGACAAATACTCCTAACTGCTTGAACCCTTTGCAGAAATAAAATAGTAGAGTGATTCTCATTCTTTCTGAAAACCTAAAGGGACAAGACAAACTTGGTAGCAATGTATTGTTTCAAAAGATATAAAAGTTCCAGCTCAGAGTGGTGGACTGAGTCCTGTCATCTCCAACCTTCCTTTTTCAAATTCCACTCAAATAACAGTGAGAAAATATAAAATGGGATCAGGCCAAAACTATATAGTGAACAGGAGAAATGGTACAAACAACAGATCCAAGTCTTTGATGACTTTCTGAAAGATGGAGTCTATGGCCTTGAGCTGGTGGATAACTCAGAGTGGAGAAGCGGAAGTCGACCCAGAACACACTCACAGGATAAAGCTGTAGATGTCGAAGGGTGTGTTCCTCCTTGCAGAGTCCCAAGAGACCTCCCAGCCTGAAGGTCACAGGACTGAGAGGCTAGTTAGGGTAATTAATTGCAAGCGCTTCTCACTGGACCCCTCTCACTTCATTCAGTTAGAACAACCAACACATTCAGTGTTTGCCCCAGGCTGAAATCAAGAAACTGATCTTAAAGAAAGTGAATGATTAGTGTAGATAGGGCTAAGTTCCTGGTCTAGGGCAGGGGGCAGGAAACATGAGTCCAGCCCACTTCCCACCCTCGCATCATATAGTGAAGTCTGGTCACTGACACAAAGGCATCAACATCAGTGCCCAGGGAAAGGCGCCTTGGGGGGAAAAGAGCCATACCATCTGCCGACATGAACCATTCTCATTCTTTATTCAAAAATAGAAGTGAACCACCAGAATCATCAAACATTTGAGAAAGATGAACTGCATATCAATAGCACAAAAAAAGACCAAATTGAACAAGCAGAACATTTCTCCAGAAAAGACAGTTTAGAAACAGAGTATTATTTTATAATTTCTAATTAGTAACATCAGAGAAATTTCAGAAAATATTAAACCCCAAAACAATAGAAAGCTACCATTAAAAAAAAAAACCAATAAAAAATCAGAAAGAGTTTAGGCAAATTTAAAATGAGATTGCTAAAGCAAGAGCTCTAATGGAAGGACTGGCAGTTAAAGGAGAGGAAATCTAGAATATTGAACAAATAATTAAAGATGTGAAATATCTGACAAAAGTTGAAAGATAAAGAGGATCAAAGTCCAACATATGCCTAATAGGAGTTCTAGAGAAAACATAGAAAATGAAGTAACTGGGGCAACAGAGGAAGGAAAAGTTCTTGAGCTGGTAAAGACTGATAGTCTCTCATTAGGACTAAGCAAGTCTTAGTGAAATAGACTCACCACGTACAACAGTCCATGTAAACTGTCAAGACATCTAAAGTAAAGGAGAAATCTAAAATGATTGAGAGCAAATCAAGAAACAAAGAGATAGAAAATCAGGTATTATAAAGAATTAACAATCAGAGTGACTTTAACTTTCCAGTTAACAATACTACGTTAGAAGACAATGGAGCAACACTTTCAATGCTTTGGGAAAAAAAAATTTTAAATCCAGGCTCCTAGGGTGGGGGTAGGGGTATAGCTCAAATGGAAGAGTGCATGCTTAGTCCTGAGTTCAATCCCCAGTAGCTCCATCAAAAAAAAAAAAAAAAAAAAGTAATAATAAATAAATAGACCTAATGACCTCCCCACCCCAAAAAAAAAAAAAAATCCAGTCTCCTATAACCAGCTGAATTTTCACCCACGTGTAAGGACAAAATATTGACATGTTTATATTTCAAGAATTTGCAAAGTTTACTTATGTTAGACAAATATCCAAAACTTGGAAATAAGCCAAAAAGATAACTTATTTTTTGTGTGTTTTCAGTGCAGTGCCGGGCTTGACTTCCTATTATCCAGGCTATTTTACAGCTCTGTGAGGACAGAGGTTAACTTGTCCAGAGTATTTTTTTCTGATAGAGATTCAACTAACTTCTGCATGGTTTATGGCCCCACTGGACATTAACCAGTTTAGTATTGAACTCAGCAGTTAACCCTATCACTTAGAATTCCTTATAGATGCCTAACTTCTTAAGTGCTTTTTTGGGTCAGTTTTAATAATTTGCTGATTTCTTCATTAGATTTTAAGTTAAATCTTTATATTTGCAGGAGTCATTTTTTAACTTTATCCATATCTCCCATCTGAATAATTATTTGAAGTGATATTTCAGATAAGATGTAATTTCCTTCTCAGTGGATCATAACAGACTGCCGGTTTTACAGTTAATGATTTTGTGTTCAATGCTGTAAGCATTTTTAGTTAAATTACATGACTCACTTAAACTTACCAATAGAATATAAATATTACAAACCTTGACAAGTCAAAGTAATAGTATTGCTGACAAAAGTCAGGGGTGGAAGGGGAAAGAGAGGAAAAGGACATGGCAAAGGAGCTAATTCGCTTTCTTACAGGATAAGAGGAGGGAAGAAAGACTGCCAACAGTTAATAAAATAAGAAATAGAAGTTTGTTTTCTAAGGTTATAAAGCCAACCAGTTGAAAAGAATTAAAATTAATACTGGTCATGAAATTTTAAGGCTAGGAGATTATGCTAAGTCAATTAATTTCCTAATCTTCCTATGTGCAGACAAAAAGATATATTGTCTAAATATCTATAGCTCAAAAAACAGGTATATATAACAGAAATAAAATAATATATATAACAGAAGTATAATAATAACCACTGGAAGAACTAAAATCAGAAAATGGCTAAAAGTGGTTTTCTCAAGAGATTGAGACTAAGGATTGAGTGCTGTTATGAACTGAATTGAATCCCCCTCCAAATTCATAGGTTGAAGCCCTCACCCCCAAAGTGACTACATTGGGAATAAGACCTTTATGGAGGTAATTAGTGTTAAATGAGGTCACGAAGGTAAGGCCCTAATCCCATTGGGCTGGTGTCCTCACTAGAAGAAGAAGAGACACTGAGGTATTTTGCCTTCTCATGCACACACAGAGTCACGTGAGGACACAGCGAGGAGGTGGCCATTGGCAAGCCAGGAAGAGAGCCATCCATGCCCAAACTGAATCTGCCAGCACCTCAGACTTGGACTTCGAGCCTCCAGAACTATGAGAAAATTAATTTCTGTTGTTTAAGCCACGCAGGAGGTGGTATTTTCTTATGGTAGCCCAAGCTGACTAGTACAGATGAGAACTTTTCAACTGGTACTCCTCTGTACTGCTAATTTTTTTTTAATCATGTGCATACTTTTTAAAGACATTAGAATGAAAATTACTATAATTAATAATGTTTTAAGATAATTAACGATTAAAGATGTGGCATTTAAAGAAAGGTGCAGAATGGCTAATTTTATCAGACAGTTATTATGTCTTTACAGCAGTAAGCAGTGGGGAGGCAGATAACACACTGAAGGTCATGCGAACAGTCATCTACCCATTGTGAAATTTAGATTTTTTAGGATGTGACAAACCTAAGCCACAAGGCTTAAACTGCTTACTTTGCAGCAATTTTTGGTAAGCTGAACACTTAGGAAGGTGAAAGTCCTTTAGAATGAATTCTACTGGACAGCCTAACCATATTAAATCAGAATTTGTTTCCCTTAAATGCATTGCCATAAGTTGCAAAGGGAAAATTAAGCAACTAATTGTTATCTGTAATATGAGTTTAGTAAGTAAAAAGTAAAAACTCTAAATAAAGTAGAGACACCAACATTGTACAAACAACTTCAGTTTCATCACCCATGTAGTATAATTTCAGAATCTGTTTTAGGGTGCTTGCTTTGGCAACACTTGTACTAGAACCTGTTTTAGGAATTTAAGAATATTTGGGAATATTCTATTTCATTTATTGAAATATTTTTGATGGAGGGGGCTTAGAAAGGTGATGGACAACTGCTCTTTGACAGTACACAATAAAAAGTTTAATTGTATCTCAGTACGGGGGCCTCAGTCTTACAAAACCATAACATGATTCTTTGTAGCCCATTTTGGGGGGATTAGAGTCACAATGCACTATAGAAATAGCTCAGACATTTGGAAACCATGGAATGATGTATTAATAATTAATGGGATATAAACAAAGGAGTCTAGTCATTAAGAAGCTTAAAATAAAAAACAGTACTATAGATCTGCCCTTAGATGGGGAGTATTTTGACAAAAGCCTATTTATGACTTATTCCTGTGACTCAGGTTTCTTTCACCACAGGCCCTGCAATTTAAGGACTAACCCCAAAGGGAGTTGCAAAACAGTCCGACAGAGCCTCAGTACTCTAGGAGGCTTTTCAAGTTTCTCAGCAAGGGCCATATTAAACAGATGAGGTAAAAGTTGGAGAAAAACAAGACTAGTTTCATCCCTGTTTCTTTTCAGCAAATCCCAGGTTTAAATTTTATCACATTCCACCTCAGTTCCCCGGACACCATGTGGGGAAGACTTCTGGGATGACAGTGGACATATTTAGATATTGTCAAATGAGATACTGGCGAATGATTTGTGGATCCTGGGATTTGTTATTAGTAACAAATTAGAACCATTCTGGTCTACTTGCTCTCGATATTTCTCTGACTTCTCCAAGTGTTCTTCAAGCACTCGGACAGAAGAGGAGCTAGGGGAAGTATTAATAGCTTCAGCAAATGTTGGAGAAATGAGATACCTCGACCAGCCGATGCCGTGGTCCAAACGAAAGAGGAGAGGCCTGATGCCATACCTGTTTTCACCATCTGCAGGCCAGCTCGGGACAAAGGGAAAAAGTGAGCGCACCTCTGGCACTCACAGGTCTTCCGAGACTTCCAACTTGCTACTTGGTTTCATTTTAATTAGCACACTTGAGCCACTAGTGGGAGCAACAGTTGGAGGAAATTAAAGCATTTTCTTCTGCTTCTTTAACCGTTGGACCATCAAGCCTAAGTGGTACCCGTGAATTCTTTCCAAACCCACTCACCCTGCAACCACACCCCATCTTCCATCTAGAAACCCTTAACCTACACCAACCTTTCCATCCTGTCCTAGTCCAAATACCCTCTTTAACCTATCCATTCTGTTCTAATCCCTCCACATCCTAAAAATATCATTTCTATGGCCCTCATACCACCATCAAAAAGAGGAAAGGGACCTATATGCTGCATCTAGGGCATATTCAGAAACTTTTCAAGAATCATCATCAAAGGCTGGTGATGGAGACAGTGAGGAAGTGCGGAGAATAGTAGTAGGAGTGGTTCAACGTTCAGGATTAAAGATGGTAATTACCTATAAGGAGAAAAACGCATAGCTGGTGCTGCCTATCATTTGTCTCAGGTGAAAGGAAATGCAGGGGCTAATAATTTTATGTTTATATGGTTGCCACTTAGAGTAATTGCTCAGTGATGTCCACTGTTTCTGCAGAAATATTCTTTAACTTTTTCATAAGTTAATAACAACCATAACAAAATCAGTGGTTGGAAGAATGGTCCAGAAACAGCTAATCCACATGTTTGCTTTAAGGTTCTACTGAATGAACTTTCTCAAACATGCCTGAGGCAATCCTCAGCTTTGTCTTATACAAGGTACTCATAGGTACTAAGAGTCAGTCTAATGGAAATGATAATTAAGTGAAAAACAAAAAAGCTCAATTTGTTTATTTATTCAAAGTTTGAGCAAAGAGAGACACCAACAGGCTGGAAAGTCAGTGGATCATCTAATGTTGGTCTTAATTCCACAGAAATACATGGAAACTGCTTTTGAAAAATCGCTGCAAAGACTTAATAACGGTTTCTAGGACTTTGGCTTTTCAGTTACAAAGTCCCCTGGGAGCTGCCAACTAAGTGTTAAACGGAAACTTAGAAGTTGACAATCACTGACTTGTTTCCTCAGGCTGCATTTCCTCTGAGTTCACTAAGAAGGAAGGGGAGGGAAAGCGGAGAAGTTGGCATTAGCCTTAACATATAGAAATATTTTTCAAAGGAAGAATCATCATTGACTTTGGGTAATAAAATTACTGGGAAATAGGTTAATGATGATAGCTCTAAGGTCAACAGAATGCTATCAAATGCCTCTATTATGAGGAAATTTAGTTAAAAGGAAAATTAAGGCATCAGCTCAGCCTCTTTAATAGAATTGGGTCATGCAATGTATCACAAAAGAAAAAGTCCTAAATTCTAGATGACAAATAAAATTGTCAAACATCAAAAACTTTTTATAGCTAGTTGCTAGTTATTCTAACTAAATTCGAGTATTTTATGTTGTCTCTGTGTATTATACACCTTGTATAATTATTACAGACTAGGATGCCCATTTTCTAGTAAATGAAGTACAGACTTTCCTCTTTGAGTTACTGTAAAATAATAAAGTTAGTGCCTTTGCATTCTCCTCATCTGTCAGTACCTTCATCACCATACAAACATGCCACTGTTTGTCCCAGGCTTTTTAAAAATCTCTTCTTGATGCCACTTCTCTCCCATTACTCTTGTTGGCTTGTTTGTCACAAAACTTGAAAACAAACAAATAAAGTGTTGCCTTTACTCAGTGTTGCAAATTGCTTCCTTCCCATTCTCTGTTAAACCTACTCAAACTAGGTTTTCAATCCCATGGAAACCAATCTCATTAAGGTGTTTCATGAATCCACATTACTAAACCCAATGGTCAGTTTTCAGTCCTCATGTTATTGACCAGTAACAGGCAGTACTTGATACACCTGTTCACTTCCTCCTCCTCATTGACGCCTTTTCTTCCCTTTGCTTCCCGGACACCACGCTACGCTGGTTTCCCACGTACTTCACTGACTGCTCTTTCTCAATGGCCTTTGAATCAGCCTCTCAATGTCATGATACCGTGGGTTTCAGTCCCTGATTCTTTTGCCTCTTCTCTCCACACTTATTCCCTAGGTGATCTCATACAGTCACAGGGCTTTAAATACTGTCTATCTGTGATGATATCTCCAGATCAGACCTTTCTCCAAACTCCAGATGGATATCCATCTGCCTCCTTACCAACTCCACTTAATGTCTAATAGGTATCTAAAAGTCAACAAGCCCAAAACTGAACTCCCAACCTTCTACCCCAAAAGCCTCTTCACCTACAGCCTTCCCCATCTCAGTTGATGGCAAATCCTTCAAGGTGCTCAGACCAAAATCTTGAAGTCTTCCTTGATTCTTCTCTTTCTCTCACACATCACATCCAGATCATCAACAAGCCTTTTTGGCTAAACCTTCAAAATGTATTTAGAATATGACCACTTCTTACACTTTCACTGCTGTCATCCTGGTCTGGATTACCAACATCTCTCTTTCTTGAATTATTAAATGGTCTCCAATGTTCTTCTCTTGCCCCCTACAATCTATTAAGGGGTTGACAAACTGCTACCTACTGGCCAAATTGGGCCCACTGCCCGGTTTTGTAACATCCTAAGGGCTAAACCAGCTATCCTGGATTATTATTATTTTTTTTTTTTTGCTTGCTTTTGGGGGTGGGGTGGGGAGGTATTTAGGTTTATTTACTTATTTTTAATGGAGGTACTGGGGATTGAACCCAGGACCTCATGCACGCTAAGCATTCACTCTGCCACTCAGCTATACCCTCCCCTGCAGCTATCCTGATTTTTTAAAAAATCACAAGATGAAGAATATTTTGAGACCCATAAAAGTTGCATGAAATTCAGATTTTGTTATCCACAAATATAGTTTTAATGGATCACAGCCATGCTCAGTCATTACATATTGTCTGTGGCTACTTCCATGCTACATCAGCAGAGCTGAGTGGCTGTGAGAGAAACTACACAGTCCAAGTCTAAAATGTTTACTCTCTGCCTCTTTACAGAACAATTTGCCAACCTTTGGTGTATCCCAACAGATCAGCTTGTGTGGTCCTTTTAACACTTAGGTTAGACCAGATCGTTCCTCTGCACAAAGTCTCTAAGTGGCTCCCCAGTTCTCTCAGAGCAAAAGCCTTACCACAGCCAACATGGCCCATATAACCTGGCCCCCACTGCCTCACTGCTTTCATCTCCTACAACTCTCCTCCTTGTTGACTATTCCAGCTGCTCTCCTTTCCTGCTATTCCTTCATCCCACCAACAGACTCCTTCACCAGGCCCTTGGCATTGACTCATCACTGTCTAGAATGCTTTTAAATCCTTTGAGCAGGCCAGCTATCTCCTGACAGCATCTTCACTAATTCAAGAAGACTGAAACCAGATCATGGAGGCTCTTGCATGCCAGATGTAAAGTTTGACCTCCACCCAGTAGACAGTGGAGCATATCAAGGCTCTTAGCATAGAGTTCACACCAAACTTGCTCACATCCCGGCACTCTGATTGTACTGCATGCACACAAGGTAAATGGATGAGGCAGCTATCAGCCAGAGGAAGCCAACAGAGAGGCTCTGGCTGCCCCATACCTCAGCCAGCATCCCAAAGGGTTAAGCAGTTCAACAAGGAGATACACTTGCAACATAGTCCAGATGGATTAGTTGTGAAGTTCTGCTTTAGAGCTCCAACTCCATCTGCACAAGAGTTTCCTCCCTGGAGCTCTCCCCTAAATCACTGACCTCAGGCAGGGTCTGGTTCCCTTTAACATGTGATCTACTCACACACAGATACTCCTCCCTTGGTTCTCTGAAGGACAGCCAGGGCCACAGCTAACCCATATTGAATCTTTCTACAAATTAGAAAAAGGCGCCTTCACTCTGGATGGACGCTGCCCAGGACCAAGTTGTGATGGCAGCTAGCCAAGATCAGTAATGTTTAAATAAGGTTTTATTAAAAATTAATGGGATTATATGCCATTTGCAGCAACATAGATGGACCTAGAAATTGTCATACTAAGTGAAGTAATTCAGAAAGAGAAAGACAAACACCATATGATATCACTTATATGTGGAATCTAAAATATGACACAAATGAACTTATTTACAAAACAGAAACAGACTCCTAGAAAACAAACTTATGGTTACCAAAGGGGAAAGGGGGTGGGGAAGGTATAAATTAGGAAGTTGGGATTAGCAGATACAAACTACTATATATAAAATAGGTAAACAATGAGGCTGTAGGCACAGGAAACTATATTCAATATCCAGTAATAAACCATAATGGAAAATAATATGAAAAAGAATATATATATATATATATATATATATATATATATATATATATATATATATATATATGTATCTGAATCGTTTTGCAGTACACCAGAAACTAACACATTGTAAATCAACTATACTTCAATAAAAAAAAATAATAATTTTTTAAAAATTCATGGGATTATTAAGAGGAAGTAACATCACTCAATATCCTTACTTGGATTTGGGGCCCACAAGAAGGCTGCCTCCTTACCTTGCTGGGCAACTTTCTAACTCTCCTGTGAGTCGCTCTACACTTGTAACCCTTCTAGCTGGGAAACTGACTGTCCAGTCCTATTGGTTGGCTCTTCCCTAAGTAGCTTAACCTTCTATGAAAGCCATATTTACAAATCAAATAGTGACATATTTCCAAGGAACATCCAATGTTGCACTGAGCTTTAGGATCTATCTTGAGGATACCCAAGATCTCATGGAAGTTTGGCCAGTTCTATGGTCTTCTCTTTTAAAGCTTCTACTCCTACTACTGCTTCTGGGCCACCCAGTAACTAGACTAAGCCCATTAATCTAACAGCATGATCCACTAACCATAATGTACAATATCAACTCCCTGATCAAAATCAATCCCCTGACTTCCCAGGTTGGCAACAGAGGAGACTAGCAACGGAAGAAAAGAAGCTGAAGCTTTAAGGTACCCTCTCTTTTTGGAAGGTCTCACTGCCTGGACAACTTGAAACTGGGCTTGATTTTATTAGGGAATTGACAGACAATTTTAATTTTTACTTTGGGTAGAATAAGCATAAAAGGGCCTCCCATGAGTCGAATACACATGCTTTCCTCACAATGGGATCCAAAGGCCCACTGACTAGTTATGTGCTGTATCTACATGCATCTCACAAATTCTCTGTCCTAGGTAGGTTGAGGTGTTGGATACACAGGCTCTTCAATAGTAGCCCAAAATAGATCTGATAGGCTCAGCCTCAGAGTCAACATGTGGCAAGGATGAATATTTTTCCAAAGGTGGGGAAGGTTAACATGACCTAAAACCAAAGCTCCTCTGTTCCTTGCCTGATATGAATGACCTTTTTGTGATGAAGAAAACAAAGAGAAACTTAAAGAAATGCACCTGCGTCACTAGTTGTACTTACTGTAGACACTTACCCAGCGGGGCTGTCAGGTGGGGGGATGAGGTCAAGGATCTGCCAGACTGAAGGGTCATTGTCACCCAACGGAACAAAAAAAGGAGGCAGAAAAGAAGGAAGAGAGCCAAGCAGTTCTAAGCGGAGACAGGAATCGCAGTCACCTAGAGCTGCATGAAAAGAGGTTTTTCTTCCCTTTTCTCTTGCCAGAGGATTAGGAGCTTCTCAATACATTCACAGTTTTGACTGGTGTCACACAGCAAATCCTCACCTGGATGGCATTCTCCCTCTGAAGATGCGCACGTGGGGCACAGGGACGGCACGTCTCCTCAGCTGTCCCCAGGTGGGACTGATGCTGCGTTTCCTGTGCCCCTCACCTTGGATGTCATTCTCTCGGCCAGCTTATTATAACAACTGATTTCTCTGCTGCTGATTCAAAGAGGGGAAGACAAAACCACTGCTGGACTAGGTATGGGCCTGAAACTTGGTTCTGCTTTTTACCTTTCTGTCTTGGTCGGTTATAGAGGCCGCGAGGGAGGCACATCCCTGAAAGCATGGCTCCGACAGTATTGGCACCTTCTTGCTTTTCAAAACTCTCCAGGATCGCTTGTCCCATCTGATGATGATGGTTGAGCTGGGAAATGGTGGATCTCACCACTCTACCTCACCTCCTCCCACCATTGAAAGCTCTTCAGGTGGTTTGAAAACAAGTTCCCTTTCTCCAAAAAGGTGGGATACTGGAATCCAGTCAACCTGAGGCCAAGTTACCTTGTGACCAGTCAAGGGGCAGGAATTGTTCTAAGGAAAGAACCACACAAGATAAGAATGCCTCTTGCAGCTTAGTAACTTACACTTGGCATGTTGGACATTAGACTTTCACAGAAATGTCTCTCCCTGAAGTTCCCACGAGAAACAGACTGTATTCCTTGGGTGAAGCCAAACCCAGTGATTTAACTCCCTCTGACACATCTCTCTTCTCTCCTATCTGTACACTGAACTCCTTTGCCCAACTGTTGTCAAATCCAAAGCAACATATTCCGGCAAGTGCTACCACCATTGATGAAGAGGGAGGCATGCACTACTTCTGCCTTGCTGGATAGCCTTCCTCTTACATAAAGGCTCGCCAAGTTGAAGTTCAAAGTTCTAAGTGGAAGAGCTTATGTTGTCCAGCATCGACATGCACTGCCCAGGCCACATGGAGAAGCATTAAGTCCCTATTGAAGAACATTATATTTTTAAATACATAACTGTTTTTAAATACAAAGTTAAGATGATATACACTTACAGGTACATTAAATTTACAAGACAAAATGTGGACAAACTTCTTCAGTTAAAATAATGCAACATTTAGTGGGAGAGGGTATAGCTCAGTGGTAGAGTGTGTGCCTAGCATGCACGAGGTCCTGGGTTCAATCCCCAGTATCTCCATTAAAATAAATAAATAAATAAACCTAATTAAACTCCCCCGACCAAAAAAATAAAGCAACATTTATACTCAACTCATCACATAAAATAAGAAGCAAGCAGCATATTTTTTAAAATGACTTGCTCAAACACATAAATGAAATAGTGTTTAGGCATTAGGACTCATGCTGATGGCTATCAGGAAATAATAAAATGTAATTAACTTGGAATAATTGTCAATGATAAATTATAAATGTGATCACTACATATTTTAATCATCGCTTTTTTTTTTTATACTTGCAAAACAAAGTCATGATTAGCTACCTTATGGCAAATACCAGGGCATATATTCAACTGACCCTATTTTGCCTACATCCTGGGCACACAGCTGCATACACATCTCCCAGCCTTGCTTGCTGGAATATAGGCAGGGGTAAGAGTGTCACATTCAGGTTCATAAAACCTCCCACACAATCCTGCGCTATCTTCCATCTCTGCCAGATGGAAGCAAAGGATCCCAGGGAGACGGAGAGAGTCTCTGGAATTCCAGGGAGAGGTAAATCCACTAGATTGAAGGAGGCTATGTCCCTGAATTTCTGCATGGAGCAGAGCTATCCCTGCCAACCTGGAGTGCACTGTGACATGCAGAAGAAACAAAGCTTTACCGAGTTAAGCCACTGAAATCTTGGAGTTAAAGAAACATCACCTAAATTCAGCTCCTTGACTAATTCACAATCTTACACTGTATTCTTACCCCTTTACTTCAGAAATTAAGCAATGGTGGACAATATATCTTTATCTTTTCCATAGTCAGAACATATTTAACTCTTTGTCATTGTTACTTGAATTCTTTCCATGTCAAACCTATTTGACAGCATAGATAAATAATTCAGAATTATGCAATCATCTTTTACAGAGTCCTTTAGATAATCATGCTAACCTGTGATGCTAAATTTAGAATTAAAATGCATAGAATCCAAATGTAAATAGTTAGTAGAAAAATTTTAAATAGTGTTGGATTCCTCCTTTAATAATAATCCCATAATGGACATTTCATGGAAAAATAAATTTTTTTCTCATGTTATATATTATTACTGTCCAAAAAACCCCCCAAGTTACACAGGAAATCACTGTTATTGTCCAATGTACACAAAAGGAACTTCCAAAAAACTTTTTTCTTAAAAGAAATAATTTGGACATTTTTGACACTTGTATTAATGCTATATGACTAATAAAACCACGTGAATTACCTACACTAAATCAAGGAAGAGTCTGTGTCCAGAATGAACACAAGTCAAAATGCTTAACAAAAGAGGAACGTAGTCTTCACCCATATAGATCTCCACCAGTCCAAGGCAAAAGATCAAAATTGGAATAACTAAAATGTAGAATTAACTTAGGTTTGGAGGGTAAATGATAGCGGCATCAACAAGAAGTATTTTTGACGCCACTATTTTATCTTTGAATTTTTGTGACATATTTATACGTAAGAAATGTTCATTGGGATATCACCTCTGAGGAGACACGGTTAAGTTGAGATAAAAACTAAAAACTGTCCTCATTTATATAAAGGACGTCCATTGTCTCCAGTTCATGGAGTAATTGATTTTGTTATGCATTTGTTTTACCCTCTGTTAAAACTCCCCATACTAATTTTTTCTTACAGTTAATATTTAGATTTATCCATGTTTATCAATTTCTTTGTTCTCTGTTTCTTCTTTCATCCCCTTTCTAATTTCCATAGTCTTTTTTTTTCCTGAAATTCATTATTTAGTAGTTCTTTCAGCCTGGACTTTATATATAGTAAGCACTTCCTATTTTTATCTAAAATCACTTCACGCTCACTCAAGTAATAGTTTTAGCTGGGTATAGGTTTCTGGGTTGGATCGTTCCCCCCCTTAGCACTCTGAGTGTACTAACTAGGTCATTGCGCTTGTTTTTAATGAGGAACCTGCTCTCAGTAGGTAAGTAGCTGGTCTCTAAGGTCAGCCTGGGTCTAAGCATGGCTCCACCATTCGCTTGCTGTGTGACTTTGGTTAAGGTACACAATCTTTCTGCCACTTAGTTTCCTTATTTGTAAAACAGGGAGAAATCTAAAGCATACGGCATTGGGTTATTTAAAGATTCACACATGACCAGTGTCTGGAACACAAAAGGTAATTTTGTATCTTTTTAATTTATCTTGCTCAGGATCAGATGTCTCTGTGAATCTGTGACTTACTGTCTTAACATTGTTTCTAGAAAAATCTTGGTCAGTATCTCTTAATAATTGCCTTTCCTCCATGTTTTCCTATGAGACCACCTTATAAATGTAAGCTAGGCCTTCTTTTTACCATCTCCTTGTCTAGCACCTGTTTTTAATATCTTTACCTCTGCATGCCCTGTTTTGGGTAATTTCTATAGAACTACCTTTTCAGCTCACTAATTCTCTTTTCAGTTACAATTAATTTTCTGTTTAAATCACCCATTACATTTTTTTGTTACTTTTAAAGATACAGATGTTCAGGTCTATAAATTTTCATGTACACCTGCTTTTTACTTCCTTGTGAGTATAGAACTTTATTTATCTATTTAATCGCTTAAAACATATTGATTTTTTTTTTTTTGAGATTATCATCATCTTAAATTTTGGAGTGTTAATCCTCCTGTTCATCATGCCTCCTGATTCTCTCTTACATTTAACCAGTTGCTCATGTAATTTGTAATTTTGGCCTGTGAGCAACTCATTAGCCAGGTCTGGCTTTTTCAACAGGAGTTCCATGTACTCTAAGGGGTGGCAGCATTGTACAAGGAAATTGTACAGGGAAATTTTGCATTGCCTCTGCTGTGCACTCCATATATATTTGGGATCAATTTCTCTATTACTTTTCTTGACTTTGAGATTTTTGGGTCAATGTTCAATTAAATTTAGATTCTATACCTGTGCTTGAGTTCTCCTGGGAGTCTTTTTGTTTCACCAGAGCCCTGGACAGATGCCTGCTTCCTTGAAAGGCAATACAGCATACAGACTAAAAGCACTGATTCTAAAGACTACCTGGGTTTCAGTCTTCATTTGACTTTGTTAATAGCACTGAACCTCTGGCACATTGTTAAAAAAAAATTCTCCATGATTCAGTTTCCCTGTCTAGAAATCCTTCAGTGAAGGGAGAATAAAGAACTCCACATACTAGCACAGAAAAAATGGCATTAATAGCTATCACATAGCACATAGCATGTGCCCTGCACTGTTCTAAATGTCTTACCTATATTAACTAATTTAATCTTCACAACAATCTTACAAGATAGGTACCATTATTAATTTCATCTTCCAGAAAAGAAAACTGAGTCATGGAGAGGTTTTTGTTTGTTTTTACACTATGTCTGAGGTTCGATGGATTTCCCTTCCTTTCTTTCACACTCAGTTCTATGTATATATATTTTTCTTCTTCTGTACCAAAAAGGCAAAGGCCTGGAGTGGTGGTTAGGGCAAGGGATGAGGAGTAGGGATTGCAGCTCACACTAGCGCAGTCTGCTGCGTTGCTAGAATCCAAAGTCTGCAACTGAATTCTGAACACTCTTTTCACTCAAAGCCATTGCTGGAAAAGGCTCATTTTGCAACAACACAAGTTCGTCTCTAATTCTACTTGAGAATATGCTTTAATTTTATAAAACCTCAGAGACAACATATGGCCATTTTCACAGCACGTTACACCTCTGAGCTGAAAGCTCTCATGATCTGGAGGTTGTGAGTAAAGCAGACAAAAGTTCCCTCTGAAACCTGTAGCCTCTTCCCCCAAATTTCCTGTCTTGATTATTTTAAACAAAAATCATCTTCCTAGACTCACTAGAATCATTTTATACAATGGGAAAAAATTATACTATAATATATGCATCAGAAATATGTACTGAGCATCTACTATGTGCCAGGTAATGTTGTGGACACTTGAGGTACATCAGTGAACAAAACAGAAAATACTGTCTCACCCAAAGGACATTGCACTGCTACTTCCTCTTCCTAGAACATGTTCACCCCAGAGGTTAGCCTTTAAGTCTCAGCTCGAGCACCACCTCCTCTAAGACTTCCCCAGCCACATTTTCTAGAGTCGTACCCACTCCCCTGGTCACTTTGGTCTCAACTGTACTTATTATTTACCAACATTATCTTATTCATTTATTTATCAGTTTATTTAATTTAAAATTTCTACTTATTAATCATTGGCTTTCCCAATTAGAATGTAAACCGCATGAGGGCAGGGACTTAGTCAGCTATGCTCCCTGTTAAATCTCTAGCACTTGGATACACTGAATGAGTGGATAAACGGATGAATGAATGAAAGAAATTGCATCTACTTTTTCTTGAGGACATTTTCCCTCCTGCATGTGGTCCTTGTTGTCAGTAATGGTGTGTCCCCTCCCACCTCTGGGTAGAGGTGGACATGTGACCAGCTTGGGTCAATTATGGACCTGCATTCTTTTAGATGCAGTAATTAGTCCAAGGATTGGGCACAGGGTCCAAGCCAGGCCAATGGGAATAGTTCTCCAAATTTTTCAAAATAGGAAATTAAGAGGGGCATCCCTCTCTTCTTGGCTCACAAGCTTTCAGGATTTTTATATAGGGCGGCTGGTGGCCACCATCTTCCTTTGATAAACATAAAGTCTGTCTCCCTATCTGTTCCCTTAAGTTGAGTGACCAAGAGTTCACCAGAAACAGGGAGGAGAATGTGGCCAGAATGAGATTAAAATTTAAGGTGAAACTAGAGCAAGAGGTGGAGCTAGAGAGAATGCCTTGATAACATTAGTTAAGCCTCTGCTCAAAGCATGGCCTTAAAGCCAGTTTTGCTTAAAGCCTGGTATTCCAATTCTGTGAGTCACTAAATTTCTATGTTTGCTCAAGCCAGTTTAGAGTTGGATTTTTTTTTTTTTTACTGTGTAATTGAAAGAGTCCTGACTATGAGTTGGTGCTTATTCAGTAACTCCTAAGACTTCCACTCCTCTTCCAAATTAAACTATAAAGCACCACCAAGCAACAGCCATGGCCTTTGGCCCTATCACTCTGGAGTGCTATTTAAAAACTCAGCTTGAGACGGGGCAGCTACAGGTCTACTCCCCTCTTCAGGGAAGGTGCATGCTGCTTGAGATGTCACACCAATCTCCCTCTTCCTCTCACTACCCAGTAAGCAACAAGGAGCAAGCCTTATGGTCAGCAGAGGGTGACTTTCTCTCCCACCCCACACCTGTCCTGAAGAGCATCCTTTGTCCCAGGTCAGGCCAGCATAGCACTGGCAATGGCTAACTCTCAACCCCAGGCCCCTTTCCTAATGGCCAGAGCCCAGACAAGAGGCAAACCAAAATCTTGTGCCTAAACACAGAACTGTGGTTGACATTTGTTCTCCTCTCTGTGAAAGGACGAAAGCAATGACATCAGTGGGTTGATGATGCCTGGGTGGTTGCAAAACAATACCTTTCCTGCCAAGCCCAGAGGTTGGGCAGTTCACGCTGGATGCTTTAAAGCTTATCAGAAAACCCAATGCAAAAGGCAGCAAAAATCAGGCAATAGAGGCAAATGATCTCACTCTGCTTAGCACTTGACTGGGCCACTTGACTTTTCAATCTGATTCAACCTATTTTTAAATCTATTTATAACCTGGCAGGAATCTTTTCCTTTTCTTGAAACCTGGGTTGAGAACAGCATCTCCCTCCATTAAGCTCACTTCTCCCTACCTGTTCCCTTAAGTTGAATGACCAAGAGTCCACCAGAAACAGGGGACAGAACATAGCTCAAGGGTAGAGTGCATGCCTAGCATGAACAACGTCCTGGGTTCAATTCCCAGTACGTCCAACAAAATAAATAAATTTTTAAAAAACCTAATTACACCCCCTCCCAAAAAAAGAGTTCACTAGAAACAAAGGTTTCCTCACATTCCTACTCATGAACTTTCTTTCAGTTGTCAAGATCTAGGGGCAAGAAAACACTGGAAAGAAGGAGCTTCTAAGGTCTACCAAACCCTCTGAACCACACAGTGAAAAGAGAAGACAAAGAACCAAATTTGCCCGGGCACATGATAAGGGGAGAAGAGGCCTATACTATACCTTGGATATGCTCTGTACAGAGCCCAACACACGCACAGTATTTAATATAGTCATACCAATGGCTAGCTGGTCCCCAAAAGATACGTCCGTGTCCTGGAAACTGTAAATGTGACCTCATTTGGAAAAAGGGTCTTTGTATACAAAATTAAGTAAAAAATTTCCAAATGAGATTATCCTGGATTACCTAAATGGGCCCTAAATTCAGTAACAACTGTCTTTATAAGAGTGAGGCAGAGAGATTAGATACACAGTAAAAGGCGATGTGAAAATGAGGCGGAGATTGGAGTTCCGCAGCTGTAAATCAAGAAATGCCTGGGCCACCAGAAGCTAATGCGGCACGAAAGGATACCTGCCTAGAGCTCTCAGATGGAACACTGCCCTGCTGACACTTGATTTCAAACTTCTGACCTCTAGAACTGGGAATGAACGTCTGTTATTTTAAGCCACCCAGCTGGCGGTAAGCTGTTCCTGCAGCCCTAGGCAACTAACGCCCTGGCCCACGTCCAGCTCACTCTGGCCTGCACCTTCGCTGCGTGTGTTGCCTTCACTTTCTCCTTCACTCATGGCAAAACATCCTGACAATGGAGGTATTGTTGTTTGTCCTTAACAGACAAAGGGTTAAAATGCCTCACCCAAAGTTCAGTGAGGAAAGGTGGAGGCAGAATTCAAATTCCCATCCATCTCTTTCCACCATGCCTCTACTTCTGTATTTAATAAAGTGTGTTTTCAAATCATGAAAGAATAGGGTCTGACCCTGCTGCCCAGAGTACTTCACTTTTTAATATTTCCTCCTCCCTCATATAACACAATTAGTTTCGGTAATAGTCATGAAATGAAATGAACATATTTTATTTACAGACTAAAATTTGCATTAACCAAGCAAAATGATTGCACTTCATGGTTTGCACTGTTTCACTGTTACATATTTAAGCACAAATCAAAATTCCAAGTGGTCACATCAAAGGACATCATTAAATAACTAAATTTTGTTTCTTTAGTACAATTGTTGTGCTCCAACTGTTTCTTCCTAAGCTACTGTTTCAACACAGAAATATATGCTACCACAAGAGTTGGACGCATAAGGTGAGCCTTAAAATGAGTGTGAATAATTCTGAACCTAGGGGAATTACTCCTTTTTTTTGTGATATTTACTTATTCTCTTATCTTGTTTCAAAACATACTTGAAGGCACATGCATTTAATTAAAATTTTTGACTTTAAGTGTTACACCGAAGTTCTTAGAGTGTCATCTAGACCATCTATCCTTTTTCCCCACCCCTCACAGGTAATTTTTTCTATTAGGTAGAATTTTTACAGTTCGACTGCACATATACAATATATTGCATGTAAATACATATATACAATATACTGCACATATTTTTTAAATTTACATGTATGTACCATTCATTGTTTCTAAGAACGTTTAGAGCTTTAGCTTTTTAAACTTACATAGTTATCAAAGGTATAAGGCAATCACAAAATAAGAATTAATTCAAAAAGATACATACACTACGCTAATAACAGCAACATTATTTATAATTACCAAGACATGGAAGCATCCCAAGTGCATGTCATTAGATGAATGGATGAAGAAGATGCAGCATACATATGTTATGGAATACAACTCATAGGTGAATTTATTCTTGAAATAAACCAGTGTGGCTGTGCCTAAAGTGACTGTAAAACTGGGAGTTGTCCAGATCTTCCACACTGATTACAATGTTTATTAAAATACATGTATATGTTTTTAAATTGTAGGAAAAACACAAAATGTAAAATTTATCACCTTAATCATTTTTAAGCATATAGTTGAGTAGTGTTAAGTATATTTACACTGTTGTGCAACCAATCTCCAGAACATTTTTATCTTGCAAAAATTAAACTCTCTACCCATTAAACAACTCCTCATTTTTCCCTCCCCCCAGCCTCTGGCAACAACTATTCTTTCTGTTCTATGAATTGGACTACTTTAGATACCTCCTGTCAGTGAAATCATACAGTATTTGTATTTTTGTGGTTGTCTTTTTTCACTTACGTGACTTAAGACACAGAAAACACTTTAAAAAAAAGATATTTTAAGCAAATAAAGCTAACAAATATATTATTATTAAAACTCAACACTAACTGCAGTATTTAGGCCAATTAGACCTTAAACCAAAGAAAGTCTTTCTTGTAGGGAGTGTTTTCTCACTGACATTGCTCAGGACTGCTGGTTCACCTTAATAGTAAAAGCACACCAAATTTAATCAGCTTTATTATCATATGCAAATTTTCTGCCAACTGTTTACCCACTTCTTGCCTGCTCCCTGGACAGACTGCTCCCCGCCTTGGGGATGCCACTGCTGCAAAATATGCCAAGGAGGGCTGCATGAGACAGCTTTCCCTGGAGGTGGTCCAGGCTGAGCAACAAGCAATACCCTGCTCAGACTTAAATTAAAAACGGAAAGTGGGGCTTTCCAGTGACCACAGGGCATCAGCCTCTGAGGTTCTGTATTCCTGCTGCACCCTGCTAGGAAACCCTCAAAAGCCACAGAGGCCACTTTGATTGCATTAGGGAACTCTGTTGGGAATAAGCATCTAGAAGTGGTGTGAGCTCAGTACAGAAACCCTCCCACAGGCAAACAAAAATACTGATTTTTTTTTTCCTGAAAACATTCTTTTCCTTTAACTCATTTAACCTGACTTTATTAGTGGAGGGGAAAAGCCATCCCTAACCACTTTGCTGTTCCCCAAGTGGGCACAGAATCACTTTCCACGGTACCTTTGCCGTCATGGCCTGGGTGGTGTATTTATTTGCCTTCTGTCTTTTCAGCGTGGTAAGTGCAGTGAAGAGTCCAAGAGTGTTCCCAGAATGCCTCCTCTGAACAAACACAGGAGACCAGCCTGCTGCAAGGGCCACAGTCTCCTGTCAACAGGGTAGTTCAGCTAAGATGAAAACCATTTGTTCCTGCAAACTGAGGAGATGGAGAGACCTATCTCATCCTAACTGCAACCTTGACCTCACACTGCCTAAGCTTCACCGTCATTTCACTATGTGATCTTAGGCAAATGACTTGACTTCTATAAAGTGCAGTCAAACATCTGTAAAAGCTGCTCTCAGGGCTACCGTGAGAATGAAAAGAGCAGGGAAAGCTTTTGGCACTCAAGAAAGAGTCACTCCTAGTCTCTTTCCCTTCATCAAAACCTGGATTCCCAAACTTTGCTTTCCGCCCCTGTAAGAGCTGTGTCTGTAAGATCCTTCAGTGACTTTCTCCTTCCATCTCTGATGCCCTTCTTATTTGAGAACAAGAACTCCCCACACAAGGTAACTTGACTGGGGGAGACAGAATTCCAGAGGGAGGCTCCAGAATGCATAGAATCTATCAAAAAAGGGGTTTTAAGAACATGAAAATAACATCAAGTAGACATCACACAACCCACTCCTTATAATGTGAAGCATATGAACTAAGTGCCATTTCGGGGGCACGGGACATGGGGTCCTGACACATGTTCACACCAGGAAAAGAGGGAGTTTCGGAGCGAGGGCCCAATGCAGGCAGACTTGTTCTAGAACAGGCCTAGGGAGATGTCGATGCCTATGGAACGTCCATGCTCCTTCATCTCCTACACAGAAGCCTCCGGTGGCCTCATCCAGGCAAGCCCCAGCCTCCAGACAGCAGCTCTGCTGGGGCTGAGGCACCTTGACCTGACTCTTATCGACCCTCCCGACCAGTCACTCCACAAGAATGTATCAGGTTGGATTTAGGGTCAAGCTATCATGGTATACCTAGTAAATAATAAATGAATGGCAAAAGAATAAATAAAGGACTAAAATATAAACTGAAACTCTTTTATACTCAAGGATAATTAGTCATCCAACCACAATTGTAACTGATACTGACAAAAGGTAATTAATATTAATAATAATAATGTGAATACACTGCTGTTTTGTGTATCCAGTGAAGACTATAGAATATTGAATGCCTAATGGGAAGAAGGAGTTAATATAAAAGTAGAAGGCTCCCTGCAAGGGAAGGAAAGTGATTCTTAAGACATGCTTCACTGTTTCCACAGTTTTGCTGAATCAAACCTTATTCACCCCAGCTTTCCAACAGATAAATGTGTAAGTGTTTAAATGCTGGACGGATGTATAACTGAGCACGAGCTTTGCTGCTGAGCCATACGACAGGCACTGCTTTCCGTGATTAATAAAGTTTTCAAGCCAGCTCAATGCTCAAAATGTCTCATTCCCAGAAGAACTGAGCTACACTATCAGGGTTCTTGATTGTGAACAGTAAAAACAGACTCTGGTTAATTTAAGCAGAAAAAGAACCAATTGGAAGAACAGAGTCATTGGCAAAATCAAAGGGAAGCCTGAAAAACTAGGCTCAGAGAGCAATCAAGCAGAGGGAGACAAAGCCACAACTCTGTCCCAGTAAAAGTCTGCTTAGGAGACTGCCACAGGCACCCTTGGCTGAGATAGCCACTGTCACACCACTGGACCTAAATACCTATATAAATAGGTAGGACCACTGACTGATCCTGAAACTTTACTTCATGCCCTCAAGATTCAAAGTCCTCTGATTTTAAAACTTACTACAAAGTAATTAAAACAGTGTGGCATGACATAAAGTCAAACATATAGACCAAAGGAATAGGGAGCCCAGAAAGAAACCCTCACCTGTGTGGTCAAATTATTTTTGACCAGGGTGCCAAGAACATTTGATGGAGAAAGGACAGTCTTTTCAACAAATAGGGCTGAGGAAATTTAATATCCACAGGCAGAAGAATGAAACTGGACCCTTACCTAACACCATAGGCAAAAATTATTTCAAAATTAATTAAATACCTAAACAAAAGGCCTAAAATTATAAAAATTTTAGAAGAAAACAGGGAAAAAAGCTTCACAGCAGTGGATTTGGTAATAATTTACTGGACATGACACCAAAGGCACAGGTAACACAAGAAAAAATATACAAATTGGACCTCCTGAAAAACTAAATTTTAAATTCTGTGCATCAATGACAATATCAACAGAGTGAAAAGGCAATCCACAGAACAGGAGAAAATATTTGCAAATCATGTATCTGATAAGAGACTAGTATCTAGAATAGAGAATTCCCACAACTCAAAAACAAAAAACCACCCACCCATCTCAAAAATGGGCACAGGACCCAAACAGACGTTTCTCCAAAGAAGATATACAGATGGCCACTGAGCACATGAAAAGATGCGTAACATCATGAAACCAACAGGGAAATGCAAATCAAAACTATGAAATACCACCTCACACCCACTTGGATAGCTACTATAAAAAAATTTTTTTAAGAAACAAGTGTTGGCAAGGATGTGGAGAAATTAGAACTCTTGTGAACTGCTGGTAGGAATATAAAATGGTATGGCTGCTGTGGAATAAAGTATGGTAGTTCCTCAAAAGATTAAACATAGAATTATCATATGATGCAACAATTCCACTTCTGGTTATGTACCCAAAAGAATTGGAAGTATGGTCTTCAAGAGATATTTGTATACCCATGTTCACAGGAGCATTATTCACAATAACAAAAATGTGGAAGCAACCCAAGAATCCATCAACTGATGCCTGGATAAGCAAAATTTGGTACATATACATATTCTGACACATGCTACAACATGGATGAAACTTGAGGACATGAAGCTAAGTGAAATAAGCCAGCAATAAAAAGACAAATACTGCATGATTCCATTTATATGAGGTACTTAGAGCAGTCAAATTCACAGAGACAGAAAGTAGCACTGTGATTGCCAGGGGCTGGGGACAGAGATTTGCTATTTAATGGCTACACAGTTTCAGTTTTACAAGATGAAAAGAGTTATGGAGATGCACGGTGGTGATGGTTGCATATTATAAGTGTATTCAACACAACTGAACTGTACACTTAAAAATGGTTAAGATGGTAAATTTTACATTACATGTATTTTAAAACAATAAAAAAAAAAAACTGGGGGAAAAAAAAAGCCATGAGTGTAAGCATTAGACTGGCTACTTCTGAGATTTTGGCCCCTGTTCCTGGGTGCAGAGGCAGGAGAGGAATCGCCTGCTCCATCCTATTTCTGTAAAAAGAGGTAATGCCCTGCCCTCCATCCTGCTCAGCATGAAGCCCAACAGGCATGGTATTCTGAGAAGCCTAAACAACAAATGTTCTTCCTTCATCCTGCAGAAATTAAACAGCCCTAAAAAGCCTTTATTCTCAGTATCTCTTGAAACAAACCTGGGTGAATTCTTGATTTTCCTGGACCTAATCGCCCTGCCCAACATTGCCATGCTAAATCTATAGCATCCATAGTGTGAAAGATCTGTCAACTCTGCAAAAAAGTCAGTGGGCTCTTTCTAAAATGAAGACAGACCCTTGACTTTCTTCATATTAACCAGCACAACACTTTTACTTACTCACTCATTTATTTAACAAGTATGTCCTTCTATATGTCTGGCACAGAATTCAGTCCTGGAAATATGGTTGACATATTCACAGCCCTAATGGAATTTATAGCCCAGTGACCCAATCTTCTCCTCTAAGAAACTCTATAGAATATTCTCTTGAGACTTTAATAATAATGGCCCAAATTCTGATCAATTTGATGCCCTCCCAATGACTACTCCTAAAAACCAAAAATGACCCAGATGACCTTTCAAGTTTCTCTTGTAAAGTTTTCGGATTTTGAGCTTTTTCCCATTTTAGAGCTCTCATGAAGAGAAGATTGTTAAGGAAGGGAAGTAATACCTTTAAACTGAGCTCCCTTATTGAAACAACAAAGCCGCCTGTTTCTGTACCCTGTATACCATTTCTCTAATTACAGCTTGGAGTACTTCACACAAGGAGGTACAGGACTAAGCAAACACGGATACCCTGGTAGACCCCAGGTGTCCCTCCCCAACTCACAGTCTGCCTTGTTGCAGAATACAATTGAATTTTACTTCGAAAAGGCAACAAGGCTTTCAACAGCTTCTCACTGATAAGCCCCAGAGAAAACACAAAAGTCTAAGAGGGATGAACATTTGACTTTAAATTGGAAGAGATTTTTATAAATCATTTTGCATCTGTTCTTAAAACCAACAGGAGAGGTTGACAGGCTGTCACATGCGACCACAGAATCAGTGCCCAAAACACATACAGTTAGCATAAATATGTAAAGTAGGCTGGGTATAGGAAGAGGAGAAATGCTATCCTTCTGCTGCAACTAATATTAAAAAACCACCATTGGAACCATTAGAACAAGGTCAATAAAACATGGCCCTGGGGCATCACATCTCTAGGGCTGCATGCCTCAGTAAGGGAATGGGAATCGACGCAGCTATCAGAACTGCTGCTGCACCTTTTATTAGTTGCATAACATTGGTCAATTTGCATCACTTCTTTGGGTTCTAAAGGCCTCAACTGTAGAATATAAAGACCGAACCAGAAGAAACTTAAGGCCATTTCTGATAACATAGTATTTTCAGAGTTTAGTATATGCTCTACACTTTACATACACTATACCTGACAACAAGGAAGCAAGATAACCATTATAATAATGATTTTACTATAGATTTCATAGACGAGGGATCTGAGGCTCAGAGAGAGTGGGTACACCAGGCACTCAATTCCAGATCAGTCTGCTTCCAAACCCCGAGCTGTTTCACCCTATAGTATTTTCCACTGTGTGTCTAGGGGGCCATGCTTAATTGGCTGCAGGGAAGCAAGAGAGTAAAAACAAACTTACAACCTAGCCTAATCCAACCACCAAATCAGCAGGAAAAATGCAGAAAATTGTATTCAACTAAAAAAGGCAGAGAGGTGAGAAGAAATAAAGGAAAAGAACAGTAAACAAAAAATATGAAGTCAGTACTTATGATAATGATACATGGAATAAATTACCTACTAAAAGGCTTACAGACCCTGTTTCTTTCCATCTTCTGTTCTGCCTCTCTGTGTCATCTTTGTATTGAGCCTGGTGTGCCTCAAGGTCATAGGATAACTCCTAATGCAATTGGAGCTGCGTGCCTCCTCATTCAAATCTGATGAGAGACAGAGAGAGATTTTGTCTGAGCATTTCAAACAATAGTCCTGAACCCCTGAATCAATGACCATTATGGCTGGGAAAGAATGACTCAAGCTAACCAGGGCCCAATCTTTGACTTATAAAATACTGTCTTTGATTTATGAGATACCAGCTTCTCCCCTTTCTTTGTACTTCACTGACCTTGCTTCTTCATTCTTTCTTACTGACTCCCAGGGTCAACTTCAAGAGTGTGTGACAAGTGCAGTCACACAGGCCCCACTTGGTTTAATGTTCTACTGTCATTATCTGGAAATTCTTAAAAAGTTTTGAACAAAGGGCCCCACATTTTCATTTTGTAGTGGTTATGCAAATTATGTAGCCAATCCTGTTAACAAATCCTCTTCCCAATCTGTTTTAGAAGTGCCTTTAGGATTGGTCCTGGACCCTCTTTCTTTCTTTCTTCATTAGCTCTTTATGTTCTTGCTTAGTTGAATCATTTCTATGGCTTTAAATACCATACATGTGTATGAAATAATCCCAAAGATATTATTTAGCCCAGACCTCCCCACTGAGCTCCATCTGCTTATATACATCTTGCCATCTTGATACCTGAAACTGGAAGTCTAATGGAAACCAGAAACTTAATATATCAAACATAGACCGTTTTATTTCCTCCCCCGAGTATCCATCCTCTCCTGTGCTCACTATACTCAAACCTCATGGATAAACCTTTGACTTGTACACTTGCACACACCATCTCCCTGTCCTGACTTGAAGCATTTGTGCCTCTTATTCCCTCTGTCCATCAGAAAGTTTGTACCAGTTTACACTCCCCCGAGCAATCTGTCTTAAGGCCCATTTGTCCACATACTGCCCATGACAGGGTATTTTTTCTAGCCATTTGATAGGTAAAAAAAAATTGTTTCTTATTAATATCTTATTTTCATTCCTTCAATTATTAAAAAGGTCAATTAACATTTGCCTTTCTTCTTTAATGGACTATCCTTGTTCATTGTGTCCATCTTCCTAAGAGGAGTAGCTTATTAATTTGTCAGAGTCCATTATATATTAAAAATATAAATTGTCTCAGTAAGTGTTACAACAAACTTGGACAAGGAAGGACAGATCATTCAGAGTTTTCAGTGTAAGGTAAAGCATGGCAGAAGTAATAGGAATGTTCTTGACCGTGGGAAAATAAAGATCTAAAGGAAGAATGTTGAAGGTTAAGGAAAAAACTAGGTGTAAAGGCCTTGCTTAGGAACTTAACTTTACATGTTTGACAGGTGGGTCCCTATGTGGTTGCCACTTGTGCATCAAGACTTTGAATAAATTCTACATGGACATGGGTTAAGAAATGGGTTTTAGTGGGACAAATCTACGAAGTCACGGTTAGCAAGAGAACAAAAGGCAGGGGCCCCCACACAGTTCCAGAGAGGCAGGACATGGATGGGGACTCCGAGGGACCCAGTTGAGATCCAACTGAAGGAGTCTGTCCCACTGTGTCTCTCCCGTCATACGAAAAGGTTAAGTGTAACAAAGCAGCTCTGTCAGACTGGTGGATGCCAGTCTGGCTTGGGGGCAACTTAGACTAGGTACCAGTGAAAATAGAAGTTGCCAATGTATATATTAAGACTAGACCTATTAAAATGTGCTGATAGATTGGCTACAACAAGGGAATGTAGGGAACTAAGGATGACTCCTGGGTTTTGTTTTGAGCACCTGGTAGGCAGTGGAACTCTTGACTAAGATGGGGGAAGAGTAGGGAAAAAACAAGTTTAGATGACACAAAGCTTCAAGCCTCGGTGAGTGGAAGAACAGTCACTGCCACATGAGGTTTGGAAGTAGGGAAGTAGAAACATGACTGAATTCCGTATCTGCCACGTTGTGTTTGAGAAAGTAAGCTATTTCAGAAGTGCTCCTTAAGCAACAGTTATTTCTACTCAAGTTACCTTCAGAAGGTGAAGTTTGAAGGTAAGTTAAGATTCTGAACATCCTTGATTTAAGAACACAAAATTCATTTCCAAAGATCACAAGTACAATTATACTTCTAGAATTGTCTATTTTAACAAACACACACAGTGCTCTCTATAACTGCTAATATTAAATCCTCTTGATTCCTCACTTCTGCAGAGGTATCATCAGACTGTGAACCTGTTTCTATTGAGATAGGAAGATAAGGAAAACTCACATAAGTAACCTAGCCAATCTAAGATCTTTTCTGTGACCATTATTCCTTATTAAAATATATGAGCATATATTCATTTATTAAGCAGTTACCGTGTGCCAAGGACTGTGCTAAATGCAACATATGCATTATCTCATAATCTCACCTTTACAACCCCATGAGGTAGCCAGGGTATTGGTATTAGCCTGGGTAACATCCAATCCACACTGGTATTAGAATCCAGACAATCCAACCTCTCTGCTTTTTAAAGGTGCCAGCCGTTTCATCCATCTCTGGGTCCTCCGATAGTACTGATCAGAGTTCCTGGCCTATGGGAGATGACTTTAGAAAGAGTTGAATGAGTGAGTTAATATATGCTCTGTACTCAATTTCCTCTCAAACTAAGAAAAACTATAATTCAGAACAGAAATAAAAGTAAATAACTGCTTTTACCTGCCTCTTCATCTTTGGCTGGAGAGTAGAATTGATACAAAGGCCATTTGCCTCCAGCAATAGGACTGTCAACAATCACCAGGAGAGGGATTCAGGTAGACTCAGAATGAGGAACCCACAGCTTCAATGTTTTTCTCCAATCCATTGATATTTGAGAAAATCATATAATTTTTAAACTGTTGTAATTCTATTAGTTTCCACTTTGGAAAAACCCAACCTATTTTAGACATATGGTTCAAGAAATGTTTACTTTAGGGGGAAAAAAGCTTAAAACATTCTTGCGTGTTTCATTATCCTTCTCCATGCCCCCTACTCACTTTCCTTCTCTTAGGTTCTTGCTGTTACCACCAGATGCACTGCCTCACAAAGTCTCTCAGCCTTAGTAAACAAATCTTTCACAGCCTCTCCTTAAATCAGATTATATTCTTTTGCTATGTTCAACCATTTAAAAATTTTTTTCAGCTCCATCAACCGTTTTAAATTATGCAAATTATAAAATTAACAACTATGACTTCTGAGTGCTTACTATGTACCAAGCACCATTCTAAGAACTTTACATGTATTACCTCACTTAATCCTCAAAACTGTATTGTTGTCATTTTACAGATGGAGAAATTAAAGCCAAAAAGATCATCAGTGTAGGAGCTCGAGTTAAACTGCAAAAATACAAGATTTGCTGGTAAAGAGTAAAATCTTTATTTTGATTGTTTTAATGGTTAAAATTTGCATGTTTCCTAGACAGCCTCAAATAGGATGAAAGTAATTACAAAAAAGGTAAGCTTTCTGATAATTAATTCAAATTAACTATAAAATTAAAATAATTATTATCTTTTATAATAACATAAAATATGTAATACAAACTTCAATAAGCTGATTCTATTATGCAATTATTTACAAATTCTAAGAGCAAAAGATTAGCTAAACAGAAATTAAAAAAGAAGTATGTTCTCAAATAATTTGTAAGTAATCTATTCTTTGGAATAGAAATACTCATTTAATACAGTAAGTTAATTATACTGATTTTTAGTTACACCTTCTTGGTGTGAATTCAGTACAATTTAAATTTCTGTGTGCCTGGAAAATACAACCACCATTTTAAAAAACTATTAAGAATTTGTAACAGTTTAATATTCATATGGATATCTCACCCTCCTTAGGTATAGAATTTAATGGTATTTTTTTTGATAAATGTAACTTATTACAATGTAAAAGTATTTTCCTTTCCAAACTATAGTTTTATTTTGTTATATATATGACAATGTTACACACCAGTAAACAAAGCAAGCAACATTACTTTTTTTAAATAACATCTTTAATTAAAGTTTTTGCAAAGGTAAAATATTAAACTTAAAATAGGTCTTAGTACATCAAAATACTAAGTTCTCTAATTGTATTCCAAGATGGTCTTTAAAACATAATATCTCATATATCACAGAAGAGCAACCTTGATCTGCAATTGTACAGAATGAATTTTACAAACATAATAAATATATTTACGCCCTTACACATAACAGTATGTACAACAGCAGTTGACAATAGTAGCTCAGAACAGCAAAAAGGATCAGCCCCTCCCCCCAAATTGTAGCCCTGACGCATACTGGATTGGTTTAAGGAAACTTGACTGAAATAGTAGTTACTAACTCAAGGTAGTTTCCTCCCTTAAAAGAGAAGAAAAAAATTTTTTCTTGTTCCTCAAAATAAACAAAAATATGAAGTCTGGCGTATTCTTCCTTAAACCATAAAAAATGACAAAAGATAGACTAAGGCAGGCTTAAAAAGGGAATATAAACCTCGGAATAATTTCCATAGCATAATAGATTAAAATGCAAAACTATTTAACATAAACCCCATGAGGAAATATATGAAGCAACTTTTTAAACCAATGAATTCAAAATCTGAAATAGCTGATTCAGACAGATAGGTGGGAGATAGACATATGAATTAAAATGAAAATGTACAAAGATGGATCAATAAAATATTACATTGCACAAAAGCTCAAAAAAGTTCAAGATGAAATAATCTGAAAATATAGGAATTTTCTCAACTGGAAGAAAAAGCTAATTTATAAAGGGAACTCCCAAGAGGAAATTATGTCTGTTTTCCTGTACAAGGTGTATCTACCTTCTGAAAAAAATGGTGATATTATTGCTATAAGATAATCAAAAATTACTCTTAGAAGGAGACAACCCTTTTCATTTCTCCATAAAAGCCAGAAAAAATAAGAAAACCAAATCCTTGATTTTCACTATAGTAAAAGAAAATCTTTATACAAAAGCTATTATATTTTTATGTTCTTGCTGTCTAAAACCAGAATCTTGTTAGAATACGCTTTTCAAGAACACTTTTTAGTCACTATATATATCGTTCAAATCTTGATGTATTCCAAGAAGAGTAACATCAAGTTGGCTTTGATTTTGAGACGCAACAATATATATGTGATATTATGATGGCATTTAATTAACACAAAGAAATGTGAACATTTAAAAAAATATAAAAGCTCAATATATAAAGATCCCCCTCATATAACAGACATTTTACTCTAAAAACTAATTGCACATTAAAGAGTTGTTTTAGCCAAATGTGGCGCTCCAGAGAAATAAATGTGCTCTCAGGCATTCAAATGGTCTGATTATCCAAATGACCACCAAAAAAACTACATACACTGAAAGGCACACATTTCCACACTTTATCTAGTACTTTTGTGTAAATTTTCCTTAGCATTGTTGATTGTTAATTTTTTTTAAATAAAAGGTGCCATCATCATCTGTGCAAATCTAAACAAATCCTCTTCGTTTCTGAAACCTTAACTTACTTCATAATACCAAGTCTGAACTATTTTCCCGCTTTGTATAAACATGTTATCTTCATTTTAAAGTTCTGAAAGTGGAAATCCTTGCCTTTTCAAAGGAATGACATTTTTATGGAAACTAATGAAATGATTTGTTAAACAAAATGTTAAAAGCATGATTAAGAATTCAAGTACAATAAAAGCAAGTGGCATTCTTATTGCAAGCCACTATAATAAAACTAAAACATGCTATTTGAATAGAAAGGAACACGATGCAGTAATATATAAGAGCACAATTTGGTATGCAGTGCTGTTTGGACCAGCTTTCAGAATTTTCACAAGTAAAAGAAAAGCATTTGCCAAGTATGCCATAATTAATAAGCAATACACAGGTGCAAGTACAAATGGTTATTTCCCTAGTGAGTCACTCTCAAAGCATTGGTTGTTCATGTTGGAATATAACATTACATAAAAAAAAAAAGCCAGTATACAATTCTATTATGGAAACAAATGTTTATCTATATAAAGGGCCCAAAACATGAGCTGAGTATCATATAGTAATCCAAAGTTCAGTAGCATAAGAACTACTAGACAGCCTAAGGGTTTCCATCAACGCTGCAGCACTGCTACTTTTATAGGTAGTTCAGGTCATTGACTTCTTCACTGGGTAAATATAAACCTACTAGCAACTATACTGAAGGACAACTGAGTAACAGGGCTTCTGTGATTTCATCACCTTCTCTCTCTTCTCCCAGTCTCAATAAGAACAAAAAAACCTGTGTGCTTTGACAGTAGTGGGGTTAACAAATAAACCTCCAAAAAACCAAATTAATATAGTAAAAATAAAAACCGTATTTACCAGTTATGGCATGTAAATAAAACCTAACCACTAGCATGCTAGAAACCACCATTTACACCAAAGTTCAGAACATAAGTTAAAGGAACCTAGTTGGTACATGGGATGGGAAGTAGGAAAAAAATTTTTTGATTAGCCTTCTTGAGAAGTTTAAAGCTTTGTGTGAAAAAAAGAAAAAAACAATATAAAACAGCTCACAGTTTTTCTTTGCAATGTACTTTAAAGTGTTTCTATGTTACTTCTGGAAACACACAGAGGCAAATAAAAGGAAGACAAAAATGGAAGACTTAAAAAAAAATCAATATGCAAGTAACTTAAACATATGTGAATTGTGTCAAGATAAACCATGAAAAGAATTAGTTTTAAGAACACAAAGGTGAAAAAATGTGTTCCTACAGTTATCCCAGGTAGCCTGTTCACACTGAACACAACCACATTGTTCTTTAGAGCCCATTACAGAATACAGAGCAATGCTCTCTTAATACACATATTAAATTTCTACTTTTTTAAATATACAAGTCAAATTTCTATGCTTTCTTCCCGGTGTGCAAACTGGAGCCCATGTCTATATTATCAACGGCCTGGAAGGGCCACCAAATGAAAGACAGGTCAATATGTACTTAGTGGCCCACCCCCTACTAACCCCAAAATTTCCCCCCAGATTACAAAGTTGTATTTTAAAAAATTTGTTTGATCAGAATAATAGTTTTTAAACTCTTTACTAGTAAACACAAGAAACTTTTATAATTACTAAATTGTTTAATAAAAATCCAAGTCCTCACCACCTGCCCAATGCTTCAATCAATGCACAGAATGTGAACTGAGTGTTTAACTTAGACTAAACACATATATAAGCATACGCTTTAGCCCGATAGGAAAAAAAATCTGTATCTATGTATATGTATATCATTTCAGCTGGATGATACCTTTGCGCAATAAAACCGTATTCCTGAGGAGCCACTTTTGGGTTTCTTTTTAAGGTCTGGGACTAGAAGAAACAAATACAGTTTTTCTGTAAGGAAACTGAAACTGTCATTTCAATTCTGCTCAACTCAGATGAGACCCAATTCTTTACACTACAGTTATTAAGTGTGAGAATCTAATGAAAATAAATATCCAATTCTTGGGTTAAGTTCTGTCTCCAAACTGTGATCACTGATTACTTCCTAAACTCTTAAACAGATGTTTCATAAGGCAGGGAAGGAAGAGATATATTACCGAGGGAGAATAGCAAGTAAAAATATTTAAGACCTATTATGAGAGTTCTCTATTGTTTCCTTATACAAGTGAGTTAAAATTCAACCTCATAATCTTTACCCTTTTGTAAAAAGCTCACACGCAATTTTTACCAAATGTAACCACATACAATAAGCAGTTTCAGTTCAATCTATCAAAAGGGAAATTTCTTCAGTTCATTCCAACCAGTATCTTCTGATTGAACCAAGCTGGAGGAAGGAATATAGACAAAGCTTTACATGCTAATTACCGATGGCAGGTACTTGTATTTAAAATCGACAATTATGGTTTTCCTACACAAATTCCCAACCCCCCACCCCAACGACCCCAGGTGCTACAGTTCCATGGCTTGCCAGTTAGAAGTAGTGTCTATGTTGTCAAGGTCTCTTTGTTCCAGTAGCTCTGCTTCTACTGTACTTTTCTGACATGCAGAAGTTAAGTTTTGGTTGGTGTATGTCCGAAGTTTCAAACTGTCCACTTTAAATTTTTTTTAAGTTTCTTTTGTTTTATTTATAAAAGAAAAGAGCCAACTCTTCACCATTCTGCATCTCCAATGGCTTTGGAAAAAATATAATCTCTTCCATTAAGATTCATAATGCCATCCTTGAGATGAAATTTCCATTTGTTTTTACTTCTGTGTATCTAAACAAACAAACAAAAGATGTTTGAGATAAAATCAAGACATGGGAAACAAACAAAAAGCCCTTCACACACCAAAAACCTTTGCCTTACATTTGCAAATTTGCTTCATTTTTTTAAATTGAGATAACTGACACACATTAGTTTTGGGTATACAACTCGTTATTTGTGTGTATTATGAAATGATCCCCACAATTTAAGCCTAGTTGATAGTTAACATCCATCACCATACACAGCTACAAATTTTCTTCCAGTGATGAGGACTTTAAAGATCTTCTCTTAGCAACTTTCAAATATACAGTATTATTAGCCATAGATACCATACTATAAATTATCTCCTCATAACTTATTTTATAACTGTATCTTTTGATCACCTCCACCCATTTCACCTACCTCCCAACCTGCCTCTGGCAATCATCAATCTGTTCTCTGTACTGTGAGTACACTTTTTTTTTGTTTTAGAGTCCACATATATAAGTGAGATCACATGGTATTGGTCTTTCTCTGACTTATTTCACTTAGCATAATGCACTCAGAATCCATCCATGTTGTTGCAAATGGCAAGATTTCCTTTTCTATGGCTGAGATTCACATATCTCACATTTTCTTTATCTATCCATTGACGGACTTAAGATTGCTTCTGTACCTTGGCTATTATAAACAATGCTGCAACAACCATGGGGGTGCACATCTTTTCAAGTTAGCTTTTTCATTTCTTTTGGATAAAAAAATACCCTGAAGTAGAAATGCTGAATCATATGGTAGTTCTATTTTTAATGAACCTCTATATTGTGCACCAATTTACATTCAACCAACACTGCAAAAGGGTTCCCTTTTCTCTACATCCTCACCAACATTGTTAATTCTTGCTTTTTTAATAGACATTTCTAACAGGTGTGAGGTGGTATCTCGTTATGGTTTTGATTTGCATTTCCCTGATGTTTAGCGACGTTGAGTGCCTTTTCATGTACATGTTGGCCATTGGGATATCTTCTTTGGGAAAACATATATTCAGATCTTCTGGCCATTTTAAAATCATATTCGTTTTTGTTTGTTTGTTTTGCTATTGAATTGTATGAGTTCCTTATATACTTTGGAAATCAACTCCTTATCAGATATATGATTTGAAATATTTTCTCCCATTCTGTAGGCTGCCTTTTCATTTTGTTGATGGCTTTCTTTGCAGAAGTTTTTTTAATTTAATGTAGACCCACTTGTTTATTTTTGCATTTGTTGCCTTTGCTTTTGGTGTCAAATCCAGAAAAGCATCACCAATGTAAAGGAGCTTATCACTTATGTTTTCTTCTGGGAGTTTTATGATTTCAGTTCTTACTTAAAGTCTTTCATCCATTTTGAGTTGGTTTTTGTGTAAGGTAAGATAATCCAGTTTCATTCTTTTATATGTCGCTGTTCAGTTTTCATAGCACCATTTACTGAAGAGACTGTCCTTTCCCCCATTTTATATTCTTGGCTCCTCTGTCATAAATTAAGTGACTACATATGTATGGGTTTATTTCTGGGCTCTTTTCTATTCCATTTATCTGTGTACCTGTTTTTATGCCAATATACTGTTTCAATTACTATAGCTATGTAATATAGTTTGAAATCAGGATACACAATGCCTCAGATTTGTTCTTCTTTCTCAATATTGCTATGGCTATTCTGTGTCTTTTGTGGTTCAATAAAAATTTTAGGATTGTTTGTTCTAGTTCTGTGAAAAAGGCCATTGGAATTTCGAGAGTGACTGCACTGAATCTGAAAATTGCTTTGGGTACTGTGTACATTTTAACAATATCAATTCTTCTAATCTAAGAGCATTGGAACATCTTTCCATTTATTTGTGTCTTCTTCAATTTCTTTCATCAGTATTGCATAGTTTTCAGCGTACAGGACTTGTCCTTCATTTTCCTGGTTAAATTTATTCCTAGGTGTTTTACTCTTTTTGATGCAACTGTAAATGGGACTGTTTTCTTAATTTCTCTGATAATTCCTTATGTGTATAGAAACAGGTATTTTATATACTGATATTTGTATCCTACAACTTTACTGAATTCATTTATTACTTCTAAAAAAATTTTGGTGGAGTCTTTAGGTTTTGTATGTGTAATAATATTATCATGTCATCTGCAAGCAGTGACAGTTTCCATCTTCCTTTCTGATTTGGATGCCTTGTGCTTCTTCTTGCCCAACTGCTCTAGCTAGGACTTCTAATACTATGTTGAAGGAAAGTGGCAGCAGTGGGCATGCTTGTCTTGTTCCTGATCTTAGAGAAAAAGCTTTCAGCTTTTCACCATGAGTATAATGTTACCTGTGGGCTTATCATATATGCTCTTTATTATGTTCAGGTACATTCCTTTCATAACCGCTTTGTTGACTTTTTATCATAAATGAATGTTGAATTCTATGAAGTCCTTCTTCAGCATATATTGAGACCATCATGATTTTTATCCTTTGTTTGTTAACATGGTATATCACACTGATTTGCAGATGGTGAACCTTCCTTGCATCCCTGGAATAAAACCTACTTAATCATGGGATTTATCTCATCATCTTTTTAATGTGTTGCTGAATTAGGTTTGCTAGTATTTTGTTAAGGATTTCTACATCTGTGTTCATCAAGGGATACTGATCTATGGTTTTCTTTTCTTTTGGCACCTTTGTCTGGTTTTGGTATAAGGTAATACAAACCTCACAAATTGAGTTTGAAGTGTTCCCTCCTCTTCTATTTTTTGGAAGAGTTTGAGAAGGATTGGTATTAATTCCTCTTTAACTGTTTGGTAGAACTCACCAGTAAAGCCATCTGGTGCTGGACTTTTGTTTGTTGGGAGATTTTTGATGACTGATTCTATTTCCTTACTAATAATCAGTCTGTTCAGGTTTTCTGTATCTTTATGATTGAGTCTTGGTATGCAGTACTTTGTAGGAATTTATCCATTTCTTCTAGGTTGTCCAATCTGTTGGTATATAATCGTTAGCAGCCTCTTATGATTCTTTGTATTTGTGCTGTGTGTTATCAACTGTAACATCTCTTTCACTTCAGATTTTGAGTGCTCTCCTTTCCTGATGAGTCTAGCTAAAGGTTTATCAATTCTATCTTTTCAAAGAATCAGCTCTTAGATTCATTGATTTTTTTCCTATTGTCTTTTTAGTCTCCATTTATTTCCACTCTGATCTTTGTTATTTCCTTCCTTCTGCCAACTTTGGGCTTTGTTTGTTCTTCTTTTTCTAGTTCCTTCAGTTATCAAAAGTTAGGTTGTTTGAGATTTTTGTTTCTTGATGTGGGCATTTTGGCTGCTGCTGCATCCTGCAAGCTTTGGTATATTGTATTTCCATTGTCATTTGTCTCAAGTTTTTTTGTTGTTGTTGTTGTTGTTTTACTTCTCTTTTGATTTCTTCTTTGACTCATTGGTTGTTCAGTAGCATATTGTTTCATCTCCAAATACTTGGGAATTTTCCACTTCTCTTCTTATAATTAATCTCTAATTTCATACCACTGTGGTCAGATAAATTGGTTTCTTAATAAAGTTTAATCTGAACAAAACAAAACAAAAAAACAAACCCATTCACTCACGAGATGGGTTTTTAAAAAATAAACCTACCCATAAATAGTATTATTTTATGGCTCTTGGCACTGTGTTCATTAAGGTAGTTAGTATTTCTCTGCAAAATATCTTATCTCTACCAGGTCTGCATATACACATGTCCGTTTTTCACAGGAAATTTTATACTGACAAATTTAAAACAGGAATACCCTTTGTTTTACCTGATGCATCTAGACTACTGCCTTGTCTTCTCCTCTGTTACTCCTTTTATGTTGGTACCATTTGCTCAACCTCAGGCTTGTCTTCATTCTTCTCATTACTGACCACCAGGACATTACCCCTCCTCAAAGGTGACATGTTTACAACCATTCTCTTCCTCTTCCTCACATATATTAACAACTTACACATTGCTGACCTTGTGGTCATAGTATTAGTATTATATTTATATTACTATGAATGTCACTAATATTAGTATTTCTAACCTCTAATTACTTTATCTTTAATTCTACTTTAGTTAACTTCAGGAAACCTGGCAACTGAGGCCATCAATAATCTTCTAGTTATCGTATCAACAGCCTCCTGTCACATAATCTATTACAATAACCTTCTAACTGATTTCTAGGCCTTAACTCTCTCCTTCCTTCCACTCAGAAAGACTGCTGTCAGAAGCACACTTCTGAACAATCACTTCTACTTGGTTGTTTCTAAATGACTTGGTAGTAACTCACCTTTCCAAACTTATTTCCTACTTCCACATTCCTCAAAAACTGTATTTCAATCAAAAGAATCATCCCTTCCTTCCATTTTTACAAATTCAATTCCTATTTCAAGACCCATCTCAAAAATACTGTGCCCTCCACAAAGCCTTCCCTAATTGCTCCACCTAAAAGGTACTCTTTCTTACTGATTATTCTCAATGCATTCCCAGAGACATCTCTAGCCTCATTGGAAGTATATATAGTTATGGACTTAACCTCTTCCACAAAAATAAAACTCCTCACAGCTTTCTCGAGACGTAACATGGAACCTTATACATGGCATCATTTAACAAATACATCTGAGGGAACGCTGATCTTCTAGTCACTCAGAGTGGATTTCAAAAATTGGGTATATCCACAGTTAAGTCAACGGGGAAAGGGCAGAATTCAAATTGCGCCAGGTCCTGGGCACATCCACCTCTGCCTTCATTTCTAGTTTTCAGTTGTTTACAGGATTCAGGAGAAAGAGGAGCTATAAAACTTAATCAACTGAAAAGACATTTCTTCCCTTTCCTAGAAAGTACTACTCATTATTCAATGCTCAGTTCAAGCTCCACACCTTTTAGGGGGAAAAAAAAAAAAGACTCCCTCTTCTTTGATTTAAAGAAACCTCAAAATCAAGTAGTTCTGGCTTTCACTTTCAAAAGAGGAAAATTACAGCCTGGAGAGGTTCAATGACTTGACCAAAGGCATAATGCTATTAAGTGACAAAGATGATTCTCTTGTCCAGATCCAATATGCTGTCTACTAAATCAGGCCGTTCTATGTAACAATGCAGAAATACTCACAATGTACAGATATTTTCTCAGATCTCATTCCTAAAATTCCATGGTCTAACTTCTCAGTGCAAACATTCTCCAAGGCATATTCTTAGCAAACTGTTGTTCAGTGTCTGCTTGAGTATGATTAGAACTTGGGGGTGGAGCAAAGAATTGAAAATTAAGTCATTCCTTTCTGAGACAGCTCTCTCAAGTCTTTCATACCTTACCCTTTAGTAAAATCTGCTTACTCCCAACTTCCACTATTGATTCTAACTCTGCCTTTTGTGACTTAAAACAAAACAACTTCATATTTGAAAACCACTCTCATGCTCTTCCTCTAGATCACTAACTTAAGCTATATACCTATGTAACATTTATAAATTTCTTATTAAAACAAAAGGGTACCATAAAGTGAAAAGAGTAGTCAGGGTAGAGACTCTTGCACTAAGTGGTCTTATAACTCTGGTCTAATTACACTATGTAGATATTAAACCTGGTTCCTCTTAAGATGAATGATTTGAATGTCTAACAGACACACCAAACTTAACATGTCCAAAACTGGTCATTCTTGTCTCTCACATCTGCTCAATCAGCAGCCTTTCCCATCTGAGTTGATGGCATCTCCATTTTTCCATCTGATTCCTCATCAAAAAATCTTGGGAGAGCCGCCATCTTGTGGGAGCGAAACCAATGCCTGAATCCGAGCAGCAGCAGCGCCGCGGCCGCCGAGGGTTTCTCTGGCCATTGTTGCTCTCACCAGTCTACAGCATGGGGAATATCTTTGCGAACCTCTTCAAGGGCCTTTTTGGCAAGAAAGAAATGCGCATTCTTATGGTGGGCCTAGATGCTGTGGGAAAGACCACCATCCTGTACAAGCTGAAGCTGGGTGAAATTGTGACCAACATTCCCACAATAGGCTTCAACGTGGAGACCGTGGAGTACAAGAACATCAGCTTCACCGTGTGGGACATGGGCAGCCAGGACAAGATCCAGCCTCTGTGGCGCCACTACTTCCAGAACACACAAGGTCTCATCTTTGTGGTTGACAGCAATGACAGAGAGCATGTGAACGAGGCCCGTGAGGAGCTCATGAGGATGCTGGCAGAAGATGAGCTCAGGGACGCAGTTCTGCTTGTTTCTGCTAACAATCAGGACCTCCCCAATGCCATGAATGCAGCCGAGATCATGGACAAGCTGGGCCTACACTCTCTGTGCCACAGGAACTGGTACATTCAGGCCACCTGTGCCACCAGCAGGGACGGGCTCTATGAGGGACTGGACTGGCTGTCCAATCAGCTCCGGAACCAGAAGTGAGCTATGCTCCTCTCTCCTCCCCTCTCACTCCTTCTACCCTTGCTTTACTATCATGTGGCAAACGTGCCCCTGTGGTGTGAGTGCCAGAAGCTGTCTCCATGGTTGGTCACAGTGTGCTTCACCATGCTGTAAATGTGCAGACGCAGCCTGCAACTGGGTTTTTATTTAATGTAAATAGTTTTTGTTTCCAATGAGGCAGTTTCTGGTGCTCCTATGCAGTATTACTCAGCTTTTTTTATTGTAAAGAAAATCAACCCACTGTTTAGAACTGAGAAGGGATTTTAGGCACACGGGTCATCCAGGAGTCGCTGTTTTCAGACGAGCCTGATGCTCCTCCTCTAAGCTTTAGATCTGTGTTGAGATCCATTTTGGTGGTCGGTTTTTAACCCAAACTCAGTGCATTTTTTAAAACAGTTACAAATATAAGATAAGGAGAACACTTGAACACACAGAAGGAAGAAATGTGCCTAGTGTAGGTTCTGCAGTAATGGCCTGAGCCCAGTCTCAGTGGTCTGTTTCCCGTTGGGAACATGAAACGGGGCAGAACCAGCCATGATCCATTTCGCATGGTTACAATAGGGTCCCTGTGATTCGCTCTGTCTCGGGTCACCCCACAACCCATAGCGTTTGTGCTTGTGTTTGTGCTTACACAGCGGCCCAGGAGATGGGTTGGAGGCTGCAGCGCCTGCTCTCAGACCCCCTGGAGAGACCCCGGCCTTCTCTTGGGTCAGCACAGGCACTTGGGTCAGAACGCTCTCACTGGCCTGCCCCAGGCCCTCTGGGGTCACACCAGCAGGAGCGCAGGTGGTCACCCTAGAGCCCCAGCCCCTCGGAGCCCCTGTCTACATGTGCTTTCACTCCCTCAGCCTGCAAGGGTCAGATTTGCCATTGAAAATGAGAACCTCTACTTTTTTCTTTTGTATTTTGATAAACACTGAAGAAGCTGGAGCTGTTAAACTTTATCTTGAGGAAAACCTCAGAACTGGTTTATTTGGTCTCATGGAACCTCTTACTGCTTTCAATACACGATTAGTAATCAAAAAAAGAAAATCTTGGGAGTCACCCACCATTCCTCTTTTTCTTCTCTACCACACACTAAAAAAGAATCAGGAAATCATGTTGACTCTTCCTTCAAAACATATCCAAGATTCAGCTGCTCACCACTTCCAATATTATCAACCTAGCCTGAGTCACCATTATCTCTCACTTGGATTACTACACTACCCCTCTATTAGTCTCTTTGTTTCAACCTTTGCTTCTTTCATATACTCTGCTGAACAAAAAAGAGAAGGTAATCCTTTTAAAATTAAAATGAAGTAGTATCACCCTTGTCTATTTGAAACCTTCCAATAGCTTCCCAATTTACTTAGAGTAAGAGCCCATGTCCTCACAAAGTCCCAAACCATCTTCCCCCACTTACCTCTGAATTAATCTACTATTGTATTACACCCCTCAGTCCAGCCACACTGGCCTCCTTACTACTCCTCACGCACAACAGGCAGGCTCTGCTACCAGACAATGACAAGGCTAGCTAACTCTCTTCAAGTTTTAGTTCAAATGTCATCTTCTCAAAAGATCAAGCATGTTTTAAAAATTGTAACCTGTCTCCTTTCCCATACCAATTATCAGTTTCTAACATACCATATTAGCTGATCTATTTATTTATTATGTTTTAGCATCTGTCTCTCTTGAGTAGGAGACAGGGATTGTTTTGTTTTGTTCACTAGTATATCTCAAGTTCCCAGAAAAGTGTCCTGGGACATAACAGATACTCAACAGTACCAATTTGTTGAATGAGAAGAACTGTCTCCTCTTTTGACTTCTTATAAAGTATTAACTATCCTAAAAATGGGTATACAAATTTATTTCCAGAATGAACCAAGTGACAGCAACCTGAGAGACAATGGAATTATATAAACAAATGATGACCAGCCAAAAAAGAGGAACTGCACAGACAAGTAAACTGATTGCATTCTGTGGCAAGACAACTTGCAAAAAAGCAAACGCAGAAGTTTCATGGATCAAATAATAATCCATTTACTAAGCAATGAAGTCATATTGAATAATAAATGGTTTAAATAAAACCATAAAAGACAACTTGAAAAACAATTCATTTAACTGGCCATAAGTGCTTCATGAAGGAGTGTCCTGAATGCCAAAGAATGGCCTCTGAAATTTTCTAATGACAAACATAAAATAAAATTACCTATAAATAAGGCTGAGGGCTCAACACCTGTGCAATCAGTCCTTATCCACCCATACTTAAGGGAGAACTCTGACTCATCATTAGGTTTAATTGAGATTCTGATCTGACTGACAACATGATCATTCTATGATCACTTCTAAACTTGACTCATTGTTGAGATTCTAAAGTTTAGGCTTCAAAAATAAATTCCTAAAATTCAAATTGGCTCAAACCATACCCAACCACATTTTAACCAGTGAACACCATCATCCTTTATCGTTTGCTTTAATGTGAATAGTACCTCCATCAAGCCCCAAACCTCCAATCTCCAAACTCATTTGATTCTAAAAATTAGATCTCTGCAAACTTTAACATTGTTTATCATTCAACACACTACTGAAAGCTAGTTTTCAATTTCTTAGTTTCAAACATTAAAATAATATCTCTTGGAGCAAAACCAACCAACTGTAACATTTAAAATAGTATGTATACAATTTGTACCAAAGGAGAATATATTCTTTTATGAAGATGCCTAAAAGCATATTCTTCTGTCAAGCTAAGGTAAAAGTCCTCTTTCTCACCAAATAAAACTGGTATCTTGTTATTATGAAACTATGTTCTGGGTAATTTGGTTCAAGAGGTCCCCTTGAGGCTTCTTGACAATAAAGTTTATTCCTATCTTCTATTTTTACCTCAATGCTTTTTCTCTACATGAAATTACACTTATTAGAAAAAGCCTGGTGTGGAGGATTAAGAACACTCACTCAGAAATCATAATGTACAAAGGCAGATGCTCTGATAACTCTGAATCAATGACCTCACAGTCCTTATTCTATAACTTCACTAGTATATAATGGCTTGACTTTTCATTAGGAAATGGTAAGATCCACTGTCCTGACATTTTCCCTACAGGTCTGTTTTTGCAATAAGCATGGCTATTTATAACATTCATTTCTATAAAAGCAACACAAATTTAAAATTTTCATCATTCATAAAGAAAATTCATGCAGGGCACAAGTTTGCATTACCATGACTACAGCTCCAGTTCCTAGCACAAATATTTAGGCACTTAATAATTATGTTTAGCTAATGAGTAGTGCTTACAAACAAAACCCAACTGGCAGGGTTTTCAGCACTTGGTAAAGACCTCTGCTGAAATTAAATAGTAAAAATGCAATATAATTTGTGAATTTATTATAAACTTAATGATTACAGTAAAAAAACAAATTTTATTAATAATTAAATATTTCGTCAATAAAAAAACTCAATCATGCCAGTAACTGTAAAAAAAAAAAAAAAACTTGGAAAGTAACACTCATTTAAAGAATTAAGATCTCAAGGAGTCAACAGCTAATTCTCACGAAACCCAGCTTAAAAATTCCTTAATGCTACCAAAATACAGCAATGCTAAATAATTTTCAAAATAATTTTCAGTAAAATGTATCTGTTTGGTAATTATCAGTCCTGTTTATTGCCCTAGGTCTCTCTTTAGCAAAAAAAAAAAAAAAAAAGTTACAGAGATTCAGTTAAAGCCTTTTTGTTTTGAAGTAGTTGAGGTTAGAGGTGAAACAGGGCTACCCCACTGAAGTACTATTCACATTAAAGGACAATGCCAAAGTGGATTGTTTACTTTGTTAACAATTTGGGAGAGACAGTCTAAACTGAAAACAGCATGCCTCTCCTCATGATCTCATTCATAATTTATTTTTCAAATGTAAAGCTACATGTATTAATTTCTCATTCTATTAAAATAACCTATTAAACTATAACAACGTTTTCATTCACACTGTTTATACTGAATATACAGGGCACTGATTAGCTGTCCAAATGTCTGAACAAGGCAGAAAGGATGGTTTAGGGAAGAAATTACAACAGAAGAAATGCCAGTAATCTTAGGAGAAAACCCTTACCTTATCATATTGGCATACAACAACATTTTCTGTATCAAAGAGTTCCTGTCCTTCCTCATCACTCACATCATCTTCACTATTGAGGGGCTCCTACAAATAAAAAAGAAGAGTTTACCTATTTACACTTCACATGTAACTAGAATAAAGCTCTTCTAATATTCAGTGAAAAGAAACACAATGACCTTGATGTTCTTTGAGAACCAAGGGCCAGACAGATGCATATACATACCATGAATGTATTTTTAAAACTTAATGTTAGTGAAATTACAGCAACAAATTAAATGTAATTAACAATTAAAATAGTTAAGCTATATAACTTATAAATCTGAAAAAATGTTTATTTCCTTTATTCTTTCACAACAGCACTAGGATAATTCTCTCCAATAACTGCTTAAGATGCCTAGAAGTGGACCTAAGAAAATATGATGGCACTATGTACCACTGTATGGTACCATCAGATGGTACTAGGTACCAGAAGCAACAGTATAAAAGGGAAAACAATGGTGAAAATGGAGGAGGAAAAGAGGGCTATAAAATAGATAAGCAGTCTGGCTTGTCTTTACGTTAAGGACTAGAACTATATGAATACAAATTAGCACGTCTACCACTGTGATAGTGGAGACTTACAGCATAATTAACTAAGACATTCAGATTAAGGTGGGGGGGGTGGAATCTCAAACTCAGTACCAAAGAGAATTAAAGGCCAAGATCTAACTAGAGCATAAAATGACCAACGACATTAAACTTGACCTCAGTTGTGGCAGAAAATAAAACAAACTTCTAAGTAATGGAGAATGAGAAGATATGACAAAATAATAAAAGTGGAGAAAGTAATCAAGATGATATTAAGTCAAGGCCTATACCTACTCACACACATGGATGTATGTATATTATTTAATTTAAAATAGCTATCACCAATGTAAATGCAATAAAATTTTTGAGGTAAAATTTACAAAACAGAAACTCACCATTTTAACCATTTTGAAGTGTACAATTCAGTCACACTTAGTATATTCATATGTGTACAACCATCACCACTTCCTAACCTTGACCAATAAGCAGACACTCACTATTCCCACCTCCCCTCAACGCCTAACAACCACTAACCTGCTTTCTGGCTTTATGGACTTAACTATTCTGGGTATTTCATATAAACAGAGTCATACAATATAAAGACAACACCTGGCCTGGCTTCTTTAACTCAGCAATCTATTTGAGGTTCATCTATCTACGTTGTAGCATATACCAGTACTTTGTTCTTTTTCTTAACTAAATAATATTCCCCCTGTCTGGATACACCACATTTTATTCATCTATCCATCATTTGATGGACTTTTGGGTTACTTACATCTTTTGGATTTTGTGACTAGTGCTGTTATGAACATTCATGTACAACCTTTTGTACATGAGATAAAGCAGGATGCTGTGTAACCATAAATGGTTTGACTCACTTTTTGTGAAATTTTAAGCTTGTGTACCCATTTTTAGGATCAAAATATAAAAAGCAAAAATTAAAGAAAACCAAGAGAAATCAATCCACCATCATCTTGGGAGATTTAAATATACCTCACTTAGTAATCAATGACAAAGCAAGCACACAAAAAGTATCAGTAAGGATACAGAATATCCAAAGCAAACAAGTGACAATCTAAATCTAACAGACGTATATAAAAGACAGGACCAGTCAACTGCAGAAACATTCTTTTCAAATACACAGGAAGCATATGCAAAAACTGACCATATAAAGCAAGTCTCAATCAATTTCAAAGGATGCACACATCACACAGATCATATTCTCTACAAATAAAACAGAACAGAAAGTAATCAAATAGGAAAAACTACACTAGAGAGAATAAACAAATTTGATTCCTTGAAAACACTATACTCAATACAACTCTGGTAAGAGTGAGCAAGGAAAAACAACAAGAAAGTGCAAACAATAGTATTAAGAATAAGAAAATAAAAAAAGAAATTACTACAAATGATTCTGACATTAAAGATACTGTTATCTTTAACTTTATGCTAATCAATTAATAAATTTGGTTAAATATATAGTCCTAGAAAGATGTACCTTACCCACTGACTATCTGAGTAAGAACATTATTAGCAGATATTTTTAGCAGCAAATTTTAATGAATATTCACAGGAGACTTAAGCATAGTATTTGGGGAAAAAAAGAAGTCCAAGGTAGAAGGAACACTCTCCAAAATTCATATTACAAGGCTACCATAAATCTTAAAACCTAGTAAGAAGAGTGTGAGAACAGAAAATCACAAACAGTAACATTTATGAATATACATGCAAAAGTCCTAAACAAAGGGAATTCAGTAATTCATAAAAAGGGTAAACATTAATGATTAAGGTATGCTATCCCAGGAACACAAAATTTGTTTATAAACAGAAAACCAATTAATGCAATTCATCATAAATAAAAAATTAAGGAAATCATGATTATCTAATAGTTGCAGGAAAAGTGTTTTATAAAATTTAGCATTCATTTATAGTTTAAAAAAAGCAAAGCTCTTAGTTAATTTGAATAGAAGGGAATTTCCTTAACCTGATAAAAAAGTATCCATAAAAAGCCTACAGTAAATATTATACTGAACAGTCAACTATAGAAAGGATTCCTTTTAAGATTAAGAACAAGATAAAAGTGCCTGCTATCACCATTTCTAGCAAATAATGTTTTGGACTTAAGCCAACAATTTTAGAAACACTGCCATTTTTCATGTCTGATTTGACTGCCAACAGAGAAAACATGAAAGAATCAAAGAGGCTAAACCTCACTAGTAATCAAAGAAATGCAAATTTAAAAAACCCAACTTACAGAAAAAAATATACTTATTCAATTTATGTTATACATGTGCATGCAAAACTATATATGCTCTTTAGGAACATCAATACATATGGTCAAATATAAAGGCAAGTTAATGACAAGCATAAAATTCATAAGCATAGTTACTGATGGCAGAAGGAAGAGGACAGGGATTAGAGAGGCACCCAGAGGAATTTAATTAAGCAATGGGATTTTTTAACTAGATGTGGACATCAGGGTGTTTATATTTTAAAATATTTTTATTCATTTGTAGATAGTCAATATTTAATTGAAAACAGTATTTTTAAAAACATTACTTAGATAATTTACTTTGTACTAAGATAAATAAAATTACATCTTAAGGCTGCAGAAGGCAATTAACAATAAAAACTGTGATCATCTTGAGCACATGTAACTAAGTTGGAACACTGAGGAAAACGAAAGTATATCTGTATGTTTCTAAAATATAACTGAAGATGAGTAAGAATGGATGGTTTGCTAAACTGAAGATAGATACTATGAGTGGATAAGGATATCTAGGCGTAGTATGGAATATGGAACAAAAGTAAATTTCAAATAAAACTGTCACAACTTTTTTCTTGTCTCCTCTCTTCCCAAATGTCACCTTACCTTTTTAATTATTGATGCAAAAGAGTAACCACATTGATCTGTTCTACCAATGTCTTACATCTAAGCCAATGCATAAACCAAATTAGAATTACTTATACTGTTTCCATCACCTTTATAAACCCAGCTTAATTTGGTAAACATTCATTTTTTATTACCAGCTATCTAAAATAATATTTTATGAAGATAAAAACAACCAAATCAATCTAAAAACCTTATCAGAAATCCCACTTTACATTTAAAACTCTGTTGTTTGGTACCCTAACAGCCTCTGAAAAATTAGGATATGAATTCATCAGTTTGGCACCAAGTCAAAGAAGAAATGACTGAGTAGCTTCTCATTTCACGCCTTCAACTAGAAACTTACCTCTTCTACCTGCCCATCTTCAGCTCCATCTTTCTCTTTGTCTTCTTCCTCATCGTCATCATAGTCTTCTTCTTCATCTTCATCTTCTTCCGATGATGTATCCCCAGTTCCATCAACTTGCAACACCAACGGAGCCTGCTGTTGAGCAGGCTGGGCCTGTGGCTGCTGCTGGCCAGCTGCAGTTATCTGCGCTTGTGCTGGTGTGGGAGCTGCCACTGTTGTAGGTATTACTTGAGTCTTATTTCCTGCAAATAAGATTTGCTGGGGCTGGATGATGACGCCTGTCTGTGGTGAAATTCCTCCAGGAAGAGGGGCCAGTACCTAAGGCAAAAGAAAATCACATGTTAGAAACTAGTTAAGAGGATCAAGTAGTTTCATTACTCAGTGCACAGAAATAGGGACAAAAGTTGAAGAGTCACCAAAAATGACCTTATACATAGTTAAAACTACCAAAGCACAAAAGGAGTGTTTATTGAGTGTGCTGATCCACTAAATTTTCATTTTACATTAAAATCTCTAAAGGAAAAAAGATTTTCTGATAATAACTGCTTCATTTATCAAGGACTCGCTATACATCAAGTACTATGCCAGATTCCAGACCAATAGTTACACACATTATTAGTTTGTTTGCTCAAGGTATGGAGGTTTAGTAACTTGCAAAGTTTGCAGTCAAGTCACTAAGAGCCAAAATTTGAACCTAGGCTTTCTGGTTCTGCTCTTATTACTATGCTGCACTGCCTCTCTACAAAGAACATGGCACTAAAAATCTGAAGTCCTGGGTTTTAGTTTTGTCTAAGATCACAGATAAAGATATAGCAGATACAAGTGGTTTAACCTCTCATGACTTTAGCAAAACTTCACTGTTAGACTAGAATCAATGGTGCTCAACTCCGGCTACAAATTATAATTACCCAATAGTTTAAAATACCAATACCTAAATCCCACTCCTAATATTCTGATTTAATTAGCATAAGACAAACTCTATTTTATTTAAAGCTCCCCAGATGATTTTAACCACGCAATCACAGCTGAGAACCACCAGATCAGATGATTTCTAAAGTTCCTTCTAGCTTCTGCATTCTAAGATCTTAAAGTAAATCACAACTCAAAAAAAAAATTAACAAATAGTAATTATATGTTATAATGAACATATTTATAATCATAGGTACTAATAAATAAAAAGCAGATAATGCCTAGTGATAAATAAAAAGCACTGAACTGCCATTACCTGCCATTAGGATCAAGGAATGCATAAATAATAACATACTATTTCCTTTAAGAAGTTTACAAATTAATGGTGTAATAGACAAAGCTGTAACAACTCAAAGAGACAGAAGATGTAACAGCGGTATGATAAAGCACTATGAGAACACAGGAGAGGGTACTAAATTCAACTTGGGGGACAAGGCATGATCAGAAGACTTCCAAGTAGGTAATACTTCAGCTTCTATTTGTATTTTGGAGATCAGCCAGGCTTTTGTGCTTTGTTTTGTTTGGGGAGTAGAGGAAGTTGCTAGAAGGAAGGCCAAAGGAGACATTCTAAACAGCATCAAGTGAAAACAGCATCAAGTGAGATTCAGAAGAACCAGCAGGACAAAATTTGGAAAGCTATAGTAGGCTGGATTAATGCTCCTCCCCTGATCTTACCTCTGTCACTGTACTGCACTGACATTATGTTGTTTATATGTTTGTTTCTTTTTTAAAGTACCCAAGTTCCTCAAGAAAATAACTGTTTCTCTTTCACCTTTGTCCTTAGAGTACAATTTAATGCTTGGCACACAAGTAGGTACAGTATTTGCTAACTGATCTAAACAGCAGCTGAAGCAGGTAACAACGGGAGCATGGCAGGAAGTAAACCTGAAGAGATCAAAAAAGGTCCAAAATAAAAAAAGATCTTATAACCCATGATGAGAAGTTTAGACTGTTTCCAACAGGCAATGGGAAGTCATTAAAAGATTTTAATATTTTTAAAACAATGACTACAGAGTGGCAGTCAGGTTAGGAGAGTACAAGACTGGAGGCAGGGAAATTAAGAGGATAATTATTTTGAGTGAGAAATTATGAGAGTGTGAACTAAGGAAACAAGAGCGTCTGGAAAAAGAAAACTAGCTTCAAACATATTAAGGGACTGCAAACATGTTAAAACTGCGCCTGAAAAAAACGAACTATTAGGAAGAATTGGTAGGACTTCATTATACCCTGGAGTAAGGAAAAGGGTGGTTCCACACACCTCTTTTCCAGAAAATACATAAGCATCATGGAACTAAATTCATGCCTGCCTTTTTCACTCTGAAATCTCCAGACTCTGGCAAAGACCCTAATATGTAGCCACACAATAAAACGTTTGCTGAATGAATGCTAAATAACTAGCTTAGGGAACTGGATGGAGAATGGTGCCACTTTTAGAAAAAGGGGATGGTGTTGGATGAGTAGGAATAACAATTTTTTCTTAAACGCACTGAATGTACGTTAAGCTATGAGGTGTACAGGAGTAATTTAGAATAGATGTGTAGTATTGGATAAGTGTCTAAGAATTTATACAGATAAAGCCATGGGAAAAGGGAACGGAAGCACCCAGATAATTCATACGGAAGAAGAAAGAAGAACCCCATGGTGGTCAGAGTTTAAGATCTTTTTACCTGTTGTATGACAGGAGCTTGTACTCCACCAGGCTGCATCTGTGGTATAACCTGTTGTTGCAGAACCACTGACTGCTGAGGCTGGAATATATACTGGGCACCATTGGCTGCTCTGACCACTTGAAGCAGCTGGCCTAAAGCAAAAAGCAAAAAGATATTCCAAGTTATCATTTTAGCAGTGATCATCTCAAAATAAGTAAATTCATAGTAAAATGTCAAACCACCAAAAAACCTAGAAATCTTAGAAGACTAACAATCTCATTAAGGGTTGTCATCCATACACAGTAAACTGTAATTCTTAACTTCTCTAACTTCCCTCCATGTTCGAATACATTACTTAAAATGTTTTATTTATCTTATTTATCATCCATACAAAGCTGTTTTCCAATAGTTTCAGCAGATTCTGAGAATCAATCAAAAGCTTAAATTATCTTTGGTAACATGTCTGGAGTCATGAGAAAGCACTAAGATGAAGTATTTCAGGGGCTATTGGTTTTTAAAGCTGTAAAGAAACAGAAGTATAATAATGCATTAATATCTTGAACAAAAGTACAATGGCTTCAAAACTGCTTAAAAACAATAGAAGTTTGCTGAATCAATTACCATTGTGACGTAACACTAACTATAATGACTGGCTTATACACACACAACTGAATTCCTCTCATGTTGTTTTGGATGACCCAGAATCCTGAATTAATTAGAAGTGAAGAATTATATCTTATTGAAATATGTAGCAAGGTAAGTCCCTAGCTTGTTCTTCACAAATTTAGAAATTAACAAAGTAACAAAAAATTATATACTTAAAATTACATTAAGGATATTTTAAATCCACATAAAAAATTCTTCAAACATTAATATGCCAAAAATCAAATGTAAATTTTTGCCAGTCATTTGCTCTTAAGATACTACAGTATTTAGTTTGATATAACGAGTTAGTTCAAATGAGTCATGTTTAACTTATTTGGTGGGTTAACATGTTAAGCAAAAACCTAAGTAAATAAGCTCTTCCATATAATCATACTTCATTCAATAATAGGATTCTCATTTACAGATCAAAAGCTCAAGTGCAATTCTCATCTTTACTGCAACCTCAGCAATGATTATGGTTTAATGTGCCATAGTCCTCAAATAATCTTATTTTAAAAACTTAAGCCAAGTGGTAAAAGAAATATTGAAATACTAAGATTTTCTGTCTTTTGATGAAGATAAAACAAAGGCTAGATGATACAACTTTCTGATATCAATAATGGTTCAGTTATTTCTAATCACCTGAATTTGTTAATATCTGTTGAACAGGAGTCACACCAGCAGGGAGTGCCAAGGTAGCAGCTGTGGCAGCAGCACTCTGAAAAAAGGAAAAAAAAAAAATCAAACCCATGTACGTGCGTAACAGAACCTCATTTATTTCTGGCATATTTTAACAGTATTTGGAGTTTATCATTTAGTTTACACTAAAACGAAAAGTCTTAACAATAAGACTAAATCCCGTTTTATGAAATGGTACAATAAAGACCACCAAGTCTAAACATCTTACCTAATTATTTCAAGCAATTAAGTAGAATAAAAAAACTGAGAGGATTTTTCTCCCCTAGAGAATGTACTCTAAGGAAATCTCACCCACAATAACAATGCTGTACAATATATGAAATATCCATTCCATTATTTCATCTCTTATTGTTTCCTTACTCTGAATTCCTTGTTGTCAATTAATATACTTGTGGCAAAGTATAAGCATCTTTATTTTAGTAACCTTAATATTTTTAATTATAGTATAATCAACAGGTCTCTAAAGAAAACCTTGTATCAGAAGACTGCACTTAAAAGTATAGCTGGCAATTCTTCTAAGATGCCATAAGTTGACAATACTGGCATGATCTCTAGGTAAAACATATATTAATACTAGTTTTACTAGTACAAAAAATACCTTTAAATTTTCCTATATTTCTTAAGATTTTATTTCTACATTTTAAAGTGGAGTTAGTACCAGTATCTGACACTTAAATTATAAAAATAAATATGGAATTATACTCTGGATTTCTTTAAACTCAGGATAAATTCTTGATTTACTGCTTCTGAAGACTTCTTTCCTTTCCTCCAAAAGAATTACACTACAATTTTACAAGCATTTTTTATCCTGAACCCCAAGTATTTCCATGTATCTCACTACTAACTATACGTAGGTAGTTTTTTCCCCTATCCCCCTTAAATCTTTTTTAAGGTACCAAGCCTTCATATATTCAATCCAACCTATACATTTTTATAAACACCTCTATTCGAATAAACTTCGAGAAACAAATATAATGTGTTTTGCAGATGGTAATGCCAGAGAAGTCAACAAAACTTAAACTCAAATGGGTTAATGATACAACAACTACCAAGGTATAGCTTTCCAAGAAAATATAGTTGTTGTTGCCATTTGACAGGCCTGAGTAATCTCCAAATCTTAAGCCTGAAATTCCCACTATGTCCTCAGAATCTAGCTATAGCCCACGAGGTTCTCTTTATAAATGCAAGTTTTGCATTTTGTTTGTTTTAAAAAAAAAAATGAAAGATCTACATAAATCTTGTCCACAGAGGCAAATGAAAGGTAATCTAAGTTTAAGGAACATATTAACAACCACTTACTATTTAGGAATACTGAGTGCCTATAATTCATATTTTATAAGATTAAAAGATTTCCCTCTACTGGCAAACTGACACGGCAGTTTCTATATAGCACACATGACACAATAACCACCTACATAATTCTGCACATTCAAGATGCCATAAATATTTGTTGAGAGATGCATCATACACAAACCATCTTTTATTAATGTCTGCTGGAAATGAATAGCCCCAACATGGGTAATGCATTAGAGCAATAATTTCATAAAGAGAACCTGCAAAACTAGTTTGATGTAAGGTCCTATTTCATAAGTTCCCTGAACCTTCTACCAATTATATTATCACTATTCCATATTCATATGCAATCACATCATTTTTCAGTATGTTCATTCCCAAAGTACACAAAGCTATTAAAAAAAACTGTTTTTAAACAAGTATCTTTGAATAATGAATAATAATGCAAACAAACAAAAATCAAAAAAAACCTTTTATTTGTAAAGAGACTTATATTGTTCCAGAACATTGAAAAGACATGGAGACCACATTGAGTGAATACAAGTAAAATGTAGAAATACACGTAAACGCTCATACATTTTACTCACTGAAGTCTGACCTATGATCTATTTAAATACACATGCTCTTTAGAATCAAGGAGATGTAACAAATCAGTAAGAGACAGGCCATAAGCTTAGCTCCAATCTCTTTAAACATAATTTTAATTCAAAACTGTCTCCCACAACACTGAAAATTCTTCAAAACAAGATGGGTCTACTCTTAAGTGATTCTATCAAACTTCCTGTTTTAAAAACGACACAAGTTATTCCCTAGGAAACAATTTCAATAGTACCAGCTGCAATGTGGATTCTACAGTATACTTATTTTTAAGGGTGGACAGTAAAAAGAAACCTGGGGCCTACGAACTGAAATGAATTTTTTTCTGAATAATAAAAATTCTTGTGAGAAATGACAGGCATGGAAATTTGTCATTTTCATGCAGAAGAACTGATTCTAGCAACCTGAACTGGAAGTACAAATAGAAATGCTTGATTTTCTTTTTAACTGAAGGATAGTAGATTTATTTTGTTGTGTTAGTTTCTGGGGTACAGCATAGAGATTTAGATAGATAGATAGATAGATAGATAGATAGACAGACAGACAGACACACACACACACACACATTCTTTCTCATTATAGGTTATTACAAGATATTGAATGTAGTTCCCTGTGCTATACATTAGGATCTTGTTGTTTATCTACTTTATATATAGTAGTTCATATCTGCTAATCCCAAATTCCTAATTTATCCCTTCCACCTCTCCCCTTTGGTAACCATAAGTTTGTTTTCTATGACTGAGTCTCTTTCTGTTTTGTAAATAGTTAATCTGTATCATTTTTTTAAGATTCCACATATAAGTGATATCATATGATATTTGTCTTTCCCTACCTGACTTATTTCACTTAGTATGATAATCTCTGGGTCCACCCATATTGCTGCAAATGGCATTATTTCATTCTTTTTTATGGCTGAGTAGTATTCGTGTGTGTGTGTGTGTGTGTGTGTGTACACACAACTTCTTTATCCAATCATCTGTCAATGGACATTTAGGTTGCTTCCATGTCTTGGCTACTGCAAATAATGCTACTATGAACAATGGGGTGCATGTATTTTTTCAAATTAGTTTTCTCCAGATACATGCCTAGAAATGGGATTGCTAGAAGAGATCCCTGATTTCTTATAAATCAAAAAATTTCAATTTCTACTTTTATATAGAAAAGTACAATTCTGTGACATTATAGATTTGTAAGGCTGGTATAAAAGAAGTCATTTGTCTAGTAGGTGAGCCCTGCTTCCTATATGGCTTATAAATTACAAATGAGCTTTCAGATTCACTATTCATCGCTCACAAAATCTAACTTTAAAAAAAAAAGTAGTTTTTTTTGTTAAAAAAATCTGGATGTATAAAACTCAACTGATTAAAATGCATTTTAAGTGGCACTTGACATATTATAAGAAACAGTTATCTTGAATTTTCCAAACAGTTCATTTTCATCTTTAAAAAGTTTATAATTCTTAGCATTCCTAAACTCTTGCTGTTAATGGGTCTTCTGAAACAATTATATTTAGCATAATATCTTTGGTAGGTCCCCTAAACCTATTTTCCTCAAAAAAAGAAGATGAAATAACTCCCAAAGCACCATCCTTTTGGTATTTTCAATAGAAGGTTGCATAATTTTATTAACTGAAATGTCTAAATATTAAGCTAAACTTAAGATTTGCTGCTAAATCCAATATTTAGGAAACCAAATAAAACAGCTATTTTGCTCAAGTCTCATATAAACTTCAAGTTGTTAATATACAACATACATAAGCATAATCACAATCTGGGTTACAATAAACAGAACCAAGCAAAGCACTATTTTCTGAATCTTACCATGTTTGATGCATTCATATGTTGTATCAGCTTAGAATCAGGAACAATAACTTGTGGTGCTGCAGCTATAAAAAAAACAAACAAGCATACATAAAAGCAAGGAACCATGAGGCTATTTCTTAGAATATACGATGTTGAAAATTTTTTTCACGCTTTCCACACTTTCTTCATGCAAATGCACTCAACCATTTGATACTTCACAATGTTATAAATTTCTAAGGTAAGTAAGTGCTGTGATATACCCACCTTATACAGGAAAACCACAATTAAAAAAATAGATTTGAGTAATAATACCTAAGGACACAAGAGAATGTGGGAACACAAAGTAATGAGAGACCTAACACCTAAACATACATTTCTGTGAATTCTTAAACTAGAAATTTTCAAACATAATTTAAAATTGTCTTGCCAACTAAACATTAACTGTTTTACTGATTTAATAATATTGTTGGAATGAGTTATTAACTCATGAAGAGCTCAAAAATCTACACAGGTTTTTTTAATATACATAGCCCTTTTCTTCCAATTTAACAGTTGCCAGAATTTAAAGTTACTTCCATTAACTTTTTAAAAAATAAAAATCAGAAATAATGGCAATGTTACTCAAGTGTAAAAGGAACTGTGTTTGATTCCGCAAATTTCAGAGAATAAACAGATAATCCCATTATCCTAACATTCTCTGAGTGAAGAAAATCAAATTTTAATTTATGATGACCTAAAATCCTACTGCCAGGCCTTAAGGCAATAGGAAGAACAGCCATCAAAACAGATAAAAAGGATAAAATTATTAGATACAAGATGTAGAATAAAATCAAATACTAAAAGTTTTATTTGACATAAAAGTAAAATAACCCAAAGAGACATTTCTACTATGCATCACTATCAATTTTAAGTCTTACATATACTCTCAGGTGAAGCAAATGGGTAAATAAACAGTTACCTTAAAATAAGCTTTCATTTACTTTCATTTTCCTCTGATAACAAAATGTACAAAACTCTAATGTCCAGGAAGTTTTGTAACTGAAAAGATGTTTGTTATGACAGAAAATACTGCATGCAAAGGATCAAGCCTTTTCAGGACCCAGATTTTCCTCAGCTGTGATGTTTTAAGTGCTACTTCAAGGAGCCTCTTAATAGGCTTCAGTGAAAGAAAACCTATAAAATGACTTGCACAGTACAAAATACTATGGACACAGTCTATAAATACTTGTTTTTTTCTTACCTTTGAAGCACACGATATAAATTAAGATGTTATAGATCCACTCTTCCCTTAAACAAAATCTAAAAGTCAATTTAGAGTTAACATAAACTACTAGGGAATTAAAATTTCAAATTGCCCAAACATGGTTACAAAAATTCTCCAATGTTTAAGATATATTTATAAAAGCTAAATTCAAACATATCTTTGAAGGGATAAATCAGTTCCATAAAGAAAGTAGATAATGACTCTACCATTTAAAATAATGAAATCTTTAGTAAATAAATCTTTACAGATTTAACTTATTTTAGGAAATCCACTATTAGGTAGCTATCTCAAAAGAAAGTGTTAATATACTTAACTGAGTATCATTTTAGGCTTTCTCTTAGTGAATTATTTATCATTACTACACAAACAGAATCCACATTTTATACAAATTTACACATAAATACACACATATACACCACTCACCCCCTCCTCAACCAATAGAAAGGAGAAATTCATTTTCTCTTCTTTGAGAAGGACAACTTTCATATCCAAGTTCTAAGCAGGACAACACACGCAGTCTCACCTTGCTGGGACGCGGGAATGAGGACCTGCTGGGCCTGCGCCTGCGGGGGCACCGTCTGCTGCGGCTGAGCCTGCTGGTGCTGGTGGTGGTGGTGCTGCTGCTGCTGAGGCTGATGCTGCTGCTGGACTTGCAATAAAAGCTGCTGCTCTTCTGAATGAAATCCATCCACTGCCCTAGACTGCATGAGTTTATTCTCCCATAACTAAGGCAAAGAACATTAAAGATTTCTAAGTGAAGGTCAGGGAAGATAATGCTGGACATAAGGACAAAATATACTTTATTAGTCTGTTTATAAAATTCTTCCATTTTCAAAATGAATACAACCAAAAATCTACCAATCTCTCTTATCCAACTGTATGCATAATGAACACTAAGTTTTAAAGTATCAAACCTCATTTTTGCTACCTAAGAGTATTGAATAATTTTTTGTTTTTATTTTTAATATCTTCAACAAACTTTCTATGGTATTCCTTGGTTAAGAGGCAGAATTTCATATAAGCATTTTTTTCAGTAATCAAAAGTCATCATATCAAATCCATTATTAACTATTTTCATGGAAATCTTTAATATAGTATTTTCTAACTTTTAAATAACATATATAAAACAAGTTCATTTTTCTTGATTTGCACAATGAAAAATATGTAGAGGCAATCCTCAAGTTAGAATAACCCAACTTTGTCTAACGCTTTTCGAGGTATTCTCAACCCTTCATACTTTTTGAAATTCCCCTCCCCCTCCTATTATGAAAAGGATTGACAATCCCTTTTCTGCTCAACAACTTCTATTTTCTCATCTCACCCTAGGACAGCTTCTGTGATGAAGAGGGAAAAAAAAAATCAAAAGTTGGCAAAAGAAAGAAGGAAAAGATAATATTTACAACTATTCCATCTTTCTCCCTAACACATTTCCTCTCTACCAGATTTAGTGTTCAATCTACAGAAAATTGCCCAAGAAAGTAACAAAGTGTTCCTTAAACATTCAAATCCTTGTAAATATGCTTGTAAAACATTTATCAGAGTCTAGTATAAAGTCAGTTATCAGTAAGTGCTAGTTACTATAATTATGATGGTGGTGATATTGTGTAATAGAGCATTATACCAGAAATCAGGAACCCAGTTAGCCCTGGTTTGGCCTTTAATCAGCTTTATGGACAAACCATTTATCTTTCTTGGGCATTTTCCTCATCTCAAAAGGGAATAAATTGAATTAATTACTTTTATTTTTATTTTTTAATGGAGGTACTGGGGATTGGAGGTACTCTACCACTGAACTATTTCCCTCCCCCCTAGATTACTTCTAAACTCACTTCCAGCTAATAAGTCTGTCTCTGCATATCCCAGTCTAAAAACAGCTAGGGTTCTCCCTAGGGTAACAAAGGACTACTCTTTAAGAGCTTAAGTTTTGTCTGGTTAATCTCTGTGAAGTGGGCACCTAGCATAGCACATAGTACAAAATAGGCTTATGCACTGAATAAAACATTCAGACTATTATATAGTGAAGCTCCCAAACAGTCTATCATCCGAATCTTCCACAATTCTTTCCCCTATTCTGAAACAAAAGAAAACCTAGTTCTTCTAAGCCAAAAATCAAAGGGAAAAAAATACTAATAATGCCTTACGAAACAGTTTTTTAGATCATTATTTTCTAAACTTAGTATTTCAGATTTATCATCTCCAATTGGTCTACCTGCTGCAATGTGACTCATCACTTCAACCAAGCTTCCATGATAATGACAAATATTAATGAATACATATTATGTGCTAACTGCTGGATACCACAACTCACCTACCTAGCCTCCTAAGCCCATGATCTATGAATCAGAATCCACCACAATACCCAATCAATATTGTCAGTTTTCCCTCAGAAGAATTGTTCCAATCTATCCCTATTATTATTGCCCCTTTTAAGTCCTTTCTTCCCGAGTACTATTGCAAAAGGTAACGACTGAGCTCACTGAACTTCCTACATCGAGTCACTCATTCTACAAATAATTAGAGTATCTCCTATACTAGACACTGTTAGTGGCATTCACAACTGGCAGTGAACAAATCTGACAAAAACCTTTGTCCTAACTGAGCTTACATTTTAGTGGAAACTTGTCCTTCCAATCTATCCTCTGTCAATCAGTAGTCCTCAAAATGTGGTCCTGCACCAACAGAACCAGCATCACCTGGGAACTTGTTAGACATACTAATTCTCAGCTCCCCAACCCCTACCCACTGGCCCCGAGCCAGCAACTCTGGGGAATCTGTTTTAATAACCTGTCCAGGTTACTCTAACGCACACTAAAGTGACAACTGATGCTTTAAAGTCTAAGCCACTGTGTTTCAAACTGCAGAATGTAACCCATTAGTGGGTTCAAGCAATTTGGTTTTGGTTTTTTTTTTTTGTAAATGCAATCAAATTTAAAAAAAAAAAAGTCAGATTGTACTCCTATCAAGTGAGGCTCTTGGGAGCCGAAGCCCAAAAAATCTGCATTTTTAACTAGTACCTCAGAGAATCCTTCTCACGCTAAAGACCAAGCTCATTAACACAGTAAGTTAACTCTTGGCTACTGTAACTTGCACTCTGTTTTCCAAACTACTTGTAGTTCCCTGAATATAGTATACATATCTCCTGTCTGAATCTTAGTAAAATACTTATGATTGGAAGTCATCACACACAATTCCCCAAACAATGCAAATGCAAAGTCACACAGCCTCAAATAAATCACTCACTGGCTCTATACCTTAGGAACATTTCTATTGGTACACTTTTCACTCTAAGTCTACCTTCTCTACTAAAGTATGAACTCCTTCAGGTCAGAGACTATGTCTTATTCAGGAACTAACAAAATCACTAAGAACTTACCAAACATTAAACATTAATTTCAAAGAAGAGAATGGAAAACAAACTACTGTTTTCTAGGGTAGTGTTTCTCTATAAGGATGCTACTGACATTTTAAGCAAGACAACTCTTTATTTACAGGGTATTACTACAGAAGTGTAGAGGAAATGCAATATTCCTGGCTCTAGCCTACTAAATACCAAAAATGCCCACTAGTCATTATGATGAGCAAACAGACCCCCCCACACCTCTAGCGGCTTTTCGGGGGAGTAGGAGGAGGGGGTGTTGGAGTAGCAGTCCACTGATAATCCATATTTACAAAGTAACAAATACTGTTCCAGGTAATGTGAAAAATACAATAGTACCATACAAATATTTAGCATTAAGCTTATATTATCAAATAATGTAAAGTTCCAATTAGTTGCATATTTTGTTTCTCTCCAATTTCATTTTTATGTAATTTTATTTATCAAAATATTCTTTTTAAAATATCAGTTTAAAATAAACAAAGAATGTAATACTGTTTTGGAAACAATAAACATTTAATACCCCTGAAGACTACCAAGAATACTGAATTGTGATTTACTTATTTATTTTGCTTCAAAAACAGGGAGAACTCTTTTTCTCCTCATTTTTATAGTAGTATTCTTTTCCCCCCAACACAGTAGCTATTATTTCTGGCAGTCTTACTTCAGCAATCTTTGGCAGGTCTCTGAAATTACACATGGAGAAAATTCATTTTCTGTTCCCAAAATGAATCAGATCTACATCTATACATCACTTTTACTAGACTAATACTCGATTCTTACCATGCACTTGTTAAGTACTTTACATGTACAGATTCATTTTTCACAAACATTCTTTAATATTATTATTTCATTTTTATAGACATTATTATTATCATCTCCTTTTTACTGAAAAAGAACCTGAGGAAGAAGTCAGGTATCTTATCCAAGATCACCAACTAATAGCTGGCAAAATCAAGATACAATCCAGGCAACCTGACTCCAGAGTTCCCAGTTAGAGATGAACCCTGAGAGTGTAGAGTGAATGTCTTTTAAATTTTGGACCCTAGGCACCTCACTTGCCACACCCCAATTCCCCAGTTTGGGGTGTCCAGTTTCTAATCTCTAAATTATACTGCTACTAACAGAGCAGGTCTAGTCACAACTCTGGTACCTTACTTACCTGGAGACAAAAGTTCAAGTCTCTGCTACTTGCTAAGTGACCTTGTCAAAGCATATTCCCTGAGTCTCTTTTGATCTATAAAATGTGATTAGGTCTGCTGCTTCCTGGCACTATGCTGGGCTAGAAATTCTGAAGGATTCTACTTTCACAAAGCATCTAGCTCCTAGATAAAATGTAAGACAACTGCATTTCTGGGCTTCCTAGAAATGATGTTGAGGGACAGAAGTTTCCCCAAGGGCAAATGAAGTGGAATAATGCATCATTGTTCAACTTATGATCCAAGTATTTATATACAACTAGAGCATATTTAGAATAGTGGTTCTCAGGGGTGGGTTTGCCCCCCAGGGACATCTGGCAATGTCTGGACACATTCCTGGCTGTCAGAACTGAGGGGTGCTACTGGCATCTAGTGGGCAGAGGTCGGTCATGCAGCTAACATTCTACAATGAACAGGACAGCCTTCTACAACAAAGAATTAACGGGTCCAAAATGTCACAGTGCCAAGGCTGAGAAACCTGATCTTGAGACAAATTAACCGAGTTTAAGATTTGCCTCCAATTGAGAAAATTTTTGTAACTTTATTTTACTGAAAAAAAGAGGCCATGTTTTGTATCTCCCATAGTACTCACTATTTGGATACCGGTAGGTTTGACAGTCTAGAAATCAGGATGATTTTATCATTCACTTTGAAAAGGATTTCTAGGCTGTCATTCCCACCTATAGCTATTTACCTATCCAAAACACAATTCACATTCAAATACAGATTATTGAAAATCAAGTGGTAACGTGTATGAATACTAAATCATTAACCTGGAACTAACACAGTGTTGTAGGTCAATTATACAAAGAAAGAAAGGAAGAAAGTGAGAGAGAAGGAAGGAAAGAAGAGAAAGGGAAGGAAGGAAGGAAAGAAGGAAGGAAGGAAGGAAGGAAGGAAGGAAGGAAGGAAGGAAGGAAGGAAGGAAGGAAGGAAATCAAGACTATTTTATGTGTCTTTTCTATCCCCCACAATTCATACAGTAAAGGAGGCCCACAGTATAAAGAGAGAATTTCGAGAATCAGGTTCAATTTTCTGGAATCACCTTCCTTCCAGCATTATCTAGGTAAATTTTAAATTATAGGCACTCTCATTACTCATCTTAATGGATAATCTAACTCACCACGGTATCCTTCACAGCTGTATGTAAATTTTCAATAAGTTTGTAAAAGAGCCAAAAAGAGAGGAGATAGGGGCTAAAGCTAATAACAAAGTCCTTTAAAAACCACAAACTATGAAATTAATGTTAGTTTTCATTACAAGACTATCTAAATAGGGTCCAATAAAGTAGCCACTAGCCACACATGGTGATTTAAACTGAAATTAACTGTAATAAAAATTCAGTTCTTCAGTTCCACTAACCACATGTCAAATGTTTACTAGCAACATGTAGCTAGTGGCTACCATACTGAAGGACACAGATATAGAACATTTTCGTCACCACAGGAAGTTCTGTTGGATAGTGCTAACTGTCAAACTGTTAAAACTAGGGCACATTCTGGAAATTCTAATGAGATCCTGAAGAAATTTAGTGCAGAGAATTAAAATAACATAAACTCATTTCAATTTAATAGTTTTAAATTTAAATCCAGCTACAACTCAGAATAGAAGAGTATGCCCCATTTTTAAAAAACAACAAAAACCTTAAACTACTTTGTTCAGTTAAATTCTGGAGCCACATTTGTTGTTAACCAGTTTATTTACTGAATGCCAACTACATATGCCAGGCATTAGTGTAGAGGCTGAGGATTCTAAGCTGAGTTAAGTCACAATTTCTGTCATTTAAAACCAACCATTAAGCAAAAACTAGTGTGTAACCTATAAAACATATATTATTTACATATCCTATTAAACAAATTTTTATACGTATACTTCTTCTAAAAAAGTCATATGTAATAAAAATGCAGGTAGAGCTATTTGGTCTCAAAAACAATTCATTCTCTTTAGAAAGAATATCTCAATTCTATTGGGACCAGCAGGAAAGATCAACTCCAGATTCTGAAAAGCAAAAGCAGGTAAGGTAACAAACAACTTGGATTGACCACTAGTTTGACCTAGAGTAAAGTCTTTGGGACTGATATTCTACACCGAAAAATGTTGTCCCTTGTACGTAAGGTCATAGAACTACAAGGACAACCATTATAAGAGGGTAACAAATTGTAAAATACTCATTCCACATAATACTAAGGAATCAAAATAAACTTATTCTCTTATTACTCGTATCTCTGGAGGGGATACTTTATGTGTTTGAGTAGTTTATACTGCTGTTTTTCCAACTCATGTCTCAGAGTTGGCATTCCTTCATTTGTATTTTTAGATACCTAATCTTCACTTTCAGTAATGATTACATTTCTCTCAAGGTAGATAAGTATTTTCTCATCTCATTCTCATGAACTATGATTACTTATTTGTATATACCTCGAAAGAAGCTCAATACTCAATTTCTAAGCCAGCAGTTTTAAAACTGTTCTCAGGATCCTTTATCACTTTCACAAATTAATGAGGACCTCAAAGAGCTTTTATGAAATTATAACTAAGATTTTTTAAAAAAATGTTTACTAATTATTTAAAAATAACAATATATCCTTTACATGTTAACATAAAGAATATGTTTTTAATGAAAATAACCGTATTTTCTAAATAAAATCTAGTGAGAAATGGCTTAAAGGAAAACAGCCGGATTTTTATATCTGCTTCTGCTGTTCACTTTGTTGTTTTGGTTGAAGCATATGAAGAAAATCTGCCTTCCCACAGCCAAGTAGTTGGGAAGGGAAAAAGTATTTTATGTTTCTTAAAAGTTAGCTGCAGTGTACAATCTGAAACCATATACCAGTGAACTTTCATACTCTTCGATTAAAATCCATTAATTTATCTTTCACTCTGAAGGCATTTTGCAACATCATGCATTCATCATTTGGAGAATATGAGTTCAGTGAATTATGCAGATACTCCAAATGTTAACACATTTCATTACAGAATATCAAACAATCACAGGTCTTAATATCAACACTGATCTCATCTCAAACCTTAAGTAAAACATCTTTTTAATATTCAGTGCATCAAAATGGGAAGCATGCATAAGGCACTTCTGCTGCATATGAGCAGTTAATCTCAAGGAAAAACACTTGTGTGTTTGAGTTGCAAGTTTAACTGGTCACTTTTTCCATAGAACACACATTCACTGGAAATACGACAGACATGCTATGATTATTCAGACTCAAGCCCAACCTCATGGACCCCCTGGAAGAGCCTGTGGGGAACTTCAGGGACCATACATTGAAAACCACTGTTCTGAGCAATAAAGCAAAAATATTTCGTGATTCTCTGAGTCATTACAACACTAGGAAAACACAAATGCTTAATAAAATTATCTTAAATCTAAGTAACCTAAGTATGTTTAAATCTAAGTAAATCTAAGAAAACAGAAAACGAGCTCCCAAAGTAAAATTTATTATAAACCCAATATTTGGCCCACATAGAGAATTGGACCCCAGAACATGAAATTCTTTTATCAAGCACTTATTCAATCTCCACAACATAAACACACTTTAGCACATAGGTACATTACAGCATAAACACATTTTAAAACACAGATACATTAAGGTCACAAATAAAGAAAAAGGAAAACAACTTACAGGTATGTCAAGTAGTTAGACCATAAATGGATGTTAACTATCCATTAATAATAGTTAATGCTACTGCCAGGTACTGGGCTAAGTAAGCACTTTATTTATTTACTACATTTACTCCTCAAAACAAACCTAAAAGGAAAGTACCATCAACTTCCATGTCACAAATAAGGAAACTGCAATGTAAGTATTTTGCCCAAGGTCATAGGAACAATGGATGGGAAGAGTTGGGATTTAAAACCAGCACACTTCACTTAACTATACTGCCTCCTGTAACAAAGTCAAATGTTCACCGTATACAGAAATTGTGGGTTAGTCTCTGGCTGAAGAAAATGTTTTTAAAAAAAAAGGAGGGGCAGACTCACAGTTTTTAGTTCCATCAGAACTTGCTCATCGACTCCATCATCCAAAAAGATGTCTCTCACATCATTAATAACATCTTCAATCACAGATCTATACAATTTAGGCTTTAAAGGAAAAAATAAAAGACGGTTGAAAAATGTGTAACAAGTTTTTACAAATTCAAAGCAAACTAAATGTAATACAATAGTCATTTTTCCAACTATCAAAAACTTATTTTAGAAGATACAACTTTAGAGATATGGCCATCCTAATAATCATGATTTGCTTTAGTTAAATTATTAGACTGCATGTTTTAACGGAAGTTTTAAACTATTTAATGCAATTCATATCCAGAAGATCCTTAAGCATACAAGGTCCACACAATTTCCAGTTATAATTTTTTATGTTGTTATAGCCAAAACATTTAATGCGATCCAACAATATAGCTTTATGGGTTGCTATGTCTGGTTCCTATTATTCCTTTGCTTGGTTTTAATCTGTTATATCTTTTAACCTCACCACTCAGTCGTAGCCTTTAGAGAACCTTATGTCTTCCCTGGTAATAATCTGCAACTCAATGAGCATTCACATTTAAAAAATCACCTAATTTCTGTTTTTTTGTTAGCCAGTCTGTACCTTTCACCCACACCATTATGCTGCTCATATACCCACAATTAACAGGTCTCAAACTCCCAGAGGAACAGGACACGATGATTCTTGCCCAGGACTTCTCTCCTACCACTGCCCAGATGATGCTATGGAGCAGAATCAAGAATAGCCTCGATATGTATTTTATTTTATTGTTGGCATTCCTTGGGGGGAAGGAGGAGAAGCTTGCTTTTAGAAGGCTGCCAGAAAAATGAGAATAGATATAAAACCACTTTCAAAGTATATAAAGTATTTCTGAAAAACCAGAATTCACCCAACCCACATCCTACTTTTTAACATGTTAAACAAAAGAAAGTTTGCATGTCAGAGTGTAAAACCAGAACTGCATTGTTATAAATCCTATCCATTATCACAGAGTTAACAGCCTTTTTCTTTTAATGCTGTGTCATTATTTGCTTTATATCTTGCTTAAGGTAAAAGTTACTGCTTACTCAATAAAACCAAGGGTTTGCTCTCATAAGCAAATCTCAAACAAAAATGATTGTTTCATTAGCACCTCTATGAGCAATACTGTTATCATAGGGAAACCCTCTAAGAAAGTGTGTCCTTGCTTAGCCAAAAATACAAACAATGAGTTCATCCCTACAATTTACTTCAACCATTAAAAACTCTTTATTTCTTTTCACTACAACCAGAAAAACAATTCATGTACCTAGGTTCTTGCCTTTGCTGTTTCAACCACTAACTTGCTTTTTTATTTTGCCAAATCTATCCCTGTGAACTAAAATTAATGTGTAAAATGTGCATCTCTACTGTGCCTCCTTAAACATTCTGATTCTATAAGGTTAGGTATCACCTTATCTATGGCAATTTAACTACTGAATTACAAAAATACATTTATAAAATGTTTTCTAAAATCAATGACTCTTCAAGGCATTATAAAGAGGTAATGTAAATTTAAACTGGCAGTATAAATCTTAAATTGGTGACGTAAGTTATTTTTTCAGCAGACTAGATGTTTCGATGTTTTTGAAGTCAGTGACCCCTAAAAATATTCTGCTTGGAGATCCAGATATTTGTAGGTATAATGTTGCTTTCTTCTGGCACTCCCTACTTAATGAATCAACCCTGCTTTAAGACTTTGCTTTTGTCCCTTAATAAACCCACAACTTGACCATTTAATGGGTTTACAAGCACTATAGTTGATGGAAAGGAAATGTGCATTTCCGTCCAAAATACTGATGTTTTAAAGTGTAAGTACACAGGCATTATTTGAAATAAGCAATCTCCAAATCATTATTTAAAAACCCAAACCTTACTTGAGGCAAAGTTTTTGCCTTTTATGAAATACATAGTAATTTAGGAGGTTTGCCCTGGTTTTCAGAAACCAGATACTCCAAATTTAAAAAGTGGTAAATCAAAGGGCCAATGGTGGCATTATCTAATGATTAATTAAAGGGTTTCTTTCCAAAGTCTTAGTCCCTGGTGCAAAACTGGAAAATACATTGGATTAATGTCTATATCGGATATCATATTAATATCCAATGCAATAGAAACGCCATCTACTTAAGAATTTTAATTTTTTAAAACCCAGTTTGCACTAAGCCTTCTCACATTACTCACAATTCTCATACACATAAATGTACTGCAGGCATAAGATCCTACATGTCAAAGCTTTAGGTACTTAACTATTTCTTTGTAAAGCTCTGTGTCTCCGACATTTACTATAGCAAAACATAATGAAGTATTAGGAGCTACATTTTTAACCTATTACCTGAATAGGTGAAGAACAAAACCCTACCAAAGTCAAGTCCCCTACAGCTAACAGTTAATGTACAAAGCCTTTTTTTAAATTCCCGACAATAATGCACGCATCTTCTAATACGAGAACGATTAGACATCTGAGCTAAAATTCTTTTTAAAATAAAAATAAAATTAAAAATGACAGCAATTCTGTTTTCCCCTAACGAAGACGGCAAGTCCCAGCCGCTTCATCAAAACAAAAACTTGGGGCTCTGAAAGCAGCCCCAGATGGGTACGAAATTACAGTGTACGTAAGGGACCTAGAAATAAATTGAGCTCTGCACACGCCAGCCTCTCGCCTCGGGAGCACGCACCTCCCAGCCCCGCTCTCAGCAGCTCTCACTATTTAAAGCCGGATCTGGTGTTTAAATGGAGAGGCGGTGACGTAGGCCTGAAAAGCACCTTCCCATCCTGGCAGAGTCTATATTAGAGAGCGGCAATGGCTCTATATAAACAGGGCAGCCAAAGGGAGGAGGACCACAAGGCTCAGGGACTGAAAAGCAGGGTAAGCGGCCGCAGCCATGATGGATCGACCCGAGTCGTCAACGGTACGGAGTCGGGCGGCCTCGGGCTGCATTTGGGACCGGGCAAAAACGTGTTTTATTGTCATAATAAAAATAAGAGTGGGGTGGACTAGTGATCACATTGCGTTGGGGACTGAAAAGGTTATTTATGTGACTGCTTTTTGCAAACCTACATGATCGCAAGTAACCAAAAAGGGACAAACGGTGAGAAGTAGGCAAATTTCAAGGCGAAAGCGGGGCACTTTGACCACTGTAGCCTTTGTTTGTTTTGGTGCTTTTGCTAGTCGAAGATACGATGGGGGGTTTGCTTCCCCTTCGCCATTTTACCGATTCGGAAGGAGCCAAGATAAGTGCTTTTCAACCTTCGTCCTTTTTTTTTTTTTTTTTTAAATGTAAAATGGCCCCAGTGAACGCTCCCTAAGCACAGCCGCCAGAACACCCCCAAGTAACCCCAAAGTAGACATTAACCTTCCACTGCATTAAAGTGGATCGCGGTGGGTCTTGGGGATTCGCCTAACTCCCCAGACGCGGTTTTTGTTTTGAGGCTTTTCGGGGAGCCCTTCTCGAGCCAGCGAGGTCGGGCCCGCTTCGGGGAGAAGCGGCGGCTCCCCTCCCGCCCTCCCTCCTGGCTGCCGGGGTCTGGGGCCCGGGCCGCGCGCTCGCCCCGGCCCAACCGCCTCCGCGGCCCGGACCGCCCCGCGGCGGCCCCAGGCCCCGCCAGCACCCCCGCCCTCCCCGCCGCCGCGGCCGCGAGCCCTCGGCGCCCCCCCGCGCCCGGCGCCCCGGCCCGCTCCGCTCGAGGCGGGAAGCGGCGGCGGCCGCGCGGGCAGCTGAGGAGAGTCGAGGCCGAGAGTCGCCGCCGTCCCCGCCCCCGCCCGGTCCGGCCGTTGCTGCCGCCTGAACGAAGCCCCCGCCGGCCACCGAACCACGTCCTTACCACGGTGTTTGTATTTGCCGAGTTCGCCATTTCCACACACAACACAAACAAGAGGGGGGCAACCCCGAGAAAACAAGATAAAAACAAAACGAAAAAAAAAAAAAACCAAAACACCCGGAGGGTGACCCAAGCCACCGCAAAATTAAGGGGGGAAAAATTTAAACAAAATTGGATCCTGACGGAGGAGAGGGGAGCGGCGAGAGAAGGAGGAAGAAGGGGAGGAGGGGGGCAGTCCTCCCGGAGCTAAAACTCGAGAATCGCCCTTAAAAAAAAAAAGGCCACGACCCTTTAGGGGTCCGGGGGGCGTTGCCCGCTCCCCACCCCGCGCCAAGGAGGGAAACCACCACCGGTCGCCGCTCCCAGCGCCGCCGCTGCCGCCACCGGCTGCAGCTCCAGCCGTCCGGTCCGCCCGCTTCTCCCCTTTATATAGTGAGCCAACGAGCTGCGCGAGCCGCCGCTGCCGCCGCCGCCGCCGAGAGACAGGGCGGAGGGGGAGGGAGGGGCGGAAAGGGCGGGGGCAGAGGTGGGCGGGGCTGAGCGCGAGACACCGCGAGAACCGCGTGCGCAGGCGCGCCGGGGCGGAGGCTGCCGCGGAGCGCGTCATCACGCGCCGTGGAGAGTGTTGGGTGGGCGGGGCCATGGATTTGAGTAGAGAAGTCTGACGGCCGCCTCCCCAAGTCTCGCGTGATCACGTGGTTGGCACCCAAGCGGAAGTCTCCTGCCACTGCTTTGGGATGAGGAACTTGCAAAGCATTGCTGGAAGAGGCGTGAGTTCTTGTGACACTTGAGGCCAAAACTAGTTGGGACCGCCTCCTGTGGGGCGTTTATTTGCTGTCCCGGGCTGGAGAGGGGCTAGTAAATGTGGAAGGGGTGGTGGCGACAGCCTCGCTAGGAATGGCCGCGGAGGAGGCTCGGTCACGTGGCACAGTTTCCGGCCCCTGGCGCGCTCGGACTAAGGGCAGGTTTAAATGCGGAGTCATCCGTGACCGCTCAGGTCGGGCTCCGCGTTTCCAGGCGTTAGTGCCTCTTGCTGAGGGTGGGCCTTTTGCTTGCAAAATTGCGTACGAGTTCCTGAAGGATGGAAGCTGATTTGGGACGCCCATTAGCACATTAGCACAAAATTAATAATCCCTGAAGCCAGCTGAATTATCTGTCTCCACCAGTACAGCTACAGAATCTGTTGGTTTCCGTTCCCCTGAAGAACTACTAAATGACTTCTTAAGGTGGTAGAAATGACAAAAAACAAACCACCACCGAGTTTATGACAGCACGACTTTCCCTGGTTTTTTAAAATAATGCCAAAATTCGGTGACTTCATGTGGCCAGCACGTTCTGACTAACCTCTGAAATACTTTCCCTTGACTCACCAACTCACATGGCCTCTCCTTGCGGAAAGAGCAGGCAGAACACGTCCATGTCTTACAGTGTAATTCAGTAGGCGTTTGACCTGCTCTGCTAATCCCGCTTTTGTATCAGTGTTTCTCGCAGAACAGAGACTGCTCTGTTTAGAAGGCAGAACTCACAGTACCTAATTTTCTTGTCCTGAGGAATTTCTAGAGACATGGAATGTAGTCGGTACAAGTGAGGGAGTTTATCCTCAAAAGTCAAAGCAAAACAAAATGTCAAAGTTCTATGCCTCTGAAGCCAGATTTGAGGACTATCGGTTGCTTCTCAGTTCCTTGCACCGTGGGATGTTGTGGGGATGTTGCGGGGGCCGGGGACAGTAAAAGAGAAAAGCAAACAAACGAAATCATAGTGTTTCTTTATTATATAAACTTACCATTCTATCAACATTTGTAATTGATTTAATACTCTGGTGACTGTTAGCCCGGAAAGTTGTACTAAACAGCTTTCGCTTCATATAATTTTAAGAGAATTGGTTACCACCTTGTATGAGTACCTACTGTTTGTACATGGAATCCGTCACCTTCCACCTCATTTTCTTCTCTTCCGCTTGATATTATTACTAAATGATCAAATGTTTTGCTATCAGTTAAGATTAAGATCATTGCAAACAGGACAGGGGAAAGAACCTATGAGATTTACGCTCCACAGAATTATTCCTGAGGGGATTGATGACAGGTATGTTTTGATTGGGTGTGACCTATGAAATAATGGGATATACTTATTGGATTAAAAAGGCAGAAAACTCAGTCCTAGCCTCGTTAAGACCTTCAGACTCTTTGGAGGCTCTGAGTCAGCCTCTCTTTACAAACTCTAAATTACAACAAGTAATATTTACCTAGATTTCTTTGGTGGTTCCATATAAATTTTTTAGGATTATTTATTCTAGTTCTGGAAAGAAAGTCATGGGTATTTCGATAAGGAGTGCATTAAATTTGTAGATTGCTTTGGATAATATGGCAATTTAACAATATTAATTCTTCCAATCCAAGAGCATGTGATATCTTTCCATGTCTTTGAATCATTTCAGTTTCCTTTATCAAGTGTTTTATAGTTTTAGCATATAAGTCTTTAACCTCCTTGGTTAAGTTTATTCCAAGGTATTTTATTTTTTGATGTGGTTTTAAATGGGATTGTTCTTTTTACTTTCTACTTCTGATATTTTGTAGTTAGTGTAAAGAAATGCAACAGATTTCTCTATATTAATCTTGCTACCTTGCTGAATTCATTTATTAGTCCTAATAGTTTTTGTGTGGAGACTTTAGGATTCTCTATATAGGGAAGTCACGTCATCTGTAAACAGTGACAGTTTTACCTCTTCACTTCCAGTTTAGATGTCTATTTCTTTTTGTTGTCTGATTGCTGTAGCTAGGACTTCCAGTATTATATTGAGTAGAAGTGGTGAGAGTGGGCATCCTTGTCTTGTTGCTGAATTTAGGAGGAAAGCTTTCTGCTTTTCATCCTTGAGTATTATGTTGGCTTTATCATAAATGGCTTTTATTATGTTAAGATATGTCTGTTCCCTCTATACCCACTTTGGTAAGAGTTTTTATCATGAATGGATGTTGAATTTTGTCAAATGGGTTTTTTTGCATCTGTTGAGATGATATCGTATGGTTTCTGTCTTTCCTTTTGTTAATGTGGTACATCAAATTGATTGATTTGCGTATGCCGAACCATCCTTGCAACCCTGGAATGAATCCAACTTGATCATGCTGTATGATCCTTTTTATGTTTGCTAATATTTTTGTCGAGGATTTTTGATAACTCAAAGATAGTGACCTGTAATTGTCTCTTTTGGTAGTGTCTTTGGTTTTGATATGAGGGTGATGGTGGCTTCGTAGAATGAATTTGGGAGTGTTCCCTCCTCTTCAGTCTTTTAGAATAGTTTGAGAAGGATAGGTATGAGTTGTTGTTTGTATGTTTGTAGAATTCTCCAATGAAGCTGTCTGGTCCTGGACTTTTGTTTGCAGGGAGCTTTTTTATTATGGATTCTATTTCACTTCTACTGACCGGTCAGTTCAAATTATATTTCTTCTTGATTCAGTTTTAGCAGGCTGTTAGTTTCTAGAAATTTGTCCATTTCTTCTAGATTGTCCAATTTGTTGGTATATGACTATTCATAGAGTTGAATCTAAACAAGAAAGTATATTTAAATAAGTCTAGCTCTGTTCCTTTCCTCTTCACCTTATTTTCTCCTTGTGCTTATAGATAACTCTCTTTTTAAAAAAATGATGGTTTATCTTTCCTTTTCTAAGTTTTAATGTGAACTTGCATGTGTACACATTTTTATAGGAAAGAATGGATTCTCCCTTAGAGCCTCTAGAGGGAGTATGACTTTTCCAGCATCTTTATTTTGGACTTTGGCCTCCAGAACTGTGAGAGAATAAATTTCTGTTGTTTTTAAGCCACCAAGTTTGTGGTTATTTATTAAAGCAGCCTCAGGAAAGTAATACAGTAGGTAAGAAGAAGTTGCTCTTTAAAGAAGCATTGCTGCTAGTAAGTGAATAAGGAATGTTAGAATATCACCATTTTGCAACCTCTGATGAGTTAAGAGATGGAGATATTAAGCACTGACATCTGTGAATATCATAAAAAGGAAAATACCCAGATACTATGAGCCTCCTGATGAACATGCTATCACCTATAAGTTAGTCCTAGCCTCACCCCCACTAGCCCAAAATAGGAACCCTGAATGTGATCAAGCTTCTAAAGCCAACTAACAATCTTCAAAAATTACAGAGGATGATGGGACATTTTAAACTATGTATAAGGCATGCAGTCGTCAAAATCCAGACCCGTGGAGCTGTTGGACAAATAATGCAGTTTCTTCAACAAATAAATTCAGAGAGGAACCTACAGATTAAAAGACACTTAAAGACATATCAACCAGTCATAATATGTAGAACTTATTTGGATCCTAATTCAAATAAACTGTAAAAGAAATATGACAATTATGAGACAGTTGGAAATTCAAACACATACTGGAATAAAACAAAATTTTCCATTAAAAATAAACCTAAACCTAGTTAATCCTTATTTATAATCAGTAGTGGTTCTTTATCCATACAGCTTCCTTTCAGTTGAAAGGTGGTTGGTATTCCCAAGAAGGCCTGGTATTGTGTTATAAATGTAATTAATATTAAACACTGCATCTAATTACATGGGTTTCCTCTTTCTCTAATTCTTGGATTTCAGCTACGTATGCCTTATCTTGATTCACACTTTGGATAGCTGTGATCTGGGACAGTTAAAAGTGGTGGAAAATAAAGTGTTTTTTTCAGTTGTTTCTATAAATATATTCTTCTAATGGCCAACTTATCTTTGCTTTTTCTGCCAACTTATCTTCTTAACTTATGTATCTTCAACTTGGTAGAGACTTCTAATATGACAGATAATTCTACATAGGCAATTTTGTAGTGAAAGACATCATAGCAGGTAAATTAAATCTGTAGTTAATCTTAAAACTATGTCTTAGAGAATCACTACTAAAACTAGAACTAGATGGGCCAGTTTCAGTTCTTCTCCAGAACCTACCTTCCTCTAATAGTAGAAGTAGTTAAAATTATAGAAGGGGAGGTGACAGAAAGATTATTGTAGATTCCAGATCACAATGGAAGTAAGGAATTTGCATAAATACCAAGGGCTGCTCTTTCTTTTAAGAGGGGTTTCTGGGAGAAAAATCAAAGGGTACAGTTCAAATACCTTCTTGCAAACAAGGGTCTGGGTTAATGTTATAGGATGGTTTGTCAAAGTAAGGAGAGTTGGCAAAAAGAAAGGATTTTAAACAGGAAAAATGGAGATTAAAAAAAAAAAGATGATAAATTTGCCGTTTTATGTTCCTTGCCAAGTTGAGAAGCAATAATAATAATTGATTTACTCTAAAGGATTTAATCACATGGTACTTCCTTTAAAGTTAGTAACAATCCAATGAGGTAAGTAATAGTAACCCTTTGTTATGGTTAGGAAACAGGTTAAGCAGTGACTTGCCTGAGCTCATATTGCTATATACTTGTGAAATTTTAGAGGTGCAAGTTTAAGGCTCTTTCCAAGTGTCTTAAAAATAAGAAGTTATTAATCTAGAAGAATGGGAAGGTTTTGAATCAAATTACATTGCTCCTTAAGTTTGTCAAATATATACTAATTATATAATATGTAAAACTTCATTTGGGAGAAGAAACTTGATAGCATATACAAAATTGAGACTTGAAATGAAGATTTTGCCCCAATAAACTCTAAGTGCCTTTGTAAGAGCATCATCAAGAAGCATTTATTAAACCGCTTTAAATAACTGATTTCTCTGTTTCTGCATTAGTTGAAAATCACCCATTTCCCATTCCAAATAGCACCTACTCAATTATTGAATTTGGCAGGAATGGTCATTTTCTAGCAAGAGTCTCTATAATCAAAATATTTTTGTCTAACTTTGTAATTATATTAGAAATGCTTTCATAAAACAGGAAAGTGGACCATTTTCAGTGATAGAACATTGGGGAAAGGAAGTCTTTCTGTTTTACCTAGTGAGCCAATGGTATAACTGCCATTGTATAGGTAGAAAAATAAATTGGGCCTGTGCCAAGGTCATTGCACAATAAATTAGAAGAGGCAGTTGTATATTGACAGGGATAGCGGTATAGCAGTAACCCAGAGCATGAGCTTTGTAATCACAGACCATGATGTTTGTCCTTGTCCCAACCATAGGCAAGTTACCTCATCTGGGTAGTGGCAGTTAGTAACATTATTTAGAGGGTCATGTGAGAATTGAGCGGTAATCCATGTAGAGCCTCTTAGCACAATGATTGGCACAAAGTAGGTCCTCAGTAAAGGTTAGTGACCAGAACAACAATAATAATATTGATGGTACTGAAAATTAAGTAGGTTCTGTTTTGTCTTTGTCTAGATCATGTTGAGCAGTGGCATGGAGCAAAAAATTAGGAATCAGAACACACTTCTGAATTGAGTTCACCAATTAAGTGAACTCATATCTATCTTTTGAACCTCTAACTTTTCTCTATCTGTAAAATTAGAATCAAAGAAAGCAATTGCAAGTTTGAGATACAACACATACTGCACTCTAGATTAGTACATTTTTCATTGATTCTTTGAAGACAGATCATTTGAATAACTGATTTCTCTGTTTCTACATCAGTTGAAAATCATCACTTTCCTGAAATGACTCAGATTGCTTAAAACTAGAAGCTTTATATAAATCTCTAGTCAAGAGAGAGAATTGCTCATTTGTGAAGTGTGGAATGCATTACCATTCCTCAATAAATCTCAAAATGATAGATTTTCAGGCTTCAGATATATTGTTGTGTGTGATAAAGATCAGTACTATTATGTGGCCACAGGATGGCAAAATACACCTGAGTCCAGGTAGAGTACAAGACTAGGAAACCACAATCCCTACAGTGATGTTTCATTTCTTTTTCATGTATTTTATTGCCTCTTGAGTAATATTTCTCACTAACAATGGTTTTATTTTCAAAGGATAGAATTCATCACATATTTGCCTCTTAATTCTAATTTTAACAAATGACAACACAATGAAGTCCAATTCCCTTCTTTCTCTCTCCCCTTTTCCCTTAACTTACTTTCCTTTCTCCCTCCCTCTTCTCTTTTCATAGTCTTCCTTTTTTCTTTTGCTTTTATTTTTCTTTTCTAATACGATAGTTACAAAATTCCAAACATAGCCTCTGTTCAATGACCTTGGTGTATTGTCATCCTTCCAATATTGGCTTAAAAAAATTAAACCAGAATTTCTGTCTGACTTTTTAAAAATGTGATTGGATAATAATTATCAAATGCAAACCATTTTCAAAATCTCATTGTGTTCTTAGTCTCCATACTTAGCCATCTCAATTTTAACCTTAGCCAATCATAACATTTAAAAAATATTTTATTGTGGGGGAACAATAAAACAAAAGTTAAATTATTAAAAGCAATCAAATAAAAATAATGTAAAATTAAAAAATGAAACTCCTATATTCCCATCTCTGCTCACACCTTACATTTACACCTGTGTTTTTTCCTATGCTTACAAGACATCTAGGTAAGTAAATAGAAAAATGGACTCATGCTTTAAATTTTATATGCAACTTAGCTTTTTTCATAGACCCAGTCTACCACAGACCTCTTTCTAGACTAGTAAATTTCAAGCTGTCTCAGGTGTTTTTAAAGGCTACATGGAATTTCATAGTGTAAGTAAACAGTAATTTATTTCCTTGAAGGTATGGTTAGGCTATTTCTTTTTCTGCTATTTCAAACACAGTTGCAATAATATTTCTTGTGTGTGCCCCTTTATATACTTTTGTTATCATCTTCGTGGCATAGATTATTAGAAGTGGAGTTGATGAGTCTTAGGATTTCCACCTGTTAAGTATTAATCCATAGTCACAAGTCACCCACGCAATAGGTTGTTCCTGCTCTTTGACCTTTTAAAGGTCCTGTGTAACTGTCTTATAGAATTGCCTTTCTCATTCATCCAGAAAAAGAAGTTTTTTGTCTTTTAAGATTTGTTTCTGTATCTTTTTTCATACTACACACTTACAGTGTCTTTCTCCATGTATCTTTATCCTTTCTTCCTTTCTGGAGAAATCAGCTCTTAAAACTTAATTCCTTCCATCATTTCCCCACCATTATTTCTCTATCATCTTTTTTTAATCATTTGGAAAGTAATACTATTTGATATAATACTTGTATATTTTGTTTCAACATATATTTTAAAGGGAAAATTAGGCAAGCATTTTCCCAATGTTCTTTATTCTGGTACTTATTTTTCTTTCATATGAAGAGAAAGACTAAAACTGTCCCTAATTCCAAGGCCTGGAAATACTGTCTTTCCTAAATTTTGTACATAATCTCCTTTTTTCCACTTTGAGTTTATTTTTGTATACGGTGTTAGAGAATGTTCTCATTTAATTGTTTTACGTGTACCTGTCCCTGTCCAGTTTTACCAATACCACTTGTCAAAAAGACTGTCTTTTCTCCATTGTGCATTCTTGCCTCCTTTGTCAGAGATTAATTGACCGTAAGTGTGTGAGTTTATTTCTGGGCTCTCTGTTCTGCTCCATTGATCTGTGTGTCTGTTTTTGTGCCACTACCATAATGTTTTAATTACTGTAGCTTTGTAATATAGGTTGAAATCAGGGAACATGATTCCTCTAGCTCTGTTCCTTCTCAAGATTGTTTTGGCTATTCAGAGTCTTTTGTGTTTCCATACAAATTTTAAAATTATTTGTTCTACTTCTGTGAAAAATGCATTTGGTATTTTAATAGGGATTGCATTGAATCTGTAGATTGCTTTCAGTAGTGTGGTCATTTTAACAATATTAATTCTTCCAATCCAAGAACATGGTATATCTTTCCATCTCTTTGTGTCATCTTTAATTTCTTTCATCAGTGTATTATAGTTTTCAGAGTACAGGTCCTTTGCCTCCTTAGGTAGTTTTATTCCTAAGTATTTTATTCTTTTTGATGTGATGGTGAATGGGATTATTTCCTGAATTTCTCTTTCTGACAGTTCATTGTTAGTGTATAGAAATGCAATAGATTTATGTATATTAATTTTGTGTCCTGTAACTTTGCTAAATTCATTGATGAGTTCTAGTAGTTTTCTGGTGACATCTTTAGGATTTTCTGTATATAGTATCATGCATCCTTCTTCCTTTTTTTCTTTTAAACATTTTTTTATTGAGTTATAGTCATTTTACAATGTTATGTCAAATTCCAGTATAGAGCACAATTTTTCAGTTATACATGAACATACATACATTCATTGTCACATTCTCTTTCACTGTGAGCCACCACAAGATCCCATATATATTTCCCTGTGCTACACAGTATAATCTTGTTTATCTGTTCTACATTCTGAAATCCCAGTCTGTCCCTTCCCACCCCCTGTCCCCCTGGCAACCACAAGTTTGTATTCTATGTCTATGAGTCTGTTTCTGTTTTGTATTTATGGTTTGTTTGGGTTTTTTTAGATTCTGCATATGAGCAATCTCATATGGTATTTTTCTTTCTCTTTCTGGCTTACTTCACTTAGAATGACATTCTCCAGGAACACCCATGTTGTTGCACATGGCGTTGTGTTGTCAGTTTTTATGGCTGAATAGTATTCCATTGTATAAATATACCACGTCTTCTTTATCCAGTCATCTGTTGATGACCATCTAGGCTGTTTCCATATCTTGGCTATTGTAAATAGTGCTGCTATGAACATTGGGGTGCCGGTGTCATTTTGAAGTAGGGTTCCTTCTGGATGTATGCCCAGGAGTGGGGTGACTGGGTCATATGGTAAGTCTATTCCTAGTCTTTTGAGGAATCTCCATACTGTTTTCCACAGTGGCTGCACCAAACTGCATTCCCACCAGCAGTGTAGGAGGGTTCTCTTTTCTCCACAGCCTCTCCAGCATTTGTCATTTGTGGATTTTTGAATGATGGCCATTCTGACTGGTGTGAGGTGATACTTCATTGTAGTTTTGATTTGCATTTCTCTGATTATTAGTGATATTGAGCATTTTTTCATGTTTCTATTGATCATTTGTATTTCTTCCTTGGAGAATTGCTTGTTTAGGTCTTCTCCTCATTTTTGGATTGGGTTGTTTGGTTGTTTCTTATTAAGTTGTATGAGCTGCTCATATATTCTGGAGATCAAGCCTTTGTCAGTTTCATTTGCAAAAATGTTCTCCCATTCCGTAGGTTGTCTTTTTGTTTTACTTATGGTTTCCTTTGCTGTGCAGAAGCTTTTAAGTTTCATTAGGTCCCATTTGTTTATTCTCGCTTTTATTTCTTCTGGGAGGAAATTTTTGAGATGTATGTCAGATAATGTTTTGCCTATATTTTCCTCTAGGAGGTTTATTGTATCTTGTCTTATGTTTAAGTCTTTGATCCATTTTGAGTTGATTTTTTTGTATGGTGTAAGGGAGTGTTCTGGCTTCATTGATTTACATGCTGCTGTCCAGTTTTCCCAACACCATTTGCTGAAGAGACACTTCCTCCTTTCTAATTTGGATTCCTTTTATTTCTTTTTCTTGTCTGATTGCTGTGGTTCCAAAAACTATGTTGAATAAAAGTGGCAAGAGTGGGCATCTTTGTCTTGCTCTGGACCTTAGAGGAAATGCTTTCAACTTTTCACCATTGAGTAGTTAGCTGTGGGTTTGTCATATATAGCCTTTACTATGTTGAGATATGTTCCCTCTGTACCCACTTTTTGTAGAGCTTTTATTATAAATGGATGTTGAATTTTGTCAGAAACTTTTTCTGCATCTGTTGAGATGATCAAATGGTTTTTATTCTTCAATTTCTTAACATGCTCTATCACATTGATTGATTTGTGGATATTGAAAAACCCTTACATCCCTGGGATAAATCACACTTGATTATGTTGTATGATCCTTTTAATGTATTGTTGGATTCAGTTTGCTAATGTTTTGTTGAGGATTTTTGCATCTATATTTATTCATCAGTGATATTGGCCTGTAATTTTCTTTTACTGTGATATCTTTATCTGGTTTGGGTTTCAGAGTGATGCTGGCTTCATAGAATTTCAAAAGTGTTCCTTCCTCAGCAATTTTTTGGAATAGTTTCAGAAGGATAGGTGTTATCTCTTCTCTAAATGCTGGTAGAATTCACCTGTGGACTTCTGTTTTGGGGGAGTTTTTAAATTACTTACTCAATTTCATTACTGGTAATTAGTCAGATCATATTTTCTATTTCTTTCTGGTTCAGTCTTGGGAGATTGTACATTTCTAAGAATTTTCACATTTCTTCTGATTTGTCCATTTTATTGGCATTTCATTGTTCTTAGTAGTTGCTTATGATCCTTTGTATTTCTGTAGTGTCAGTTATAACTTCTTTTTCATTTCTGATTTAATTGATTTGGGCCCTCTCCCTTTTTATCTTGATGAGTCTGGCTAAAGTTTTGTTGACTTTATTTATCTTTTCAAAGAACTAGCTTTTAGTTTCATTGTTTTTTTTTTTTCTTTAGTCTTTATTTATTTTTGCTCTGATCTTTATGATTCTTTTCTTCTCCTAGGATTTGGACTTTGTTTGCTCTTCAGTTTAAACTTCCATCTTGAACTACTTTTACCAGGTCCCGTAGGTTTTGGATCATCATGTTTTCGTTTTCATTTGTCTCTGGATGTTTTTTTGATTTCCTCAGTGATCCATTGGTTGTTTAGTAGCATATTCTTTAGCCTTCATATGTTTGTATTTTTTTCTTGTAATTGATCTCTAGTCTCATGGCATTGTAGTCAGAAAAGATGCTTGAACACAACATCATAAACTAACCATACTTCAATTTAAAAGATTTTTAAAATATATTACACAATTTAAAAAAAGAGAAAGAAAGAAAAGGTGCTTGATGTGATTTCAGTTTTCTTAAATTTACCAAGGCTTTTTTTGTGTGTGTGGCCTAGCATGTGATCTATCCTGGAGAATGTTCCACATGCACTTTAAAGTGTATTTTGTCTGATAGAAGTATTGCTACCCCAATTTTCTTGAGCACTTGAAAGATAGGGATGGTGCTTAGCAAGTTGGGTACTTGTAATTGTTGGGCAAGCATATGACTGTAGGAGTTGGCAGCCAAAGTGAGATAAGGGGGAAATTATCATAACTGAGGAGTAGAAGGAGCTAAGAGGCTTCAGCATTGGTTTGGTCAGACATCAGAATGGCAACAGGAGCAGAGATAAAGAAGAAGATTGACAGCCAGGTGCTAAAATCCGTGGAATGAAGGGAGACTTTGGAGTTTAGTGGGATGGTGGTATTTGGGGTTGCAGTGTCTGGTAACTTCAACTTCAAAGGATCTAGGTTTTGAGAGAAGGAAATAGAATAAGTTTTAGAGTTGCAATAGGAAGCAAGGAAGATAATGCTCTTATCTCTTATCTTCAAGCCCAGAGGTTCATGGTATAAGAGAACAAATTGCACCCTTTTGAGAGGACTGTAGGGCAGGGGAGCCAGTGTCCTTAGGGCATAAGTGGGTTTCAGTCAAGGCTCAGGGAGGATATCATGGATAGAGTATTGATGACAAGTCATGAGTCTCAGAGGACACAGACAGGGTTCAGGGAGTTAGGGAGGAATGGGAGAGGGGCTTATATTCTTGAATGAATTGGGGTGGTATGGTGAAAAGGGTTTGGACTTCTAGTGGTGCCTGAGGCAAATGGAAACATGAAGCATATTGGTATAGTGATCTGGAGGGACAGTTAGAGGAAGATCAGGAATTGGTTTAAGAAAGGAAGAAGGGTGACCCAGCACACTTACAGCCAGTTGTGGTCTGGCAGCTGAAGGAATGAGTAAAGACATCTTCTGAGAGTTTGGTGTCTCAGACAGTTTGCGATGATGAGACAGTCAAAGGAGCCCAGAAGCTCCAAGAACTCTGCTAACTTTCATTATTTGAAGTGTCTGAGCCTCAGTTTATTTGTCAATAAAATGGGGACAATAATGCTACTTACGTAATAATTATGAAGATTAAATATGTGTTAGATTGAATTAATGGCTCTAGTCCTTCACCCATTCCTATATGCACACCCTTTGCCTATAACTTTGCAGTACAATAAATAGGTGGAGTCTGTTTTCCTACTCTTTTAGTCTGAGCCTGCCCATGTGACTAAACTTGGGCAGTAGAATTGGGTTGAAGTAATGTGTGCCATTTCTAACCTTAGGCCCCAAGAAGTCATATGTATTTCCACCTTTATTCTTACGCTGCTGCCTCTCCATGAAAATGTCATATCCAGGCAAGTTTGTTGGTTCCAAGAGGAGAATAAAAGGCACACAGAGCAGATCTGTCTTAGGTAAGATGCCGCAGCCAAGCCCAGCATAGGACAGAGCTCCCAGCCAACACTTAGACACATGAGAGAGCCCAGCCTAGGGTAGCCAGTCGTCAGTAGAGCCACAGATGTGTGAGCTATAATAATAAAGAACCATTGTTGTAAGCCATTGAGGTTTGGAGTGGTTTGTTACACAGAAGTAGGTAACTGATATAAAATATAAAGCATCAAATATAGTACATGGCAGTTGGAAATCAGTTAATGTCAGTGTTCCAGGTACTTTAGTTGTGTAACAAATTACCCTAGAACTTATTGCACTGAAACAGTCATTTATTATGCTCACTGATGATCAGGATCAGGAATTTGGACACAGTACAGCAGAAATGGATTGTCTCTTCTCAGTATACCAGAAATGGTGCCTCAGCTGGAAGACTCAGTCTGAGGGCTGGAATCATCTGACTCTTCCTGTACTCATGTGTCTTGTTGATCCCAGCTGTGAGCTGAGACCTTAGCTGAGACTGTGAACTGGAATACCTGTATGTGGACTCTCCATGTGTCCTGGGCATGTCCTCACAGCATGGTAGCCAAGGTCCAAAGCTGAACTCTGGAAGTCAAATAGCATCATAGCTTCCACTGTGCTCTTCTGGTTGGACTAGTCATAAGCTCACCATTCAAGCTCTAGATTCTAGGGCTGGGAAATAGATTCCACTACATGATGGAGGGTGGAAAGTTCTGGAAGAGCAAGTGGGACTGGAAGGGTGGCTATCCATTGCATTCGTTTTGGGAAAATATAATCTGCCATACTTAGTCATTTTTATTATTTCTGCTGTCCTCATGGAATAGATATGCTGATTGTGTCTAAATTCACTATTTGCAGTGAATTCTGCCTACTTTACTTACATAATTGTGTTCCCCCTCCTTGATATGCACTTGCCCTCCTTGCTGTGCCCTACTTTACCTTTTGAAGCAGTACCCTTTCCTTTATAAGCTGACTCAAAACACATCCCTTCTCCAAGTCCTCCCCCCCCAATTGTAATAGCTCATTTGATTTCCTCCCTGAATTTCTAAAATCCATCATTTCAGCACAACTTATTTAGCACTTGTTGTATATACGTTGCGTTGTACATTATCCTATGCGTAATTCTTTTTGAGGGTAAGAATGACAATATTTTAAAGTTTTAATGTACTTAAGTTGCTAAAACAAATTATTTTGCTAATCTTAAGAATTCCCTAAATGTTTATAGTTTCTGTTGATGATGGTGGACAAAAATATTCTGTGGTCTCATGGTAAATGCAAGTATGTAAAAGTAGACATAAAATATTTCTTGTTGTAAAACCACATTGCTGCATAGCATGTATAAATATGGCACAACCGCCGAAAGCCATTCTTAGAAGCATTTTGTGTGTGCTTGTTTAAAGTATGCATATCCCATTTTCCTGAAGTTTCAAGATTAAGGATGTGCTCGTTCTCTGTAAGTCCTTCTACCATCACCTCTTCATTGGCTTTGGTTTTCCATTTGTTGCTCCTCTTTTTTCCCTTCCAATCCTTTATACATCTTTGTTGTGTCCTACAGGTTCACCTCCTTTGCTACCTTTTGCTGATAGGGGATTAAAGTGAAATTTTAACATATTCAGTTACTACTCCTGTATTTCCTTACATATATATTTATGTTTTTGTAAATTTGTGGCTTCAGATATTTTCATGTTTATGTTTAAAAAATAAATCTCCAGAAGCACATAATTTGGGTACCATCTATGGAGCTAAGGATGCTATGTACTGTTGTGTTGTTTTTACATTGCGTAAAAGGACTCTTCTGAGAAGTAGAGATGAAATCCAGTTCAATCTACTTGAAGCATTCTTTCTTTCTTTCTTTCTTTCTTTCTTTTTTTTTTTTTTTTGGTTTTCTTCCGGGGTTGGGGGGGGTGCTGTTGTGGTGGTAATTAGGTTTATTTATTTTTAGAGGAGATCCTGGGGATTGAACACAGGACCTTGTGCATGCTAAGCTTCTTCTCTACCAATTGAGCTATACCCTCCCCTACTCACAGTGTGCCCTGTGTTCTTATATAGGGCTTTTCAGCCTAGAAAGCATGATGCCCTTTTGTAATTCAAGTGAAGGTGGCAGATGTGCTGCTCTTGGCCCTTATGGCTATGAAAATCATCTTCTGAACTGGGTATTTCTGAAGAGCTGGACCATGTCTCATTTACCTCTGTACCTTTTGAACTTAATAGAACACAGAGAGGGTGCTTCAAAACGTTTCTGGGAGGACTACTATATTGATCAGCAGTTATTCTCGAAGAAGACAGAGTACTTTGAAGTTGTGTTCATCATTGCTGTCCCCTGGAACTGAGTTGACCCACTCACAACTTTCCTGTAGGTGGCAGAGTAGCATACATAAGAGCTTGGACTCTGAAGTCAGAAACGTTCCACCACCTCTCAGCTTTGTAAGTCTCGGGCAAGTTAAATGGCCACTTTGTGCCTCCATTTTCTTACCGGTAAAATGAGGACAGTAACAATGGCTACTTCCTAGAGCCGCTGTGAGGAGTAAATGAAGTAATGCATATGAAGCACCTAGCAGAGTGGTAGCCATTGATGTTACTGTTGGGTAATGTAGAGGGAAGCACACTGAGCTAGCCAAGGGGTTTACAGGTTAAATGTTAATAAGCAAGTGAAATGTGTTTGATGAGAGGTTTTATAATGGGAAATATGTATTTATGTCTTATGTTTAATTATAGAAATTGAATATGTTAGGAGAGACTAGGTAAAAGGAGGGTCAGCAAATTACTGTGATGATAATGATGATGCTTATTGTTCAGAAGGGCCAACTTTTAGAATTATTGTCTCCACATTTCTCAGGGCACATTAAAAATACTTCTAATCAGGGGGGAAGGTATATAGTTCAGTGGTAGAAGTGCATGCCTAGCATGCGTGAGGTCTAGGGTTCAATTCCTAGTACCGCCATTAAAAAAGTAAATAAATAAACCTAATTACCTGCCCCCTCCCAAAAAAAAACCCAAACAATGAAAAAAAATTTTAAACTGTAAATTTAAAAATACTTCTAATCAAAAGAATATGAAAAGGAATATATGTATGTATAACTGAATCACTGCTGTACACCAGAAGTTAATACATTGTAAACTGACTATACTTCAATTAAAAAAAAAAGTAAACGAATCCACAGAAATGAAAAAAATACTTCTAATCAGAAACAAGTACTTGAAAATATTACTGTCACAGGCTAAAGGATTTTGGATTCATTAGTTGCTGCTCTATTTAGTTCTCTCTTCTCTGAAGTGGGATTCCAGAGACAGCCCAGGGTTGGGAAAGCAAATTAGCTTTGCCATTATTGATGTACCAAATAGTTTATAAACAGAAGGTCTCAGAGCACAAAGAACTTAGTTCTAGGTTTTAGAGGTGAGGAGCATGTTGGCTTCAAGTTCCAGCCCCTGCTTGATCATGCTGCCTTCCTTGGCACAGAAAACATTTCCCCAACAGAAGCATTGCTTACCTGCAAGTAAGAATCCCACCACGGAAATTTTTATGAAAAGGGGTCACAGACCTTGAGTACAAACCAGATCTATTAATTTTTTTTTTTTAGAAGTAAGTGTTCACCTTTGTAGAGTGTCATGGTGTTTTGCTCTTACATTTCCTTTGATTGTGCCGTTTTTAGTTTCTTTTATGTTTTTCTTAACAAATCACATAGACTTTCTTGTTAGCTTTTCCCAAATTGATCCTTAACTTGATGTCTTGCTTACTCATTAAGTTATTAATTTTAAAATCTCAGGAGAGAATGTACTGGTATACAACTTGTTATTTTGGTATCAAAAGAAATGGCAAGTTGGGTTTTGTTTTGTTTTGTTTTAATTTCTAATAGGCTACTTGTGAGCTTGCAGGATAAACATAACCAGCCTCCGTAGTTCTCAACTGTTGATTCTTTCATCTTTGCCCCATCATTCAGTCTGGTCACCAAATACTTGTGTCCTTTGCCCTGAGCCTTTCTTTTTCATTGCAACTGTCATCCCCTTATTAGAAGTGTATTGAGAGAGTAAAAGGGAGATAAATTTTGCACTGCCTAGGAAATCAGGAGAATTAAACATTCTTGCCGCATTCCTCACAGCAGTAACCTCTTTGAGTTGCTTAGAGAAAGAAAAACAGTAGTAGAGAGAAGACTTTCCAGACTGCAGAGGCTCAAAAGTGAAAAGGGGAATTGACTTCGAGGGATTATGAGAGAGTGTTAACTAAAATACAGAGTGAACGTTAGTCATTTTTAATTGCATGTTGATTTATGCTTGCTGATTCGTGTTGCTTTTGGTGCAGTTTGGCCACATACTGAGAAAGCCACTTCTCTTAGTCAACTATTTAATGAGGATAAACCTAACAAATGTAAAACATTAAAAGGCAGCACACAGGAGTTAAAGGTAGTAGAAGATGTGCAATAGGAGTTTACTCAAAAAGAGTTCAACGTGGAAGGAAATAACTGGAGACTGTCTCAGTCTCTGAGATGTGTCCCTTTCTCTGCCACTGCCACCAGATTAGTGTAGACATTCAGGACTTTATGCCTGTTAGTGAACAGCAGAGAGCGGAGGACAGGGAGAGAGAGATGAGAGAAAAGTCTTGACCCCTGGGGTCTCCCGACAGGTGGAGAATACATTTTATCCTGTTCTTTTCTGTTGACCTAGACTGTGCTGGGGAGGAAAGTACACATATTTTGACTTACACATATTTTGACTTTAACTCCTTCTGAAAAATATAATCTGTAATTTTGAGACCTCTAAAGAGAAACTGTGAGTTTATGTAAGTTCTTTTTTAGAAATGGAAGGTACACTTCTCTTTGGTTTGAGAAGATACTTCAGTAGGTCCATAACAGGATGTGATGGAGTGGAACTAAAAATTGCTTTGCATAATAAAGTGAAGTATAGTGGAGACTCATTAAACTTCTTATTCAAGCCATTTGGTTTGCCATTCCACTCAGTGGGTCTGTGAGGCAGATAAAAGATGCTCTCAAGCCTGAAATGGTCAATTCATGTTAGTAAAACTCAGGGAATAATTGTGTGACTCATTTTAATGACCCCCAGATTGACCATGAACTGGGAGGCATTGTTCAGGTGGCTGGGATTTTGGGTTGTGATGACTCTATGTCTGTATCCTCAAAGGAGAAATTGAAGATTAAATTGAGGGTCATAGAGTGACTTTTATTAAAGAAGATTTATGCCTTAGTCTACTTTATTTTATAGACAGTTTAACTGATTTTCAAGGGTGCTAAACTTTAGAACTTAATTCCCACTTAAGATGAGATTTTTAAGAAGAGTTTTCAGTTTTTCCTTGGCAGTCAGAGACATAGTGGTTTGGGGATTTGAGGGGCTGGCTCCATTTACTCAGGCTAGAGCTGTGGGAGAAAGATGTTTAATAAGGATTCCCTCTGTGGAGTATAGGTAATGAACTTTAGAAACAGGGATGTCTGATATTCAGTTTTAAGTTCTTTCCTGTTTTGTGCTGTAAATACTCACCATTGATTGCTAACCTTCAGTAAACATCAGTTGTACCACCAGCCTTGAATTATTAGTGCCTTGCAGAATGGAGCGAGGGGGGCTGCCTTCATTAAATAAGATAATGCATCTAAAATTCTTAGTGTTAAGTGTTTGTACCAGAGTATAAGCACTACATAAATGTTAGCTTATATTATTGTATTTGGGAATACAGAAAGCTGCCCAGCATAGAGGAATACAGAGGAGATAGCTGGAGGTGATCAAAGAGGAGCTGGAAGGAGTTTAGAATAAGAGCTGACAGATGACTCTGAGGACATTTAAATCTTCATCTTCACTTCTCATTCTCAACTCCCCCTCCCCCAAGTCCTGAGGAACATTAGGGACTATACTTGGCTTTGGATAGTTACTTGAGCAGTTATTCCACTTGGCTGTTAAAGTGACACAAATGAAAGGGGGACTCTAGAAGGCTAAAACCTTGTGACAACGTGGGACCTGGGCAGTTAGGTCTCAAAACTTGTTAAAGAGGACCCTGGGCAGATAGGGATGGAGGAATAGTGGGAAGGAATAGAATATGCTTCAGAAATCCCCAACTTAAGAAAATTTTATGCTCTTATCTGGCTGTTAATCCTTTTGTGCACCTGATAAGTTACTAACGTCAGTTAATTTCATGCTGACTAGGCTATATAATTCTGTGTGTTCTGTTCAGGATAGAGTTCTCTTGATGGCAGGTTGGCCACTGAACTGGCCTGAGTTCTCCCCTGGTAGGTAATTGTATTTTGCAATAAGATGTCTATGCTCTATTTGAACTAAACAAAACACAAAGCTCTGTTTCTTTCTTGCCTTGTTTACTCCAAAAAAACCCTTTAAATTATTTTCCTTACCTTTAATCTTTCCCGTAGACCAAAATACCCAGCACATTGTAGACAGGTGAGTCAGTCTTTCTAGAATAATGCTTCATTGGCAAGATTCTAAAGTGGCTTCACAGCATTTATTAGATTGAATCCAGTGTCAGGCTAGAGGCCAGTTCTACCACCGCCAGGCCTTACTGTCAGTCTTACTTCTTGATGGGCATGACCCCCTCTGCCCAGGTCAGGCTCATCTGCTAAACCAGCATACCCCTCTTACAGCGGCCTCCTCCCAACTCTAAACTCCCTTCCTCTTGCCACTGAGCTAAACTTTACCCCCACCTCCAGGTCTCACTGAAAAGCCATCTTTCTTATGAAAACCTCCCAAGTATTCTAGTCCATGTTGATTTTTTTTCCTGAATTTATGTTGACATTAGTCATTTGGATTCATCAGTCAATTGAACAGTTATTTGTCGAGTGCTGACAATATACCAGGAACATAATGCAAATACTATGTTAATTGAATATGTGCCCTTTTATATTTCTCACTTACTATATGTGTGTGTACTTATTGCCCCCCAAAACCCTAAGGACTCTATTGTTTTCATTTGTTTTCTCACAGAATTAGGCACAGAATAGGAATGCAGTAAATGTATCTTGAATTAACCAAAGTATCTGCATGATAAACTTAACTAGGATGCAAGTCACTTGTTAACTTGTCAGCTTATGATCACTAACCATGTTAAGTGGGTGATGAGTGTTCTTAATAAACATTTTTCATTATGCCTGACCTCATTAAATCTTGCATAGTGACACATTTTGTTTAAAAACTTTTATTAATAGCTTTTTCATAGCTCAAAAAAAGGTGTTACAGATGATACTCAGCAAAACAATTAAAAACAAAACCTTACCTCTGTAGAGTTAGCCAGTGTGTAGACTTTATTACATAGGCACATATTATTTTTATAAGTAAACTGTTTTTACATAAAATTAATCACAATAGTACAAGAAATTGCACTGAATGAGGCTGGATAGTGAAGAAAGGAAAATCCAGGCCCCGATCAGCTGACTCATTCACTCGATCTTGGGTCCATCCGTCCTAACACACTGAAATTCACTGTGGGCATTACAAAAATGGAGAGTGAGGAGGGGTGCTCTTTTATCACTCACTGGCTTAAGACACTGATTGTTCAATTTCTTAAATACGGTAAAGTTTTCTCCAGGTTCTGTTGGCCACTTGACACAAAGGTTAAGTGAATGCTGAGTTAGGGTCAGAGGAGTTGATACTTGTCCCTTCTGTCACCCTCATACCTCAAAACCCTTAGATGCTCTGGTCCCAGAGGGTGCTGTTGGGATGTGTGCACATCTGCTTTCCCAGAGCTGCCCCCATTGGAAACCACCTGGGGCGCTGACCCTGAAGCACAGGGAGGCAAGACTGTGAGTGGTGCTTAAGGCTTCAGTCACAGTGTGGCTAGACGGTGTCCACAGCTAGCACTGAGGGTTTGATCTGAGGCAGAAGATGGGACTGAACAGGAAGAGGATGCTGGAATTCCTTGCTCTGTCCGGCTGGAATTGAGCCATTACATTTGACCAATTCTTAGTACAGGAAACTAAAATCATACTAACACATACCACAAAAGGGGTGCTATTTTGTAGCTTGTACATGTTTTAAAATTTTTTTTAACTACAGTTTCATGTTACTGAGAGACAATAAAGCTAGATAGGGAGGATTGACCCTTCCTCTCATCTCGTTTTGCCGTAACTATATTAAAAGCAGAGCCAGGATTTTTTCTACCCTCAATTTCTGCAGTCCTTTGTATATCTATAAATCATTGATCATCCCAACATGGCCCCTCAGTACCTTGGAGGCTTAAACCTACTTCTGCTTCAGGTGGTACCCAAATCCTATCTGTTCCTCATCACACTCACACACTGCTGTGCTAGGTGATGCCAGGGAAACGTCCAGAGCGTGTGCCAGCCGATCTTCATCATCCTTTTGATCCTGCATTTTTATCTGTGTTTTGAAGGCAACTACAAAATAGAGGATTGCAGGGTTTTGTGTTTTTCTGTTGACTGGGTAGATGGAAAAGGATAGAGACATACCAAGGGCAAAGATGGGCCAGCTAATTTTCCCAATATTCAAATTTTAAATTTCTTGGTTCTTAAGACTACATGAAGAGTCCAGTTGACATGAAGTATCACTGACAGTGGCACCAGAGGATATTTTATAAAATAATCCATAAAACTGGAGCTGGAAAGGACCTAATGGAACAGTTAGTCCAGCTTCCTCACTTTTTTTAGCTGAGGTCACTGAAGCCCAACTGGGAAGATGGTTAACATGGTGATTGTCTCCATGACTGTGTCCTTTAAAGACTCATAGAAACCCTACTTCTCCTCTGATAATGGGCATTCCCACCAATGTCTTTGCATCAGCAATCCTCATTGTCCTTGGGTTTGGCCCTATTAGCTCCCTTTAGGGAAGCTGACTGCTCGGACAGCACCTTGACCAGTAAACACTAGATAAATACTTGTTGAACTGAATTCTATTGTTCATCCTTGTTAGGCAATCTTTTATTTTTTCTTGAGTTCCTTACGTTCAAGTGTTTTGAAGTTTGGTGGCCAGTGCTATATTTGTTACTTCTCTGCATTTTATTTTTTCATATTGCAATTCTACCTTTTGATTCTGTTCTTTTATAGCTTTTCATTACATGTAATTATTATTTGCCTCTCTCCAGGCACACACATCATTATGGATAGCTTCTGCCTTTACGGGCCTGGAATTGCAAATTCAGAGATACATTTTTTTTTTAGCTGTTAAAATGAAACAAAAGGAATAGACTCTCAATCAGATTTGCTAAGGCACAGTGGAAGAAATGTAGAAATTCCACATTCCTGCTTAGTTAATACATGGGAAACCATTACTGATACACATATTTATTTTCTACATTTGTGACTGCCTTACACATCGCATTCATTTTTAATTTGTTAAATAGATAAATATGAGTCACAATATCCAAAGCAAGTTTCATTTACAAAGAACATAATTAAGAAATGGTAACTTGTAGAGAATTGGCACTTAGACATTGGTAATGTTTAGAAAACATGTTTAGGACTTGGTGAGAATGCTATGATAACTTTATATAAAAGAGCTGTCATGGTTTGGATGGAACTTGGTAGTGAAATGTTATGGATAATTCCTTTACAAGATGATATTTTTGTAGATTTAGTTTTTTGGTCACTTTTGATTGAATTTCATGTTAAGTTGCATTCTTATCATGACGTGAACTCTAGATATGCTAGAATTAACTTACCATCATCATTCATAGAAGAGTTAAAGTTACCATTCTTCACTGGAAGAATTTCTAAAAGTAGGCTAGACAGCAGTACTTCCTACTCAAATCAACTTAGTATTTTCAAGGCTTTTAAGAAGTATCAGCTCATTCTTTTTCCCACCACTAAACTTATTCTGAGACTTAAAGCAGCACTGGAATCATGATGTCATTTCTCAAGTGTTGGCCTTCCTACCTCAGACCTCCATCTTACTATGGTGACAAAATAAATACACAGGTCAGTGGCTAATGTTGAGGAAAACAAAAGACCTAGCACACCAAGATGGGCCAGGTATACCCTATTAAGTGCTTTCTTCTTCCACTGACCATTCAAATGGGTAAGATCAGGCTCACAGATCTGTCTGACTTGCAGGAACAAAACAGAATCAATGATCTGGACCATGGACAGCATCTATGCTACTGCTGTCTTTGGGCACAGAAGTGTTTTCCAGTACGAATAAGACACATTGTAGTTTAAATTCAGCTGCACATGAAGTGCTCAAGTGCTGACAGTTATCATCAGTCAACAGTGGAGGCAAAGAAAGAAAAAGTATTTAAGTGCTCCAGAAAATAAAAGCATGCTTGCTTGCTTCAATGTAAGTATTGATGGTAAGTAAGGGTTAGGTAGTCTTAGAGTCTCAGGGTCAGTATTTGTTCAACAAAGATTTATTGAGTACCTAATCATTTCCCTTTATTTCATTAATATGTATTTGTCCTATCAGCAAGGATTTAAGTTGGCAGAAACCTGTTATGTTCCAAGCTTGGCGCTAAGTACTGGAAACAAAGAATAAGATACATTTCTTGCCTGCATGGGTCATGTTTTTTGGGAATGTGAATTTGTAGGGAAATAAACTCTTGCTCTCATCCAGTGGATCTGAATAGAAATTACTCTCATTTCAAATAAATATTTTATGTAAAAAATGTTCTCAAGGGTTACAAGCCTGGTCAATAATGCAGGAACCAAATAGGAAAGAAAAAAAAACTGTCCAGATTATATATAAGTGAAATGCAGATTTTTGATAAGGAATAACTAGTACTATGTTTATAAGAGTGGCAAAGGAGGTTTAATGATACCCCCACAAAGCACCTCATGTTCTCTTGTTAGAAATATTATAATTTCTTATCCTCCTTTAGTATAAAGTCACAAAGCAAGCCACTAGAGCCAAAAGAAAGCACAGCTCTTAATATCATGGGACATCTAATTTATGTTCTAATAGTAATACTATGTACTGGTAAGATGAATACACTTTTAACAGGTTTGCATTATTGATAACAGAGACAGGGATTATTTGTGGCCACACACATACACACAAAATCCAGGTCCAGGGTGGCAAACTTAGAATCTGCACATCAAAATGTATTTGCCCAACCGTGTTTTCTATGTAGGCTATTAACAAAACTACATAGAAACTACATCTAAAAATATATAGTATTTCCCAAACTCCTAAATGTTACCTATAATCAGTTTTTAAAAAACAGTAGAGGAAAGGCAAAACTGATGAAATCAAGGTAGTAGGTTTTTAAAAATTAATAATTTGTTTTTAAAAATTAATGATAATTTGATTGCTGAATGTAGGTAGCATGGGAAAGGTTTTCCCAACCCTTGGTTTAAAAAACAATGTCCAGGTGAAAACACAAAGGCAGTGAGAATTAACCACTGGGAAAAAAAGGTCCAACAAGCAATGCTTACATTGTGATGCTAGCAAGTGAGGCAGGGGTCTCGAGAGGGTGCCTGGGTGCTAACACTGCATACGGAAGGTGCCAGGATGACCTTCACCTTGGCATCTCTTCAGCCCATGTCGGTGTTTCTGTGAGGAATCTTTTAGCACAACAGGGAAGGGCTCTGTCTTGGAGACCTCACTTGACAAGGACCCCTAGGGAACCCCACTGTACTTCAGAGAGCAGGAAAAACCGCTTATCAAATTAAAAACAACTAGAATAGAGAATCCTATTACTCTTGAGACTAAACCTATGAGGAGAAGGGATCTTAATAGTTGTCTAGCCCAAGTCCCTTTTTCATAGCATTTGGGATAGATGGGTTATTTTAGCCTTTGGGCATTTGCAGCAACTGGAAATTTTACTATTTGAGTCCATTCTTTAGAACAACTCTTACTAGAAAATTCATTCTTATATTGAAGTAAACATCTGTCATCCATAAAATTCCTCTTTTTGCCCTTTGAAGCTACACTGAGTAAGTCCAGTTCCTCTCTCTTCTTATAGCTCAACAGAGATTTCAAGGCAGCTATTATATTGTTTCCTCTTTTTCTGCACTCCCTTTCCAGCTCTGCCTTCTGTTCTTCAGGGGAACCAGTCCCCTGTTCCTTGTATAATCAGACTCTTCAAACCCTGGCCACCTGACTCTGGACACAGTTTGTTAATCTCTTAAAATGTGGTACCCAGAATTGAACCCAACCCTCTATCCAGATGTGGACTGATTAGTGCAGCGTGCAGGGCTCCTTGGGCTTCTGTTACCACAGGTTGAATGCATTAGTTTTGTGAATACCCATGATATACTTCTGATTCAAGATGGAACTCAGATTTCCCTAAGAAAACATTTCTACAAAAACTGTGAAATCAGGACTCTGCAACATCCTTCACACCAGCACACACATCCATACACGCATAGGTACACCACTCTGTACTTAGGGGTTGCAGTTAAGAAACTCAGGATATAGAGTTTCTCATTAATGCTTATTCAATTTCATCCTTTTAGTTTCAGTCTCATGCTCAGGTATCTCAAAAAATTGTAATGATTTCTATATCCTAGTGTCACACATTGAATGTAATGAATATTCACTGAATGAATTAACCCTGAATCTGCCAGTCAGCAGACTAGATATGTCTATTTCTGTGTCATCTGATTAGCATGCTTTCTGTTCCCATTACTCTGTTCTTCATGGGAGAAATAGGAAAGCAGATAAAAGCTGCCTTTAAATTGTTGAACTGGTATCCCCGTTGGGACAGCCGATGTGGTTCCTTGCATGCTAAGAAAACACAAGGTACAAATAAGAAGCAGATTTACAGACTGTGAACAGGAACAGATGAAGAGAAAGAATAGTGAGTGTCCTCAATTCTTGGAATCAGGACTTAGTTCCCAACGTTAGGAAAAATATCCCCCCCACTACCCTGAAGTCTTTTGCCTTTTAGATCTAGCATAATACTGTGATTATCAAACTCTGAAAAGCTCATACAAGCTTAGTTTTGAAACAGCTTTTAAAATGACCTTTTCAACTTATATTTCCTGTATATTTGAGTTAAAGAGACATGCAGCTGTCTGTTGGCTATGAGGTATACAGAGAGCTCCCAGATGCCCCTGACAAATGTAGCCATTTGTTTCAGGAATCAGAAATGGCCTACGTTTTTCAGTGTGAATTTAGAAATTGACTGAGATTGAAGCTGTCTCCTGAATTGAATATGATCTTACAATGAATGTCCCTTTTCCCCAAAATGAAGAAAAATAAGCTCAATTTTTCTTTCCCTTCAGCAGCCACTCTTTGCAGAATGTGGGGCTAACCACAGAATTCATAAGTGTCCTATTGAGCCTTTTTTCCATTGTCTGTTATGACTCGGAAAAAAAAAAGTGTTTCAATCAAAACAATCTAGAACCAGGAGGGAAACAACTCAAAAACTTCGGTCGCATAGTGTTAACACTCAAAGAGTGGAGAAAGGCCTAGCACACCCAAAGAGGAGATCAACTCTGTGCCTTTTCTCTGCGTTTTCTAGAGGGAGTGGCAGAGATGGAGTCTGAGTTAATTAAGTTCTCAGGACTGTTTTCCAGAAACTGATGTTAAGTGACAGGTGAACATCAGAGGGATGTCCCCACACTGATGTGGGAGTTTCTTTTCCTGACTTTATCAGTCACAACAAACCACACCCAAGTGCTGTGAGACAAGCGGAGTGGAGCGGAGGCTTAATTACACTGTAAGCCCCCAAAGTCAGGTGACCCAGGTGCTTCGGGCATGATCAGAGCCTCTCCAAAGCAACCACCTCAGGGTATCCTGTTAAAATACAGGTAGCTACAAACAGGAAGGTCCACCGTGCTGTTCCCAGCATGGAGTAGCCATGGTAGGTACTGACTTGAGCTTCAGCTATTCAAGAAGACATCCTATCGTGACTCTTGGGTCGGGCCGCCCTGCAGGAGGGCTTTGTCACTGGACCCCACACTCCTTGGGATTTTCCATTTCATCTCCTTCAAGGTCTGGCTTCAAACTGTGTTTTTGCTCAATTTCCACCTGTCAAGAATAGAAGTCGGAGAGAAATATCAGAAAAACATCCCAACAAATAAGTAAACTGAAAAGAGACTACCTCACTGGGTTCTTTGAGATTCCCTGTAATTTGGTTAATGTTTTGGGCTTTAGCCACATGAAGCTAGGACCGTGGTACATTATGGCTCTGTCTTTGTACATGCCCTTTGCGTAGTCTGGAATCCCCTCTCCCCCTCAGTCCACCTGGAAAATTCTTATTCTTGGCCTTTCACAGTTGCTCAAACGTCGCCTCTTCTGTGAAGCTATTCTTGACTCATCAGGTGGAGTTAGGTGCCCCCCTGTGCCCTGTATTCCCACCTGGCTCCTCTACACCAGGCCCTGCAGGACAGGGCACGCCCTGGTTAACTGCTGCACCCCAGTAAAAGGCACACAACAGGCAAGCACAAAGGTTTAGCAAATAAAAAGGATTTCTTTGAAATTGGCTGTTGACACTCTCTATTACCTTATTTCTTTAAAAAGTCTCCAAACAGGTAAGTATTGTGCTATGTACAGTTCTACCTGCATCCTCTGCCAAATGCTATAGCTGTAACAATAAAAGGATTAATAAACTAATCTTGCCTTGAATGGGACGCACCTCACCTGAAGCTTTTGATAAATCAGGCAGGGAATCCTTTGAGCTAGGCAGTTTCATAATTAAAGCTGCTCCTCTCAGTACCACTTTGGGTTTTTATGATGAGGGGAACAATTCACGACAAAACAGGGTCAAGTCTGAGGAAAGTGCTGTGGTTTTTTTTTTTTTTTTCCTGGCCACAAGATGGAGTATTTGTTCTTTTGGGTGGTTTAATGTTTTAGATCACACAACTAAGGAAATATTTAAAGAACAATAAATAACCTTAGTATAATTCTAAGGGTATTATTATGAGTAGAAAATTACTAAACCACTTGGCCAAACCCTTCTTCAGTAAACCCCCATTTTCCATCTTTGGCATTTAATCTTCTCCTGTTGAATTTCTAACTCCTTAGGATATAATCACTATTTATGTCAGAACTTTGCAACTTCACTTCCTCCTTCACAGCCCTGATCCCATTACTGTTAGAGAAACTTGCTTGGCTTTTGAGTTTTGTCCTGTTACAGCCCAGTGACCAGGTCACATGTGTCTTTAACTTCACTCAGATCCACTTCACCAGTGCCTGTGGCAGTATATACTTCGGTTTAGCACTTTCCTGACCTTCCCTCCACTCCCCTGCAACGTGAATTATACGATGAATAAGTAAAATAATCCTTCCCCCCACTACTCTTTTGTTGTTGTTGTTCATGATGACTGAAAGCCATTATATTCTCTTCTTCCATCAGCCTCTATTATTTTTCCAGCCTTTCTCCTGCCCACTAGCGAGATCATTCGTTTAACTCAGAGCAGATTCATCACAGCTATGCATGGTGAACTGCCTCTGAGGAGGTGAGAGAAGACCTTGCACCCTGGACAGGCACTGCTGAAAGGAATGAGAGGGGGGAGGGTATGGGGTGAACAAATAGACTTGAAAGCATCAGCCAGATGCCTCCAGAGGCTACCTTGTAGCTGTAGTGTGCGGAATAATTGACCCACTTCCTGACATCGGTCTTGTCTTCCACAGAGATGGATCTTACGGCAGCTTTGGAGGCAGAAGTCGTAGGCATGCTGAACTCGACATTCACGTGATTGGCAAATCTGGAAGGCACTTCCCGGTCAGAGCCAAGTTCAAGGTGGCAGAAGAAACAGTGTGGGTGACCAGAGGCTATGAAAGAAAGGTAGAGAATCAGGAATTCAGGTTCTTTGGGGGGAAGGTGGGGAAAAAAGCCTCAATAAGGGAGAGCCTCCAAATAAAAGAGGCCTGGCAGTCTTTAAGAGGGTCCAGTGCTGAGCAGAGGATTTGCTGCAGCAGCAGTCACACTCCATGTGCCTCAGACCCTTTGATATCACGCTGTCTGATGACAGTAGCCTGGTATCCTAGCAGTAAAACCCATGGCCTGGGAAACAGGTCCTTCTGCCTGCTCAGATCAGAGTGCTGTGTGAACACAACACAAATACTAAGAAATGGAGGTTGTAGATTGACAAAAGGAATAAAATGGATCAGTACCTATTAGCACCTAATAAAACATCAAAGACAGCCGCCTGGAACAAAGTCATCCATTTCCTTTGAAAGATGAACTGAAGGAAGGTTGAAAAAAAAATTTTTTTTGATCTTTTTTTTTTAGGAGGGGGGCAATTGGGTTTATTTATTTATTTATTTTAATGAAGGTACCGGGAATTGAACCCAGGACCTTGTGCCTGTTAAGCATGCACTCTACCTCTGAGCTATACCCTCCCCCCAGGAATGGAAATTTCTTAATAGAATGTCATACTTTTTTTAGAAAAATGCTTTTTGGGTGAATGGCATATGTAAATGACAAAGCCCTTAGACTAAACAGCGCCTGTGCATGAGGGAAGCCCAGGGAACGCTGGAGAGAACACAGAAAATAGGACACCTGGGCTCGAGCTGTAGCTCTCCTCGGTGGCAGAGAGCCCACCCAAGTCCTTTGTTCTCTCCAGGCCTCAGGTCCTCATCTGAGAAGAGGGGAGTCTGGGGGTGGTAGGAAAGGGTGGGCTGGACAGTGCCAGGCATCGCCCTTTACTGCTACTTGACTCCATAAACCTACGGCTAGTTCTACTATATTCCACAGGCAAATGTACGGTGTGATCTTCCTTTGAGTATTTCTACTAGATTATCCGAGTCAGAGCTTAGTTCTATGACTGTCACCATTGAAGCCGCATCTTCATCACTCATCAGATACAGCAGGAAGCGTTTGTTGAGAACTCTGTGCCAAGGACTGTGCTCAATGCTTTATGCAGATTCTCTCACTGCATCTTCACTCCAGTCCCTTGAGGTCCTAATTATTAACATCCTACAGATGAGGAAACAAAGGCTTCGGGAGGTAAGGTGAACTTGCCCAAGATCAGAGCTAGAAAGTGGCAGCCCTAAGAACTGGACCCAGCAGTCTGACCTCCCTCATGTTCTTAACTGATTTATCTGAGTCATAACCTCACAGTCCTCAGACCTTAAGGTTTGCAGTGTGACAGGGGTGGAGAGAAAGGAAGTTGTAAGAACCCCCATAAAGCAACTCAATATGGAGTCAACTCAACGTGACATGGCTCTGACTTCATTATGTAACTGCAACAGCCCTTAGTTATCTGACTTTCCCCGAATAAACAATTCCCATTTCCTTTATTGGTCTGGGCAGGACTTTTTAATCTCAGAGAGTGAGGACATACACACCCGCTCTCCAAGGAAAACATTACAGAGTGAAGTGTTTGTTTTGCTCTGTTTCATAAATGTAACATATTTCAGTGGTTCTTTCTAAAGTATAATACTTCGGTGAATTAATTGAAAAAATTGCAGTGATTTTAGAAAGGAATTTAAGTTAGATACATGTAATAGTAAAAATTACACTGTTTGAAAATGAACCCATTCAGTTTGTTTTTTTAATTGTGTACCACAGATATAATTACATAGCCATCACTTACTGAACATTTATTACAGGCCAGAGACGGTGCTAAATACTTAAAAGCATTATCTAATTTCATTCTTAATGAGCTAGGTATTAATAATCCTATTTTATAAAAGAGGAAACAGATTTCTCTGAGAGATTTAAGTAAATTGCCTGAGGTCACACAGCCATTAAATTATAGTATTGGGAATAAAAGTCATCTCATTGGCTCCAAATTATGACTAGACTCCTCTCAATATATTGCTATAGATTTAGATCACTACAAAGTATATAGAGGAGTTTGTTAATTTAATTCAGTAGCAACCTGAAAATTTTTTATCTAATTACCTTTTTTTTACACATTGTTGGAATATTGAGAAACCATTATTTTCCACAGAACTGACCTCCCTCCTTTTCTCACTCCACCAAAGCGTATTCTGTGAAATTCTTTCTTGAATCCAAGCATCAGTAATGCATGTGTAGAGCTGGTGGACAGACAGGGAAATGCAGTTTTTGAAACCTAGTATAGTTTAATTCATGGTAGCGAACTAATGAGCCCATGCATTGTGTCATCTTCCTTGATAAAGCTGAGAAAATTTAACATTAAAATTCAGATTTCTCTTCAAGTTAGAGTTTTCTCCAGATATATACCCAGGAATGGGATTGCTGGATCATACAGTAACTAAAATAGATAAACAACAAGGAAGGACCTACTGTATAGCACAGGGAGCTGTCATCAATATCTTGTAATAACCTGTAACAGAAAAGTATCTGAAAAAGAATAGATATAGATATATATAGGTATATATATATATATATATATGTATATAACTGAATCACTTTGCTGTACACCTGAAACATTGTAAATCAACTATACTTCTAAAGAAATAAAAATTAACTCAGATTTCTGTTTTCCGTAAGAGGGGAATCATACTGGAATTGTTTTCTCTTCACCTGGTCTAATGAGAACTGGAATTCCAGCAAAGAAAGCTACCTATGCAGGATAGAATGTTTCGTTTCCAGGGAGGACTTGTTCTGGTGCCTTCTAGGATTAAGGAAAGCTGTTGGGATTAGGGTGGGAGGGGTCCTGGGAGAGCACAGACAGAGGGCCCTGCTGGCAGGAGCCATGTTGGAATCCAGTGGCAGTTTGTTAGTCTTTCGGTGGCTTGACTGGGATCAGCCTGCTGTGGCTGCAGGATTGAGATGCTGGCCAAGCCAAGGGTGCCGACCTGCTGGCCTGGGCTGCCCCGCGGTCTGACCGTCCAGCCTGCTGGGGGCTAGGGTTGTAGGGCCACTGCAGGCGGGAGTAGATGTGCAGTCCTCTTTCACTGTAAATGGAGCTGTGAGGGTTATGAAAACTAGCCTGTAAAAGGCACCCTCCCGAGGCTGTCTCAAGACCAAGACAGAAGAGTTCAGAGGAGGAGCAATTAATAACAGATCATCGTCAATTCTCTGGTTTCATGGATGGAGCACTGGATGGGGAGGGCGGAGACTGGGCACAGAGAAGACCAGCAATGGTAAGAATCTGCAGTCTGCCTGGAATTCGGATCCTGTACATCTTGGGTTTCCAGAAAAACGTGCTATTAATTTCCTGAACCGATACAGAAATACATACCATTGGCCATAAGTAGAATAAGCAGCTCTTTTGAGGGGTTTCACTTCCAAAAATACATAACCATGACAGCAAAAACAGTAATGGGTCGGAGGGAGGATTAATTGAGAACCATCCCCAGATATCCTTATGCCATCCTGTATTTGAAAAATCGTTCACAAATAAGGTTCCAGTAATCTGGAAATACGTATGTATTTAAACTTCATTTACTTGGCCTTAAGCCTCCTGAACACTGCCCCGCTGAGAAGTGCGGAAAGTGATTGCTGAGGACTTGTTATTTATTCATTCCCTGCCCTGCAACCATTCCCCCTTTCTTCTGTTAAAAATCTTACTTATATTTTTTCCTTGGAGAAAGAATCTTCCCCAGCACTGCATGACATCTTGGTGGTCATGTCGGTCAAATGCCCGTCCTCGCTTCAGCTCTTAAGCCAAGTGGCACAAGGACAGAAAATGGCTCATGATGATTTGTCCCAGTGGCGGCATCCTGAGGAGACGTCCCCAGTTCCTGCTGTCAAGAGCGGGGCTTTCTGAAGCCTGCTTGTGCCTTCAGTTCTCAGAGCTACCTAATCTTTCCAAAAATTTATTTTCTTATTATTTGTGCTGAAAGAAGCCAGTCAGTCTTTGCTGCTTATAATCAAAAGCCCCTCCTATGGTACTTTGAAATATTTGAGAGAAAGAACTTTGAAACACATGAGGTCTGTGTGTACACCCTGAGAAGACTGCAGATCTCTGTTCTTATACTGGGAACAACTTCAAGTTTGTGTCTGTTTTGTGTCATCTACTAAGAAGCAGCTGTGCAATTGAGGAAGAAGACCCCTAGATGTGACTTCAGACAAGTCATGTCACTCCCAGTCCTTAATTTTCTCATGCGTGGAATGAAGAGTGACTAAGCTATCCCCAAGATCCTTTCCAGCTTAAAAACCCAGTTATTCCATAGCAAAGCGATCTGAATCCGTGCTTAGTAAATTGAAGAGCTAAAAATTCTAATAAACAAACCTGAGGCCTTGTCTTTTCTGATGTCAAGTCTCTACCAGGTTAAATGGTAATTTTCTCCCAGTCACCTCAGTCCTCTTCTCAAGGGCATCTGTGCCAAAGGACAACTGAGGGTTTCTCCTTTCTGCCATCAGTTCAGGTGGGCCCTGGGGCGGAGGCAGAACTCACCATGCTATCACCAGGAGAACACAGTGCTGATTGCAGGGACACGAATAAGCAAGCACAGAGAGGAGACTTTGTCTTAAAAATTCTGTCAGTTTAGAAACGGGGGGGAGGCAAACCCAGCCTCAAACACAGAGGTCCAATTGTCTCTCCAGTCTGCACCACTACACTCCGTGTCTGACACAGCAAGCCCTGCTGTGTGTCCACTGCCTGGCCTGCCCGGAGAGCTGCCCGGATCGTATTGCCTCTAGCCGTCGCCTCGTGTTACACGTCGGGTAACACGGCCACTCCACGCTCAGAGCAGGACATGAAGACTCTAAACATACTGTTAGGACTTAACAGTGAGAGTGGAAAGGAAAATATCTACATATGAGAAAGACATTTCAATCGAGTGCTTTTCCAAACCTAATTTTTTTTGTCTGGTCAGGATATCCACTTTTGTTCATAGATGGGCAAAGTGTATTATAAACAAGAAGGGAAGTGGTTTAAGGGATCACAGGATCCTCGGCTTACTGCCTGCCCTTGGGCTCACCCAGACTTACCCTAAGAAATAAAATTGTTAGAGCTGGCTTGATTACTCCCTAGTTTTGTCATTTCACCAAATCTCAGCAGACCCATGGGGAATGCAATTGCCTTCTGGGCTCACACATGCACACGAGCACCCCTGACAGCTGTGAGCAGGCCAGCTATGGCTGATAAACTGTCTCTTTTGTTTAAATTAAACATTCCTTCCCTTTTTACCTAATAGGATTTCAGCCCTTTTGGACCTTCATGTCCTGAATGGATCATCAGTCTGATCAGAGGACCCTTCCCCATCCCCAAATCCCAGCTCTGAGCTTGGGAGGTTGTGATTGACAGGCCTTGCCCAGGGTGTCTGGAACCATAAATCTAACTCCTCACCTGTATTATACACATAAACTGGCCCTTTTATCTATACTCAGGGCACAGTTAGAAAGACAAAACCCAGAAACCTTCTAGGATCTGGGAAAGGATTCCAACACCAGATAATACTTTAATGAGTCAGAAAATAATACAAATTCATAAGCTGCCCTGGAAATCTGCAGAGTAGCTCAGCTGAGAAGAGTAATGCATTGTTTTATGGAAGAAGTGTGATAAGGGAGTAAAAAGATGGAGTGAACTGGGTCATGCATATTTGTTACTTACTGTGCCTATTATCGTTGCTTTTCTGGTCCCCCCCGCCCCGTCCCCACCCTCCCCATCACCATTCCTGACACAACAAACACCAGCATTTCATGGGGGAACAGAATGTGGAAATTTGATCCCAGCTCTTTGGCCACCAGGCGGCTGTTTCACATTAGAGAAATCTCTACCCACCTGAGTTTTTGTCAGGCAGTCGGTTTATCCTCCACACAATGGAGTTGAAGGCATGTTCGTACTTGGCCGTTCCCAGAGTTACTCTCATGACAGGCTCAGAGCCAGAGACACTAGTGGAGCCAAAACTTGCCCCCCGGTTCACTTTGGCTTTCAAAGACTTTTCCCCCAGGACGCTTTCCCTGCGGAAGTTTTTCACCCACTCACTGGGCACCGGGTAGCGAACCATCACATTCTCACAGGGAACCTGAGTGAGAGGGTCGCAGTTGGAGGAGAAGCCGGTGGACATCCGCAACCAGCTCTGCACCTCCACCTCGGCCCCATTGACACTTGCTGCCGTCCTGAGCGTGAAAGGCAAGGTCTTCTCGGCAAATACCGTCCTGAACCGCATTAGCTCAAACCGGCAGGCGTCCAGAGGGTTGAACAGGATAACCCGTGAGCTGTTGAACACATCCTCGTCCACACACCCGTGAAAACGGCACTCGTGCAGCTTGAGCCACTTGGTGGTGGTGGTGGGCATGATGTCTTGCCGGGAGACAATTTCGTTCCCCTTGACGAGGACGTCATTGAGACCCAAGCGGCACTCCGCAAGGCCAGAGAGGAAAGTCAGGATGTGGATCCGTGTCAAGACATGGTGCTGGAGAATCTGGTTGTCTCCTTTACTCACAAGGCCAGAGAATTCATCTCTGACATCCACTGTAATCTCCTCTTCAAGGTAGTTCAGGCCAACTGTGCTCAGGTCCATGGATGACACCGGCAGATCCATGAGATGGTCCTGAACTGCACGGATGAAGCTCAGGAAGTCATCGTAACTAGTGGTACCCAGCTTAATCACCTGCTCCCTCTCCGCTGTGTGGGCCACAGCAGGCTTAGGCTGGTATTTCTTCTTCTCCTTGTAGGTGACGCGGTCTATCCGCAAGCTGTGGATCCTGCCATTCTCATCATAGTTCTGGAGCCGTGGTTCTGAGATCTCATGGCAAGGCTCCAGCTTGAACTCACGGAATGGTTTTTCTAGGCCCTGCTCGTAATACAGCTGCAGGTAACCACTGTCCGTCAGTTTGATGTAGATGGGTCCCCAGTGCCTAGAGGACATGATGTTTTTCTTCTCAGGGATCCTTAGCATCATGGGCCACCCATCCCTGGGCTGGGACGGTGCAGAGCCTGATGGGTGGTCATCTAATTCAATCCAGGCTACGGGGTCATCATCAGAAAGTGTCGCACTACCTAAGTGATCAGGATCCTCAATTTGGAGTTGTTTGAGTTTTTCAACAGCATCTGAGTGTGACTGGTTTTTGCTTGAATCATCAAAACTGATGGCATCCTGGTAGATGACAATGAGGGAATCTCTTTGGCTTTTGCCCGTGGTACCAGAAATGGAACTGTTTTGGGAGCGCCTCTCCTGCTCCTCAAAGAAAGCGATGAACGGGTTGATAGGGGAGGGCTGAATATCCTGTAGAGTCTCATTCAGAAAAGGATTGGTTGCTCTCCACGGTGGAGCCTCAGGCACGGAAGGTGGATGGTTCAAGGAGGAAATGTCCAGCTTCTGAACTTTGGAGAAGTTCATCAACGTGCTCTTGGGACGCTCCCTCTTCTTAAAGGACGCAGTTGAGTTATAAGGTACCTCTGGGATCACAGATGCAATAGGTGGTGTTTTCGGCTTCAGAGGAGAGGTGATTGGTGGCAAAGGGCAGCTGACTTCATTGTCGTCAAAAGTGACCCAGGTGGGGAAACGAGCAGAGGTCATTGGAGTGGCAGGATGGCCGTTCATGGCTGGACTGCTAGCCTGACAGGTGATGGCCTCCATCTCTACCTCTTCATCTTCCTGAAGAGAGGAAGAATTGTCTACAAGGAAAAGGAGAACATGTGAGGGGCTGCTATTCAAGGCCTCTAGAGGTATGGGAATGAGGGGTGACTAGAATTTTATCTGGAATCCAGTGAATTCCAAAGCAGCTCATTACCTGTCTCAAGTGCTTGGTTTTGTAAGTAGCACACCAGTAGGGCCATACGTTAAAAGCAGTAAGAATACAAATGGGTCTGTCAATACAGAAGTCCCACTAGGACCCTGGCAATTTAACTCTTATACATTCTCCCTTTATTTCATAGAAGTTTCTCGAAGAGAGTTGCTACAAACTCTCTAAAAATGGTTTGGCAGTTTGTATTAAGGGTCTTACAAATGTTCATGAACAATGACTTGTAGTTTCCCCCTAAGGAAATAAATCCAAATTGTAAACCAAGTTTTGAGTGAATGTTCAGAAACTCAGGCATACAATGGAATAATACCCCGCCATTAAAATGTTAAATAAATAACATAAATCCATAAAAAAAAGTATGTAGTAAGATGAGAAAATGCTCATGAAATTAATTTCTTCTTTTTTCTCTAAAATACTTCCATCTTGGGGTTTATTTATTTTATGGAAGAAAAAAGATTATTACAAATAAAACTCCACCCGAGCAGGGCCTTCAAGGAAGGAGACACAGGACTTGAGTTTCGATGCAGGAAATATCCAAACCTTTTCAGTAAAGAGCCTGTGTGTCAGCCGGGGTTATGGGCAGGGAAGGGGAACGAAGTCCTTCAAGTCAAGGAGGAGTGGATTCTGATGAAGAAGTGGCACAGGAAACACGTAGGTGCCTGGCATATAGTAAATACTCAGTAAAGGGTTGCTGACTGAGTAAGTGAGAAAAGAAACTTTGCTTTGGAGTAATTCTTCTATTCTGTCTCTGGAGGAATGTGTATGGGGATCTCTGCCACCATTCAACCCAGGGTTTCTACTGCCAGAAATTTGGAATCAAAGAGAAATGGATATGCAAATGGTTAAGTCAAATGGTTGAGTTTTCAGACCATCCTGCTAAACCTTCATGAATATCATATCCAACCACACCAAATCAGCAATGTCACACAGAACTGCACACGTAATGACACATGGGTGGGATGGCTGGCTTGTCATCCATCTTTCAAAGAATATTTATTCAAACAAATAGCAATTACCTCTACTGAAAATCGTCATTCTGAAAATGTAGGCTAAATACATGAGCATGCATGCATACATGCCCACACTTACCCCAGAAATAGAATAAGCAAAAGGTATTTTCTATATGTACAGCACCACAAAAGAACTTCACAGCATTTTAAAATGAAAGATGAGACTCTTCTTCAAATTAATCATTAATCCACTTTTGTAGATGCATAAATGATTTATCTTCTAGAAAATGGAGGGAAGGGGTCAGGAAACAACCTAGATTTGCAATACTTATATTTTATTTATTATTACTACTGCCACCATGACGGCGTGCGTTGTTGTTGTTACTGTAATGAAGACTACAGGGAACAATGTGGCCCGGAGTAAAATATAATCACTTCCTTGGAATGGTAACTAATCCTCCCCAGAGAACTGGGAGAGGGGTGTATCTCAAAATGCATCACTTTCTAATAAGGCAGCTCTACGGAGTTTCTGTAAGCAGTGTTTCCACCCAAACAGTCTGGCACTGACCCATCCCTTGTACCAGGGATCTCCTTTTTGCCTTGGAGCTCATTGCCACTCCCTAGTTTAAAACGTGCCCTGAGTCCTTTTCCTTTGGAGGGTGGCTTTCTGCCAAAGTTGCTTATTCTTGCTGCCAAAGGATTCTCTTCTGTTGGGAATCTTGTCCCCCCGCCCCCCGCCCCAACAGCACTTCTCATCTTCCTCTTCTAAGCCAAAAAAGAAGGGGAAAAAAGGCCTTTGTCTGCTTACAATAAATCTGTTTTTAAAGCAAGTTACTTGAAACCACACCAAGTTCTAGACAGTTTTGAAGCATTAGACTCATAACACAATTTAAGTGCAGTGTCTTTAAATTTGGAGGGAAATTTTCTGAATTTGTTTCTAAAGAGTCTATATTCTCTTTGATAGCCAATAAAAAGTATTGGAAAACTTTGTTACCAAATTACCTCTCCTTAGGCAGTTTCATCTTCCATGATTACAACCTGCTTTAAAAATCCATCCTTTGGGATGGCAGTGGGATATAGGTCAAATTTCTGAAAATGAGAACTTGTTTTTCTACAAAATCATACTTGCACATATAATTACACAAAAGAAATAAAAAAAATCTTAAGACACTTTTATAGATGAAAGGCAACAGTGGTCCATAGTGCACATAGGATATAGTGGTTCATATTTTCATAGAAAAATAAAGCATTTCTTGAGGTGAACCCAAGCATTGCCAAATACTACTTTAAAAAAAAAATCCCCTATTAATATTGAATTCCCTATTTGTGAGCTCTTAATTCTGTTTCTTTTATCACTGAAGGACATCTTCAATTGTTTTTATAAAGGTTAGGTCATATATTTTCTGAGCCTCCTTTCATTAAAGGATGTTCTTTGAGACTTTCACATATAAAAAGCAACTTACCTGTATGGAAAATTTCTGGGGGAAAACATTTGTATCATATGTGATGAAAACTTGATGTCCTTAATACAGAATGACACTGTATCCTTAATAAAAATGACTACAAAAAAAAATAGGATAAGTATAGTCAATTCACTAATGAAGAAATAAAATATCTATTAACTATTTGGAAAAAGGAGCTTAACCTTATAAAACAATAAATATCATTCTCTCTGTGTCAGAGAGACAAAGATTTGAAAAGAATCATCATCATTATTGGTGATACAGGGAAACATACACTCAAATGTCCTAAGTGTTAAAAAAAATCTTTCTGGAAGGCAATTTGAGTATTTGCACAAAAGTCTCAAAAAAACGAAGCCAAGAATTCTACTTATAGGAGTCTATCTAAGGAAAGAACAAGACAGGCATGCAATGATGTATATGGTGGTATGTTTACCATGGTAATGTTTGTATTCATGGAAAAATTGGAAACAACCTAAATGTCCAACAATGGGAGACTGAGTATATCAACTGTTGTCCCCTTAAAACAAAATTCCATGTAACAATCAAGACAATGCTGTTTCTGTATGTTTATTTACATGGAAACTGATCATGATATATATTGTTAAGTGAACAAGAGCCTATGATGTGGAGTCGAACTGCGTGGGTTTCAATTCCATATCTGCAGCTTATTAGCTGTGTGACTTTGGGTGAGCTGTTTAATGTCTCTGTGTCTCACGTTTCACATCTTATGAAACTAGGAAAATTTGAAATCCTAGTGAGACAGGAAAGGGGCAGGGCACAGCCATTCAAGGAATGCTACAGAAATTAACATCAAAATGGTGAAGGATTCAAACCCCAGTAGGCCTTGAGGCTCAGGATGATGAGAGATTTAACTTCTAGTAGATTTTGAGCTTCATTATACGCTCATTGTAATATATTAACATGGTGAATAACACGCCCACAGGCACCATGGAAGTCCCAAGGCTAGCCACAAGAGGTCAAAGAGTGGAAAATGGACAACTTCCTGGGAATCCCAGCCCCTTCCCCTTAGACTGGTCCTTCTACTTATTAGCATATAAAGCCACCAAGCCCATAAAAACTAGCAACACAGCGCCTGTGGCCGCCCCCTTCTCTCTCCCTCTTCGGAGACGGCCTGCATTCTGTCTATGGAATGTGTACCTACTTCTAATCTGAGCACCCAACCCCCACACCTTGTGGCCTTTCTCTTGCCTTTCAATGTATCTCTCTGAATAAATCTGCCTTCACTCAACTGTGGCTCGCTCTTGAATTCTTTCCTGTGCGAAGCCAAGGACCCACACTTGGTGGGGCACGTCCCAGGGGCTCAACCGAGACCTGGGACACAGCCCTTCTCATGCCCCACATCTGTCTTCCTGCATCACTACCTACCACGATTGGGTTGCTGGAAAGATTTAATACAGATGTTAGAACTGTGTTTGGCAAATCAAAGTGTTCAGCAGATGTCCGTGGCTGTAACTACTGCTGTGGCTGCTAGAATGATACATATTCAGGATATAAAGCATGTATGTACTAAGAAGCTTTTTGAAGTGAAAACAAGTGTTTCATGTGGGGCAAGAGGTGCTTTTTAAAATTCTGAATCTGTATTCTCTCCTTTTAAAAAATGCTGTATTGCTTACAAAGAAGTTTTAAAGGTCAAAACATATCTTTATTCCTCCCACTAATTAACCTTAGAGAAAGAAAACCAACAGCTTAGCTGTGGTCTGTGTTGATAAAGCGGCAGCTAGATCTTTCCCAAGAAGCTTGTGACTGGTGTGGCTGGTACTGGAACCAACATGGAGGGGAAAAAAGGCTGGTGAATGTCTCCACTAAGAAATAGGCAAAACTAATTATCCTCAGAACAACATTAACTATCATCGACAATTCCAATTTATTGACTCATTAGAATAAAACCAAAAATCCAGCATTATTTTAATTACCATCTCTTCCACTTGCTACCTCCAAACTGCTTGCAGTATTATGAGCTGGGCTGCTGCCAAACAAAAGCCATGCATGGAGATTAGTTTCTCTTCCTACATCACAAGAGAATTCCCTGTACCTAAGAGCTTCCTTTGCACCTTTACTGATGCAAACTGAAGAGAAATGGTGGATTCTGCTAATGTGAGACTGCGACCTATTTTAAGTTCCCCAAAGATTAAATTAAATGATTACAATGGTATTCAAAGCCACCAAACTGATGAAAAAGTTAGCACTATGGGGGGAAAAGAGTCACATCTTCTATGATATTGTGAATAAGGAAGATACTCTGCCATTTTCCTCCCCCCTTTGTTAACCTAATTTGTTAATGCAACGAAAAATGCAAAGAACTTACTGAGAGCTCTTTGTCAGAATTTATTAGCAGTGGCAAGAACAAAATATCCTTGCGTTATTGCAGCTTTCTCATTAGTCACTGTTATATAAATGCATATATTTAAAACTGTATTACTGCCTTGGATGCATGGTAGGCATTTCTCAGCCTTGAAGGGATTTTAGAAATACTAAAACATGACCCCTTCATTTTGAGACAGGAGGGAAGGGGGCAGGGCACAGCCACTCAAGGAATGACAGCAATTTAACACCAAAATGGTGGAAGATTCAACTTCCAGTTGGCCTTGAGGATTAAGTTGGTGGGAGGTTTGACTTCTAGTAGAACTTGAGCTTCATTATATGCTCATTGTAACAGCATGATAACATGCCCGCAGGTGCCATGACAGTCCCAAGGCTAACCACAAAAGGCCAAAGAATGGGTGGTGGCCCAATTCCTGGGAATCCTAATCCCTTCCCCAGGGTAGTTGGAATGGTCCCACCAGTAGGCA